>NC_051273.1:2905082-3505082 GCF_015220745.1 Sebastes umbrosus | reverse complement strand
CCAGCAGCCCATTACTTTTTTCCTCATAAGTGTGTGTTGTTGGCTGGAAAGTCAGGACTGCCCTCTGCTGGAGGATTTTGACCTTTTGAACTTGTCAAAAATTTTGAAAAACTGCCTCTAGCAAGGTGACATACACACAATTTTAGATTAACATTCCTTGCAGCCTGATTAACAAATCATAAATCAAAATTAAAAACTCAAGGAGTCAATATACATAGTAGTTCAATCTGTTAATAGAGTTACTGAAATATCTGGATGTTGAAATATAGAAATGTGAAAAGATGAATAAATAATTTTAACATTGCGCCTATGTTTCTCCTTATGGCTTTACAGGACAGTAAGCTGTACCATCCTCCAGTGGTGGTGTTTGTAGAAAGTAAACTGGGCGCTGATCTACTGTGTGAGGCGGTCGCCAAGGTGACGGGCCTCAAAACTGTGGCAATCCACTCCGACAAGACCCAGTGGGAACGCAACCGCATCCTCAGGGTGAAGCCAGCGGCAGCCAGAACATGCACTGTCAAAGTGGATAAATAGCAGTTCTCCCATGTTCAATGTCCAAATAGTGTTGTTTCTGAACAAGTCTTAGCTGGAAGAACTCAGCCACAGATTCAAAACAGTTATAATAGTTTAATATATTGAATGCAGAAGGATGCTGTCAAAACCACAGCTAAACACTTAATATAAGACGATTGCATAACAAGTAACACTTCAGTGAGTTATAGGTACTTGTTGACTTTTTAGTAAGTGCATCTTGAATATCTTGTTAAGTGAAAAAATACTACTATTGAGCATTACAGGCTCATTATGACACACAACACTTCCTTATACTAGTGAAATATAGATCTAAATTAGTTTTCCCAGCTAATTTCAACATCTCTTCTTACCTTGAAAGGCCTAAATATTACATCTTATTTCAAGAAATCTTACATCCATTGGCAGATTTTTGTACTTATTACAAGCGAAAACACATTGTATTTGTCGTTTTTTTAACTTATTTTTGAAGTGGCCTTTTTTCCAGGGTAAATGTACAAGTTTCTACAAATTTAGAAGAAGGATTCCTCACTGCATGGCAGTGCATTATGTTCTGTCTCTGCTAGTTCCCACACGTCATTGAAGCTATTTATACTCACCGCTACACTGGAGGACTACTCAAGCTGATGTCATTTTTATATGGCTGCACCATTACATCAGATGGAAATATACTAGGTTTCTGTTGCATCATTTTATGCACTCTTTATTAAATGTGAATTTGGTATCTTTTGAAACTTTGGGATCTCGGACATAATTTAAAATAAATGTATGTGGTGTGATTGTTTATTAAGATGGACTAATTATTAGATCCAGAAGAGTTTATAATTACATTTGTTAAAATCCTGCAGCATACATATTGTTTTCTCCATAACCATGCTAATGTTTATGTCATATTGGTTGGTGAAAATGAAGTAATTTGTAACGTTTGTGTAATAGGGTTTTAAAAGTGTAATATTTGCTGTGTTTCATCCTCAGGGTCTTCTGGAGGGAGACTTTGAAGTGGTGATCAGTACTGGTGTGCTGGGCAGAGGACTGGACCTAGTCAACGTCAGATTGGTGGTTAACTTTGACATGTCAAACACAATGGATGAGTACGTTCATCAGGTTAGTAATACCCTAAGTAGAAAAGTGGTAAAGTTCAAATTCGGAGTGTGTGTGTCTTTTTGTTTTTTAAAGCAACATAAGACAACATCCCTTCATGTCTTCCCATCCAGGTAGGCAGGGCAGGTCGGCTGGGACACAGAGGAACAGCCATCACCTTTCTCAACAACAACAACAAACGGCTGTTCCTGGAGGTGGTGAAGCGGGTCAAACCCACAGGGTCCATCCTGCCCCCTCAGCTCCTTAACTCACCCCACCTCCATGAGCAGCAGAGGAGGGAAAAACAAAAGGCCAAGCAGGGGTCTGATGACAAAATGGTCACTAAGAACAACCTCATAGACATCATAAGGAAACATGACCGGCGCAAGAAATAATGTTCTTTGAATCATTCCTGCAAAAGTGCCGTCTATTTATGTAGTAAATGCAAAATGTATATTTGTATATTGTTTATTGAAAAAAATAAATGTTAATTTGGCATATTCTAAATAAATCACTTGTGTAATTAATGTAAGACAATTTATTCAAATAGAGGAATTATCCTCTCTAATCCACATACTTCAATTGAGGGACAGTCTTTCCTGCTATTGCAGTGGTGCACTTGTGGTGTATTTACTGAAAGCAGGTCAACTAAAAAATAATACTGCTTTGAATGTATTTGATTTATAAAGTTTTTGAACAGCAGATTTTGATTTTAAAATACTTTTTAACTGGGTGCTTCCAGGTTGATTCTAGTATTGAGACTGCAAAAGTGCCCTTGACCAAGCCGCTGAATCCATCCAACCTCTCTAGTTGATGCTCAAATCAGTCTGTAACTTATTATTTCCAACCCAAAACTCATTGTGTAAAAGTTAATTCCTGACAAAAAAACAAACAAATTCTGGAGCTTTTTTTCCCCTCAACTTCTCTCACAGTCCACCTCAGCAGATGGAGTTTGAGATAATTTGTTTAAACTATGGACTGTACGTCACTTTTTTAAACGGCAGAGTGCTAAATTTAGAAATGAAAACATGAGTAAGGCAAGGCAAGGCAGCTTTGTTTGTATAGCACATTTCAGCAACAGGGCAATTCAAAGTGCCTTACATAAACATTCAAGAACATTGTGTCAAAGTGCAAAAGAACATAAAGATATAATTAAAACAGTTATTAGAAGATTAGAAAAAAAAAAACAAGCTAAAAATAAAAGCTAAAATAGAGTATAACACACGAGTAAAATCTATAGTGCAGTATATAAGATCATTATCTGGTTTAATAAAAGGCAGCAGCACATAGGAAAGTTTTCAGCTTTGATTTAAAAGAACTCAGAGTTGGAGCTGGTCCTGCAGGTTTCTGGGAGATTGTTCCAGATATTTTGTGCATAAAAACTGAATGCTGCTTCTGCATGTTTAGTTTTGACTCTTCTGACACTAAGCAGACCTGATCCAGATGACCTGAGAGGTCTGGATGGTTCATAACATAGCAGAAGTTCAGAAATGTATTTTGGCCCTAAACCATTTAGTGCTTTGTTAACCAGCAGGAGTATTTTGAAATCAATTCTCTGAGAGACAGTGTAGAGACCTCAGAACTGGACTGATATGATCCATTTTCTTGGTCTTAGTTTTAAACGGTAGAGTGCTAATTTTAGAAAAGGAAAACATGAGTAGCACAATTCTTTTCCACTGAGATACAACCTTTTTACAGCTGGCTTACAGTGTAATGTGGGGCAGGTAAGATATACATAACACTACAACTGTTTTATATATCTATGATTACAACCTTGATTATACTGCCACCCAGCGGCAGCCTCGGGTAACTACATGTCGTGACGTCACGATTTCCGAAGAATCCAGCCAATCAGCTGTCAGTGACGCAGGACTATTTGAAATTGAAGCGGGCGAAGGCGGAAGCGAGGAGATAATAACAAACAAGAGAGAGCTCTGTTACTTCAACACAACTCGACTATTACTCATTCAAATGGATTTATATTCACTTTTAACCAACGATACTGAGCTGTACTTGCGTCCGTCTTACACATTATTCATGTAGTGTATTGTTATAGTTAGCTAGAGTGAAGTTAGAGTGTGTTTTTTGTGTTTTTAGCAGCAGTCATGTCGTTATTTAGCGTCCAAGCGAGGAAGCACACAACCTACTACGACCATCTGATGACCACATCCAGGACACCGGGCAGAGACATAACGTCTGGAGAGTCTGTGTGTGATGAAGACAGCATCAGGTCCTCTGATAAGAGCCGACAGGTCAACAGGACTTATGTGGTCTCTCAGACTCCTCACCGAGGCAGACTCACTCTGCAGAGGAGGTCCAGGAGGAGTAAGACGGGCTCTGAGACAACTGTAGCTGAAAGCAGCCAGAACAGCACAGCAGCTCCAGAGAAGAGGCTGACCCTGCAGCGCAGGACCAGGACCAGGACTCCCTCCATGGATGATAAAAGTGGCACTGGGCTGCAGCCCAAAACACCGAAAGTCCTCAGTGAACCAAACGGTAGATCAGCTGGTGTGTTCAGGTCTGCTAGCTTAAGAGAAGCTGCCTGTAAGAGCAAAGGAAGAGGAACCCCTGTGGTGAGCAGCAAAACACCCTCCTCCTCCACAGGTAGGCAGCTAGAGGACCAGGCCACCACCTTTAAAACCCCCACAAAGAAGACCCAGTTTGAGAAGATAGCAGCCAGGAGAGACGTGTTCGAGAAACTGGCAGGAAAAGACGCTCCTAAACTAGTGGCAGTCAAATCTGCAAGTCTAGAGAGGCCCAGATTCAGAGCACAACAAGCTGGAGACGCAAAGCCTGTCCCAGCTCCTCGGTGGGGCAGCAAGACGCCCACAGGTGTGCACAAGCCAAACAGTGCAGTGCTGCAGGTGAGGAAGACCTCCACCTCGAGCAGCCAAAAGGGAGACATGGTGGTGGTGACCCAGGCCAGGACCTCCATTCCTGCTCCAGCTCCAGCACCAGCACCAGCTCCTACCACCGAGCAGCTCCTGTCTCGTCCCAGCGAGGCTCTGAAGCACCACCAGGATTCATTTAAGATGGAGAACAGTGCAGTGGCTGTTGCAGTCCGTGTACGACCTTTCAATGCCAGGTTTGTCATGCAGTTTGTTGTCTTAATTGTTGGGTAAATGGTGCAGGAAGTAGATGATGTCTGTCATGAGTCTGGGTCTGAGTCTGGGGTCTCTAAAAGTTACTGCTAAGCCTCAGAAAAGTGTTCTAATGGCCATTTTCACATTTTTCTGACATTATATAGACCAAAAATCATTTGTTGCAAGCCTTATAAGCTGGAACATAGATATATAGATAGATAGATAGATAGATAGATAGATAGATAGTAACTTTATTGATCCCTAGGGAAATTCAAGTTTCCAGCATCACAGTTTCATAGTGCAAAACATGTTAGTAAAAAGGCAGTAAAAAAGTTAGTAGTGCAAAGGAGAAGAAGAAAACTGTTAAAAGTGAATATAGTGCAGGGTAAGAGCTTTGATACACGACTGTAAAAAAAAAGTGAGTATAGTGCAGAAGAGATTGTTAAAAATGAATATAGTGCAGGGTAACTCCAGTAGCTTAGTCTATGGAAATGCACTGTGTGCATTATTATCTGTCTTGCAGACCGTCCTCCTTTGTCCCCACCCTACTTAGAGAGGTGTTGTACAGTTTGATGGCTCGGGGGACAAAGGATTTCCTGATATTTGTCTTAATTGTTGGGTAAATGGTGCAGGAAGTAGATGATGTCTGTCAGCATTTAAGAGTCTGGGATCTCTAAAAGTTACTGCTAAGCCTCAGAAAAGTGTTCTAATGGCCATTTTCACATTTTTCTGATATTATATAGACCAAAAATCATTTGTTGCAGGCCTTATAAACTGGAATATGACCACTAAACTATATAAAAAAAAAATAAAAAAATGTAGGTTGTGGAAGTGCTCAGATTTACTATCTGGGAAAAAAAAAATCTTTCTGGTATTAAAAAAACATATTTCTGAAATAATGTTGGTAAATATTCCTGTTAATAGGGAGAAAGCAGAGAAGGCATTGCAGGTCATCTTCATGAACGGTCAGGAGACTGCTGTCCAGCATCCGGTCTCCAAACAGAGCTACTCCTTCACCTATGACTTCTCCTTCTGCTCCGTGGATGAGTGTGACCCCAGCTTCGCCAGCCAGCAGACGGTGTACGAGATACTGGCCAAACCTCTGCTGCTGAGGGCCTTCGAAGGATTCAATACCTGCCTGTTTGCTTACGGCCAAACAGGTTCTGGGAAGTCGTACACGTGAGTACCTTCATTTTGTTTTTGCACTTAATGTGTTCTCCTGATGTGTATTTTAAATTGTAATCTGACAATTGTTTATTTAATTTGTTTGAAATCATTGTTGTTTAGGATGATGGGCTTTGGAGAGGAGGAGGGGGTAATCCCACGATTCTGCCAGGAGCTTTTTTCTAGATTGGCATCCATGGAAAATGAAGAGGTAAAATCTCTTTTCAAAAGATTTACTCCTTGTTAAATGCTCCTCTGATGTTCTTTTACATCTTTTTAGTTAATTCTTTGTTAGAAAACGTTTTAAGGTTTTGCAGTTTGCAGAAAACACTAAGACAAAGATGCATAGACTTGAATGTTTACATGTCATGAACAATCTTTTTTTTTCTTCTGGGTACATAACTGATGATTTGGTTGTTATGTTTCAGGTCAAGTGTCATGTAGAGATGAGCTATTTCGAAGTATACAATGAGAAGATCCACGACCTGCTGGTGTCCAGAGATGAGCCAAACCAGAGGAGTATGCCTGTAAGTAGTTTGCAACTACTGGCGGCTACATTTCAGATAAACCAGCTACTTGAATGGAAACATCTTGGAGTGCCCTGTAATTCTCTATCAAGATAGCGTGGAACATCTGATAATCACACAATTGCACACCTGCTTAATGCATACAATTTTGTATGGTCATTAGTAGGACTGAATAACCTGAAAATATCTACAGTCAAGTAGGGCTGCACGATTCTGGCCAAAATGATAATCACGATTATTTTGATCAATATTGAGATCACGATTATTTATCACGATTATTCATTGATTTTAGCGACAACATATTTTATTGCACTTTCACATTAAAATAAACAGAGCACTGTTTTCACTTCCATGCTGTGCTACATCCCTGTTAATGTACAAATTAGGGCTGCATGATGTTGGAAAAAACTGACATTGCAATATTCTTTTTCTGCTATATACAGTATATTGCAATATGAAAAAAATACGGGAATCTTCACCCTAACCTTTTGTTAGCTACATTTTAAATCTAAATGCTTCAATCTGGTGCACTTCAAGAGCAAAATTGGCAACAATAAGAACTAGATAATCAATTTTATGCTCTTAATTTAATCATAAACACATTGGTTGTATAGATAATATCTATACCGAAAAACATCTCGATCACCGGCTGGTTGTTTGCTGTTAGTTTAGGAAGTGCTTCATCTGATATGCTGCAGTTTTCTATGAGCAGAACAAACATTTTAAATGTAAATATCACAGTCAATCATGTTCATTAAATTGTGGGCAGCGAAAATTGTGATCGCGATTTAATATTCGATTAATTGTGCAGCCCTACAGTCGAGATAAATAAACCCTGTTGATTTGTGTTTCCAGCTGAGAGTGAGGGAACATCCAGTCCATGGTCCGTATGTTGCTGACCTCTCTGCGTAAGAAACCTTTTAAATTCATTTTGCTATATTAATCTTCAATGAAGGCCAAAAGAACATTCTTGACTGGTGTGATTTGCAGAGTTACTCACTTTTATTTCTTCACAGGAATATCGTGAGCTCCTACAATGACATCCAGGTAGGTTGTAACTGCTTCTTTTTGATCCTCTGCCTTTAGCCGATGCTCTTAAGAACAGCTTTGAATGAGTGAGCAAGTCAAGGTTCAGTGTCTGGCAGACTAAGAGGCCACGGTGAAATACAGACATCAATGTTTGACTGAATATTAATGTCTTTAATGTGCAGTGCAGGCACACTATGGAGAGAAGTGCTGTCTGAACATCAAAGATATATCCAAAGCCTGCTGTAGTACAGAAAACAATAATGCTGCTGATAACCACAAGAGGAATTCACACTAAGAGATTCAATCATAATATTCACGGTGTTCTTCTTTAGGGTTGGCTGGCGCTGGGCAACAAGCAGAGAGCCACAGCAGCTACAGGAATGAATGACAAGAGCTCCAGATCTCACTCCGTCTTCACCCTGGTTATGACCCAGACTCAGGTAGGGCCTCTCAACTTTACTGTGTGTCAGACAAAATGTAAAATTAATTCTTCAATATTTATATTTCTGCTAATTAACTTGGGCCGTCATGTGTTTTGAGCTCAGTGTTACGAATCGAATGAGTTTGTGTGTGCTTGTGTACAGACAGAGTTTGTGGAGGGCGAGGAACACGACCACAGCATCACCAGCAGGATCAACCTGGTGGACCTGGCAGGCAGCGAGCGCTGTAAATCGGCCCAGACAAGTGGAGACCGACTCAGGGTACACACACACACACACATACACATGTTAGTACTCTTCTACTTTGGACTGCAGCCGCAACATTAAGAACATTTTTCACAGGCTGCCACTGTAGAGTGCATGTGCAGCAGCATAATGGCTCCCCAAAAGTGAAGCCAAAACATCTCAATTGCCGGCTGTCTGTCAGTTTAGGAAGCGCTTGATTTGTATCTGCAGCTGAGTTTTCTATTAGCGGAGCACGTTTTAAATGTCAATATCGCAGTGGATTATGTTAATTTAATTGTGGGAAGTCAAAATTGTGATCATGATTAATATTCGATTTACTGTGCAGCCCTAATCCTCCATTGAGATTTTGAAAAGATTTTGTTGTGTTCAGACCCATCTGCTTGTTTATTTGGTCCACCTTGCAGAGGATGCTTTTTGCATTTTCTTAAAACAACATGTACTTCAAAACTGCCAATTTGACTGTGTTATTTTAGGAGGGTGCCAGCATCAACAAATCCCTGCTTACCCTTGGAAAGGTCATCTCTGCCCTGTCAGAACAAGCACTAACCAGAAAGAAGGTCTTCATCCCGTACAGAGAGTCTGTCCTGACGTGGTGAGACATCAGAATGCTTGTACACATTTACACAATGTTTTTTTGCAAGCTATCTTTATTATTATTTTATTTTTTAAAATAAGAAACATAAACAAAACTGCTCCTTAGTTCATGCAGTATACCAAAGCTTTGTCTGATATATATCAATATTTTTTTTACATTTTCTCCAACTACCATAGTAAAGCCGATCTCATTTCCAAATTAGAAGGGTGATCCTGACCAAAATCCCATTTTCCTCTTCCGCAGGCTGTTGAAAGAGAGCCTCGGCGGTAACTCCAAGACTGCCATGATTGCCACACTGAGCCCAGCCGGCAGCAATGTGGAGGAAAGTCTGAGCACTCTGCGCTACGCCCAGCAGGCCCGCACCATCATTAACGTGGCAAAAGTCAATGAGGACACCAGTGCCAAGCTCATCAGAGGTCAGACACCACGTTCAAAAAGCTCTGTTGGACCTAATTGAGCTCTGGGGTCGTATTACAGAAACTTCCAATCTTAAATCTTAAGTTAAGATGTTTCTCAATTTGGTATTACAGAAGCAAATCCTAACTAACTTTATGTATATTATTTTTTCTTACTTCATCCTATCTAATCTCCAGTTAGAAAATCCTAAATGGTCAATCCAACATCACTTCACAACTCAACTTTTTCGTATGTTACCCAGCAACCTACGCTACTTTTCTCTTTTTGCTGAGCTAAACAACCTTGTAACCGTTCTCATTGAAACATACTGAAACATATTTTGAAAAATGGAGCAAAAGCAATGGCGGGCACTTAACTTCAAGACAGTTGAGTTAGAGGTGTTGTGTAGAGAAATCCAAGGATGTTAAAGACATTGGGCTAAAAGATAGCAGACAGTCTGAGCCATATCCGGCATTCAACGGGGCGTTGATGCTATCATAAAGAAAATATATTCACTGACAAGTGATACGAAGAGGAAGATGCTCAAATCATGATATGGCAAACTGAAGTCCACTCTTACGTGCAAAGAGCAGAAGAAATGTGGTGGAAAAGTGAAAGTTAGGACAGCTTAACGGTTATCCTAGTTAGGAGAGTTTATCTAAGATTTTTGGGAAGTTAGGATGCTTGTGTAAAACACTTTTCCTATCTTAAGTTAGGATAGGAACATTGACTTAGGAACTGTTCATAGAAATAATCTAAATCAGATCCTAACCCTAATTACCATCATTCCCAAACAGTTAAAATAGGATTGGCAAGTTAAGAAGCTTCTGTAATACAGCCCCTGGCCTATATGTATTTTGTTATAAACTTTTTAAACCTATTTATTTATACAGCCTGTTTATTTATCCAAACCAAAATACTAGTTTGTTATTGTTTTACTCTGTACTCTATATTCTATACTTGTCTGTTCATGCCTGAATGAGGGTTTTCAGAGATTTTGGCGCGTACACTTACCATGCATGCACATATTGTGGATGTTGCCGGCTGTGAGGTAGATGTGGCCCAGGTGAGTCCTTGGCCACCAAAAAAAAAATGTTGATATCAAAGAGATTTTTTTTCACCGTGCTCATGCATATACAGCAGTACAATATGTTTTTCACACAAACGGCACCTGCATGTCCTTATCCATGAGGCCGTGTTGTTTTTTCCATCCTGGCATCACAGATGTGAACAGTATTTGTGCACTGAAAGAAACTCCCAGTACGAAATGATGTTTTAAAGCAACAGAGCATCATCTCTGTCTGTCCATTATCTCCTTCTTCATCTGCCTCTCTTTGTTTCTGTCTCGCTGTCTCTGTCTGCATGTCTATCTTTCTATTTGTGTCTTGCTCTTGATCTCCTACACTCTCCTTCTCTCACTCACACCCTCCTGTCTGCCCATCAATCCATCACCAGCTTATGCACTACCCGGTTCAATTAAAGCCTGGCCCTAACCTTGCCTCCGGGCCATATTTATGCACTGTCAGCCGCACATGGCGGCTAACTGTCATGCAAGTATTATTTTTCATAAGATGATTGTGCTGCTCTTTGACATTTTTAGCACTAAGGGGAGCTCTTGCTGTGGATTTATTTCTTTCACATCGCCCGTCAGTGTGTGATACTCAAAGTTCAAATGACTCAAACATTACAAATCAGGTCAATGTTGCTCAGTGAATCGTCTGCAATAAGTGACATTGTTGGGTTGTTCACTGACGAAATCAGAATGTTTCTGTAGCCTCTATTAAAGTCAAATCCTAAAACACTTTCTGGACTTTTATGCATCTCCCTTGAGATTCACATTTACTGATATTCATTTAAGTGTATATTTGCTCTAAACTCTTTGACATATTTTAGCTTTACAGAGACAAACTTTGTGTGTTTCCAGAGTTGAAGGCGGAGGTGGAGAAGCTGCGATCGGCCCAGATGAGCTCCCAGGGCATCGAGCCAGAGAGGGTCAGAATGTTCCAGCAGGAGGTCGCTGGCCTTAGGAACAAACTCTGTCAGCAAGAGAGAGAAATGGTTGAGGCCAACCGGTCAGTATTTTTTGCAATAATTATAACCGTTTCATTTTCATTTATTTGACGAAACAGACCCAGATATTAGGAGTCTCCTTTTTGAGGGGTTCAAAGTGAAAGCTGTAGCAGATTTTCCCAGTTTAGAGAACCAAAGCAACAAAGTCATATTTTTTGTTATATATTGTATATGCAGATGTGTACATATGTTTGAATGTATTTGCTCTGTTTTCATACGTTCATATTGTTTTGTTTTTGCTTATCTTGCACACACTGTTTCATATACACACATCAACCATTTTAAAATGTGAAAATGGAAAGATAGAAACATACAAAGATTAAATTCTTATTAATAGTCTGTATAGGTGAGAAAACCCTCATATTGAAATATTTTCCTTTTAAAAAGAAAAGAAAGAAGGAAAACAAATACACATAACATTTGGCGAGGTTGATGTTTTCCTTCTTTTATAAACTTTGGTCAGTGAGAAGGTTTATAAGTGATCATGGCAGTGATTCTCAAAGTGAAACATTTTCAGATTAATTCATTTTAATTATGACATTTTATTTATTATTATTATTACTATTAATAATAATAATGTATTTATTATTTTTAAAATAGTTCAAAGAATAATATATATATATATATTCTTTTTTATAAATAAATAGTAATAACATAGTTTAGATTACATTCTAATATAACAAATCCATAACTCTTAGAATCTGCAAATATGTCTTAACACAGTACATTTCTAATATAATTATCTTGTGTTGTTTTTTCACATAACCTAAGACTATAGAAAATTAAAAATTAGGCTTGTCAAATTATCCCAAGGGACATACATGGGGGTCCTCGGTATATTCTCCATCTTTTAAGGGGTCCTTAAAATGGAATAGGGGATACATCTGAGATGTGGCAGAATTTGATCTGAGGGGATTACATTTTTTTGTTATATTTTATTTTATGTTCTGGCAGGGCATGGAGAGAGAAACTGGAGCAAGCTGAAATCCGCAAACGTGAAGAGACAAAAGAGTTGCAGGTACATTTTTTGAGCGTAACATTATTGACATTTTTTACTGTCCTACAGTACATACAGTACTTTTGATTTTACTGTGTCAAGGCTCTCGTCTCCTGTGTCCAACAGGAAAATAATCTTTTCATTTCACCGACCATGCTGACCTTGAAAGGTCAAAGTAACAAAACATGAAACAAGCCTCAATAAATATTCTTGTGTCCCCACACTAACAATGTTTTTTTTGGTTGTTGTTTTTTCAGAAAGCAGGTGTGACATTCAAAGTGGACAATCGTCTTCCTAACCTGGTGAACCTGAACGAGGATCCTCAGCTGTCTGAGATGCTTCTCTACATGATCAAAGAGGGTCGAACCACCGTGGGCAAGCTCAAGTCTGAGTCCAGGCATGACATCCAGCTGACAGGAGCCCTCATCGCTGACCAACACTGGTAAAATAAAAAATGAAAACACTGAAGGGGTTTGAAAATTACAGTGGAAAAAACTGAAGGCATTCAACGTGAACATTTTATATGTATTTCTTTGGCTTGTTTTAGTGTAATAACCAACGTCCAGGATACTGTCAGCATCACTCCCATGGACGACGCCAAGACGTTTGTTAATGGAAACCTCATATCTGAATCCACTGTCCTACACCATGTAAGTAGACCAGAAACTGATCTCATAGCCCATCTGAAGTTTAGCATTACACTATGGTATGGAGCAACTTTCTTTGTTCTTATTTGTACTTTGCTCTTATCTAAACTCACCGGTTAAATTAAATATGACCAACCTGTTTATTCATTTTATTAAATTGAACTCTTCTCATCTCTGTTTGTGGTTTCCAGGGCGACAGGGTGATTCTGGGCGGAGACCACTACTTCCGTTTCAACCATCCAGCAGAGGTGCAGTCTGGGAAGAGGGTGTCATGCTGGACAGGCGCAGGCGATGGCCACAAAGACTTTGAATTTGCCAAAAATGAGCTACTCGTGGCTCAAAGAGCTCAGTGAGTGCAAAAGACCAGATAAAAATCCCAGTTATACCAACTATCCTGATCTTTTTAAAAATATTTTTTCAGGGTGACATCTATTTGTGAACTCATTTTTAAGCCATCTTTGTGTGTCCCAGGCTGGAGGCAGAAATTGAAGAAGCCCATTTGAAGGCAAAAGAGGAGATGATGCAGGGAATCCAGATGGCCAAAGAGGTGGCCCAGAAAGAGCTGTCTGACCAGAAGGCGCAGTATGAGGACAGGATCCGAGCCCTGGAGAGAGAGCTGGTACACACAACTTTCAATTCTTGTTTTTTTAATGAAACACTCTACCTAACATTTGTACTGTATTGGTGGTGTGTTGACAATCTATATATTTTTTAGCTGTACTGCTATTACAGTTATTAGAAGTAAATTTGCATAAAGATGACAAACTGACAACATTAATATATTGTCTTGAACCTTGTGTGCTATATTGCATTATTACAGAACCATCAAATAGTTCTTGTCATGTATAATCTTTTGTAAATCCTGATTTTTGCAAGTAATGCCAAAATGTAATTTATGCAGACTGAGGAGACTCAGCGGAAGCGTGAGCAGGAGTTTGACCAGCAGAGGGTGGCAAGCCAGATGGCAAAGCTGAAAATGGACAAGAGGGAGCTGGAGCAGGAGGTGGATACCCACAAGAAACGCGTCCGCCTGCACATGGAGGCCCAGGTCAGGACCCAGAACAACGCCTGGGAATCTTAAATTTCCTTCTCACTTTAACGAAGCTCCCTATTTTAGATTCCTGGAAAGTTTTTTTTAATATAGACAATGTTACAGATCTCATTTATTGCCCTCACATCTATTAGCTAATCCCTTTTTTCACCTGTGTACACTCAGGCAACTTGATCTACATTGAGAGATACAGAGTCGTGATTGGTAGAGCTGCAGTATCGAAGACAAGAGTGTGATATTTCAAACAGATCTTATTTCAGTCAGCTTTCTGCAATTTTTCCCTTTCAGCAGTCCGTCTACTGGAAATCTGGTTTATTCCCGTAACTGTAAATGACATCATCTCCTTCATTTGCTCATGATTTCTGATGATCTAAAACGCTGACACCAGGTTTTTATGTTTAACTGATGGGCCATTTGGGATGTGTTTTGAGTCGTGGTGGGGCTTGGCTTTAAGGCGTAATGTCTTGGCCTGGTGGGTTTTAATATTGTGTACATTACCATGATTCACTCCAGGCGATGGAGGAGCACCGTGTGTGTCAGGCGAAGATTGTCGACGCGCTGGAGGCAGAGAAGAGAAAGATCAGCAGAGAGCTGGAGGAGATGCAGAAGAAAAGAGCCTTAAGGGAAAACAACTCCCTCCAAAATGGTGAGTGCTTTCAAGTCACTTCTGAGCACATGCTGGAGCTAGGAACCACAATGACAATTCACACCATATAAGTGAAGTTCCAGATGGGTGGATTTGTCCTTTTAAGCCAGAAACATTAGAGTAAGTATTGCCAGGACAAAATATAAACACTGGACTTAACATCAGTTTAATGGGAGCAGAGAAGAAGGCCATGGAACATATCTAATTTAATAATTTATCGTGGTAGGGCTGTGCAATTAATCAAATTACAATTGCGGCTTCCAACGATTATGAAAACAAGATAATAACATAGACATATATAAAAAGATTATTGTGCCACATTCCGTTTCGCAATGATGGTCTTGTTTTGTCTTGTGTTATAAATCCAGAATACCCATTTGCTGTGTCATCACTATTCATATCTATCTATACAACCAATGTGTTTATGATTAAATTGTTTACTAGTGCTACCAAATCAGGCTGAAATGAAGACCATCTAATCCAGATGCTCTTTGACTCAGGGCTGTTGGTTGTGGTGAAGTTAATGTGTTTCATTTCTGTATTTCAGCCTCTCCTCAGTGGGATGCCATGAAGTTGTCCCTGATGATCGAGGAAGCTAATAAGATCAGTGCTAAACTTAAGAAAAACACAATCTTCAGCAGGTATGGAAATACAAGATTGGGCCACAGTTATAGCATATGACATGAATTATTAGACGGGTTACAAACCCATCAAGAATCAATAAAGCTATTGAGGTATAATCCTCATTAACATAAGCCAAAATCATGTGACTCTCCTTCTGTTGTAGACACGAAAGCTCTGAAGATGAGAACCTGGTGCCGGGTGGTCTGCTACAGGTGCGGGTTCAAAACAAAAAGCTGGGGATATCCACTTTCTGGAGCCTGGACAAGTTCCAAAACAACATCGCTGCCATGAGGGAACTCGATCAGGTCTGCCTTAAATCAGTTCTGCCTTTTCAAGTCATCACTTTTTAGAGTTAATGAAAGTAAAGAAGAAAGTCTGACGTATCTGAGTATTCCCTCTAATTAAAATGAAACTTAGAGTAAAACAGAGCTGATTCCTGATGTGGAAACAACCTGGACTTTTGTTATGATGGTTTAAACCAATTATTAATATAAATACATTGGGTGCCACAGATGTTCAGTGGGGAGGACCCTCAACTCACAGGAAGGTCCTGGGTTTCCTCCACCTGAATTAAGACTGGCAGATTAGATGAAATGGAAACTCCACATTGCCATTAGGTGTGAATGACTTTGTGTATGTTCAGGGTGTTTCCCAGTCTTTCAGCTAATTTTCTTATATCGTCTCAAGCTACCTCTGATCTTTATAGAATAAGGGATGCAGAGAATATATGGTTGGATAGACAGTTTTAATGGAATTTTATTGCACCGTATTATTGGATATTGTGTATAGAGTCAGAATGATCATGGATGTAATACAATCAATAACATATTTATACCCTTAAGGATCTCATAATGATGAAGAAGTAGCAGCAAAATGCTTGAATATTCATAGGGAATGTGCATACTTGCGTATTTAATTTGATCAGTACTCTAATAAGCTGATGTTTGATGCCTGTTGAGTGAAGCATATTCAACCAGCCAGCCTGTCTGTTCCTCATTCTGCATACTCAGTGTGACATCAGCTCTCAAGTGCAATTGCCAATTGCCCAGGCGTTTGACCTTATTTACAGTCCAGAATGGGTTGTTTTATGCCCGACGGAGGGATGCTGCCTCACTTTGCTGTGCTTTTCTCATTAAGCTGAGTAAATGAGACTAGTGGGCATGTCAGCAATAGTTTACTCTCCGCAGGGGGATTCCACCTCTAAAGATGACGATGTGTTTTATGACCCTGATGATGAGTGGGAGCAAGATATATCGGCCTCCTCTGCTTCCACCTCCTCCTTCTCACGCCGAAGGTAATTATCCAGCTCTTCCTCTCTCCTCCTATCCATCAATCCCCTCGTACCAGCACATTACCTGTTCATTAAATTTTGCTTAACTTAATTGGTATTCTTATCCAGTTACTTGAAATGTGTAAGTAGGTGTTCAAAACACCTGGGGGAAGTACAGGACTGTCTCTCTTCAAGTGTCCACCTTACTGTTTGTTTACAGGATTGACACTACTTTAGCCTTACAGTGTGTGGGTGTTAAACTCATAGCCCTCATGCTCAACTGAACTCACAGCCTCTTGCCCTCTTTTTAATATGAACAATGTGCCAGGCAAATGGATGTTCTGTATATGGAAAGTTGAACGGTACGTGAATGGAACACGGAAAATATTTTTTTGTCAAACTGTTTGGAAGATTTTGGTTATTTTCACAAAGTCCTCCTGGTTTCCACCAATGTGATTTACAACCTGGCACATATTTTTTGACATCCAACACATCCTTCTTTCTCTCATGAAAATGCTGATGTGAAGTTGCTGCCCACAGAATATTTCCTGCTTTATTATTTTTTCCTCTGTTTATTAATTTAATTTCCATGAAGGCCAGGCCAGGGGGTTCAGAAAAAGGAAAGGGCACCGACCGGTCCCTGTGTTTCTCACTCTACAAACCATAACCCAAACACACACACAACTGCGGTACATGCAGAACCCCCAACATTTTCCCCTCACATTGTTGTTATTCTTGTCATGGTGCTCCTGGTGGTGCCTGAACTACCAGCAGACACAGCCAAATGACACATGGCACAGGCTGTGTGGTTCCTTCATCTATCCTCTCTCTGACTCCATTAAACCCATGCCCCATACTTATGGCCACAGTCCAAGCTATTTACTCACCTACCCTCCTCTAGATTGTTCATAATAATGAAAATGTATTCTCCTCCTGAACGCAATTAACCCCACATGAGTTAAACATGCATCCAGGCAAAATAACACCAAACTCATGTCTAAATGTGCCCATTCAGGCACTTTAAATCAGATAGGGGTTTATACAGTCCATCTCCAATTCCCTCATAATAATGTCAGCAAAAGAAATATGGCTCTGAGATCCAGTAAGGAATCCATACAAATGAAAAACCTAACAGGCAGTGCATTTAAAAACATATTGGCACAACAAACTGGCAGACAAACGTGGAGCTGCAATGAATATAATGTTTTTTTGCACTTGATTTTGTAAGTAAGCGAATACACTGGATCAGCGAGTCATTCTGAATGAGAGCATCAACACGCCTAATAATTAAAAAATATAAATATTAAATGTTGGCAGGATACTCACAGGGTTTTGTTTGTGGTTTGTTTGGCATCAGGAGCAGGAGCATGTTGAAAAGCAGGAGAATCTCAGGGCGTCTCTACGAGATCCGGGTCCATCCGATTCAGAGCCTCCACAGCAGCTCCTCACAGTCTGCTGGTAAGGCAATGAACAAAATGACGTTAACTGCTGTTAAATAAAAACTGGGTGCTACACTTGATTTTGCGAAAAAAGCATTTTTACTATGACAGTGTTGTAAGAATGACGTCATGTCGGCACACCCCAACTCCTCACTGTGTCTGTCCCAGGGTTGATGGGTCCTCCCAAACCGCCCTCCACCCACTCCAGCAGCTCAGACTCTGCCGTGCCGGGCATCTGCAAGGAGCTGATTGGTCAGTCAGTGGCCCGTCTGCGTGGTTGTAGTGGAACAGAAGAGAGCATGGCAGACAGGTTGGCCTCTGATCTGCACTTGATGTACGTGGCAGTCCAAACCATATCTGACCTATATGACGGCCTGGATGATGACAGCCAGGAGAACGGTGAGATTCAACCTGAAATTTGTCATTTATGAGAAGAAATCTTCTGTCTCGATATAGGTCATTTCATATCGATAACGATATATATATCACGATACAGCATGTTTTCTGGTAATTCAATATTATTTTTCTATGTAATTTTCTGACATTGCACAAGAAAACAAAGAAAAATTGTTCATTGTGATTTCATGCCAATTCTTCCATTCATTCAGTTTAATAAACTTGAATATTTTAACAGAAATTGTCCAACTAATATGCAGACTGTTCTAAAAGGCCCGGGATCACCTGTATTTTTCTGATTTACTGTGTAGATGAACCAAACTGTTATTATGGCTTTTTCTCCTGCAGTGTTTGTGTGTAACTTGGTGGCCCAGACTCAACTGGTCAAGGCCATCACGGCCACGGAGAGTGCAGTGTTTGTTACCATGCAGTGGTTGGCGAGCGCTAAACCCTCCTCCGGCCGGCTCTACACCGTCGCTGAGGAACTCAAGAGCCAAGTCAAGAAGATGGGAGGATTCTTCCAGCTGCTCATTCAGGTAAACACCAAAAACACCACACTGCATTAAAGGCCATTTAGCGACATTACATTGTGCTTTTTGTGGTATTGTCAGTATACAAATTAGTTGAAAAGAGTGCAAAATCTGAACTGAAAAATGATTTTGAATTTAGTGTCGTTTGGACAGGTTGTGGCTGATCAAAATGCAGAGCATTAATTGACGTGTCTTAGCTCTGAGCTGTTTGTGCTCTGTCTATGGAAATGGCAAAGCAGAGGGAATGCTCAACCTTGAGCCCCAAACAGAACATGAATATATGGAAAATACATCTAAATTCCTTAAACCCTAAACACACAATTTTCCTCTCTCACTCCTGATTTTTCACATTCTCTAGCATTTTCATTTATTTACTGACCCTTCAGATTATGTGACCATGACCATGTTGTTGGCTTGCTTGCATTGATTTACTGTTAAATCAATTTTAATTCAATCTGTTCCTCTGTTTGTTTTGTGCTGACTTGATGTTGAAAATGTTTCTCATCTAGGGTTGTGAATCCGAGATCACATCAATGGTGACGGAGGCACGGAGGAAGAGCAGTCAGTGCCTGGATGCAGCGTTGCTTGCACTTGGCCACCTGGCGGCGATGACGGGCATGCCGCTGAACGCTATGGAGCGAGGCGCCCAGGCCACAGGCAAGGTAACACCACCATTAATACCACAGCAGCTACTATCTAGGGTCCACTGTAATCAAGCCCCCACTCGCCAATACTAGAGAATGGAATATTAGCTGTGTGGATCTCAGAGCAAGAAGCTGGGGGGGTTATTAAGATGAATAAGGATACGGCATGGTTGATTTGTTGATGTGCAAATGCAGTGGTATCTCATATTATGTTGTGTAAACGCATGGTAAGGAAATGTGTAGAATTGTCTGTTAAAGGTGCAAGGCATTCAGTGCAAAGGGGGCGGGGAAGGACATGATTTTATTCTGTTCAGTTATATTCACACAGTGATTAGCATATCTACACACATTTGTATACAAAGATAACACAGAGAGACTGCCAGAAACTCACCTGCAGAAAATCCCATTTTAAAAGACTCCCAATGCTGGAGATAGTTTGCTTGACAGCCAGGGCATCTCTGGGAACTGCTACATGAGACGCACTAATCTTGTCGGTTAACGATTAATAATTGGTTAACGAGGGTCGGTTATCGGTTACGAAATTATTTTCAAATTTAGTATCCCTACATCAGTGTGATAAGAACTACCTAAACTGACAGAAACCATCTTTGGGAAAAATTTATTTGACGCGTTCTTTGATTTTTTAGTTTGGTCCATGTCCAATCCGCTAACATGGAGGAGGCGAGCTTTATGACCTATACTGCAGCCAGCCACCAGGGGGCAATCCAGATGTTTTGGCTTCACTTTTTATGTGTCTTGGTCACCATTCTTTTAAAAAAAAGAAAAAAATAATCTAAGGGATCTGAATCAAGCTTGATTGTGTTATGACACAAGAAAATACTATTGGCTAATATATCGTTCTCAAATTTTTTCTAACTCTCAATATCAGTATTTGCCTCAAACATTTAATATCTTTTTGGCTTTACTTCTCATTCTCTGTTTTCAACCTTCAGAGATATCCTGTGTTGTGTTTGTTGTATCTTTTAGCTTTTGGTGATTGACTATGGAAGTGTTATCAAACATATGATTTATGTTATTATATGATTATATCTTTTCAGCCATCATTTGTCATGTGTCTGCTGAGGGGGACCAATAAGGGCGTTGGCTCTCTCTTAGAGGAAAGCTTCACCATCACCAGAGAGATGCTGAGAGAGGCTCAGCTGGCCTACCCCAGGAACCCAGTAAGAGATCATACTAAATTTCTGAAAAAGGTGTAGGTAAATATTCTTAAAATGAGGTGTCATTGTTTATACGGTAATCCATCTGTGTTTACAGATCCTGCAGAGCCTAAAATCCAAGGCGCTTGACTTGGCCCGTGCTCTGCAGAACTACATGCATTGCCATATTATGGTGAGTTTTCAGTCACAGACAGCTGCAAACTAGAAGTTATGATAACATTGTAAAATAAAAAGAAAGGCTTCAAATTTCTGTGCATCTTTTGAAAGTTTTGTTAAAGTTTTAGGAAACTTAATTGTGATATTTGCAATTACATGGGTGTTAATTGTGTTGGCCCTCTAGACATGTCATCAACAACTCCTCAGCACTTCCCTTCCATACTTTCTCCTTTTTATTTCCTGGTGCCAATGTGTGATTCTGAACAGACATGAAGTGCAAAATCAATTCAAATATGGACTAGTCTGTTGCATTGCTGCATTCGTTTTGATGTGGGGTTGAGAAGTTTATTGTGAAGGTAGTCAGACTTCAGAGAAAGGTGACATGATGAAGCTTGGGTGTGAGAGAAGCAATTCTTCCAGCAGTCAAATGTAATTACTAATTTGCATTTATTTTTTTCAAAATAAAGGGATTTTTTATTTTGTATTATAATTCCACATACAAATGAATTTAAGCATTAAAAATTGTCCTAATTAAAGAATTTTATTAATGGCATTAGCTATCAGCTATCTGCAGCTTCATTACAAAAACTACTGGTATTTGTTTGGGTAAACTGTGGCTGAAAGACAGAATACACGCTCAGCAGAGCTTCCCTGGATATGTAAATGTTAAAAACAATCTTCCATCCTGACACAGGCTTAAATGTTACAGATTAATACCCCCACACACAGCCGCCCCGTTAAAGATGCCACTCAGCCTTTATTGCTCCTGTAAAGCTCAAAGCTCTGGAGGCTTATCTCTCTGCAGTCGCCCCTTGATGATCGTTCAGGTAATGAATGTGTTGAATGAAGTGGCATCAGTCACAGCTAACAGGCTTGTTTGCCGTTATCTTAGCCACACAAACTAGCAGTTTTTTTTTTGTTAAAACCAATCATTGACACATATAGGCGGCGCAGGGGCATTTTGACGCCCACAATGTTATTGTAGTCAAATAAACCTGAGTTATAGCCTGAGGCAGCTAGTCGGGACACGAGACTGCACGTGTGCATGGTCATGGATGTAAATTAGTGGTGCGACGGTTCAACAAGCCCATGGTTCGGTTTGTATTGCGGTTTTTGGGTCACAATTTCGGTTCGGTTTGTTCTGCTCATTAGGGAGAAGAAAAACATAATTATTTCCAATCCATTTGAACTCCAAAATATATGATCGTAATGAATGATATTTCTATATTATATGAAGCCATAACACTGATGTTATACATGAAATAAGGCAGGCTACTTACTGGTCAAGTAGGGCTAGGTTCAGATTTTTGCCTCTTCTGTGTCTCTGACACCTCGTCAAATAATTAGCAGGCCTGTATTTAATGGTGGTGCAACGGTTCAACAAACCCACGGTTCGGTTTATAGAGTCATTGAACGGAGCAGTTTTGCATCCATTCATCCATTATCTGTAACCGCTTATCCTATTCAGGGTAGCGGGGGGGCTGGACATTGGGCGAAGGCGGGGTACATCCTGGACAGGGTCGCCAGTCTATCACAGGGCTGGTTCGGTTTTGCATCCCGGATGTAAATGCAACTGTAAATTATTTTATAATTTGCAGCTCTTCAGAAAAGGGCGATTAGTAATTCAAATGTTGGTATAAATGAGAAAAAATAGCCTTTTCAAGAAATTATGGAATTGTCATTACATTTAGTGAAAAATGCAATTATATGAATGTGTATATGTAATTTTATTTAAGCAAAATGTAGGGACAGAAACTACTTAAACCTGAGATTTGATCATTACACACAGGAATTTTTATTTGCAGTAGTTAAAGATGTTCAAAGTAGTTTGTAGACTGTAGTATTTTTTTTTTTTAACATGTTCTGCTGTACTGTAGTGAACTGGGAAGGAGGCCATTAGGTTTATGGAAAAGAGGTTATTAAGGTTATTAAGGTTTATTAGGAAAAGAGCACATCACCATGGAAGCCCCACTCATTCAGTGACATCATTTGTGTGGGTGTATGTGATTCTTGAAGTGGCATTAGGCTACATACAGAATTTGTAACTGACATCTAAAAGATCCCTGGTTAATATATCGAGTCGGGAGCATGTAGCTGGAGAATATTAGGATATGTTGTAAACTATTGATTAAGTGTATTTTTTAAGGTTTTGTATATTGTCCAATGGTATGCTATTGTATGTTTTAGGGTATTTTCATGATGTTGGTTGTTTTTCATTTAGTCCTGTTTATTTGCTCGGTCTTATATTCATTGTTTGGGTGTGTTCATGTTTTCAATCAGGAGAGAGAGGCTGACCCAGAGGAGGGGGAGGAGGAGGAGGAGGCCTCTGTTTCCCATCTGCAGAGACTGAGGACTACAGCGACCAAGCTGTTCCAGCTGAACCAGGCCATCAGACAGCTGCATTCCTGTCTGTCTACCGCCCTGCGAGGTGACGCTTCTGACATACACACAGCTAAAACTCTTATCCAGTATAACGTACATCGTACAGCAACAGTATAAATCCCTTTGTCAGGAGCCAGAGACAGTTGTTCTTGGTTTTTGTCCTTCACTATTTTAATACATAAAGATTATTTTTTAAATGCCCAGTTACAGTATAATACAACAAACAGACGATTTCAAGAAAAGCTGAATTATAATTATAAAACTTAACTAATAATACATCACTGTATTAGTACTGTACCAACTTAAAGGAACAGTGTGTAACAGGTCGGGGGAACTATTAGCAGAAATGGAATATAATATTCATAACTATGATTTCATTAGTGTATAATCACCTGGAACTAAGAATCCTGTTTTCGTTAGCTTAGAATGAGCCCTTCATATCTACATAGGTAGCGGGTCCTCTTCAGAGTCCACCATGTTGCTCTACCATGTTTCTACAATAGCCCACCCAAACACAGGCTCTAGAGAGAGCCTTTCACATTTTTACATTACCTGGAGGCCACCATAGTTCTCCGACACGCTTGTGAAACTGCGGTAACGTGCTGCAGAGTGCAAAACCGTGATACCGCCAGCCGCCGTCTGACTTCTGTCATCGGTGTGTGTAATGAGCTGTTATGCTGTGAAGTGTGGGTTCATTGGGTGTTTTATAACAGCTTTGCCTGCGTCTCAGCCAATCAAATCATATTTGGTTTTCTATTATAGCATAGCATTCTGATTTGTGTGTCTTTGAACTATAGCTTTTGTTTTTTTCATTATCATTGCAATAATACATTTTGATAGACAAAGGAAAAGCAATACAGGCATTCCAAGATACGAAAACAAGTGGCAACGAGGAAGGAAATATTCTAAAAAGCCTTTATTGTAGTGGCTAAATCATTAAAAAAGCCAACATGTTTCGACCACTGTAGGTCTTCGTCAGGGCATTCAACAAACAGACAAAGCGGATTTGGGCTCACCTATATATGGTATCGACAACCAATGGGAGGCAATCACATGACCACCATAATACTACAAATTATTACAAAATATCATGAAGAAATAGCACAGAAACAATTATTTTATGTACATCAATGAAAGATACTCCTAGTTTTTAACATAGGCTGTAAAACAAACATGGGAGCCTATACAGAGCGAAGAACAAATATATACATTTTACTTGTTTACAGAAAGCATGTAAAATCTATATCCTCGTTAAGACCAGAATACTTTAAGGCAACCAATCGATGGATCCAAAAAGTCTTCCTCTGGTAAAGTTTTTGTAACCTGAGTGTCGCTCTCTTTTACAAAACCACCCTTAGCCAAAAATGAACCAGACTATTGTTCCCCTATCTGACTGTCATCCTTGTTCCAGGAAAAGACCGGGACTCCAACCTCATCAGCTGCAGAGAGCAGATCTCCTCCTCTGCCAAAGCTGTTGATGAGCTCATCACTGGTCTGTCCAAGGAAGAAGCATCGACGCCGTCCCTGCAGCTTCCCTTTCTCGAGAGTGTCATGGCCGCACGAGATGAGCTTCACTCTGCCCTGCAGTCCCTGTCCTCCTCCTCCTGGACCCAGCAGGAGGCCGGAGAGAGCAGAAGCTCTACCGCTTCCGATAAGAGCACAGAAGATGAAATATTGAGTAAACAGACTCACAGTGCTGTTAGAAATCAAGTTGTGAGTAAGATAGTGTACGTTCTCCCTCCAGGTGTGTCATCCAAAGACAGCCTACACTGGGTGTGATTTATATTCTTTATGATGTGCTCACATCATGTACAATTTACTGTAAAAATGACATGCTGATATAGAGAAAACTTCTGCTGTTAACGACGAATGGGTCGTGGATATTTTCTTTTTTACACTCCGGTATCGCCAACCTGGCATCACACAACAAACACTGCTGGTTTATTTAGTGTTGCCATCCAAGTTGCAAAAACTAAGTTTTACTCAAATACAACCAACTCTGTTTGCTAAATGTGGGCAATATCTGCATATTACTACAGGCTATTTTTCAATTATAAATGTGGACAAACAAATGAATTCAATATGTGGACCTTTCAAAATTCCTATCATTGTGTCACTTCTGATGTGGTGTAAAAAGCACTGCTGTCAAGATGTGCTGTAGGCTCTTTCTTTAGTCTAGAGCTTTAAAGTATTGGAACTTAAAG
This sequence comes from Sebastes umbrosus, assembly GCF_015220745.1. Classification (NCBI taxonomy): domain Eukaryota; kingdom Metazoa; phylum Chordata; class Actinopteri; order Perciformes; family Sebastidae; genus Sebastes; species Sebastes umbrosus. The sequence goes on along the minus strand of NC_051273.1, from coordinate 3,479,757 downwards.
GGATAGTTTGGTTGTTTTTAAGTGGGGTCGTATGATGTACTTATCCATACTAAGTGCATTCCTTACAATAGATGGTGGTTGGCACGCCCACAGCATCAAGAAACAGACAGGAGCACCGGCACCGGAGCAAAGCAGTACAGTGCTGTAGACAGGGATGGCAGAAAAACATATTTTAGCCTCCTAAAAGAAAGGCTCACCTAAAAATGATATCTGTTTAAGTGTACGCTATATTTAGAGAGAGCATAGATAAGTTTCAGTTCAGTTCCCCGTCAGAAAGGAGAAGGAAAGGGCTGTCTGACGGCGAGATAAAGCATTGAAAATACAGGAACAGTAATTGGCTGTAAGGAGAATGCTGACTTATGCAGTACTGTATTTTTTTTTCAGAGGCCACTAAATTATTCTTTGTTGTATTCTTTAATTAATTCAAACATGCAAGAGTTCAATATCCAGCAGCTCAGGTTGTGTTTTGTAAATAAATAATGACTTACCTTGTGCTGTATAGGATTTGTTTCTTGTATCAAGGCATTATTTTGTTCTCCCATTTGCATTAAGATTTGTTATGCTGTATACCACATACTGCAACTTTATTTGCACTCAGGAGAGACTTTATACTCAGTGTTTTTTCTTAATACATGTAGGGTTTTATGTCCTCTTAGTCTTTTGTATCACTTTGTAACAATTTGGTATGTCAAAATAATACAGCAACTTGTACTTCTGTAATAAACTCACGTGGCTTGATTTGACAAGGAACCGAACCTTTCATATTGCTGGTCAATATTCAGTCAACGGTGGACTCCTGGTAAGGACCTACAGTATAATGAGAAGATTTGTATTAGTTTTGAATTGGCACTGGAATACAGCACAGTCTACATTGTAAGTGGGAAAAATATTAAACATGTGTATCAAAGCATGCATATACACATTCCTTAAAGCTGCAGTAGGTAGAAATGGAGCAAATATGATTTTAAAGAGTTGTTTTTATAAAACGGTCACTATATCCTGACAGTAGTGCATGAGACAGGTAATCTGAAAAAAATCATGTGCCCCAGTGTCCTCCGGTGCTCCTAATGGCATCTGTAAGATTTCATAGACCGGAGGAAAACAACCAATCAGAGCTGATCTGGAGTCTGCCGTCTCTGAGCAGCTGTCAATCACGCAGCGCTGATCAAATATGAATCAATATTCTGTTACTGTAATGCCCATTTCTCGCTTCAAATATTTTTGGAAACATCTGGTAGTGTACTGTTTAGATGTAAAAGGAGAAAGTTTGTGACCCGGCAGCCATGTTGAGATCTCTTGAGGAAATACCAAGCACCGCCCACCAGCCAGAGCACAGCCAATAGGAACGCTCAAAAGGAACACTCTGAAATGACCTGTGATTGGCCAAAGTCTTCCGTCACGGGCTAGATTTTCTAAAGCCTGAAAACAGAGCCATGAGGAGGTGCAGAAGTCTAGTTATCTCTCAGAACACTTGAATTACAATATGCTGAAAGAATATTATGGAATTTTTGCCCAATGATGCCAATAAATTCTGCCTACTGAAGCTTTAATTGGGTAATTACCTTTTAGTGAGTAAAATACTGAAGTCATATGACAAAAGTCCACAGATGTACACATACATGTTGACCTCTGTAATAGCTTGAAAATGAATCTCTACATTCACCTCACTGTTAATTTATAGGAAGTTAAATTTTGATTTTTGTATTATTATTAATGGGGGGGGACTCCCTGTATACTATTTCGGAACTACTGCATCAGACTAAATCAGGTGTCAGCAGCCTTTACTATCAAAAGAGCCATTTTAGGCAAAAAAAAATGTCTGGAGCCTCAAAATATTTGAGCATTGTGATGAAGGTAACAGTTTATAGTCTAACTATATAGTATATAAGTCTAATGCAGTAAGGGGCAAAGAGCAAATGTACTACGGAATATTAGGGCCACATTGAAGAAAAAAAACTGAGATTTACAGAATAAAATACTCGTAATATTATGAGAAAAAAGTCCTAATGTTACGAGTATAAAGTCATAACTTTACGAGAAAAAAAGTCATAATATTACGAGAATAAAGTCCTAACATTACAAGACAAAAGTCGTCATATTACGAGAATGAAGTCAGAAGTTTACGAGAAAAAAGAAAATAACACGTAAAATTACTACTTTATAATATTATGACTTTATTCTCATAATATTACAACTTCTTTTCTAGTAAACCTATAACTTTATTCTTGTAATATTACGACTTTATTCTCGAAATCTCCGATTTATTTTTTTCCCTCAAAGTGGCCCTAATACTCCATCGTACAGTCGTACCATACACCTACAACAATGATACATAGAATTGAAATGTACACAAAAAAACAGTTGTTTATTTCCACTAATTTTTTTAATAATCCACTGGAGAGGGGGTAAAGAGCCGCATGTGGCTCCAGACCCGCAGGTTGCAGACCCCTGGACTAAATGGTCCCAAACTTTATTATGTTAGAAACTCCTGGTTGACACACTTTAACTCTAACACCATTAACTTGATTAATAGATTCACATTCATTTGTGCATTTAGTGCAAAACTCGTTGAACTAGACCCCCAGGCACCCACTCAAGGGCCCCTGTAGGTCCTTGAACCCTACTTTAGTTAAATCTACTCGCTGCAGGTTACACCCACTCCTCTTCCTCCTCCTCCTCCTCCTCGCTGTCTGCAGCTTCCTCTGCATCCTCCCTTCATGCTCTCTGGAGTCAGCTACCACCAGGGTTTCTCCTCTGCTTTAATGACGGTCTGCTAGATCTGAGAAGAAGAAACCCTCCTTTAAACTTTACACTTAGTGGATTAAACACACAGAACCCGTCGCTCTAGTGGCTGAATGCTGCGTTCACAGACACGACGCGATTGGAATGAGAAGACGCGCAAAAAGTTTTTATCAAGACGACTAATTAAGGTAAAAAAAAAAAGAAAAAAAAAAAAGATTCGTTTATCTTTTTATGCTTGATCAAGATAATAATACGATTAAATTACATCCCATGCTTTTTTCAGGATGCACTGGTTATTGTTCCCCAAAATAGGCCTGCTGGTGAGTAGTTTTTATATTATCATCAAACACGTTATGACTTTTAACTAGGTGTCGTTTTTCAGAGTCCTTATGGATGTTTGTCTGCCTTTGTATTATATTTGTGGATGTGTAAATATGCCTTAATGCACGTTGTCTGATTGGACTAAATGCATTCATTTTTCCTGTTTTTCCTTAAACTAGTCATTTGTGAGATAGAGAAAATACTGGCTTCTGATTGGCTAGAAAGTCAATTAGAATCATGGGTTTATAAAAGTGTTCTAAATCACTGTGCCAAGTAAAAGTGCAGGCAATTAACTTTTATTTTGTGCTGCAGATAGTTTACTGTTGAATTAATCATGGAAATCATTTAAAGACATTTAAACATAGCCTGTTTTGGTTTTCAATATTTGGTGCAGGGCCTGACAATGTATGGTGAGGTGTTCTGTTAGAAAACAGGCTTGTTCTTCGGCTCTACCTGTCAGTTAGGACCCATATTGTCTTATCTCATTAGTAAAGAATACCAGCTAATGCTAGCCAGCTCAGGTGCTGTCCTTCATACCTTCAGCAAATGAGCTAAACTTCTAAATACTCATGTTTCAGGTTTGTTTCCACAGCTATATATCCGGTAAGTCACTTTTTATGTCATTTATTTCTTTTAATAAGGGGTCAACTTGCTAGATGAAGCAGACTAACTAGCATTGGCATAATTACACATTTTCTCACTTAACCTCTAGTGGTATTCTAGGGGAACATTGGTTACTAAATCTGAAAAAAAATTCAAGTTTAATTCATTTGTAGCTCACTGACATAGCATTAAGTGAACAGAAAGTGATGGGATATTTACATCTTGGCTGATGCCTGTTTTTATGCATTTTTTTTGCTTTAAAAAATGTAAGTGAAAATGCTAGAGAAAAAAAGTGTTAATGCCTGGTTGAGGTGGAAAAGTTTGAATACTGTTCACGGTCACTAAAAGCTTAGCTCCACTGAAGAGACAAAAAATGGCAGGAGACAGAACTGTGTGGGCTGATGAGGAGACTGTAATGTTCTTCAACAGGAAATCAACTCATGCCATATTTGTACATGTTTTCCACATTGTTTACCATCTTTTGAGGTTTGACTAATGCTCTTTTAATTGTGTCATCTTGTGGTGGTGCTGCTCTACCACTGGTTTTAATCCAGATGACAAACGTTGATTATGGGATGAAGCCCCAGATATGATCTGAACAGGATTAAGATGTCCTTGGGACGTCAGAAACAAAATCAAAACAGACAGACATTTTAGCCTGACTTTTTTAGTTTTTTACCAATGCTGTCTGGGGTGTCTCTCTACTAAATCTTCTAATCTTCTTCTCTCTTTTTTGACCAGCCTTTACACTGGGAACTAGAAACCAGATGTATGATGAGTCCTACTATGAGTATGTGCCTGATCGCCTGCAATGGGACAATGCAGGAGATCTGTGTAACCAGCGCTTTGGGGCCTTGGCCACTGCCTCCAACCCAGTAGAGAAGCAAGAGCTGACCAGCTTTTTAAAATCCTTGAACATCTCTCACCCTGTGTGGATTTCCAGGAAAGTCATGACACGTACAACAACAAGTAGGTTCAGAGTGCAATTTGTAACAATTTATAGGCTACATAATATAAGCACAGCACCCTTTTTAGCACCCCTTCTTTTTACATAGTAGGCTCATTGTTTTTCTTTTCCAAGACACCTTTCAGCCTGCTCACTGGCTTAACAAAAGGGGAATAGAATATGAAATGGGACTGACAATGCTGCCATAGTTAGTTAGTTCTTTTATTGACACAAAAATATAAAACATTTGGGTCCAAACAATATACAAAACAAAGAAAAAATATATAATATGCACAATAATCCCATTAGTAAAAAATAGAGAAACACTCATGCAACACTCTTAGCCACAGTGAATAAATGTTTCCCAAGTGTTTACAGTTCACAAAGTGGAATTTTATGATTAGTTTCCATCTTTTCCGAGAGCTGTGGCAGGATTTTCCTTCATAATAACACCTCTTTCTTCTCTGTGTGGGGTGAAACCAAAGGTTCCTCCTCGGACACCCTGATTCTGGAGTTCACTGAGCGCTCGGACAGGAAGCATGCCCGTCTCCGGCACAAGTTCTCCTCCATGGATTCAGTGACCGTTTGCACCCGTCTCCGCTTCGATCCAAATTTCTCTGGAATTTCCACCATTTTTTCTTATTCCATCCAGTCATATATTAATGAGTTCCAGCTCCGTGTGAAGCTGACCAAGAGCAAGCCTGTGCAACTGGCTCTGCTGGTCCATGGCATTCATGGACCTTACCAAGAAGCCTTCGACCACGACGACTCCTGGCACTCTGTGTGCGTTTCTTGGAGCCAGAACGGTGGACGCTGGGCACTGTATATTCATGGCCTTATGGTGTCAAGGGGTGATGGATTAAGTTCTAACAGCATTGGCCCGGATGGCCGTTTCATTATTGGACAGGAGCAGGGCACCTTTGGGGGTTCATTTAAGAAGGATGAGTCATTCTCAGGGAGCATCACAGAGCTGCACATATGGGATCGGGTACTGAACAGCAGCGAAATCTACACCATGGAAAAGTTGTGTTCACCCATTTCCTCTGGGCTGGTGTTCAAGTGGAGTGAAGCAGCCATGGAAATAGAGTCATCCCTTGCGAAGCTGAGGAGAGACAGCCCATGTCAAGGTACATTTGTTATGATGCACCATGAGGACGGGAAGAAGCTGAAGGGTTACCAGAATCTAAATCAAAGCTTATGTAATCACCCAGTACAGGGAAGTTCAGGAATAGTTTACACCATGAAAGACAGAAGATACTCAAATCTATCTGCATGTTCCAGTGGAATAGTTAAGCATTATTTTCAAATATTGTTTACAGTTTAGATAGTTTGGCACGACCACTGGGTGGGGTTGCTATGCAGAAAAAAACAATCGCATAGAGACCATTTGAAAGTCATTTAGGACTACAAACTTTTCAGTAACATGCCAAGATCTGAGCTGGCTTGATGTGTAAACCACACCCATCTGGCATCCAAGCAGAGTAAAATAAATATTGTGAATTAATTGCAGATACGACTAGACCCATATCTGCTCTTCTCTGTTTCATCTCCCTCTACACCCACTCTGCTCTTATCTCTCTTATCAGGCCCAACCATGATGTCATTTAAATAGATGTTGGCTTTAAGTACTTGGAATAACACGCTTTAAGTACTTGTTTTAAACAGTGGGATCACTAAAACTGTAGTCAACTAGTATAATTTAAATAGTTAGGGAAATAGTTACAGTGAGGTACACACTAAGAGAAAAGTAGTTCACAAAATCTACTTCAAAAAGTAAATTAGATTAAAAAGTACATTTAAGACATGAGCTCAAAGTGTGAAAACATACAGTAGGACTGCAAGACTGTTTTATTGCAAAAGACCAAGACCAAGAATTGTGGCCAAGTGCTTTCTTAGCTTTTTATGATCTATTCCAGATCTCTTTTTTTTCCGAATCTGTTCCTGACTAACTTGAAAAGGAAATTCCTGATCTTTAGCTACAATTCCTTTGTTTGAAAAGACAGATGAGCTGTGAAGTTCACACATTTTATTACTTGTTATAAATATGCTTTACTCATTATTAAATGACTTGGATTGGGGTCAGCAAAAACAAGCTTGATCAGGATATCCCTAATCCTTTCTGAATTTGTGGCATCATGCTTTGGGCAAACTTACATACAGACGGTAAACAAACACACTCACGTGCACGCACACACTCTTTTCCTTTCCAGCATTAAGCACTACTGGAAGTTTAAAGAGATTGAAGGAAAGAGGAAATCTGTCTCATTTGCTCTCCCGCTCCACTGCATAGGGGGAGACGGTGACTAAGTTGTAATTGGCAAAAGGCAGGGCTCATAATGGTTCTTGTAAATGTTTTGTGAATCACGTCACTCTGAATCCCACCCTTCAAAACAAACTTCTCCCGCGCTGACATCATGCTCCCCGATGAGCAATGAGAGCCCAAAACACTCCTCCTCCTGGAACTGAGCATGCTGAAAGGATAGTGCACTTGCACTCCTTTAGTGATTTTCAGGTTTTTTTTTCCAGTATTTTTTTATCTTTCTTTATTTCGTATATTTTTAATGATCAACAGAGTTAGAGTATGTACAGTAGCTGTTGCCAGGATTGATCCGTTGGTCTTTAAGTAATAGGACTTTAACATGTTAGTACCTGGTATCCAGTCAGGCTGCTTAAGTCTTCCTCTTTCTCATCAGACCAGTTCAGACATACATATATAGGACACACTACTCCTTAGGGGTATAAATCACAAGTTTCATCACAATATGATATTTGCTGATATCACAAAGTCTGCCACGATCCGATTTAGATCCGATTCATTTCAGGGGCCTACGATTGATATGACAGAATATCATATTTCATAGATATTTACCACCACAATCAGTTGCATTTACATCAACTCACAGAAAAACAACGAAATAAATAGACAGTAATTTGACATTTGTATTACTGAGCTCTTACAGACATTTAAATGAAAAACAATCTCTTCTTTTTAATATAAATAATACAAAAAAAAATCCTGTTGTTCGCTATAAAGTGCCACATTTTATCATGTTTCAAATGTTTTTTATCAGTAAATAATTTCAAAATAAAGGCGTATCGTAGAAATCGTACAAAATGTATCAACGTTTTCACTTTGCATCGATGACATTGGGTCGTTGATCACTAAATTGAATTGATATATCGATCCATATTGATGTATCGTTACACCCCTGCTACTCCTGCAACTGAACTGCTACAGATTCAATCCTTGAAACAGCTAGTCTTCTGATCAGCAGCCATTCCAGAGGTCGTCACATACCAAAGTGTCCTACACCAAGACCCACATCCTCTTGTCTGTTCATCCATAAATATCAGCCTTAAGCTTACAACCACACCGCGTTTTTAACCAAAAATAACACCTTTTACTTGTCTGTGACAGATCTTTCCATAACCATGACCACGATTGTTTTATAACTTTATCCAATTGTTATCGTTGTCTAAATCTCAGAATCAGAATCAGGTATATTGCCAAGTACATGAAGGTTTTCACATACAAGGAATGTGCCTTGGTGCTTTGGTGCAAGAGAAAATAAAAAAACAAGTACTGCACAGTCAAGAAACATACATATAGAATAGAAAAATGTACAGTTATTTGGCATGACCACAAGCTTTCCTAACTTGGACCAATTTTCCGTTGCACACACGTTCATACACTATAGCCGTGGGGACAGCAGAAAACACTTTTTGGGGCATTTTGGAATTCACTGACAACTTACTTACTTACTTACTATTTCAACGGTTTGGCTAAGAGAGTGTTAGCTCAACAATAACTACAGTATATGGAGATGATGTTGGGGTTATCATGTGAAGTTTATTACATACGTTTATGATGTAACATCATATCTTGGGGGAACTCTTGTGGCTCAGGAAACCTGCCTGAGTCTTCTGCCTTTAATTTACATCTTGATGAGCTGTGACTTTGACTTTAGAATATTTCTGAAGTGTTGCATTATCTGGACTACTGTAACAGTGACATGACATTCAGTCTTGATGTGACCCTCTTTCACTTTCAAGAATTTAACATTAAGAATAACCTTTGCCATTTCCTTCGCTAGGAAACTTCACCGTGTCAGCAGATTCGTTCTTGGATTCCCTCCTGGATGGAAATTCTTTGCAGAATCAAACCTTCTCCTTTGAGTTGTTCCAAAGCCCTGAGCCTAAGTCTGAGTCTGAGTCCGAGTCTTGTGGCATCTTTGACCCTGTTACTGAGAGCTCGGGCCTGGTCAAGTGTGACTCATTCAGAGGGGCCGTCTGCCAGTTTAAGAAAGGTACCAATAATAATAATGTCAATGGATTTTTATGCATTTTATTCTTGATGTTATTTAATGATTTGCTCTGCTGTATCTAACTCTGAGAGACAGTGGAAATAGAGATAAATAAATGAGTGTGGGGGAATAAATAGGGAGGGAAATGCAAAGGTAAAATCATGCAGAAATAATTAAATGCATAAATAAATATGTACATTTAATAATGAATAAATACATTTAAAATATATTTAAAATAAATAAATGCAAAAATAGATACATTTAAATGTTAATACAAATAAATAAATAAATAAAAGGGAAATTTAAATATGAGAGTAGATAGGGGAATTAATACAAAGGTGAATAAATAAAGAAGAAACGTAAAGTAAATATCAATTTGTGTCACATTTTATCATTTAAGGCATATATATTTATTTTGAGTCATTTATTTATTTATTTTTGACTTTGGCAGGTTCTGTCCTCCATACTGTAATAGCGAAATACTACCTTTGCATAATTTATAATTTTAAATTGTTGACACTGTCAGTATAGCAAAGAGTGTTGAATCTATGGAAAGGTCTAAGGCTGTTTTTGCTCTTGCTGTAATAGATTGCATTGTATTGAATTAAATTTGTCTCTGTTTCTGTCTGCAGAAGTGCTGGATGTTATCAGTTTACCAAAGACACCATTCTTCAGTAGATTGAGCAAGGATTCTCTGACCAAATCTGTGAGTTGGACACTTATTATTACCTATTTGCAGCAACACAGAATATTTCTAACTTTATGAACTTTAATGTAAGCTGTGTAATGTTGGAAATGTTGGCCATGTTTAAGGTAGAATTGATGCCTTTCAAAGAAAAAACTCAGATCTACTTTGCTGATACCAGACTTGCACTTATTGGCATGCCATAAAGGTGAAGTACTCTCGTTAAAAAAATATCTTGTTACAATTTTAGGAGAATAATATATTTTTCTGAGTAACGTCCCCAACACTGGATGTTTTTCAAGACTAACTTATTGGGATAAAATCTCAGAGAATCTGTTGCAATCTGTTGCAGCATTGTATTGCAACCACATTACCTCAGGTAAATACAGTTCAGGATCTTTATCCATCCTTCTTTTCCTCAGCTGATGGTTAATCTGAGCAGTAATACCTCCCTGGACAGAGATCTGGCCTCACTGCAGCAGCTGACCCAGGCTGTTCTTCAGGTGGTGGAGGCCGGTGGCCCTCACCTCCTCACCTCCAGTGATGTCCTCTACCTCACCCAGATGATTGAGACGGACCTCACAGCACTGGCTTCTAGCTCTCACCCTGCTGGAGCTGGCGCAGCAGAAGTCATGGTGTCCATTGCTACCAGCTATGTACAGGTGGCGAGTTTGATGCTGGAGCCACACATGGCTACACAGTGGATGGGCCTGTCAGAGGATGGGGTGAGGCGGTGATCTGTGTTTATCTGTTTTTGCGAGTGTATTCTGGGATGTATAGTTAGCATTGTACTTTAGCCAAGCAAAATGTAGAAATCCTGTCTAACCAGTCAGAAAAAAAGATGTTTCTGGGTTGTATGGGATAACTCAGATTCAACCAAACAGTCACTGATATCTTAGCATGGTAACATCATTTTCACAACTTTTTTAACCCTGTAAAGTCATCTTTTGTCCTCCATGAATCTCATTTTGTGTTGTTGGGTCTGTTTTACTTGTACAGGTCAGTGTGGGACCTTTTACTATTGTCCAGAGCATTGACAGTCTCAGTGAAACTCTTGCAGACATGCTATCTGCTGAGAGAAGAGACTTCACCCTTTCCACCAAGAACATAGGTAATAAAAACATCTTAGTACACATCAGTTAAAAAATACAGGCACAGTTTCAGTGGCGATCCAAGCTGATGGAGAAATGTAGAAAGATGAAAAATAAGATTTCACAGCAGCTGTCTATGATACGTTTTACTTAAAAACAGGCCTGTGATGTAGAGACTGCAACAATCAGTATTGCAATTTCGTTTTTTTTTTCTGATTTTTTAGTCATATTGCACTCCTTCATCTCCTTATTTTTTGCAGCGGTTACATGTTCAGAATTCAGGGAATTGTTTTTGATACACTGATAAGTCTACCATGTATAATGTTATTGACTCAACCCTGGTAGCTCTTGGCTTTGTAACACTGATAAATAGAGGCTATTCTTTCATTTCTGCTTCTCGTTATTGTTGTTGTTAATCTGTCTCTATTGTCTGGCTGTCCTTTGCTGTCTTTGCTTCCAGATGTGTACATGACGTGGCAGAAGCTAACTGAAGACAGTTGTAGTCAAGTTTTCAAGCCATCTGCAGTTGGCTCTCACACCGCCAGCAGCAGTGGTCAGGATGAGTTGCTTATCCCTGACACTGAGCTCCAGAGGATACACGCACTGGGTAGGAAACACACACACACACGCATGCACGCACGCACGCACTTACGCACACACACACACACACACACATGAAAAGGCACTTGTCATATAGGCTATCCCAAATGAGAAGGAACAACTTATATGCTTAAACACTCAATTTTAAGATGTACAAATGCTATGTGAGCTCATATTACATGTGTTTTACATGATTTGGTACACAAACAACATGCACATGTGCCCACACAAACTTCTTCCTACTGCCCCCAATTACACACTACGGTTGATCTAAGTACCAGTACATACCATGCAATGCAATAAATACATGCACGTTCATTCTTTGCTGATTAAATTAAGATTTAAAAACCTTGATTGTAGAGTATTGTGATTGTAATCTTAATCTTGTGTTTTAGTTGCCTAACCATAACTATACATCAGACACACTGTAGTTGCCTTGTGCAGATTAAAAAAACAAAAAGTTCTGAAATGTTCATCCTGGTCATATTAGCTTTGTTTAATTAAGGTGCTGTAGCTACACTTTGAACCATGTATATTTTTGCAGCGCTTATCAGCTCATTCTTGAAATCAAACTAAAGGATTTTGAATCAACTTCCTCCATCCTGCACCCTTCAAGCAGTTGTAGATTTAATTGGTTCAAATCATCATTTAAATTGTATTTGATGCCTATAAAGTATTATATAAAATAAAATAATTAAGTTAATCAGTTGATTCTGTTAATTATATTAATATCAGAAGTACTACAGGTTACAAAACAATATATGATTAAATCATGTTACATTCTTTGCTGTAGAGGTTTTGCTATAAGAGTTTGTCGAAATGCCTCCAGAATATGAAACTTAGTTGGGACTACAAAATCGGATCAAAATCTAAAATATTTGACATTTTGGAAACATAACTTTGAGTAGATGGATAACTAAAACTCCTTCTAACTGAACAATGTGTTTGCAACGTGTTTGTAGTGTGACACTGTGAAACTGAAGTGATGCTCAGCAATGTATTTTGTATTACTAAAGAATGAAAATAGATCTGGTCTCCTCCTTTCTCTCTTTTCAGGGTATGAGGAAGTGATGTTGATTCATACCCACTACAGCCATCTGAGTGAGATTGAGTCTGGAGCACAGGAGCCTCCACAGAGTCACCAAGAGAAAGTCAAAAGGTTGGCTGTATATTGCCTGTTGTCGTCTCTTATGCTCGACTTTAAATGCTGCTGACTATTCTGAGATACAGTCAACTCACAGAAACAAACAAGCTCAGTGTCCGTAGCACATTTTATTCGCACCTTAGCCTTATTTGATTTCACTTTGTATAGCATTTATATATTTTATGAAGCTTATCAGTTCTGAAAATCAGTTGTATCAAGCATCTAATGAGCAGAAACCACGATGGTTGACTTGAGGTTCAGTATAAGTAATGTCTTCATTAAAAGTGGCCCTAAAATAGTCAAATCTATATGAAAACATCTCAAATCTAAACTGATGTACTTTTTCTCTTTTTCATGTGGTGTTGAATTCAGCATTAATTTTATGTTCCATTTTTAGGATCTTTGTTTTTAAATGTCCTTATTCTCTAATAATAACATAAAGTTAAACCAAATACCAAAAAATGTAAATCAACAAGTTAACTTGTGTGCTCTGGTTTCAACCAAATCACTTCTTCATTTTGAAAGAGTAGGGATCATTCAGACAGTGGATACCAGTAGATTGGATTGAATTGTAATTTGTGTATATCTGACCTTTTAAATTGTAAGACAGATGTAAGACAGATGTAAGACAGATGTAAGTGGTAACCATTGTCTGTCTTCTCAGAACTCTACCAGGTCACCTGGCTTCTGTTGTCATCTCAGCCACCGTCCGTGATGCCTCCAAGGCCCAAACCATCCCCGTGGCCATCAAGTACACCCTTTCCTCATCACACGTGGTATAGTCCATTGTTCACACAGTATGATTATTAAGACCATCATATCAAGTATATATATATTTGAACTGATCCGTCCAGGTTAACAGTCGAGTGATCACGTAGTATATGAGGTTTAACGATGCTAATTTGGGTCTGCAATGTTTAACAACAAAGATCAACATTCAGTTCTGGTTTGAAACTGAAATTGATGGCAAACATTTTGTAAAAAAAAGCAGCCATTCTTTGGGAAAAGCAGTAGCGTTATGATTAACTTGTTCCCCTTTGATAAACTCACAAAATTCAATATGTCACCACACAAGAATTTCCATCTCCCAGCAAGCAGCACATGATTTTTATCCACTTTTGGCTGGTTAGAGTCCAAGGTCATATATTACAAGAGAAAGAAAACAAGTGCCAACATGTGTTTCTGTTTGTAGGTGGAGTATTCACAGCGAGTTACTCCTGTTTGTGCCTTTTGGAATTTCAGCTTGATGTAAGTTTGACCAACAACACAGTCACATAAACAGCCCTGTTAAATGAATGTGCAGATTGAGGCTGTTGGGTAAATGATGAAGAGGTGGTCTCTTATTGTGTACTATTAATTTTTAGGACATATTTCACTCTTTTGATGCTGTGTGTATCTTAATCTTGAACACAACAATCAAATATAATAATTGTGTATGATGTTTCATTCCAAAACTATATATATTTGGACAGATAGAAATGAAATCCTTTATATATTTATTTAATTCTTAATGTTTAATACTAAATGTCTCTGCACTCTGAAACTAATTGATGAGGGTGTGTTTGTGTGTGTGTCTGTGCGTGTGTATTGTGCTGTACAGGCATAATCATACCAGTAGCTGGTCCAGTGATGGTTGCAGGGTGACCTTTGCCGGCTCTGGTGTCACTTCCTGTCTCTGTAACCACACCACCAACTTTGCAGTGCTGATGAATTACCTGGAGTCGAAGGTAACTCATGAAATGATTTGTGATGCAGTGAGTTAAATCACATGTTGAAAAAAGAGGTTGCATGACGGAAAAATGTTAACTAGTGCTGCAATTAATAATCATTTTCATTGTCTATTATTTTGTAGATTCTTTTCTCAATCAATCAATTAAATCTTTGGTCTATAAAATGTCAGAAAATGGTGAAAAATGTTGATCAGTGTTTCCCAAAGCCCCAAGATAACGTCCTCAAATGTCTTGTTTTGTCCACCACTCAAAGATGTTCAGTTTTCTGTCATAGAGGAATAAAGAAACCAGAAAATAAGAAGCTGAAATCAGAGAATTTAAAATAGTTTTTGTTAAAAAAATTACTCAAACCAATTAATCAATTATCAAAATAGTTGCCGATTAATTTGATAGTTGACAACTAATTGATTAATCATTGCAGCTCTAATGTTAACTATAAATTCGACAATAAACCTCAAATTTAAACTGTGGTTAAGGTTATGAGTGGTGTAGTGAAATAGTATAGTATGTGATATTTGTTTTTCCCTTCTTCTGACAGAAATAATTTCAATCTAAATGTTGCTGATGTGAAATCTAAATTCAGGTCATCATCTTTGACCTCTAAGATTGTGGATAGGATTTGTAGTACATTATATTAACCAGCAGGTGTCACTCCCAGTGTGCCTATCCTTTTGAAGAAAGCTGTTCTTTCTGTCTATCCAAAGTACATAAAAGGTAGTAAAATAAACAAAAAATAAAACCATCAGCAGCACTTTAACATTTTTTAAATTGTACATTTTTGGCTTTTAGCTGTTACACAAATTAAGCAATGAGATAGGAATTTAGTGTCTTTGAGAAGGCATCAGATGGATCAAACCTGTGATAGTTTGCCAACATCTCCTCTCTCTCTCTCTCGCTCTCTCTCTCTCTCTCTCTCTCTCTGTATCTCTCTCTCTCACTACCTTTCCCTTCTGTCCCAGTGGAGTCCTGAGGAAGAGCTTATTTTGACCAAGCTGACGTTCATCGGCTCTGGTGCTTCTCTGTGTGCACTGGTGGTGACCTTGATGCTGTTCACTGTGCTGGAGTGAGTAGCTGATTTTCTTGTTCCCTCTTACCTACCGCGTACCTACAAATCTGCCTGTTTTCTGTCTGTTTGAGCCAATGCACACAACTCAGCCTCAGCCCCTTTGTTATGTTGCTAAATAGATTTAGCATGTATATGTAAGAAAATTATTGAAAAGCATGAGCTGAATTACAATCTATGTATAATAGTTTATTAGATACTAATAACTTATACATTGGGTTCAGTATTTAAATCTGACTATTTCCGTGCCAAGAACATGACGGCATTTTCAAATAATTTTATTCTTATCAGGCAAAAGAAGCTCTAGAAATCAATTAAACTAATATTAGTAATAATAATAATATGACACTCATAACAGCATATGTGGAATCTGATCAACCACCTTTACACACCAGGGGCGTTTTTTTGCGATTAATTCACGCATCAATATATTTTTTCAAACTGTTGTTTTTTGTCATGAATACTTTCAAACAGAACGCGAATATGACGCGGTGAAAAAGCGATATACTTTTTTTTTAGAACAAGGTAGATTTTCTGAGCTTTCAACCAATCACGTTGTGCGGAACGGGTTGAGTTGCACCTATATTTATGAAACAACAACACACAGCCTCTTTATTACTTTATTACTCCTTTCAACCTTGAAAAAGGAAACACAGACCAAATCCACTCCTTCCGTTCTTACCTTTCACAATAAAAGCCCTAGACATATAATATTCGCGGGCGAGTATTTTGCATATTTGTGTCATTTATTTGTCACGCCCCCGGTGCGTGAAGACCTTTAGAGTGGGTTCAAGGAAAGGGCTTCCCATTGGCCAATGTAAGACTTTCCAATTAGTTTATTTACTCTGGATTAAATTCATAGAAATTAGTTCTTGCTGCCACACATGATGAAAATACACAATATTTTAGTTTGTATGGATTAACATGTAAACCATTTGTTAAGTTCATAGTATTTATTTTTCAATTTAGGTATGCTGAAATGAACAAAGTCCACTGTTGACTCTCAGACCTCCTCATGGGGTTTTGATGTGACACTCTTTCCCATACACTTAAAAGAGAGAGATAACGTATTGGCACTGTATTGCTCATGCTCTGTTCCTAAGGCTGCTATGAGTATTGACTGGTGCTAATCCAGTAATTACTGTGGTCTTCATGTGAGTCCACTCTGAAGGTTTATGGCGGCATTCTGCAGCCGTTAATTAACATTAGGGTCACTGAGGGATCACAATCAGCCGGAGAGGAGCTGCCCTGACAATTTATGACTGTCCTGAAATCAAAGAGTGCAGCCATGCATTTCACACACATGCTGGTGTATGATGTACATGCATTTGTGTACTTAAATACACACACAACACACACACACACACACACACACACACAGAAAACAAAGTAGAGGTACACATGTCCGTAGATGGATGTGTAATCACACCATGAAATTATGGTGGCCACAAGCAGCGATGCAGATATGAAATGAGTCTAAATAGGCTGAACCCATCAGGAGGTAATGAGAGGCTCCTCAGTTCATTTACTTCTCTAAACCAGCTTCAGCTGTCCAGATAATTTATGTTACCTGAAATGGAAATATTCAACCTAGTAATGCCATCTAAAAACAGTAAGACTATGAGCCATATATACAGTACACTGCCCTCCAGCATGATATTGATCAAATATCAGCCCAGCAATAAAGCATACTGGAAAACAAATTGAAACAGTAGATGCAAATTGCAAGTTTAAGTGTAACAATCTCTTAGGGCGTTTTCACAAGCCATATACAAGCCATGGCTAGTCTGAATCAGAGTGAAATGTATACTGTAGGTTTGATTATTGTTTTGTCTTGTTCGGTTTCACAGTGCATAAATGAAAGCGGATCAAATAAAACATTTTATTTGCTGAGGGGTGTTTATGAAGGAGCGAATTTACAGTATCTTTTTCATCTTGAGAGCCGTCACTTCTATGCAGGGAGTCGTGGACTTGTACACACCCTTCTCCTCCAGTTTATCTTGAATGACTTTATAAACCTTGCAGTTCTTGTGGACTTTATTTAGCATATTATGTGTGTTCTCTTCGGCCCAGATGTCTTGCGAACATCGGACTTCTTGCAGAAGTCCAGGTCCGTCCTCTCCCTCTCATGTTAACTTAGTCGTTTACCTGTGTCCATCTCAACAAATGCCGGCACAGACGGCTTGCGTTGTGGTTCGCTTGGAAACGGTCTGAGTCCACCTCTCACAAGCAGTCTTGGACCGGTTGTTTTGGTCTGCAGTAGACTATGATTACTGCGTTCACAACTGCCCAAATGAAGCGCACCAGGGGCTGATTGAAACTGACTAAATGTTTGCTTGTGAAAGCGGTCTTAGACAAATCTCCCCTTCAAACCGACAATAGAAAGAAAGGAATAAGGCACTCAAAGCTAATTAGAATCAGGTCATTTTATATCCTTGGATATTGCAATTTTTAGTCACTATAGCAACGGAAATATTGATTGAACAGCTCGTCCATCAGTCCAACACTGTGGTACAGAATCAAATGACTTATATAGCTATTAAATAACTATTGGATGTATTGCTGTGAAGTTTTTGATACAGACAGTCACGGTCGCCAGAGGATGAATCCTATTGAGTTTGGGATCCCCTCACTTTTGTCGGCCTAGCAGTCCTAACATTAACACTTGTCTATTACTTCAGTTTATGACTTCTGAAACTAAGGACTGAATTGTTATCAGCCTCAGCTTTGCTTTGAGAATAATACTTGCGAATATGCTAATGGTATGGTAAAACGCCTGCATGCATGTTAACTTGCTAACTGTTGGCCTGTTAACATACTAACACTGAGCTCAGATAAACATCCTAAATGTGTAAAATGTCCTAAAGGGCCACTGTCTATAGGACGAACCCCTTTGATAAGATGACATTGTGGCGTTTCCTTTTCCATCATTCATCCATAATTTTTATTTTCTTGTTTTCAGCCTCAATTGGCTGCGTGCATATACGTGAAGTTACCAAAACTATCTACTATGATTTGAAATGTACCTTTCATGTGCTGACATTTTTTGTGTTGTCACTGTGTTGTAATACTGTCACCTCTAACCATATCTCATTTTAAGACAAGGTCTGTCCAAAAGCTTGACGTTATCCCCGTCTCTGTCCACAGTATCCCCAAATCTGACAGGACGTCCATCCATAAGAACCTGTTCATCGCTCTGATCTGCGCCCAGGTGATTCTGCTCTGCAGCGGCTCAGCGATACACAACAAGGTACAGGCATCTGATTTTATTACCGATACGTAGGATTTAATGATGTTATACCGAGGAGCAGGCTGGGGACAAATGAAGGTGAATGACGGACAGTAAGACAGAACTCACTTGCTGATTGTTTGTTGACGGATACAGTTTGTTGGATTCTGTCAAACGTTGCATGAAAACTAGATCGTCAGTCGGAAGTTAAAAATGGGAGCAACAAAACACGAAGCACATTTTGTTCAACAACAGTTATTAGAAGGTTTTTTACAATAAAATTAGTAATAATGGTTTTAAATATAATCCTGTCAATACCCATTTCTTCACCATCTATGGCATTTATAGTACAAGCTTTCATTGAAGATGGCTGTTAAGCTTTTATCTACCTTCATGTACGTTTAAATGTTAACCCACAGCACTGTGATTTAATAGATAGATGGATGGATGGATGGACTTTATTGATTTCAAATTGGGAAATTATTTTGTTAAAGCAGCAGGTTATCCAGGCGAGGTGAGATATATATATATATATATATATAAATATATATATATATATATACAATATCTATATTATTAGAATACACTATAAATATACCAAGCTATTACAACTAAAATATACGATAACATACTATATAAATGAGGAAATGAGACTTAATGAGACTTAAAATCCAAATCCATACTGTGGATCCTAGTAAAACGAATGCTTTGGCATTGGATGTTACATAAGTGTCCACTAATGTCGTATCCATCAACTATAACACATGGTTCAGTGTCTCAATAGTCACCCAATGGCCTGTAGTTGGTTTGACCCCTGGTCCTTTGACCCCAGGTCATGTCAGGGTGGGCTTTACTCCTGGGGGCAGGTGGCCGCTTGTTTGAAATTCATCAAGTGGGTTCATATATATATATATAAATAGGCTGACTGACCATCAGGAAAGTCATTTTTCAGATTTTAACATGGTTTCGATCTAATCCAGAATCATTCATAATGAATTAGTCTGGAGGGTTTTAGTGTTTCGCTAAGGATGCTTCAATAGGATATATTGTTGTTGCATGGCATATTTGGTAGTTGCCGGGGTTGAATCTGCGATATTATAGGTATTGTATGGTCTTTCTCACCATTAGACCAACTCTATTTGTTCTAAAAAAACAAATTCTGCTACTCCTACCATTGTTTGTGGTTTTAATTTTTACATTGTCCTTTTTATCCTACTTTCAATTTTAGAATAAACATATTTCCAACACAAGCCTTAATTTATCCTCACTGTAAAATCTGTTCCTTTATGAATGAGATGTGGAGATGGAAATATCCTCAACATGGAGTACATTTCCTAAAAGCATGCATCAACGAACAGTCATTTGTGCGTTCGGGATTGTAAATGGTGTAAATGAGATATTAGTGACCACTTGCAACCTCATTCATCATCCACGGTCATGAGCTGCCCTTAAACAATCCATCAACAACACAGAGATATTTAACCTCTGATATTTTGTGCTCGTGTGTTTCAGGACAGAAGCTACTGTTATCTATTATTTTCAATTGAAAAGTGAAGTGTTTTACATCCACTCTTCTATAAATTCTTCTTCTAGTTGAATATTGTAGTGTCAGACGAGTAATTTGTGACATCTGTAGAGTTGATTATTGCTTGTTTTGGGACGGCATTAGCTCAGTCCGTGGGGACTTTGCTTGTGAACCAGAGAGTGGCCTCGAGAGTCACCTCGTGGGTAGATGGCTAGATGTATAATTCTATAGAATATACAGTCGGTCAGCTAAACTTCCTTTTGCTTCCCACAACTGTCCCTGTGCAAATTTGGATTGGATTTTCGGAGGGATAAAAGTGGCCCTTGCAAATTAGAGTCCAGAGTAATGTGCAATAAACCAATTCTCCCTCATATGCACTACCGGAAAGGACTCTAGTTTCTTGGTATGTTTGTGATATGGAAATTGAAGTTAATTAATTTTTTACTGTTAAGGCGTGCCACTCAGGAGCCTGATCTGAATGCTTGAAATGTAACGTGCATCTGTCTGCATGCCTGTGTTGATGTGTTTGTAGGTGGCGTGTACACTCGTGGCGGCGCTCCTCCATCTCTTCTTCATGGCAGCATTCAGCTGGATGCTGGTGGAGGGTCTGCTGCTCTGGAGCAAAGTGGTCGCAGTCAACCTAAGCGAAGATCGTCACATGAAGTATTACTATCTCATCGGCTGGGGTACAATGGCTTAATAGTAGCCCGATCACTTTCTTCACATACAGTACAGTGAATGTCCAGGATTCTGTTTTAGGATATTGTATTCTTTTGTGACATAAATCTGATGATGTTAATTAATTTTATACAATATAAAAATACACCATATTTGTGGGAAGTATAAGATAATACTTTTCTGAAACTATAATAGCTTTTTGCCTTATGTTTATGTGACTGTTTGCATCACAATGCTCTCTTAATGTGGCTCCATTTTCCCCTCCCTTCTGCATTTCGCTCCTATCCCTTCCTCTTCCTGATCATCTATCTGGGTACTTTTATTCTTCTCCTATATTCTCCTTCTTCTCCTCCTTTCCCTCTCTCTTATTCCCCTTCATCCCTCCAGGTCTGCCGGTGCTGATAGTCACCATCACGCTGGCATCAGCCTCGGGCAAATACTCGGCCGACGGCTACTGTTGGCTCAGTGTCCAGAATGGCATTATCTGGGGCTTTGCTGGGCCCGTCATCTTCATCATCATGGTCAGAAAATTAAATCCTAATCATACCGTGTAGTCTGATCAGGCTGAAATGCTTAAAATCTAAAAATACAAGGCGTATTCTGCTATTGTGTATTTTTTTTCCTGTAGTGCTCCACATTATGTTTGACTATGGAAGCTAAAGTTACCAATAAAACAGGAAACAGTATGATGTTTCCTATCGATGTTGCATGATATCTTTTTTAAACAGCAGTAGTTTGGTAAACATATCTTTATTTTCTTTACTTGCTCATTTCAGTACACTTTTCTCTGTTCATCTCTTTGTCACTTAGCCTCCTCTCATTTCTGCATCCTTCCTTTGTTTCCAGGTGAACGTCATGGTACTGACCAGGGTGGTGGTCATCACCATCTCCACAGCCAAGAGGAGGTCCATCATGTTGGCTATGGGCACCAGTCCTGTGGATCAAGCCTACGAGCAAATCAGGTACAAACCACAAGGAGGCGCAATTTGTCCTCTTTTTAAAAAAAAAAAAAAATTATTCATCCGGGCCGCAGGCCTTGGAGCAGACAAGCTGTAGTCACTGGGCGTCAAATAAAAAGCAGCTGGAAGATTTTATATTGGATTTGTCATTTTAGAACAGCGAGCCTCATTTATCAAACTATGTAGGAATACGCTTTGAATGGATTGCGTTAGTGCTTTTCATATACAAGAGCTTCAACCACTTGAAATGTTTTAAATATATCAGGTGTTAGTGTTTTGGTATCTTTCAGTGTTGACAAGATACAGAAATTATTCAGATATGAGTTTTCTGTATTGGCTTTTTTTTTTTATTATTTAGAAGCTCTTGTTGACCTGTCATTTTCATATAAATATAGTTCCAATGAGTTGACACAGTATTATATCTGAAAGCTTGCATCAAATTATTATTATTAATTGGAGGGTCTTGTCTTTATACTGACTTGCTTGTAAGGACAGGAAGTAAGGCAGTACTATTACAATGAAGATAGTGAATTTTAGGGTTAACCTCTGAGAATGAGTTGAAGACATACAGTATAGTATAAATGTAATACCATCTCTCAGCAGCTGCAGTCTGAAATTAGCAGCACTTTTACTGTCTTTCAAGAAAACTATTGATAAAACCCTAATTCAAATATTCATATTCTGAAATGATCTTTAAAGTATTTGGATGGAATAATTTATTATAGCTTGCAATGGTAGGATGCAATATATATACATTTTTATTTTTCATTTTATATATATTATTTAATCATCTAATACGTGTTGCTGCCTAGGGTTGCATGATAACGAAAAAAAAAAAACTGCAATATTTTGGGTTACGCAATGACTTTATGAATTTAAAAAAATATATATTTATTAATGTGCAACTTCTGTGGCTCTGTTTACTTCATATGCATCCACATAATACACTTGTTTGCTTGTTTTATAGATTGTCTGTCTGTTGAATTATTGAGAAGAATTATGATTGGTCGTTTCACCCTAAATAACTACATGTTTTTTTATCATCTGTAAAATTATTCATGAAAAGTTAGTAGTTAAGTGTTTACCGTGGCTGAAATTACCTTGTTACATTACGTTCTTTGTGACTGTTGCACTGCGATGTCCTTGCAGAAACAATATCTCGTTGAGCTCTATCACTCGCTTCCTTTTTTTGGCACTGCTGTTAGCTCATCAGAGTGAAGCTCTGCTGCGTGTGATCGAGTAGATTTCCCCCAGCGACCTTATATATGATCCTATCGGTGAAAGTCATGTTTCAAGTGTATATGTTTTTTCACCACCTCAGCCCACCGGGGCTCACAGTAGGTGCTTTATGAATGTTCTCAAAGCAGGCCTTGAACCATTTGGCACCCCTGGGTGGCAGCCGTCTCGGAAACTCAAACACATTCCTCCGCTGAATAAACTAGGGCTCGCCGTCCGCCGTGTCACACACACACGAACACACACACAGCTGGTGCGGTTTGGCGGTCACCTGAGCGGGAAGATAATTCCACTCTAAACAGAATTAAGGCGGATTTAAGGTGGGAAGTTGTCACCCCATGAGCCTTTCCAGCCGCACAGTGTTGTATATGGAACGAGCAGCCTGCCAAAGCTGCTCAGTTTTGTCCAAAAGGAACTGAGAAGTTGAGAAACACAGGATTGAGTTCAGGACGATCAGGGAGGAAGTACAATTTTTAGGGAATACTTTAATTTATTTTATCTGGTAATAATTTTTGTGTGTTTGCCAATATGTATGTGAATATGCTTACATTCTTGTGCTGTGATTTGTTCTGTGTGTGTGTGCGTGTGCTCATGTGTGAGTACAGGGCTGCAGTGAAAGCAGTGTTGGTGTTGCTGCCCATTCTCGGATTGACGTGGCTGTGTGGTGTCTTGGTGCCTTTCTCCATCGTCATGGCCTACATCTTTATCCTCCTCAACTCCCTGCAGGTACACACACACGCACGCACGCACGCACGCACGCACGCACGCACGCACACACACACACACACACACACACACACACACACACACAGTTGTTGCCATCATTGAGTGAAAAATTACATTTTCCATTATTGAGGAAATTTTCATTAATGTATATTCACCTGAAAATATGAATCGTTGTGTTTTCATTAGCTTATAATGAGCCGTTTATATCTATATTTGGAGCGGGTCATCTTCACGGAGCCAACCGCCATGTTGCACCACCATGTTTCTACAGTAGCCCAGAACGGCTTGGGCCGGAGTCGATAACATCACTCGCTCCCGTCACCGCCGCTGTCTCTCTCTCGCTTCACCACTCACTTCCCACACACACACACACAATCTAAGCACTGGCTCGGCTCCAAATGACCTTCGTTACTCTTGCAACAACTGGCTCTAGAGAAGGCCATTCGCGTCTTCGCGTCCGCCACTGTAGCAATCCCACATGCTTGGCACACGGGAGAGACTTCAGTTGGTTGCAATCTCAACCTCACCCCTAGATACCGCCAGATCCTACACACTGTTCCTTTAAGTGCATAACCAGGGTTCATCAATCAATCTGTTTTTCTAAGCAGACACTGGACTTTCAAATAAAATAAAATAGATTTATTTTGGTCTAATTAGCCTATCATTGTTTAATATTTTCACTTTCTTACTAAATTAATGTTATTTTTATTAGCCTATATCAGTATGAACAGACTCCTAAAAACATGGGAAATCCATAATGATAACTAGATACTTAACCAGACCTCACTAATAGGAGGCAGTTCACTGAGGAGTGATGCTTAAAATCTGTAAATTCGGAAACGTCATTGCAAAATTCAGTCCTATAATTCCTGAAGTGCATCTTGTGGTCGTTTATACAACGCAGGCACAATGGACTGACTAAAATGCACATGTGAAGGTACATTTTAGCGGGGTTTAAGCACTTTGAACACAAGTTTTAATTCTGTATTGTCTACGATCGAGTGTGGTCACATATATGCAGCGGTAAACACGCTTATAGCAGTAGTTATTGCTCTGGCATGGTCCGAATCTGCAGTGGAGGCTGTCTGAACACTGTGGGGAGAAAGACTCGCCGTCCAGTCTGATTTTGTTTCCTTCTGCTAATTGACACATGGGGCTGATGCCGTCGTATATTACTGTAAATGTTTGAAGTGTATCCACAGATATACCCGACTTCAGTTGAACAATGTCGGCATACAGTTTGACACAAATCGTTGTCAGTTGACTAACCAGGCTAACCAGGCTAAGCCGTCTAGCATGCTACAGCTGACAGACAACAACTGGTGCGCTGCCAAAACTTTCTGCGTAAAACTCCTCTAGAATTTCTGTTAAATAGACTATCCTGAGCGCTCAACCGGCTGCACCTGCAGCTGTCGTGGTGAATTCATTAATATTCTGCGGGCCGTTTGTTGTCTGCAGGCCACCAGCTGACGATCACTAATCTGTGATCTGAATGTAAACATAAGGTTTACATCTAAAAGAAAAAGGTTGTTTCAGTCTTAGTCGACTAAGATTTCTTTAGTTGATTAGTCGTTTTTTATGCTTTTCTCATCCTGAATGACTTATTTCCAAGAAATGTATGAGCACATCTCTGGTAAACACAAGATTTAAAGCGGTGCTTTTGTGTGATTCTTTGTGGAGAAACTCAGTTTTACAGATTTGTCGGCTAAATCAACTAATCGAATTTCTTTGTTTGAGGACAGCCCTCGTTTCCTCAATACTAAAATTCATTAAACGCAGGATTGAAACATCATTATTGATTTATTTTAATACATGTACTAACAATAAGGAAACTGAATAACAGGAGTAAGCAGGCATATTGTTTTTACAAATGTGAATTGCTATTGTTAAAAATGACTGACTGGGCTTTTGAAATACCTGAATCCAAGCATGCATCACTCTGATAGAGGTGGCACTATTAATAACAGAGATACAACTTGAATTTTGCTACCTAAACATTCTTGAAAACAGCCATCCAACATCTGTTGTAATAAAGTAGAACAAATGTAAGACTAAATAACGCCACAGCTAAAAACTTGTGAGCAACTTCAAATAAACTTCACCAGTTTATAGGCTGTAAGCTGCTTCTTTTTTTTTTTCTTCAATGAGAAACAGAAAGGTTTTCCATTATACATTGTAATTCTTCCCTTCTCTCGTGCTGAGGGTACACAGACTGTCAAGGCTTTTATTTGTCAGTGACAAGGCTGAAGCAGAGAGGGGAAAGAAGAGCCTTGGTCTGGCTTGTGTTAAGCAGGTGCCTCATTGTAACAAGGAAAGTTGATTTGTAGTGTTTGTTTGATTATCCCTGCTTTATGTATTCAGAGGTCAGCATTATTGTGGTTGTTTGTGGCTTATCAGCGTTGATTTTCTGCTTTTAGTGCTGAAATTCAACTTGACGTTTTGTCATAAATTTTAGGAAAGGAATATTTCTTTATTGGCACTGTATAGATATACATATCAAAATCATAACACATACTGCCACGAGTAGTTTACCTGTGTGGGCATCACAGCTCCATTTGGTAATTGTCACAATTTTGTGAAATATTGTTTTTCACATGGCAAAAGAGTAGCCTATTTTCCTACTGTACTGCAGGGATTGAGGAGAATGTGAGGATGAAATCATGTAATTCTCCGACTGCGGCAGGCAGACCCACATTACCCAGCTTCCCCAGCATGTCCAGATCAGCCGCTCCGATTTGTAGTCGTCTTTTAATCAGCTGTATCTTTAATTGAGCTGTATATTTAACGAGAAAATCAATAGAGGTTTTAGCTGCAGTCTGATCATTAAGCAAGGCCCCTCGGTTGCCATAAATAGTTTCTGTTTCCCCCTCATATCTAATTATATTTTTTCCATGTCGACAGTAATTAATACTGAAGGTTTTTCTGGGCTCTTATTATACGACTTCACTGCTTCACATGTTAACACGTCATATGGATTTCTAATCTGTTTCATTCATCTGTCTGTCTCTGTTCGGTCAGCTGTCCACCTGTCCGTCAGCAATTCTTCTGTTCGTCTATATGCCTACCTCTCTGTTAATCTGTCTTTCTGTCAAACTGTAACTGTTAACAGCCGTGTTAATTAATCATTATCTTCTCCCATCCTTTTAGTCACATCGCTTGTCATAATTCTGGCATATCACATATTGCAAATAGTAATAAACTTCAACAGTTTATGGACTAGTTACAGTTACAGTTTTATTGAATCAGTTACAAAATGACCTGAATCTTCGAGAGCTGGTCTCACTGAATGTCTTTAAAGTGCTTCTAAAAGACTTGGCACATCTGGCTGTAGATGTTTTGAATGCTGTTGAATATGTTTTTGACACATTATGATTCTGTAATTTACTCTTTGTCTTCGTTTTAAATTGTTATGTTTGTTTTATTTCCGCAACTGTGTAACTGGGCTGCTACCTATCTTGGCCAGGACACTCTTGGAAAAGAGATTTTTAATCTCAATGAGTTTTTAAACTCAAAATATAAAGGTTAAATAAAAAAAATAAATAAAAGTACACTAAAAAAAAACACCACTTTTTAGAAAGATAGTTAGTTAGAAAGATGGTGATGGCGCTTCCAACTGTGGCCTCAAACATCTCTTCTCAGCACAACATTAACAACCCAGACAATGCCAACACCTTGCCTTGTGCTACCTCTTTTGCATGTCGTTGCATTGCTTATTCCATCCATTGGCCATGCATCGTGCACCGGGCAAGAAAATGCCAATAAATTCCTAAAAAAACAAACAACTAAATAACCCAGATCATTTAACATGTTTTTTGTTTGTGTTGACTGGGTTTCTGGGTAGCTGTAGGAGGCCCCTGCAATAACCAGCTGCTCCGCTATAATAGAGCTACAGAGTGTGTCTTTAATAAGCCTCAACAGGTCAGGACACTACAGAAACCCCACCGGGCACCAAGCTGCTCCAGTGACACACTCCATTGACCCCACTGCTCTCTGCTCTGCATGGGGTGGAGTGACACTCGTAGTGGCAATCCTCAGTCCTGTGTGTTTTCGGAGGATTTCCAGACATCTTGAGCTAAAGCACTTATTGCTGTGCTATGGCTGTGTTTTCGTTCACTAATTCAAATAGTGTGGGCATGACTGTAACGTTCTCATGCTATAACATTTCCATAGGTGGCGTTCTTTTCTTTGCCTGTTTAGCCACGATAGTGACAGAGTAGCTTTCTAATTAGAACTACAAATGATCCTTTTCAGCTTCTGCTGAACACAAGGATAAGATAAGATGATCCTTATATTAGTCCCACAGCGGGGACATTTTCATTGCTAAAGCAGCAAAGGGGACAGCCCAACAAGAGGCATCAGTAAAGAAATACACATTAAACTATGATGGTAGACATTATACCACCTAAACATCAGCATGCTTGCATCATCATTTTGAGTATGTTAACATGCTGGGCTTAACCTGGCTGTTAGTGTGGCTGTAGTCTCATAGTGTGGTTGTAATTGTTGTTTTCCTTAATGATCCAATATGTTAATTCAACCCCACATTACAATAGACCACTGTTGTCTTATAGAAGATAGTCTCGCCTCCTCAATGCTATTGATCCCTTTGGGAGGAAGAGAACAGTTGAACATGTAGTCCCACCATAATGGCTACTCATAAAGATGATGAAATGTGTGAAACCTTAACAACAATGCATGCAAAACCTGAGCTGGTAGGCGGGAGATAAAAAAATAAAAATAAATAAATAAAAATGCTCAAGTTTTTTAGGAAATCGTTTTTTATTTGCAGCTGTTGTATTTTCAATGGGGCCAGCCAAAGCAACATAAAGCTTAAGCGGCAAGCCTTTACTGTTAAATCAATAAAACAGATAATGTTGACAAGCCTTTTTCATTGCACTCCCTCACGCCCTCCCTCCTCTTTCCTCTCCATCCTGACAACGCTGTCTGAAGTGTCTCTGCTGTTGCTGTTATTTTTCTCAATAGAGACCTGAGCCGGCCGTTTTGAGCAAACATACTGTAGACCTGGCATAAATGCATGTACACTGCAATGACCTCAGCAATCAGGGCTTTTTGTTTTTTACTTGTGTTACATTCACTGATGGCAGACGATGCTCAGTTTGAATGAAAGTCACATCTAGGACGTACGTGTTTATATTACACTTCATCACCGCTTCATCACTTATGTGGAAGACAACAGAGCATGTTTGCTTTTTTCTTGACTAGTCTGCTGGTCATGGTGAAGCACCAGCCCGTTCTCATTCCCAGGGCGTCAAATACAGAGGCTTTGTCACAGGCGTCGGTGTTCGGTACTGCCGAATAAGGCACCCATTAGTGCTGGTATGAAACGCAACGGGCGTTCCATTAACTACAATGTAAAACCATCCGCAGCAACAGTAAACGCTCAGAGAAAGTGCGTCGGGAATGTGGTGACGTAGTTTAAAGAGCGAAAAGACACACACCGGGCAGGCGGGAGGAGAGGTGGATGGGTCCGACAAACACAAGGCTTTCATCCAGGAAGCCGCTGTTCATGTCCTGTAGCGTTAAGTTTCACTTTCACGTTACAATCAGCTGTTCGTTCGTGTCCCGTGTTCACAACGTCCAGTGTCATTTCCACTGTACAAACATAGTAGTTTTAACCATGTAGTTCTTTCCTAAACCTAAAACTGTAGTGGCTTTGTTGCTAATCCTAAAGTGATGCCAGGGGGCGTGACAAAGTGGCGCTTTAGGTGACGAGTTGGGATGCGAACGTGTTGGAAGCACCGTATTTGCATCTGTAGTTCATGCAGCTAAAGAGATACTCTATGTTGTTATTTTGAAGTTTCAGGATTTTCACCAAACCCAGTTTTGATCGATGCAGTAACCTTCAAAAGTCAAACAACGCTGTGTTTTTTTTAGGAAGGAGTTGTAGGAGCCGCGAACAATTTTCAGAAAGCAGTAATGATTAATGTTAATTAGGTTTGTTATGGTTTATATTTTTGGTATTGGTATTCGTTAGTGTCGGGCATATTGTCATTTATAATTGTCATTTATTATTATTTGATTGCAATGATTTGTGAGATTTGGGTCACATGGATAGTGTGTTGTAGTATAGTTTATATAATCAGCTGTTCACCTGGGTGCCAGGGGGAAGAGAGGGTGAGTGGGTCGCCGTGTTTTTTGATGACCGCTATTTTTCTCACATTTTATTATCCTGATTTTGCACACGTTATAAATAAGTTGATCATTTTAATTAAACCAGATTTTTGTTCAAGGTATTTTTTGAATCTCAGTGTATCATTTTCGTAGCTTGCGGACAAGCGAACCGGGCCCGACCTCAGCCTCTCATCGACTTTTAGTTTGTTTCCTGAAGTCGTTACAGGAGTGAAATAATTATTTCGTTAACATTCATGCATCTTTGAAATTAGTGTTTTTTAAGATAAATAATAAATATATATATATATATATATATAAATAAATCACAATACAATCATGTCATGTCACACTTTCATTCCAAACAAGATCATCAAAAACACAAAACTGTATTCATGTAGTTTGCATTGGACAGCGTGAACGTGGTGCATACAGAGTTTTGAGTGCTGTCCCTCAGAGTCGATTCTAACTTCCTACTCTGAGCCAGTAGTTTTTATGAACATCTTCACCATAAATACAGGCATGCCTCATCTGCTTCCTTATCAAGCTGGAGATAAATAGCATGGGGTGTTGTATGTGTGGGTGCGTGTGAGAGAGAAGAGGGACTGGGGGCTCTTTGGGAAGCCCATAAATCGCTCCACCCTTCGTCATCCAATCTCTGGGCAATGTCATTCAAAACCCCCGCACTATCCATTACCTGGGTATAATAGGCTCCTGGCCATGCAGTGTCCATCTTATTATTAGCCCATAACTTTAAACTATCAATAACTTTGAGCTGCAGAGGGAGGCGGCGGGGGAAGAGAAAGGAGGAGAGGGAGAAAACAAAGTAGAGAGGTGAAGGAAGTTAGGGAGTCGGAAAAGAAAATGTTAGGGTAGCGATCGTCCTCCGCAAGTTGTTGAGTCACTGTGGTTTTGTTATTATAATAATGTAATTTTGCAGGCAATGTATTTGTCAAGAATGTATCCTTTTACTTCTGTTATGTCCGTTTGCTGCCTGTGGAGGGCAACCCTGTGCCTTGTCATCACAGTGTGGAAATCTAGAGAAATCAATGAGCGGATTTCTCCGAGCCGTTTCATTCATATCACATTAAGGTCTTTCATATCACAGGAACTGATGACAACAATGCT
This sequence comes from Sebastes umbrosus, assembly GCF_015220745.1. Taxonomy (NCBI): domain Eukaryota; kingdom Metazoa; phylum Chordata; class Actinopteri; order Perciformes; family Sebastidae; genus Sebastes; species Sebastes umbrosus. The sequence goes on along the minus strand of NC_051273.1, from coordinate 3,448,918 downwards.
TTTGTATTTCTTATGAAGTGAACAGACCGGCGAGTGGTAATGAGATTTTTACAGGCATTCAGTAAAGCTTTAGAAGTGAAATTTATCATTCACTCAGGGTTAAATCTGACTTTAGGAAAGAAACTGCATACGTCGATGAATGATGCAGTAATTGTATATTAGTTTAGTAATTCAGGAATTCAAAAGAAAATGGTACACAGCTGACCTGACATCACTTTCTGATGTCACCAGTTTGAAGTGGGAACGCTATTTTAATAAGCACGCTGTGAAAGAACAGCTCTCTTTCAGGTGTATATAGGACTCTTTCAGATAAACAAGCACATTTTGTTGATCAGTATTATTATTTTACACTCCATCTGAACATAACGGTACGTTGCATCAGTGCATTCTTTCCCTTTCCATCAGGGTATCTGTAGTTCATTCATCAGGCCGTCCAAAGCCATATTAGACACCAAATAATGCAAAGAAAAATTGACTGGAAAAGTCGCCTTTTTACCCGAGGCATAGTTTTATCTTAAGGCTTCAAATGAGTATTGTTTCCATTGAAGCGAATGCATAAACACACACTCACACACTTGGCTAGTGGAGCATGACATCAGAGTGGATCCAAGACACAGATATGATCAATACAGTGTTGCTCTGCTTATTGATTTTTGCCATATGGGAGATTTGTTGTGTGAGTAAGCAGTGCTTTTACAGCATCAGACGTGATTGTTTGAGAAGGGGAGATTTCTCTTTTTTGTCGATCCTGTAGCTCAGTTACTACACATTTGTACTTGTACTACCGGAGTCAGTGGTTTTATTCCCAGTTTAGCTTCATGCAGCTTCACTGGCAGTTTATCAGCCTTTTATTAAATATTATATAATGACAACCACCTCTGATATCATTGAACACAGCTGGAAAACCTGAGATAAAATGTGATCTTTATACATTTAGTTTGTCATGTTTTATTTTATTATTTGGGTTGGGCGATCATTTAATATTATTGAGTACTTTAGCTCAAAATTATTGTTTTTGGATTACACAAACTAACAAAATGTGTCACAGATTTATTTATTTATTGCTTTGCATAGGAGACATTTTTTTCTGATGTGGTGGGTCACACTGCTTTAAAGAGCTGCTTTAGTAACTTAATGAATTGTTGGAAATTGAGGGAAATGTCTGTCAGTTTTGGCAACTAATGAACATCAGACTGGATGTTGAGCTAACAGCAGCTGTAACACAGAACCATTAATACTAATATCAGCCTTCCACAACCCATAGCCAAAAGAGAGGTGTGAGAACAAGTCAGTGATCTGTGCAGAGCAGATGTAGGATTTTTTTTACTCTTCTGTTTTTGCAAGCAGAGTAAAAAATAACAAAACATCTGTGAATGAGGCCTGATGATATTTACGGGGAGCTCTTATTTAGGTATTTAGGCCTTAACAGGTGGCAGGCAAGAGTGAAAACTTTCCTATATACTATAAGTGGTAGAAAGTGTGCCCTTAATATTACCTTGAGTCAACCTGCAGTTTTGAGGCTCTTGTAAAAGCCGGAGTAAAGCCATCTCCATCCTTGTTGTTGATCACTAGAAAACCAAATAAATCACATGTAAGTGGATCCATATTGGGGTCTCTGCTTTGCCTAACACTGTCACATATTAATCAGCTGTGATTTGCTGTTGTTGCTATGTGGTTCATGCGTCCCTAAAAAGCTGCTGCATCAAAAATATTCCCCCTTCAAATTATAATTTCAACCTTTACTTTAACTCTAACCCCATACGGTCCAATATAGAGAGCATCCACTGGTAAATTGGCCAGGTAAGTAATAAACTGAAAAAACAGCAGAGACTAAACCAGTGGATGAAAAGAGGTTTTGGCCGGCTTGTGCTGAGCATAAGCCAAAAGCCTCTAGCGGGTGATGGTGGGGTTTGTGTGTCTGTGTCCGTGTGTGATCCTGTACTTCCAATCTTTTATTTTTTATGTAATGCCCTCATAAATATTGTAAGTGTGTGTGCATGTAACCTGTCACCACTACCCACAACCCCCTACAGACCAAGGAGTTAGAAGTTATTTCAATTTCTCATTTGGCTGAAGAAACAAAACAGAACTTGGATCCAGTTTCCCAGTCAGTCATCAGTCCGCTCATCTGGATCTGCACAACCGGCCTATTCAACGCCACATTTTTGCTTTCCCGCCTCCCCGCCCTATTTCTCTTTTTCCCTGCTTTACCACGTTTTAACTGAGGCTCACTCAATTTTTTTTTTTTTTTGCAGTAGTTGATATTTTTTTATGTCATTTGTATAATCCTCAGTAATGACAAGGCTTCCCCCACAATGCCATTGCTGACCGGGTGGAAAAGCCAATGAAGCAGCGTTTTTTAATGAATTATTTTACGTTAAGCAGCTGCTTCAAACAAGGTGACCCATCACTACTATTCAATGGCAGGAGGAATATGCTTACTGCCAGTAAACAAGAGATGAAACGAAAACATATAATGAAACAAAATGAAAAAAAAATCACATTATTTGGAGGTTTTAATGTTGACTTTAGGGATGTTGCAATATACCGTTTTTTTTGATGATGATAGTCATATTTAAAAATGAAATAGGGATATCATGTTAATAATACCCAAATTATAATATTGTACAGCACCTCTTAAATAATTGTATATATACAGTTCTCTCTCTGCACCTCCGTACACTTGTATTTTGAATGCAATTCATTTGCCAAAATAGAGGCAAAATGCACAATATACAGAGTTAAAGATAAATTTGACTGATAGTATTATTATTATTATTATTATTATTTGAAGTATTCTATATGGCGATAATTTTGCGATGTGCATATTAAAACCAGCAAATTAGATTTTTGTGAAAATTGGATTTCTAAATTTTGGATTAACGTATTCCAAAAATGTTCACAGACGTATAAGGAATCTGATTTTGAGGTGAAAATCCACTAGGATTTTGTACACTGGTAATTTGAGAGTGTTCACTGTTATGTAGGTGGATTATAGTAAGTGATGGCAAAAAGGTTGTTTTTTTATTTAAATGGCCAATATCAGCAAACCTTTTATCTGCACAGCCTTGGTGGTAACCCAGTCCTTGCCGCCTACTCACACACTGTGAATGTATACATACACATACGGGGACACGTGCAGGAGCGTACACACACACACACACACACACACACACACACACACACATGGCAAACCTCTCACCGGTCAGATTATGGAGGGAAATGTTTTTCATTTTGGATTGTTTGAGAAAGCAGGAACCGTATTCCCTTGACGTTCTCATTCAGAGTCGGCTGCATCTCACAGCACGCAATTCAAAACAGCGGCCATCTCTCCCAGTGGAGTGGAGTTTACTGGATGTGCTGGGACAGTAAGCATTTCTGCTTAATATGCTCTTGTTTGAGGGATATCTTTATCAATATCCTGTTCTCTGTTGACGTGCTTCATGTTGACTACTCTGACAAACTGATTAATAGGACATAGTAAGAATTTTCCATGGCTGAAAAAATTACACTGTAAAGAAATACCATATTTATATTGTATATTATATACAATTACTTTTGAATAGTTTTTCAAAATTGTGAAATACAGCACCAAAGTATAATTGTTTTTTCTCATACTACACAAATATTATTTCATATTAATAGTAGCCTATAATTACACACCAAACACTTATATTTTAATATTTATACAATAATATTATATTTTAAAATACACAATTTAATATATTTATTGCTAATAAAGATTTTCAAGTGTTTGCTTAAGGAATTATATTTAAAAAAAAAGAACTGTGCAAGGGTGATGAAAACTTTTAAGTTAATGTAGTCATAGGTAAAATCATGGAGATTTATTTATAAATCCATATTTTAATTAGTAGTCTCAGATAATTATGAGGTGGGGTTGAAAAACAAACAAATAAATGCACGCCATGATTGTTTGCATTCCCATTGCCTGGAAAAATAACTTTCCCTTTGAAAAAGAGTCCACTGTTTGCGTTGCATCCTCAATTACCAGCCGCGGCATTAAAACAATATTCAAACGGGATACCAAGGTCAGCGCTGGCTCCCACCACGCTTCTCTGAGATGGCACTCATAATGAGGATGTAGCACAGCTTTTTTAAGTAGTGTATTTATAGTGTGTTTTGTCTCAACTTGTACTTATTTTTTTCCCTTTTGTCTCTTTTCATCTTTTGCTGTATTTGTATTTTTATTTAACAACATTAACATTAGCGCTCTGTTGCACATTTCATAATGCTGTATGTTCACCTACTTGAAGGGAGGATTTCAAACAGACAGACAGAGGCTTAATCCAAGATATTAGCATCAAGGTTTTTGTACGGAAAAAAAGCCCTCGTAAAAATGGTCACCTTGGTACCCTTCAAACTAACTGAAAAGGAGTCAGTGAAAGAAGCTGTTAAAAAATATCAGTCTATATTCTCTTCTTCTGTGAATATTAAGTCTGGGAGTGAAGAGACGGACAAGTAAAACTGAGCAAGGAGCAGCTGCAATTCAGATGAGGAAGGATTTTTTTTGGGTGGGGGGGTATGAAATACTATCGGAGAGATCAGTTTTTGAAGAACTGGCCTGGGAAAATAACATAGCGAGAATAATAGGCTTCCTGTCAAAAGAGGCGAGAGAATTCCTGTCATTGCTCACGCCGGCACCCCTAAGACCTCTCCTTGTGTTAAACCTGCCGGCATTTATTTGCCTTAGAATTACCTGCCAGCTCAATTTAGTAATAGCCTGTGTCATAAGAAAGCAAACCATCCCCTTTGCCCCTTCCCTGCCATACCTGTATGTCTGCACTTCTGTGTGTGTGTTAGGGAGAGAGAGTGTACTCTGATTTGCCTACTTATTGCACTTTTGAATTTTCATCCGTGCTTTTTAGTGATACACGTGCATGTTTCTATGATTTTATGTTTGTGCGTGTGCACATATGCATGTCAACAGGCGTGTTATCCCATCAGCTGACTCCCAACTTCATGACCTCACTTCTCCACATCCCCTCCTCCCTCCCCCGTCGTCCAAACCCACACAGGAACAACTCCGACACCCGAAATTACCCACGTCGAAACAATGACCGTTCTATTTATAAGTTCACCGCTTTGCCTTTTGTATTGGCTGACACCACTTCACATGTGCTCACACACACACACACACACACACACACACACACACACACACCAGTGATGGCTGGTGGTGACTAGGTTAGGGATAGTCCTGGTTTCCCTTACGCTGCCACGTCGCAGCAGATCTGTAGATTTGCCGGGCTTTGATGTATACTTTGCGGGTAATTAGTGAGAACTGGGTCAGCACAGGGCAAGAAAGCAGAAACCCTGTTGTTCTTCTAGTGGGTGGGTGGCAGGGAGGTGGAGGAGGGGACGAGGGGACGAGGGTGTCGGGAGGTTAAAAGGCTGTCGAATATCAGTTCAAGTTTACGCGCGAGCCGTTTTCTTTTCGCTGCATTAAGGTTAAAGCAAATAAACGCTGCTGCCTCTCCTCTCTTTCTACATTATCTCAATGGATGGAAAACGTGATCGTGTTCTGCAGCTTTTTTTAATCATAGTTAGATTCATCATTAGTTTGGTTTATAAAATGAGAGAGGCAGTGTAGTTTAACTAAACAACAAACACAAATAGAAGCAGCTGAATTGATCCCCATTAAGTGAATGACTACTGTTCTTAAATCCCATATTACTCAGTTTTTATGATTTTTATTTTAAGATCTACCACTGTTCATGATTAAATTGATATTAGAAGATTTATAGAAAATATACTTGAGACAAATTACTATTATTGAATGTATTTGAAAACTTAATTTAGACTTAATAATAACTTTATTTAGGCTTGGTCAGCTGGCCAGTCGGATTATTTGTCTCTCTACAACAATGATGCATTTGTGACTGAAAAAGAGAAATGGGGTATAAGTGTTACTGTACATATAGAAATTTATAATGTATATGATAAATAATATAATATAGGGCTGTCTTCGACTAAAGAAATTCCTAGTTGACAAACACAAAAGAACCACTTTAAATTAAATGTTTACCAGAAGTGTGCGAAGACGTTTCTTGGAAATTATTCAGCATGAAAAAACATAAAAAATGACTAATCGATTTAAGAAAGAAAACGACCGACTAATCGACTAAGAGGGGATAACACCCTAATATAACATAATGTAATATATTAATGTCAAAGACTGTTGCACAATTTGATTTGATATTTAGTCTCTATGATAATACTTTGGACCTGCTTAAAACAAAGCTGGCAAATCAGGTGAGATAGTATTACTGTGTAAGTGACTAATCAAAAAAAAAATGTGCGTATGATTTTACTTTCATGATGAAAAAACGGTGGAACGTTGGAGAGGTTAAGTGGGGCAAAATGTAAAATATTATCCTTTGTTGAGAAGCAGCTGTCGAGAGCTTCAAACATAAATTTGAAAGACCTCACCTATAGAATAATCACAATATTAAGTCCTGATTAACTGATAGTTTGCCAAATGATTGTACAATATGGTGTTCATTTCTGAAACACACACGTGATTTTTTTAAATTAACATCTATTTTGAAATTCTTATAAATTCTAATTTTACCAGTCAAACAAAATTAATATTTGACAGTAACTCCATTTAAAACATGACAAGGGCCCCTTTAAAACTCTGATTTACGGCACCAGCGTTAATCAAGACAACAACCTGTAAACATGGACAGATCATTAAGAGAGCTTTTAGCACAATGTAAATCCCATGCAGAGATGATTTACTGGCAGTGTGTGGAGGTGTCTGGGGAGCAGGGCGGCTACCTGTGTATTTTACTACCACTACAGCATTGTGTGAAAGTAAACAAAACAGTGGCGATGGGAGCTGGGGAACAACAGCTCTGGCAGCAGGACACTGATTGGGATGTTGATCGTCCCCACTGGCCTCTTGCCCTTCCTGCTGTGGCCCCTGGCTCGTCCCCGACAGATACCCCGGGTCATTTCCCATGCGTGTCAACGCACACAGATATACACTCTTCCCTGTGAGTGTTTACAGCCACATGCTGATTCCTATTAATCTGCTTCTTGTCGGGACTGGGTGGAGGGAGGGTCCTGGTGGGTTTGTGTTGGACTGGGAGGCAGCTGAAGGTGGGTAAAACATTCACACACACACACACACACACACACACACACAACCTGAAAACCCCGTCTGACAGATTGCACCAGGCCTGGACTTCTTTTTACACTGAGCAGATGTGGTCTCCCACTTGTTTTCCTTAGTAATTATCCCTCATTAAGTGAAAGCATGTGCCAATCAAACAGCTTGGAGAGTGAGAGCAGGGCCTGGGCCAGGGCAGAGAGAGAGAGAGAGGGAGAGAGGGAGGGAGGGAGACCTATAGCCTCATCACCACAGTGTTTTAAAGCCCAGTGTCATTTCAGAGTCATTACTAGATTAAAGGCAAGCCTTGCCGTGGTTCGAGAGAGCGGCAGCAGCTGCAGCGCTGGCATTATTATGGCTCATTTGACTTTCTAGTGGTTACAAATTTGATGATTATCACATTTAACACTTGCCACGTTCAATTATAGCTTAATGCCATGTAGACTTTTCAATCTTAAATAGAGGGGTGGGGGGGTCTCTGTCATTATTTGCATTACCATCAATGCATTTATTTGATTTAAAATGGGATCATGTCAACAGTATTGCACTTAATTGACATTGAATAGGGCATTTTTCTTTTGGAAATATTTAAAGCTTAATTAAATGTATTTCTTATATTAACATCTAATTAAATGACTTCCTGCAATATGAAAGTTGTGTTATTTTGGTGCCTGTTTTAGTGAAAAAAACAAAACAATTTTGCCTTACTGTTAAACTAAAACACAGGTTTTGGTTTATCCGTCTGTCAATCTGTCATTTTATTAGTTTTGGTTTGCTTATTTTAACCAGTGGGCAACCTCTGTGTATTAAAAATGAAGCCTGAGCCTTAAATTTGCATTCTTTCTAACAGCCAACAGGGGGCGACTCCTCTGGTTGCAAAGAGAAGTCTGATTGTATAGAAGATTATGAGAAAATGAGCCTACTTCTCACTTGATTTATTACCTCAGTAAGTCTCAATCACTAGTTTCAAGTTTTCTTCAATACAGCATGATGTTCATTTAGTAAATTATGGTCCCATTTAGAGTCAAATAGACCATAAAGCAGGGGATGCTTTAGGGCGTGGCTACCTTGTGACTGACAGGTCGCTACCACGCCGTTGTCCGGTCTGGGAATTGTCCGTGTTTTCGTCTTAGAACTTTAACCTTTTCACAGTGTGTTTTCAGTTCATGAAAGTTAATTGTAACATTTTGGTCACCTAAAAATACCTTATTCAGCATTTGGTTCTACTTAGCTCCACCCTCTCGGGTCACTTCTGGTTGAAAACAATACAAGATGGCGATGACCAAAATCCAAGATCTCGACGGCCAAAATGCTGAACTCGAAGCTTTAAAACGGCAGTCTACAAACCAATGAGTGATGTCACAGTGACTACGTCCACTTCTTACACACAGTCTATGGTTTTAACACGTTTTTTTTTTTTTTTTTTTTAATTCATAGGCAGCTGCTCTCAGCCCACCTGCTCACAGACGTCAATTGTACATTAATAGTCAAGCGTAAGCCCAAATAGACACTGATATTTTTCTTGAGAATTTGCAAAAAAAACTAAAACAGAACTAAAATGGGAGTGAATTAAAAAATGACAGGTGGTAATAAATAGGGATGCCCATGTTTCTCTTTTTCTGTTGAATTGTTGGAAGGACATTCTTTACTAAAGCATGAGTCAAAAGAACTTAATAAGGTGATATAGTACCATGACTCATTTTGTGCCCTCTAGTGGTAACACCTAATGCAGCTTTAAGTCCGCCACTACTTCCCTCATACTACACATTCTATATCCCAGTCATTCCTAAAGACTGGGTCGGGTCCCACAGGTGAAGATTTTATTAGCGTCGCCAAATAAATTTGCAGAATTTCTTCCATACTCTTTTATTTAAATTTATATCTGCAGTTCACCTATGAGCCACATGGGGGAGCCTGAATATTCCTATTGTTCTAATAATTGTAGCCTACGTATTGGATCTAATATGAAATGCTAGCGCACATTCTGTTTGTTTTCCTGATGAGAGGAAAAAAACGAGAGCCTGTTAACGCAGACTAAGTGCATTTATTTGGTCTCATTTATAAAGTATATAACATGTTTTCAATAACACACACAAAACAAACTTGTGATTTATCAAACCTATATCTATATCTTCGAAATGGACGGTTTACCCTTTCAATATAATATAAGGTGACGTGGAAATGGCAGTAACAATGGTCAGGAACGTTCATTTACGCCCAGATTTGCTCTTCTCACGATTTATAGCTATTGTGATTTGGGTCGCGATGGTTTGTCCCCATGACAAAAGTTTGGGAAACACTGCTCTGTCCGATATGTGAATGTGATCTTGATTGTGAACTGTAACTACAAATATAGGGAAAGTGAAACCTCAATTTCTGAAAACCTTTTCATGCAAAGTCTGTCAGACTTGAGTGAAAACCTGAGAGTTACCAGTTTTAAACTCCCTGATAGAAAATGATGGATGGAATAGATTTCTTTTTTTGTCCCGCCATGCATTTCAGACAGTGATAAAAACACAAGTGATCCTCACACCAAAAGGGGGCTGGGAGAAAAGAGTCTCCTCCAAAAACTAAAAGAGAAAAAAGCAAAAAAAAAAAACGAAGATATATGAAGTCTTCATGTCAATGAACTACCATTCATTTTCACTTTGAAGTCCTGCGAACCGTAGTGAAGTGTGATTGCATGTGACAGTCGCCGAGTCTGCCGGTTTATCATGATAGATACACCCTGCCGCCACGGTGGTGCTGTAGCACACATGTACGCACATGCACACACTCATATACGCACAAATGCATGGACGCAGAGACACACAGAAGTGGGTTTACGCAGACATATGCACACGAACACGGACATAGAACAGAACATACGACCCAGATCTTACAACGTGTTTTTGGGGGTATTATTTCAACTTTTAAAAGCTTCAAATCAGAAACAGAGAGCTGCTAGATAGAGCTGCACCTGCATTGTGAAGATACTAAGCGATAAAATGGGTTGATTTGCGACTTTTTCTCAGAGTTTTCTGCTTGCAATTATCTGTTATATTAAAAAAATAATAATAATGACAGGTACATGCACTGAATTAAAAGAAATATTACCGCTCACATTTAGAAATGATTTATCTATAGTTTAAAGTGCATCATTTCTTCATATCCAAATGATGTATCTGTGGTCTTTTACATGCCCAACAACTACAAGGTCACAAATACAGCACAATAATGTACAACAAGACTCACCCATTGACAGTTCACACCACTAAATAAGCCAAATATATTCTCTCTCTGTCTCTCTCTCCCACCTTCATGGACACACACTCACACTTCTTGATCTTGACACATGCCATTAACCTCAGCTCGGCTCACCTCAGCTGGGAAACAGGAGAGCAAACGCATCCCATAATGGTACCTGGAGCAATCTTTTTCCTGTTTTGTACCCAAAAGCAACTTGTTCAGACTTTGCATATTGCATCCATTTGTCATTGTTAGTCAAGGGCACCGCAACGCAGTCTTGTCAGCGGTGCAATTTTAGGTGTCCCGTTCAAATGTTACTGTGTATGCGTACGGTGTGTGTGTGTGCACATGTATCTGTCAGGGGGGTTTTAAATTTGTTTTCATGCCTACGAATGTATGCATATGAATAACTGGACACATTGCACACTGGCTCAAGAAGAATAGACCAAGGGTAAACATCCCATTGTTCCCTGAGCAAAAAGCGTACACTCTTTATGTAAAAAACATTTTGCCAATATTTGTTTCTGCAGGTTAGGCACACTTGAATAGAAAACATGTAAGCTGAGGCTCTGTTGGCATACAGGTAGGGGAACATTTCTTACCCAACACTACAGAAATCTGAGTTAGTGGCAGGCTAGCAGCCAACTGTTCATATAGAAATCCCCTTAAATTCCCGAATGAATAACCTTGCATCAAAAGCAGCATCACCTTCATTTCATTTGTCTTTGTCCCCTCGACCCTCTTTTTCTCATATTGTTTTGATGCTACGTTGGATGTTTTTTTTATCCTTTGCTGACCACCTGCAACATGCATGCCAATGTGTATTCCAGTGCAAAAAAACCCAATCAAAGTTTACATGAATTATGGTAAATGGTAAATGGACTTGCATTTAAATAGCGCTTTTCAAGTCTTCCGACCACTCAAAGCACTCTACACTACATTATGTCATTTGTACACATTGATTATTCATTTAAAGTGCAAATTGCCTATTGCATATTATGAAAACATATCTGGTATCTGCTGGACTGAAGCATTTTAAATGGTAACTTGTGGAAGATTTCATAGGTTAGGAGAGATCCACCATTTTTACACTTATCTGTATTTGTGTGAGTTTAAGTGGATGGGAGTGTGCACACTGAATTTATGCTTGTGTATGTGTGTGTGTTTCTGTCATAGCCCATATTTGGGAACTGTTGGACCAGTTGGGAAGACTTGCCTGCTTGGGGATAACGTCATTGTACCCAGTTAACCAGTTTGATTTAAAATAAATTCTTTCTTAACATGGTGTAGATTAAAGGACCCACCTTTTTTGTGGATGTCCAATCGGTGTTGATGGTAAAGTACTCAATTGAAGCGATAAATTCCTCAGTGGGTGTTATATTGACAGAGAAAGCTGCTCTCCTCTCCTGCTTGCAGAGTGCCTACATGTACCAGGATGCATTGCTTGCAAGCTTCGACGCCCGGAGGGTCCCAGCCAGCCATATCCTTTTGCACGGCTAATGCAGCTGCAAGCCTTGGCCTCCCTCCGCTGCATTTCTTCGGGTCGTGTACTCTAGTTCTTCCTTGCCTCCAACTATGTCAAATGACGTCGCTGGATACAGGAAGAACAACAGATTTTGCAGCTTTAAACTCAGCTTTCTCGTTCAATATAGCACGCACTGAAGAATTTATTACTTCAATCGACTACATTTACCATCAACACTAATTGGACATCCACACAAAAGGTGGCAAAACTTTCCCTTTAAAGGCCATAACACACTGGCGGCATTTTTTTTCGAGCGATTCATTCGAACTTCAATATATATTTTTTCGAACTGTTGTTTTTCTCCTGAGTACTTTCACAGTGAAGGGGAATATTACGCAATGAAAAAGAGAAGTGATTTTTTCCGAAACGAGGTCCATTTTCTGAGCTTTCGCACCGCGAATAAAAGGCATCGACCAAACACGGAGGCTCTGTTATCCGAACCAGGACAGCACACAAAAGCAGTGCAGACTAGATCCACTCCTTCCGTTCTTCCCTTTCACAATAAAAGCCCTAGACATATAATATTCGAAGGGCATTTTTGTGTCATTTATTTGTCAAGCCCCTGGTGTGTAAAGGCCTTAAGGCTTCTGTATGCTTCAAATGAACAGCGTGTCGTATGTGTGTATCAGGCTGGAAGTGTTTGTGGATCAATTCATATTAATATATCTGAATATGTATTGTACTGTATACATATCTGTGTGTATACACTGACATCTATGTGTATACATATGTTAGTGTCAGTAACCCTATCACCTTATGTACAGTGCAATAGCACATGTATGTGTATGCACGTGTGTGTCCATGTGTAAAGTTCCTATAAACCAAACCCAGTCCCCAGCTGCTGTTTCTCAGGACTTGTTCTCTTCCAACATTTTTTTTTCCCTCTCTGTCAGTGGAAAACTATGCAATTAGAAAACACCCTCGGAGATTGACAGTGGGATCACATACAATTTGACAAGGGGGCGCCACAGAAAGGCCCGTCGGATACCTAAGTATTTTTAATTAAACAGCTCTCTGCGCTCGCCGCGTGCTTTCCCTCGCCAGTTCAAAGACTCCTGCTTTGACCCATGTGTTAAAAGTTTGTATCAGTTTTCCATGGCTGTGTTTTGCTTGGCGCCTAAGACACGCAATCCTAAATTGTCTTGTTTAAAAGCTAGTTTGTTTACAGTTCACTCTCTTTCTCGTGCTCTCTTTACCACCACCACCCCCTCCGTTACATTACCACATGTGTGCAGTGTGATCAGGTTCAGGGTGTAGTTACCCACTCCCAACAGGCCCAGTTTGTGTAAACGCCTCAGATTTGAGTTCATTTTAAAGATTTTTTTTTTTTAAATCATGTGTATTAGCAAATGGAAAGATCTGCTACACAAGTCAACCCCTCACTCCCCCATCATTCTGGTTTATTTACACGTTAAAACAAGTAAAATGGAGTGCTCATCTGTTACTTGGGCGCTTCATCAATAACATTTGTCCGTCTGATGTAAAATCGATATGACATACACTGACACAATGCCAGAGCAATGGCAAATGTGCCGTCATTTGTCATCGACTGGCAATAAAGATATGTCAGAATTGATTTTAGCCCATTTTCCCCCTCTCTCTCTCTCTCTCTCTCTCGCTGTCTCTCTCTCACTCCCTCTCTCTTCCCTGCTCTTTTGCAGTAGCGGTAATAGAAAAAAATAAATGAATGTTATTATGACTGAGGCATGGTCAGCCTTGCCAAACTCAATTAATATTGGAGCAAGGGGCTGTAATGATTTGAGGGCCTGCGTGTTATGTTTTCATTGAAATGCCCTGCCAGAGATGTTAAAAAGAAAAAAGAAAAGAAGAGGGATGGATGGATGTTTGGGTGGGTGGGTGTATTCTCTGAGGGGAAAGGTTTTGTTTTGGCCTCCCGCTCAATATAGATGTTTTTAACAGATTTACAAACTCTTCCCTGATTTTTTTTTACTTTTCCTCTTAATTCCATTTCTGGGTTCGCTGCCAGAGTGTTTTGTGCTCCGCAATGAAAAAAGAAACTCTAACCTTGGATTGATAGAGTTTATGGATCCTTAAATTCTGTTCAAACTGGAGGGAAATGCCCAGTATGTGTTCGTCGTTGGGTGGTGTGTTTATTTTTTTGGGGATGATGTTTTATTTTAAGTAAATATTTTAATGTAATTCATTCTTTATTGTGTTGTAGGGGTAGAAGAAAATATCGTGAGTATCGTGATATTATGTTTTTTACTGTATAAATTCTCAAAAACACTGTATCGATTTTTAATAATAGTTTACATGCAAAGATTAACTCCGTTAAAATACTTTATTTTATTTGCTAAATGATGATAAATGCAAATGCAGATCCCATTATTCTGATTGCATGAAAAAGTAAACTTTTTTACTCAGATTGTATGCACAGTATATCTCAATATATTGAATCGGAGCCCCTGTATCATGATACGTATCGTATCGCCAGATTCTTGCCAATACACAACCCTATTGTATTGTGCCGTTCTTATCTGTTAAATATAGGGGCTTTATGGCTTACTATAATTGTTATTTATTTTTAAAAAAGCATTAGATGATATATTAGTATTTTTTTATATTAGATAACAGGTGAAAAATGAATTAAAACATTAAAAAGAATCAGGATTAAAGTCAGATAAATTAAAATGCCAGTTGCAATGCAAATTCTATAAACAGCACCATGAGTGAGCTTTACTTGTATGCATTGTGTACAACTTATGCGCCTATGGACATTTCTGGTGATGCATTTTTCCTCCCTTGTTCATGCGGTTATTGTACAGTTTCATGTGGCCCTACAGTATATATATATATGTGTGTGTGTGTGTGTGCTCCACTCTGTGTCCGCTGCCGTGTGTATGTTTGTGTGTCAGATTTGCCATGGCGGTTTGTTGCCGCTGGGTTGTGTGTACCCAAGTTGCGCCGGTGGTAGCGAGCAACATCTGTTTCGGGGTTGTTGTTCCTCTTGGCTGCTTTTCAATTGGATTTCCTCAAGCAGGGCCAAAAGCTGTCACCTCTGCCAGGCTCTGTTAGCAATCACCGCCGGCCCCTATATTAAGTAGGTGGTTCAGGGCTAAGCTAATAACTCTCCCTCCTCTCCTGAGCCATCACACACCAGTACTGGTGTTGCTGCCGGCCTCAGTGTGTGCCTGTTTGCGTGTGTGTGTGCCTCTGTAGCTGTACACCCTGTAGAGGCAGGCTGGCTTGGGGGTCCCCTCCTCAAAGTGACAGCCCAACTGGCTGGATGTGTATGTGGGAAAGAAACCGGGAGAGTCCTAATAGCTCTTCTCAAAGAGTGACTGATCCGCTTTCCTTAATAATGTACAACGGGATGGAAACAGGAAGAAATCTTTGACCCCATCCCCGCCCTCATACACAGACTATATACTGTAATGCGTCATTGTGAAGAGAACCAAATAGAGAGTTTAATGAGACTGGATGGACATTATTGCCTGTGCATTGTTTTGCAGCCAAGTCCAGTTTCTCAGGATTGTATGTATTTTAGGGCTGTCAAAGTTAACGCGATAATAACACATTAATGCAAATTCGTTTTAACGCCACTAATTTCTTTAACGCATTAACGCGGCTTGGGATATTTAATTAACCTCTTAAAAATCGGACAGGCCACCGATGTTTTGGAGGTTCTAGCGGGCTCAGTTTTAAAGCTAGAAGAAAGATACTGGCATCAAATGAATCTAGAAAATCTAAGGAATCCATTGGTTCAAACTTAAAAAGCTAAATTTTGTTAAGGAAAAACTGTCATGGCCGTTTTCAAAGGGGTCCCTTGACCTCTGACCTCAAGATATGTGAATGTAAATGGGTTCTATGGGTACCCACGAGTCTCCCCTTTACAGACATGCCCACTTTATGATCACGAGCAGTTTTGGGCAAGTCATAATCAAGTCAGCACACTGACATACTGACAGCTGTTGTTGCCTGTTGGGCTGCAGTTTGCCATGTTATGATTTGAGCATATTTTTTATGCTAAATGCAGTACCTGTGAGGGTTTCTGGACAATATCTGTCATTGTTTTGTGTTGATAATTGATTTCCATTAATAAATATATACATACATTTTTATAAAGCATGCATATTTACCCACTCCCGTGTTGATAAAAGTATTAAATACTTGACAAATCTCTCTTTAAAGTACATTTTGAACAGATAAAAAATTGTTTATTTGCGATTAATCACTATGGACAATCATGCGATCATCATAATCGCCGGTCATTGTTGTGAAAGAATCCCCAACAGGTCGCACTGAAGGGGATTCTTTCACAACAATGACCTACACGCTGTACATTATCCCGCTTATTACATGGCTACTTACTGAAGAAATTAATATTTTGACACAAAAACGGTCCGCCAGAGTCCGACATCTGAACTGCGCCCATAGCAACGGTCTATAATAAAGAAGTTACAGGCCGCAGAACGCCGTGATTGACCAATTGGAATCGAGTATTGAACACAGTCGTGTAATAATGTATAATAAACCCACGCAAAATATGTAAAATATACATTATATCTGAAGAAAGACCATGGCTGCACAGCATTATTATGCTTGTTCATATTTACTTGATGCAGCATTTTTTACTTGAATGTTTAAATGGCACGACCTCAGTGATGTTGATGTCACCTGGATTCTTCTATGTTTGGTTTGTATTTTGTTTTTCCTCTGAAAAACTTCAAACTGACTCCTGTTTGATTTGAGCAAAGCGTAGCAGGGCGTTGCAAAGCTTTTATTGGGAGGTATTTACCTCATCAAACTGACACAGTGGCAGGCTGCCCGTCTACCTGCCTGTCTGTCCGCCTCCCAAGTCTTATTGCCAGCTTCTCTGGCCAGCTGGAGCCGTTACACAGAGCTGGATTTGAACTGAGGACCTGCAAAGTATCAACTCCCTGTTTCACAGCTTTGACAGACACTTTGATTTGACATGCCATGAGCAGTTAAAGTGAAAGTTATGTATACATGTTAATTAAACTGTTTATGCGTGGAGGGGTCAGAGACATTAGCAAGCCCCAGCGCAGAAGTGTGAATTTCTTTTCTTTTCCCCCCATCACAGCGTTTTAACCTCTTCTGTCTCTCATTTCCGTAATGATTACCAGGTGCAAGGGGAGAATTTTTCCTCCCCTTTTTTCGCCAAGTGGGGATGCAGATAGCTCTATTTGTGAAAAGTGTCTCTGTGTGTTTGAATTTAGGCTGGGGTATTTGACGTTGGGTTCAACTTGTTCAAATAGCTCTCATTTTTGGCATTGGGTGACGCCGAAGCCTGGAATTCTCTAAAAGGATGTGGAGGTTGCGGTCTTCAGCTACTTAAGAGAAAGCTGTCGGCCCAATTGAAAAATGCCATTTGTGAAAAGTATATCTATTTTGATTTTTGATGTTGGGTTAAACAAGTATAAATCATTTTTGACGTTGAGCAATGGCAGCGCATGAAGTTCTCCTAAAAACTGTGTGGACCGTGTGGTTTATAATAACTGTGATGAAAGTAACAAATTCAGCTATCTCATTTATGAAATGTTTTATTTAGACGCTGAGATGAAGTGAAACTTTTTTACTTTGTGCCAACAGAGGAAAGAATCTTTTGGTTTTTAGCTTTAGTGCTTGTCCTGGAGCAACTTAATTTACGTAGACTGTTTACATGATAGACTTGTCTACATTACTCTAATTTCTGGCATTGTATGTTTGTAAAGGCTGAATTTATTTCCCCCTAACAGTCAATGTAGAGCCAGAGGTTTTAAAAGACCATGCCCGTCTTTTTGAAGGTTTCACCCTTTTACTACAAATCATGTAGATGTGCCTTCCTGCCAACCACATTGTACTGCTAACCAAATTAAACTGAGAATGGGCAGATAACAACATTTAAGTCACGCAGCTAAGAGGACATGGAAAGTAAGCTTTGAGCTTTAACCATAGAGGTAGGGCTGTGCGATATGGCCAAAAAATATGTTTTTTAGTTTTTTACCAAATACCTCGATATCGATATTGCGACGATATTGTAATGTTGACTATTGTTGCTTTCACTAAATATTTCCACAATGAGATTTTTGATAAATAATCATCAGTAATGTAGATATAATGACTTAAGTGGGTGAAGGGAAATAATAGAACAGCTAGAACAGTCTGATAAGTTCAGAAAATTAAAATCACTTCACTGTAATGCAGCCTTTTTAAACCAGGAAAAGACAACACTTGTGTCATATTACGAAATCTAAAACAATATCTAGTCTCGTATCCCGATATCGATATAATATCGATATAATGCCAATAGAGGTGGTGGCTGATCGCAAAACACCAAAGGCCTGTATGAATTTTTTTGAGATCCATGTGCGGAAATAAATGTATTGCTGGCAAAAGCACCATGGATATATTACTGAATGGGGCAACCTGTACCAAACATGAAACTCAAGGGATGAGGGGTTCCCTAAGCCACGAGCGATGTTCGTTCATGTCTATTTAGAGCGAGCACAAGCTCGAGCCCGGCGCTGACTTTAGTTGATTTCACGGCCACAGGTGTCGCTGTTAAGAAGCATTTCTGAAAGTTACAAATAGTCCCTTTAAAACATGCATTGTACTGACAAAAAAATGGTATTGCACAAAAGTCATTATATCTCTTATCACTGTATTATTGTTTGCAATCTAGAGAAACAGCCTGACTGATAGACATTGTATGTTTATTCTTGTTCAGCTTTGTTGTCCTTGTTTTTAGCTGTATTTCTATTTCTGTGTAAGTTCTTTGAGAGCGACAAAATCCGGAGTCAAATTCCTGGTATGTGTACTCATATGGCCAATGAATATGATTTTGATTCTGATCATCATACCTTGTATTAACTTTTTATCCCCCCTCATATAAAAAGAAGTGCTAAGCTGACAGCAGCAATATATCCAAAGAAAGAAAGAGAAAGCTGCCCTGCCAGTCGCTCTCTCCTTGCCAGGACACTACCCTCCCTCCTTAATCATAGTTTTCATATCTTTACATTGAAAATTTGTTTCCCAAGGACAATATCATAAACTTGCTGTTTTCTGAGACTTTTACCTGCCAGTGCTGCGCTCTCTAACTTTACACATTCTTGAGGTTGTGTAGATGAGGAAATAGAGGTGTGGAAATGTAAAGGAGGGGGGTAAATACAGAGGCATTGTTCACTGAGAATCTGTTGTCATTTGTAACACAGAGAGAAAAGTGGAGCAACTCACACTGTGAATGTGCGTTTGTTTGTGTTGGTACTGCAGTGGAATGTCAGTAGGAGCATGTATAAAGCAGAGCAGGTGAACTCCTCGAATTAAAAGTAAAATGAATTTACAGTGTGTCAAAATAAGGACTATATATGTGCTATGGAAGTTTGGGGCTGTTTTATGGGACTTAACTTTTATTTATCACTGTCCACAGCCAAGCTTGTTGTGGAGGATTGTGTGACTGCTGGACATATGCAAGGATGAAGTCTGTTAGCCCTGACACTTTCTGTCAGAGTATCAGAGGCAGGAGACAACCAAAAAGGGGGGAAATTTATCTTTTTCCTCCAGAATTTTGTTTCTTATCTCTCTCTTTAACTCTGGACTAGTTATATATGTGTGGAGGTCTAATGTAATTAATTAATCAAAGTAAAATAGCATTCACAAATGAAAATTGCTGAAATTACTAGAGTCGCAACAATGAATTTATTAATTGTCAACTTAAATTAATCGGCAACGATTTTGATAAGCGATTAATCGGTTTGAGTAATCTTTTAAGAAAATAGGTGAATTCTCTGACTCACGCTTCTTAAGGTGTTTTTGGTTTCTTAAATTTTGGGGATGTCTTTACTCCTCTATGACGGTTAACTGAATATCTTTGAGTTGTGGACAAAACAAGACATTTGAGGACGTCATCTTGGGCTTTGGGAAACACTGATCGTCATTTTCTGACATTTTATAGACCAAACAACGAATCGATTAATCGAGAAAATAATCAACAGATTAATCGACAATGAAAATAATTGTTAATTGCAGCCCTAGAAATTACCAGCTCCACTGATACCCTTTTCCAGTATAGCAATTGTTTACACACTGCAAGTTATAGCAGAGATTATGGAGATTTTACGAAAAACACATTGCATTTTGTTGTACATGAAAAGTGCTTCAAATATAATATGTAACTTAACATCTGTGGTAAGAATAAAATATATGCTGCCTATAATACGGTATGTTGGTTGTTAATAATTGTAACGGAAAGGTCACCAGCTCGATCCTGGCAGCTACAAGTACATCCATTAACAGCCTTGCGTTCTGTAGAAAGAATCCTTCAGCTAAACCCTGAACTCCTACAGGCTCACATTCACTTTGTCTCCTCATAACGTTAAATGACTAAATATGTGACACGGCCTCCAATCAGCTCCGCTCTCTGGCAACTGATTCAGTTAACTGAAAATGGGAATTCAGCTGTCAATCTAAATAGACGGGGTATAAGAACCTTGCTATCTGCCAAAGATCTTTAGCTTTTGACATGTGAGGATAATACGCTTTTTAGTTAAATCTTACATTTCATACATTGAAGCTATTAAATAGAAACATTGCTATTTTTATTTCTAGTACAGTATTACCAGTGGTTGATGGATTGGCTCAGTTGATGCTTTTCGGGAGAGTGAGTTACAAGGACAGCAGAGGTAAAAATGCAGTAAACTTCCAAAAGTAGGTTGCCAAATCACAAACAGTGAGTAGTAAATATGGGTGGGGGTGGGGGGAAAATTGATACAGTATGGTATCGTGATATTCAGGGCATTAACTTTGGCGAGGAAAATCTGGCATGGCCATTTTCAAAGGGGTCCCTTGACCTCAAGATATGTGAATGAAAACTCTGAAATGAACAGAGTTAAAACTGAATCTTACTAGATAAAACAGATGTTGACAAGCTGCATAATTTTCATTTGAAAAAAGGTAATATATTGCATTATATTGTATCACAATACTCAGCATATCGCAAAATGTTTAAAATCACAATAAGATTGTATTGTGACTTAAGCGTCGTGATAATATCATGTTGCCTCTGGTAATTCCCACCCCTGGTAGTAAACAGTACAAGGGCTACAACGCCATCATCCTGGTTAAATTGAATTGACTTAGTTCTTATAAGTAAATCGATCTCTGCCTTTGATTCTTTCTTTCTGCTTTCTCATTTAAACAAATGCTATTTTCTGTCTTGCATTGCAGCATCTCTCTGGGGTAATACTGTTTTTGGTCAAACACAGTGTTTGTTGGCTTTAACTTTTTAAACATACAATTGTTCCCTAATTAGCTGGATGCTAATTAATTTATGCTCCCCTGTTTGATGTACAGTATAGCAATACTTTGAAAGCAACCGCAACCATTCTTTGCATAAATTTGTAGCATTTGCCGCCGAGTTCAAAAGAAACAGGACCGGGTTTAGAAAAGCACACATGCATTTAAATAATGCGCCCCATTTTTCGTCTCTGTTTGTTTTTAGTGGGGAATATTAATGAATTAACATTTTAAACAATCCATCATTATTGTTGTGCTGCCACTTATTTTTAACTCAATTATATTCTAATAGATCATTTTTCCTAATGTGCAGAGTATGTTCTCCCCACTTTGTTCACTACACAACAAAAGATTAATTACAAATAAGAGGAATGATCAAAAACATGATAATCAAATTGCAACAATAAGTCGGAAATTGCAATTCTAATGCAATACAATAGGGTATGTGTTGCAAATTAACCACCCACTGTCTGGTATTGTCTGCGTGTGCTTGTGTTCATGCGTGTTTATGTGTATGTGTGGAGAGTATATGACACAACAATATGTTATGATAGACTCTATATACAATATATAATACATTACTTCATTGTTAAAGCCTGTTTAATAACCCAAGTAAAAACATTCACACTCTCATAATGACACTCCATTAGCAGCCTTTATTAGGTTGTAAGACCTTGTTGGTGATGTGTAGTTTTCTTCAATGGAGTACTTATATTGTACTCCATACCTATATTGCATACAAAAGTGACAAAGGAGCCAGCTTTCTTGACAGTATCTAAGAGTTTATTTCTAAGACAGGAGGTGCAGTAGACTCTATTTTCGGAGGATTTTGTCCTAGTTTGTTTGATATTATGGAGGCCTGCCCTCTGAAATAAAAAATCATGTCAAACATGTGGAGTTAAAAGGAAGTGCCTTTAAGAAGTGTAGAGATAAAACTGCAGTTCTCAGCTTGAGATCCCTTGTTTTGATGCCTGTTGTCTTCAGCATGTCAGAGACCGGCCGAATTGTCAGTTTAAAGAGGATGGATGTCCCAAGATGTCACCTGACAGCCCGACAGACAGGGCAATTCAGTCCCTGGAGGACAGGAGAGCAGCCAGTAGGAGGTGAATGGGCAGTAGCTCGGGCTAGAGGTCGTCACCGTCGCCATCGCCGGCCTGTCACTCTGAATGGGCCCCCCAAATCATGTTGTCAATGGTGATGCATCGAGATCCCCCTCTGGCAAAAATTGGATTCTCCAAACTGGACTTGATTGATGCATTGACCAGGTTGTGCCTGCCTGTCCTCAGGATGTGTCCTTACCTTCGTTTAAAGATGAAGCAACACATACGCACAAATGAGCGGTGAAAGGGGAGAGATGTACTTCTAAAACTTTATTTTGTGCCAGCTAGACCCCACTGTGGTCGCGCCGTTGGCTTGTCAAAGAATCTACTGTATCTATCAGCCTTGAAATTTATAGGATTTTACCTGCCTTTTCATTTTTGTCAGTACATCTTTTGTGGCACGGTTCAATCGGTGCTCTGAGAATGTAGTTCTCAGTGTTTCTATTGAGGCGACGGTATTACATTATGGCTCGAAGGCGAATGCACAGCTTGTACATTCAGTGGATGCCACAATGGATTGGAATGAAAAATAGATGTTTTTCTGTGACCAAAAGTGCAGCCTTTATGCGTCCAAGGGCATGGCATTCTTGGGCCATGGGTACTAGCCGTGGAGTTTGTGAACATGAAATATCTTCTTTTATGTGTCATTTTTTTCATTATGCTCCCTCTGTCTCTCTCTTTCTCCGCTTTCCTCCAATGGTTTTCCTTGATAGTCTCGTCTGGCCTGAGTTGCTCTCTTTATGTGCCTGTGTGTGTGTGTGTGTGTGTGTGTGTGTGTGTGCGCCTTTTAATATGTGTCTGTGTTCATACGGTCTTTCTTTCCTCATAATTTATGGCTATTTGTGTCTGTTAGTGAATGCATGGACTTTGTGTGGGTATGTATACGTGTGTGTATATGTGTCAACATGAACTCGATGTATTATTTGTGTGTTTGTTGATACTCATTCATATATATATACTGTATATATATATATATATATATATATATATATATATACAGTATATATGTGTGTGTGTTTCTGTGTCGCAGAACACGGGCACTAAAGATTTTCTATTTCGATAAAGCTATGTGGAACCTTGGGTTGGAGCCTTTGATGGCTCAGTGGGGGCTGGAACGAGGAGCGTCGAGCATTGTAGACGAAACAAACGCAAGCTGAGCCTCACGGAGGTGGCCCAATTTGGACTCTTCCAAGTCCGGCTTCTTCTCTCGTTACTTTTCACGACCGTCTACTACAGCTCTGGAAAGAGTACGAATAACTCGTACATGTCGCTCCCGCTCATTACCTTTCATCTTTTGTTTTTTACTAGAGGATAAGAGAGAAAACAACTGTAACAACTTTGTCCTCCTCCTCTTTCTCTCTCTCTCCCTCTCTCTTTCTTTCTCTCTCTCGCTCCTTTCTTTGTCTGTGTTTGCAGGGCCTGTTCATCTTCCTGATATATGGGGTGTACAACACAGAGGTAAGTCTGTATTGTGTCTCAAGGCTGTCGGAGTGAATGAGAGAAATGACAAGTTTCTGATGGGCTCCTTGCTTAAAAGCTGTGTGGGTGGGGTGCGACGGTATGAGTGTGTACGTGTGTGTGTATGTGTGTGTGTGTGTGTGTCTGTGGATGGGAGGAGGAGGGATGGGAAGGGAGGGGAGGCGACGATCGTTTCCACGCGAGCATCCCACTGCCCTTCATGCTTGGACTAACTTATATGCATCCGAGTCCGACCATTAAACACTGACACGCCGCGGTTCTCAGCCACTCATTCCTCACCCACATTGGCTAATATTTCACTGCCTCTTTAAGTTTTTAAACTCACGGCCCTCCATTTAGCATCCTGACAAAGCCGCTGGCCAGGGCTTTGCGGGGGCCCCAAGCAGCAACTGTAGTAGGACAAAAAAAAGAACAACAATATGCACCCAACAATATGCAATGAAGGAGGACATATTGTATTGAGATGCTGCTTTATTACCATTTAGATACGCCGTAGCCGTGTAAGGTTGGAGGCTTTGGTTGAGTGGCGATAGACGGAGAGATACGATTTAATGGATGAGTCTCGAGTCATGAAAATCAGTCTTGGTCAAATGTGGCTCTTAGTCTATGTAAATAGGGTTAACTTTAGATGCGCATAGGTGATATTGAATCCGAGCCTTCTTAAAATACAGCACTTTTCTTTCTAAACTTGTGGTCTATTTCTCATTTTTAGACACTTACCATTCCAAACTTTAAGAAGCTAGTGGAAATCCAAAAAGGTTTTTTTCCTTGTGGCGCAGTTAACAATTCAAAACACAAACATTTTGCCCTGATTTAACAATAATCTTTGAAAAAAAGTCTTTTTTCAACTAGTATTTAAGCACAACAAACATCCGTTCATTTTTCTGGAGATACATGCAAGATATTAAATATAAAAAGATTGTTAATGTGACCAAAAAATAAAAATAAAACCCTGTAAATTCTGTAAATACAGCGTGCTAAAGTTAATCCAACAAACCGTCTCCTCTGTGGGTAGAATGAACCACGCTTGACGAGTCTCCAGTTCTGATGAATACAAACATACCTCATCTTTTCATTTGCCTCTTGTTGCTTTGACTGAATGTACAAGGTTATCCTCGCTGTATACAAGCAGCTTTTTTTGAAGAGCTGGGTAACATATTAACATGTTACCCAGCTCTTCAAAGACAATGGTAAGTATTGCATTAGGCTCCCTCCTTCTCCTGTCTATTTCTCATCTGTTTTTTCTCCAGACTTCTTTATTTTAACTTCATCACCTCCATCTGACCATCGAAGAGGACATCTCACATGTCCTTTGCTATTTCACATTTTCTCTTTCCTTTCTTCATCCACGTCTTCTCCAGAGCATGAAGAGCTGTCCCTGAGTCACAGACGATGCACCGACAATACAGAGCCAGAGAGGGTTGACCCTTTGCTCTGTAAAATAAATCAACACAGCATTCTTGCTTAAGTGGCTTTTTTAGTGCCTGGGAATTCATTTTCTTACACTCAAGTTGCCCTTGACCCTGGGAGCAACTCATGTACATGTTCCAGTTTTCAAAAGGACCACATTTCTTTGTTAACGTTTGGATAAAAAAAATTTGGTACTTTTGCCATCATTCACGTCTAAACATTCTTCTTTTCCTCTGAACCCTCGGCACCTTTCCTGGGCGCTCCTTTTGTTCACCCTCAACCTGCTCGTCCTTTGTTTTGTATCTTTAAGTGCCGTGTGACACAGAGCGCCGCTGGCTTCAGGTTTCACCCTTCTGATACCTGAAAGGAAACATATTCTTAATAGAAAAATTACAGAATGGCAATGATCAAATTTTTTATTTTTTTTTTTCTTCCGTGTAATCGGAGTGGCAGGGGAAGGCCAATGTGAGACAGGGAGGTTCCTGTTCTGTCTGAATTCATCGGAGCTAACCCCTCTTTAGATTACATTATCACGCACATGATTCTATAGAGTGAGGAAAAAACTTTGCAAAGTTGCTGTTAGTTGTTAACCTGATAGAACAAATCAGCCTTTATCCATCTCAGTGTGAAGAAATTTTACTTTGATATGCTAAAGAAAGGTGTGGAATTAACTCGTGCCTCAAAGTCAGAACATGCTCCATTCATGAGGCTGGTTTCCACACAATAATTACCAATATGGCGTGGAAGACAGACTGCGTCTGCAGCTATTACACTCAAAATGCAGCGTTTTAATTGCTAATTACTTGACAATAGCTCTCCATTATTCATCGCAATTAGCTTTTCCTTGGTGGTCACCTTGTAATCCCATGCTTTGATGACCTTTTATTTCCATCAGCTCCAAGGATGTCGGCAGGTGTTGTCGGGCGCGCTGCTTTCATATGGTAATCGCTTAGCGCCCATTTACATGGAGAACCACGCTTTGCATCATTGCGAAACCTTGAGTGTGCGCAAAACCCCTTAAACACATAACGATCATCTAAAACAATGCCCTTCCCCTCATTGTCAAATGATTAATTAAGTTGTGTCATGTAATTGCCTCAGCACGCCGGCTGCTTTTGATATCAATGAAATCCCCAGGACGTACTTTCCCCCATTAAATTGTGTTAAGACGCCGTCTCTCCAACATCTGCACCGCGTCGAAGGCCTTCCGCGGATCTTGTCAGAAATAATAGGAGTGTTTTGGAAACATAATGCCGGTGCTGTTGATTCTGCCCTGTCACAAGGCTCGGGCTCTCTTCATTATGTGGCCCTTCAACATCGGTATTGTATGCAAAACATCCTCTGTGTACACACGCTGTCTCTGAGACTGTGTGTGTGTGTTCAGCGTGGTGTCATAATTTATAACACGCTGGGACTTAATGAAGCCATAAGCCATAATGCATATTCACTAACGTGGTGGGCTGGGCTGGGACGGGCTGTAGTGATGAGTGCCCATCCGCTACAAATTTACAGTGAGCGCTGACGATGTGCACGGACACATGCACGTGCACACACACACACATACGGACCTCATAAGTGCCAGAGGCTTTTCATAGAAGACTTCATCCTACTTAACTGAAAACACACTGAGTTATTCCTGCTGTTCCGTATGTTGTTTTCATTTTGATATCCTGATCTTGTTTACAGTAGCTAATGGAAGATAGTAAACATAATAGGAAGATAAAATATCAAATTAATAATATTTTTTTTTTCATTATTTAATAAAAAAAACATTACCTTGTATTAGCAATTAAAAACATTATAACTTTCTAGCAGGGAAACACATTCATTCATAGCTGCTGCTGTGTGACAAAATATACACTTTTGTATATTTCCATATTTTCATTCATCCACTGAATATTATTTTCTACTAAAGGCATGTCGAGTAACACTTTATATGTATTAACCTATGATTGAGTTATCAGTAAAACCATACGACTGTACTATAAAGTTGCAAGAACATCATTTTTTTTAAAAGTGATTTATTTTTTTTTAAGATAAAAAAATGTTTTCATACTTTTTTCTTTCATAGGTTAATTAATGCAGAGTTTTATTCAAAGGACTAAGGACATCCTAAATTGCTGGTTTGCACAATATTTGCATTAAATATTTGTTGATATTATTAATCATTAGTCATAACTAGTCAAAATACATTTATCAATTTAAAAGAAAAATGAATGCGGGAAATTTACACCAGTTAAATAAAATTAAAGCTCATCCAAATTATTACTCTAAGCAAAGGTCTTGGCATTAACTTCCACAGTTTTTCAGAATTATTCATTTTTTATCTCATTATAAAATCTCCAAAAGCGTTAATTAAAAAAATAAATAAGTAGCTTAGTAAATAAGCAGGTAAATTACAAATTAAGGTTAGTTAAATTACAAGTATATACTGACATTGTATGCATGTGTATTGTACACGTATGTCTTCTCTAAAATTGATGAAATTCTTGTCTGTTATTGTGTGTGTTAAATGACGGCGCGCAGTACACTGTTTCATCCGGAGTGTAAAAATGTAATCTGTTCTGCTAGGGCGGTCCCTTCTCCTCCAATAGCTCCATTTGTTGGTCCCGGCGCTCTATGCTGACAGATGATCGCTTGAAGTCGTCTCCTTAGTTTGCCAGCTCTATGTGTCACTTTCAAGTCCCATTAGCCACTGGGACATACTGGAACACCCTCTCGCACGTACATGCACACACACACACACACATATACACACACACCTCCCCAACTGCTGTCAGTGCCTGCAAACTAACGCTCCAAATTTGTTATTTCCCTTCCATGTCCTCTTCTCTTTTCTCCATTTTACACTTTGGGTGCTCTTAGTAGTTGGCTGTGAAATATGTTTTGTTTTGATTCATTGTAAGTGTGTTTCATTGAGCGCTGTGTCAGATACACTTATCTCTTTCTCTCCCGCTCTCTCTCTTTTTCTCTCAGGTTCGGAGCACGGTCAACAGGATCAAGGAAAGGAGAAAAGCGCTTAATTTTTCAGTATGTAATCGTCTATTTTCTGTTTTTAAGTGTGTGTATGTCTTTGAATCTCTGATGCACACTGGTGCGTCAGACAAAAATGTTCCTTTGCCAATGAAAGCTGGCCACAAAGCAACATTGTACATCTGCTAGCCTCTCGCAAGTCGACAGTCCATGTTAGATGCCCTTATACATCAAGCATAGAACCTCCGTAATAGCTCTCCCCCTTCCTCACTCTGCCTAGTGCAGCACCTTCATCCCAGCAATGTCAAGCTCTGTGGTGGGTTACAAGTTTCTAATCCAGGACAAGCCGTCCCCTGACATTAAAGTGTCAGGCCAGTATTTATACCTCGTTGGACGCTGCTGTTTGGCTGAAGCGGTGGGATGCTGCGTGTGTGTATGAGTGTGTGTGCGCCCAGGAAGATCATACTGTAGCCTACACAAAGCACTTTAAAAGTACTTAATAGTGCCTAGCACACACAAACAGGCACATACCACACACACGTACGGACAATTATAGACCCCAGCACCTTGACAAACACCCACTCTCATCATTCCACTCTCCTTTGCCCCCGCCATCTCACACCCACGCACACACACATAAAATGCATCTTGTCCCTTATGAGTGATCACATTAACTCCACTCCTCTTTGGCCGGCAACACTTTGTCCTGCCCCTCCCACTGCACCCTGACCCACACATATGTACCCCCCAATATTCCCCACCCTCACGCACTTCAGGTCATTGAAGAAGGGATGAAACCATTTCTGACGGCAGATTGATTTTTAAAATATCAGGGTGCCGCTACTTCCTTTTGACCCCCACCTAAGGGATGGACACTGTAAGGATGGGAAGAAATGAAAATAAATAAATAGATAAATTAAAGTGTGTGTGTGGGTCGGTGGGGGGGCCCCCTGGGGCCCCTTGCCACCAAGTGCAGTCTGATATATTGGCTGCTCATGTTATCAGTGAGGTCCCCCCCCACCATCTACCGTCATTTTTACTGCTTCCTCTCCCCTCTGGTGGTGGCAATTTTCCAATCTTGCTGGGTTCCGCTACCAGAATGCGTTTTTTAGCCATCACTGCCGCCTGACGGTTTTTAGCTAATGCTATTTTGCGCCATAAATCCTGCTTGAAATACTGTATCTACCTGTCCTTTGGTTAGATAGGAGACATTTGGCTCTAGATGACCGCACATGCCCCTATATATCCCATTGTTGTAAAACATAGGATTGGGTATCGAGCCTTGCCGGCTGAGGGATAAAGAGGCTTTGGCGGTGTTACTGCATATGGGGTCATTTGAAGACGAATGGCACTTGTCGGAGATAGAGGGGTTTATATGTTGTATTATTTGCAACGATTGAAGGGTTAACCCAATGGGATAGTTCACTGCAACTGGATTTAAAGTGGTTATTTAAATTAAAACACATCATTTGAGATGTTCATATTCCGTTTTATTCATTGATCACCAACATTACAAGCAGCCGATACTAAGCCTCGCTAAGGTCATCTGATCTGTTAGATATTCCAGCATTTGTAGGATAATACAGATATTTAAGGAAGGTTGAGCATTTACTGTATGCACATGACATCAGATAAAATGTGTTTTTTTATAACCTAGCATAAAACATAAAAATCATTTAAATATTGTGGGAACAATTTAACTACATATTGCTCTCGGTACAGTGACATGACACACCTCTGACCTTGACGACCTCTCGTATAAATTCCACCAAACCTAATCACACACTCTCCCCTCTTAAATTCCACACTTCTGTCAACCTCGCTAGCCCTCTTCCTCGTGGTAGCCCTCTACATGGGCGTGGGTCATACACACAGCTTTTTTAGCCTCAGGGGGTGGGGTTTTATACACACATACACACATACACACACTTTGACCAGTGTAGACTGCCTGTTTGATACCAAGTATCTCCTGACCCACCCTGACCTCCCTCATACACACACACACTGCCAGATTGCTTTATGAAATAAAGCTGTCAGTTGCAGGACCCATATAAAAAACACCCCACCCCAATACTCCATGCCCCTGACACCACTGAAATATAGATATAAATTGGAAGCGGATTAGTTTTTTTGATCTTAATTCAAGTTTTGACAACATATAGGAAGCAAGGAGTCTTGTTGCTAGAATAAAATATTGAACTGGACAGTAGAGAGTTGATGTTTCTTTTTTGTCTTTGTCTGGTACCACCAAAATAGCTGTGGAATAGCTGCATGTTATTAGGCTTGTCTGATAAAATACTTTGCCAATAAATGCCATTTATTTCAGTTGCTGGGAGCCCTGGTTAGAGTGACTTACAATGATGTATAGCAGTGCATGTATTTGTCTCGTTCCACTTGTGTGTGTGTCTCATATTCACTGAAGCTAGACGTCAACAACACACAGAAGCAGCCAGAATGGCCGGCCCCAAGTGTTGAGGCATTCCTGCCTGATAGAAGTACAGTATGAAATATAAGAGGCCCTGGAGCCTGTTGAAGCCCCCCCAGTCTGTTTGAGAGCCGTGCAAACAAATGGGCTCTCTGTGATTGCCGTTTATTTTGGTCTGGCTGGAAGATGCGTGTGTGAAACAATGAGGTCTCTGAGTTAAATTCATAGAGCAGCTGCTCAGGTTTGGTCCTGGAATTGTAAGAAGGACAATACAGTAGTCTACAATAACCTATGATGTCTATTTATGTCCATTACTAATTGTAACTGCTTAATGAGATGTAGCAGAGAAAAAGCCATTATTCCTTCCAAGCTCTTCAGTGTACAACACAGTATATTATTCTATGTTAGTGCACAGTGTTGACTTTAAACTATGTGAAAACATTGTTTTTAAATAGTGTTTAATGCAAACACAATTTGAATTTGTTTTCTATCACTAATAAAAACAATCAAACTGGAATGGATATAGAAGAGAAAGTCATAATAAGGCTAAATCAAAGTGGCAGAAACAAGAAAATGACTTGCTTCGTACTCCCCGCCACCAGAAGACTAGAGAGGGGGAGCAGTACCGGGAGACAGACAGTCAGTTAGCGGAACTGTAACACAAATTCAGCCAGTGTAAATCCCAGCACCAGGGGTCTGATCCCGAGGGACTGCCCCAACTCCCCACCGGATCAGCAAACTTTCTGTTGCAGCCATTACACAGGTTAGACCCAGCGCTGCTGGTGGCCACAGTCCACTGACCTTTAACAGGTATAACGCCTTGCAGTGATCTCCTGCAGCTGACACTGCCTTATCATTTTTTACAGAACTGCGCCAGTTCCCGACCATCCAGCTCAGTTACCAGTTCTCGTCCAGTCAGTTTCCCACTAGGAACTACCCCAAGCCAGGAGGAGGACGCCACCCCTACCAACACCCCCGGCCTGGCGAAGGAGGAAGAGAAGACCAGAGGTGAGTCAGACCAATACCTTACAAATCAGGTTCTTGGCCTCATCTTGGCAACATTGTCTGACATCATCATTAATGTCCCTGTGCTTTTCCTGCTTTGACAAGTAAATACATTCGCTGAGAAAAAGATCCATAGTAAGACCCAGAGATGTCATTGTCATCTTAAATTGTGACAAGGCAAAGCTTGAAACAATAACGTGCTAAGTTTGCTAAGAGCCCTAGTACTTGCTGAAGTCAGATTCACCTCATGTCTGCCTCACTGTAATATCATCTTGCTCAGGTTTATCTCAACATTCACCAAAAGATACATACATTCAGAGTCTGGTAAAACATGGGACCACACAATGTTGAAACATGGTCATGTCTTTTCACATATTCATTTATTCATTCTGTCTAACTTTTGAATGCAGTTACAGTTGGGGCTTTGGTGCTTCAAAGGTGCTCTATACAATATTCAGAGCATTAACATAGTATCAAACAACTATTTGCTTTGTAAAGATATAGTGGAGTAATGTCTACCTGAGCAGAGAATGAAGTCTCTTGTGTTGTAATGCTATTAGTGCATGTGAGCGTGCCCCACTGGCTAGCTCACGGCCACTGCTCTGCACTGCTCTCATACTGCGGTTAAAGCTGATAATGTCGTCGCGCCCGTCGGCAACGTCGCGGAAGCGTAGCGCCCACACTGTCAGCTCTGTCAGCACTGTTGCCGTTGTTAGCGCTATTAGCACAGTTAGCTGCGAGCCACCGGCTCAGCCGTCGCCTTGTTGAGAGCTGTGTGGAGGCAATACGATAACTATGCTTTGAATTTTTTAATTTTCTACTATCTCTAATTCACTTTTCCCACACAGTTTTTCATAGTTGAACAGAGAATTTGAACCAGTTGTCTTAGGAACTGAAAATAATAGCAGGTTACAAGATTGTTTGCTGATTTGATTACTCTGCCGGCCTTGCTCTTCAAAAAAGCACAACCAATCCACCGTCACTTCAAAAGAACAAGGAAGGCCACCTGCCATGTGCTATTTTTTTCTAGTTAGAATGAAAGATGAAATCTGAATATATAAGATTAAATGAAGTATTTTGTGGGTTTGTGTACCTTTTTTTTTCTTAATGCACGCTCTCTTTTGAAGAGGGCAGCACCTGCAGCCTTGCTTTTAGAAATGTTCAGTTCAGAAGTGGTAGTTTTGCCTGTGAAGGATTTTCATTTTCCCTGCACAGTTTAGTACCTCAAATGCAGCCAAGCCTTTTTACTGATTAATTCAATGGAATTAACAAGTGTTCACAGTTCATGTGTGGCGTGTGTATGCACAGTATGTGGGCGGCAGACTAGGCTGCACCAAATTCATCCAAACATCTACAGCATGATTCCCACTCGACGACTCCTCTCACATTTTTTGAGGTAATATGTTTTCATAAAGACTTGTTTTTTAAATTCATAACACTTCCAATTCCTTTTTTCCCTCTTTGTAAACTTTTTATATGGACTTAGTTGCAGTGTATCAGATACACCTAGCTAAAACTAATGCAGTCAGTTTTGTTGCAACTCTTTTGGAGAGGTGTTGATTCAACGTAATGGTTGGAAGCTTTAGTCAGTTTGTGGTTCTTTCAATTGTATTGCAATATATAGCGAGGTATTTGTAATATTTGGTCTACCTTCATTGATATACTGTAAATGTGTGGTCAAAATATTAGACATAAAGTTTTATCAAGCTTTAGCTTCATATATATTTGTATATCCCCCCCACTGTTCCCCCACTGGCATATCTGCAAGGCATTACTGCAAAGCACTCTGAAACAGAGAGTAGCGTCTGGCCTGTTGAGTGAAATCAGACATCAGAAATCTCCTGTTAAACTTGGAACACTAACCAGACACCCTGACTTCAATCTAGCGGCCTGACCCATGCTGCACTCGGCAGAGTTAAGAGTCATTTGGTTGTGGAAAAGATTGGAGACACCAGTTTCAAAGCGGGGAAAGAAAGAGGGAGAGGTCGATCCCTGGTTTCATTCTGTAAT
The DNA here is from genome assembly GCF_015220745.1 of Sebastes umbrosus. NCBI lineage: Eukaryota > Metazoa > Chordata > Actinopteri > Perciformes > Sebastidae > Sebastes > Sebastes umbrosus. The sequence continues at coordinate 3,415,373 of NC_051273.1, read as the reverse complement.
TTAAAGCCGGTCTTAGTGTCACTTGCTCTGTTGCACTAGTTGATGCTGCATTTACAGCGTTACATATTTTTTATTTATTTGCAAAAGTGATAAAAACAGAGCTAACAAATACTGAAATAAGAGAGAAAAAAATATGCAGAGGTTTATGGAAATAATGTCTTTGTAAATGACAACTTTAAAAAAACCTGACAATAACAGAAATGACTTGGCTGATGCCAGACGGTCATTAGGTTATGCACCCCCATTTATTAGTTTTATTAATTGACACATTAATATAAATTAACGCTCAGCATCTTCATCTGTTAAATACTATTTGGGTCATGGTTTATGACATGTACAATAATGATATTCCCATTTGAATAGTACATGTGCTGTGTGTTATTGCTCCTTGTTGCCGCTCTGTGCACCTCTCACACTGTGATTTACAGCGTTTCCTTTGCAGGTGATTTGCATGGTCCTCAACACTATTACTGTCTCTTTCATTCACTCAGCGTGCAGTAGTTAAATCAGTCCCCACGCCACATTTACATGACTGCAACCTCCAATGCAACCTGACAAATCAAACTTGGCAGCAGACATCATGTTTGTGATGTAATACAATAGCAGAAATAATTGATTGTCAGATGATATTATTCAGCCCATTTGCTACCCCTCTAATCTGCTCCCGACTCAATGCTGCAACATGCAAATGCGATCGGATCCGTGTGATTGAGTGCTGGGAATGGGTTGGCGGCTGGGTGCTCATACACTACAAACTAGTGCTACTGTATGAGTATTATCATCCAGCAGGGCACACACAGGCAAACATGCACTTTCATGCACCATCATAACGAACCCAACTCACTTAACTATAATTTTACTTTATTCATTTGTGTCTCAGCATGTCTGTGATGCTGTGAAGAGGTGATACAGCAGTTGACCAATTTTTCTGGAGGGCAAGTGGACACTTTTATTATGTTTGATTATATCAAGTTGTCATACAGAATCTCTAAAATATTAAAATGAATCTAGTAGACCTGCAACAATGAATTGATTAGTTGTCAACAATTAAATTAATCACCAGCTATTTTGATAATCGTTAATCGGTTTTAAGAAAAAGAAAAAAAAACTCTGATTCCAGCTTCTTAAATGTGAACATGTTCTGGTTTCTTTACTCCTCTATGACAGTAAACTGAATATCTTTGAGTTTTGGACAAAACAAGATATTTGAGGACGTTATCTTGGGCTCAGGGAAACACTGATTAACATTTTTCACCATATTCTTACAATTTATAGACCAAACCACATATGGTATAATGCAGCTCCTCATCATAAAGCACAAACAACAAATAAACAGATGGGCCCCATTTTTCCTAACAAATAACCACACCATCTCCTAAGTGATAGTGGAAGCTTGCTCGTACAAGGTCAACCCCTTCTTATGCCTTTTTTCCATATTTCTGTTTACTCAAGTTGGTTGGCACGAATGTCCAAGGCAGACAGTGGATTATGTTGAGGTACATGGCGAAAAATGTGAACAAAGTAAAGCGCATATTTTCTGTGAGCACAAGAGAAGGACAAGTGCATAATGAAGGAATAGGGGGTGAAGTGTGTGGGGGGGATTTGAATTGAAAGGGGAAGGGTTGTGTGGGTGTTTGTGTATGTGCATGAGTGTTGCATTCCTGATGAGATGGCCCCGCACAATGGCTGAGTTGAAGGTTGTGAGCCCTTTTAAGCAGGAATAATATACTAGATCACTAGTGTTACCTCACATCATGCTCTTGCTTTGTTAAAACCTCCCTTTTCCCTACAAACAAAGATGGCCAATCAGTTATCTTTCTTTTATGGGTCATGTTTTGAATTCAAAAGGTCATTGAGCTTTCCTGAGGGTCTCTTTTGCTTCAAACATTGTTTGACTGGACTGTAGGTATTGTTTTATATCTTGTGAAATTCACCTAATTCCACAGTTATTGGGCCATTAAATAGACGTTATCGGTTGCTATAAGCACCATACATGTGGGTCATTAGGGGCCTACTGCGTTGTAAAAGTGAAAGCGAAACTTAAAAGCAACACGTTTTAACACGTTGTAAAATTAAAATTAACGTTATGTTTTGAACACAGACAAAAAGTATAGGGGAAAGCATCGTGTTTTGGCTTAAAATAACTACGTTTCAAAATAGAAAGTGAAAGTCAACGCTTGTGAACACAAAGACAACTACACGTTGGTTTCACACGGGATGCAAACTCCAGTGTCCCGAGTGAAAATCCAGTGTTTTTTGTCCCATCCATCACCCCTGCCTGACCACTTCTGCTCCTGTCATAATTACTACAGTCGCTAGAGGTCGCTGTCATGTTCTGTTATACCTTCTTTCGCTGATCTACCATCTGAATAGATGATAAAACCTTCTAGCGGTCGTAGTAGGCCCCTATTGACCCACACCTATGGTGCTCATAGTGACTGATAATGTCTATTTAATAGCCTGCTGTGAAGTTTGGGTTTGTCCTGCTGTTTCATGTCCAATTGTGTCAGTATTTGATGGTGCAATGGTGATAGCACTTATCCTTAATGTCTTCTTAATATCATAATGTTTCTAAATGTGAGGGTCACAATCATGTTGGAGATTTTAGTGAGGATTTTACAGTATGTGGTGTGATGTCCACATAACTTGTTCACCAGGTGACTATAATGAAGAAAAGATACAGTATTGTGCAGTATCGTGCAGTCCTCACAAGTTCATCCTAGCGAACCTGATTTTTGGTGTCATTTCCAGTTTACGTAACCCAGCTTGTAGGAACCATATGCCTACACATTGTTGACATCTGAGACCCCTTCCCCTTCCTCTCTTCCTAACATGTGTTCCTCAGCATCCCTCGCAATTAGGGGCCTTGTAGATAAAGTAGTGTGGCGGTCTATTGCATGCATCTTCTGCAGATTACACACAGATCCTTCGCTGACACCACCATGGGGTTGACTCCCCCTTTGCCTCCCCTCCACCCAACACACCGTCACTTGTCATGCATGTTTAGTTCAGTTCATTGACATGCAACAGGATCTCCTGCTTCAAAAATACAAAAGAAAGAAAGAAATATTCCCTTGTGTAATGACAGCATGTTTGTAGCAGTTTCATCTGGGTGCTGGCTGTTGAATCACTTTCTTCTATTACGTAGCAAGTCCACTTCTGTAGACCTCGCACTATGAATAGAGCTGTGCAATACCGACTAAGTAAAATGTCATAATATTTCCGATACATTACCTTAATATCACTATATCAAGGAAGTTGATAATGCTTTAAGGATAAATATTTGGGGTGTCAGAAGGTCTTTACGCCAAGAACATTTGTGCGTTCAATGACCAGATTGGTAGAGGCATATAATGTCCAGCTAGAACAGTGTGCAAGGCTCGTAATTACGTTACGTTATGTGCGGTACAAAACATGGTGAAACGCACGGTGGCCCCCAGAGTATTGCCCCGTAATGGCTGTGGGAGATCGTTGTTTGCATGATCCTGTTTAAATCGATGTAAAATAAAATTTGTTACGTTACGCACGTAACGTAAGAAAACTATCAAAATGCTTTGCCCTCGATCTGCTCATAAAAATGAGCATATCTCAAAAACTAAAAAATGTGCACAGTTCAAATGACTTATTTTGTCGTTGTTTCTACATTTAGAAAATTTGTTTGGATAAATATGTTTTGTGTGTTTTAGTAACATTTTATGAAAAAATATCACATTGTTATGTTATATTATTATGTTATATTATATAATATATATTTTTTTATTTAATTTATGACACATTTTCAATACTTATTCTTAAATTGTTACAATTTATTGACATCACAATAAACAAAAATGCATGCGACATTTACCAGCAGGACAGTACAAGTCATATATTTTACAAAACTATAATAACTTAAACCCTAAATTATATGTTGTCTCATATCACAGTGTCAGTATCTACAGATGTAGCACTATGCTGTGATGTAAGTGATGTTTAAAATATATGAGGACTGGTCTGTTGAGGAATGGTCTAGTCATGTAGAAATGCTTGAAAATCAGACACATTTCAGTTAAACAAAACGAAAGCAGCTGCTAGATGATTGCTGCTTGACCTTTTCTCTTTCTGTTTCTTTTCTGTATGAAGTTTGCTCATTTGGATGTGCATGTCTGAATTTGTTATTGTGGCAGAACGAGTTTCAAATATCTTTGATTGTCATTCAAGTGTACTAAATGCAGGAATGTTTCATTGAGCTTGTATGTCTTGCCCAGAATGTTAAGTGATGATATCCTTGTACTATGGGCACATATCCTGTTACTGATATACTGATATTTTATTATCTACTGTCTTTTTACTGTCTAATTGTATTGTCTATTTGCCCTTGTTTAAATGTGTTGCATTTTTATCTTATTATTATAAAGCACTTTGAGCCACATCTCTTGTATGAAAAGTGCTCTATAAATAAGGTTTATTATTATTATCTCCGCCATGGGAAATCATGAGATCGGTCACGTGTTTGCGTGAGTGAGTGAGCATCTCTGTGTCGGTCTATGGCTAATCTTGCATACTGCTGCAGCAAACTGCATAATAATTTAGGTGCTCATTTATGTCTGCACGCTCCAGAGACCTCTCTCGGTTGCAGTGATGCACACTTGCTCAAAATACCTTTTATTGCCTGTTTGATACTGCTATTGATTCACTGCTAACTTCTGACTCCTCACTCACTACTCTTAACCTTCCCCGGGCAAACAGGGGAAAACAGTGAGGAAAAAAAGTTTGCTCGCTTTTGTTGTTTTGGACGGTGTGTTTGGCTATCAGCTAACAGCTAACGGAACTACACACACAGCTATGTGCATCGCCGCCTCACAGCCGCTGCTCTGCGGCCAGAGACAGTTATTCCGCGTCTTGTCATTGGGCATCAACCTCACGTTAACACACGTATTGTCGAAAAAACAGGAATTTGCCTCATAAACTTGGTGTGTGGTGTAATATTTGATGAAATGCCAGCGGGGACTGTGGTCTCAAGAATTTTATGGTTTGGCATTGTTTATACAATTAGTATCTTAGTGTGCAAGTTTTATGACCTTCCACCTTCTCTTCCCCCCTCCATCTCTCAAACATACACACACACACACACACACACACACACACACAGAGTAACACGGCGCTCAGCCCTAGTCTCTGTATTGTTAATTGTCACAGTCCAAAAGTCAACATTTATTGAAAAAAGATAGATGTAATCCTTTCCAAAATTCACCTTTTTCCTAACGAAATATTCTCCTTCAATCCATATTTGTTGCCGTTTAGCCTTTCAAAAACGACTTTATTCACTGCAGTCAAAAACCTGTTTACTCTCCTGCATGCACCTGTATTAACGGGCCTGTGTAGCATAAAAGCACCATAAATTACATTTATATAACCGCAATGACACAAAATCATTTTCTTTCCCATTTCTTTTAGGGTGATAACGTCATAAAATGACAACAAACATTTGAATGGTTGTCTGTATCTATGTGTCAGCCCTGTGATAGTCTGGCGACCTGTTCAGGGTGCACACCGCCTTCGCCCAATGTCAGTTGGCGATCGGCTCCAGCCCCCCTGCGACCCTGAATAGGATAAACGTTTACGGATAATGAATGAATGAATGAATGAATGAATTATGAAGGACTACCCTACAGTACTGTTTCTTCTAACCAAAGGATTACTGTACTCAGACATAAATCGAGTTTCTGTGTGGTCTGAAGTCCGTTTTGAACATGGCAACAAATGTTTGCCTTCAAGTGTGACCTATTTTACAGGTGAATTTAAAAGCAGAAGTTAAAATTCACATGCTGGCTCAAGGTGGGTGGAGTAAGCTTTTCTTCCAGGTTTGAAAGTGGTATAAAACCGACACCAAACATGCTTTAGGAAGAACAATAATGAGAATCTGTTGCTGTGGGAATTGACATCACATTGATGATTACCACAGAAGAATCACAGACACTAGAGGTGAGTGTCTGTGTGACAGAGAGGTATTTGGCCTCTGAGCGGAAGCTCGTGTTCAATGTCTCGCTGATGCAAAGTGATGTGTACTAATTCTACATCTGCTCAAACCAAACAGGGCTTGGAAGTTCAGCCAAGTTCCAAAAAAATAACTTCCTCACGACTTATCTCTCCCTGCCCTCTCACTGCGCACAAATTCAATTTCGACGATTTCCCTGCATCCTTTTTGCGTTTTGAAGTGATGGACAAATAAGTGGATATGACTTTGGGGTTTTGCGTGTGTGTGTTTGAGTGTGGATTGAGAGTTGGCTTGTCGGCTTGGCTGTTTAGAGGATACGTGGCCATGAAATGGGCTCTTGTCATGTGGGCTAAAGCTTTGAGGACTTGATTGTAGCCTCAGTGTAAATACCCAAACAAACAGGCAACAGTCAAACTGTGCTATGGGTTTGCCATGTATTTACATTCTTCTTCCTCTCTCCCACTCGGTTTCTTTCACTCTCTCTCTTCCTCTTGCGTCTGATTTGTTAATTTGTATTTACTCGCTAGCTTTCTTTTCTTCTTCTTGTCTGACACACATTCCTTCCATTCCCTTTATGCTCTCAGTTTGTGAATGACATTTGTAATATTTATGGTTCCAAGTGTCATGGCTAAATTCGTAGAAAGACTTTGTGACAGGAATTAAGATTTAAATTGTCAGTTAAAGCACTCGTCCGCCATTTCTCACCGTTGTGTGAAAAATCTCAAAACCATTCTTAGATCATTTGAAACACTTTAAACGACTTGCATTCTCTGTGTTCCTGCTACATTCTGGCATTTCATATTCATCACACCCAATGAAACAAATCCAAAGATGAAATATTGAGCCCATTTGGTTGTTCTTAAGTGGCTTTAAGCGCAACTGTTTATGCATATTCGCCCAGCCGCTACAAAGCGTACCAGGCTTCTCGAATTTGTTTTCCGCAGCTGTTCTGCATAACAACGCCACGCTACCACGCACAGGCGAAAGTCTGGTGAAGGGAATCTATTCATAATTCAAAGAAACAACAAGGCGCGAGCTGTGGCGTTGTCAGATATAACAAATTGAGGAGGAAAAGAGTTGAATTTGTATCTGCTTACAGAGGTTGACTGCATTATACATACTGTGGCTGCCGCTGAGTGCGTGGTAATAGGATATATGATGGATGGCCAAGCCGCATGGGCTCCCATTCCTCTGGGTTATTCATCTATTTATCTGCTTATTTATTTATTCCTTCACCCAGAGAGACCCTCACAAACTCAGGATTTGCCTAAGGTGCAATAGCGCCTGAAAGAGGCCGAGCATTGGCCGGTATGGAAATGGGGCTAAGCACACCGAGACCTGGAAGTCCTCTGTTGAGCATGTGTCAGGTGTACTGATGTCTGCGCTGATGTTCATCGGCGGTGTTGGTGGTTAAAAGAGGCCTGCAGTTTGTTGAATCCTGAAAACCATGACACATTTTCTCCATAGGAGCTTCTTAGAAACCACAATTGAAACTCATATCGGACATGCACGCAAACGTGTCCAGACATATTTCATCACATGGTGGAGCCAAGCTTTTGTCTCCTGAAGGATTGTTATTAGTACTGAACGTATCCAGAGATGGTGCAGCGGTTAAGACCCCCCCATCTTGAGCCACTTGTACCCCTGCTGGTGTAGGACTGAACCCCACCAAAACATCCTTCATTTTGTCTGCCTATTTTATTTTTTCTGCCCTCAGCTATCCTTCTGTCTAAATCAGATGAAGGGAACCTCATAAGTGCCGCCATTGGCATGCGGTAGCTTAACCAATGGCACACTAGCAATAAGTGTGCAAGAGAGTTTTTTGGAAATGTTGAAGTGCCCGCTCATTCGCGTGCCAAATTACCTCTTTCACAGCCTTCAGCACAACCTTGTTTTTTTTTAAATGTTGCTATCCATGTTGCCTATATGGATGGAATACAATTACTAGGGCTATCCCGAATACAGTTTTTTGGGCTTCGCAACTTCAGAGAGAAATATTTGAAGGTATTAAAAGCTTAGCCGCATGGCAAGCTGGCATGTACTTCTGTCTGTCTGTCTCCATCTCCCCCATTTCATTGCCGCTGCTACACTACTGTACACACACACACACACACACACACACACACTTCTACACACAACAAACAGTGATATACATCTGAGAATAACTAATAATAATTTTGATAGATGATAGATATGAATCATTAATAATATTGTGGGATTATTCCATATTTCATGGACTATTTGGGGATTTATACATTATTATATACCTATATATAAAAAGTGTGTATATATATGTATATATATATACATATATATATATGTGTATATATGTGTATATGTATGTATATTTATATATACATATACACATATATATATACGTATATATATGTGTATATATACACATATATATGAACATTTTAAAAACGAAGCATTCAAATAATGATTTGGAGGTCGAATACCAACGGTCGAAGCGTCAAAGCATTCGGGTCCCTAAAAATTACAGATCCGTTGGCTATTTAAATTTTGATGTGGTGTCATAATTAAACCTAACGTTAATGTTGATATGGCATACTGATTAACAAGAACATTTAAAAATTGCACTTTATATCAAAAAGGTTGCTGACCCCTGGTCTAAATAAACAAAAACATATCCAAAAGTGTTATAAATGAAAGCTCCACCTTGTGAATAAACAGACAACATATTCATGACATTGAAACCAAACAAGATTAAATCAAACTGTGGCACAAAAAAAAAGGTAAGATGTACTGTATATGAAGAAAATTGGATTGATAAAATTCAGTCGTAACACTCAGCCACCCAACATGAAACCAAACCCACAGGGACAGCGACCATTTGATCACACACAACCGTCAGCTAACTGCCGTTCATGTTTAACCCTGTCACTGCTCCCCTATCAAGGGTGTCACACAAGGACCTGCGTGGGCCCCAGGGCAGGTCACCTCTCCTGGGCCGAGCTGTCTCACAGTTTACCACTCCCCCCGCCCCCATGTCATCACCCAGAGGGGACACTACACTCTATCTTAGTAAATATGCATTGTGTAGAGCTGCATTACACAAATAGTTTTAAGCCTAAATCAAACATTTTGTCCATCCTTCTTTGTGTACTGTACATTTTCATACACACCGATTTTTCTGCAAGTGTCTTTACACAGTACTAAAGCATTCCCCACTACTACCATCGCAGCACCTCTAAACCAATATCAGCACCTCCATCCCTCCCGCCTCCCCCCGAACATTTTTCCATCGTCCTCATCTCAACAGCCCATGGCAACGACATAGCCGGCAGCTTACGACGACGCAAAGTGGGGAAGAGGGAGGGAGGAATGGGGTAAGGAGGGGGAGTCAGGCCGTAGATCAGGGCAGGGAGGATGGCGGCGCGACCAGGGGGTGACAGGGGAATAACATCCCTTTCTCCTCAATCGACAGGGACCATAACTCCTGCCTCTCCAGGGACAGATTGAGAAAGGCAATAGCCCAAGGGGCTGTGAAGCACGGATGCTTAGGAGAATTGAAAGTTAAAAGAAAAACGCAGTTTGCCGAGCCACTGCCACTGATTCAGCCGACAGCACCGCTCTTCGCTACTGGAATTTCTTGTAATTCTTTTTTTTTTTTTTTTTCAAGACAGCAGTAGAAAGGCCCAAGTGGCGTACTGTCCATATAGATTATCAAACGATACATCTACCAGGGTTGTCGTGTCGTATATTTTCCCCATTTTTGGAGAGTTTTCTGCACTTATTGAAGTTGGTGGTACAATGTGCACATATTTCCTTTTTAGTGACCAACAGTAAATAGTTTTTTGGGTGGGAGAGGTTGATGAGATGAAATAGTTTCTGTAGAGATGAACTTTTATCCTTTGACTTCATTGGCACTAGTTTGCGATAAACTGTCACGATTGGCCAATAACACCGTGGCGCTATGTTTTCAGTAACAGAATCTATTCTAGTGTCGGACATATGTGTCGCGTTGGGTGTGGCGATGCCGATGTGGGTGGGCTATGAATTAAAATTTTACTGGTGCATTCCCACCTTTGATAGTCAGAAGGAAAAACAAAAATTGTACATTCAATTGGATAAAATGTCTGACTTAAACATGTCTGATACAGTCCCACCAGGGTGGTGAAGTTAAAACTGACTCTGAAGTCTAGATGATAAGGCCTCTAGGGGGCCCTATTACCCACAATGCAGCTGTATTTCTACAGTGCTGTGTGTAGTGTTGCCAGATTGGGCTGGTTTCCGAACATTTTGGCTTTAAGTCGGGCTGGGAAAAATAGCTTTGGGGCTGGTAGATGAAATTTGGACTACTTTTGTCACATTTGGCAGAATTGTGAAAACAATACTAAACAAGCTGTCATTTTATGGTCAAAAACACAGATACAAAATTCAGTAAACTCTGTTGTGTGCACTCACTCACATTATTGACTCATTTAATATGAGCGATATTTGATTGACATGAGTTGTATTCAATCATCAGAGGACCTACTTACCTTGACGTCATCATCATTGACATTGGCATGAAAATTTGCGTATTTGGTTGACTGCACTCTTTGCAGGTTGCGATAGCCTATTTATCTAACCTTTTATCTTTCCTTATTTGATGCAGATATGAGCTTTGTATGCTTATGATGTGTTTTCTATTGTGCATATAATGGTTTTACATGGGTTTGTGGGAAGGTTATGATTTGGGCTGGTTTATATTGAATTTGGCAGGTTTTAAGTTGTGATTGGGCTGGAAACTGGCAACCTGATCTGGCAACATTGCTGGTGTAATGTATTGTTTACCCTATAACTATATATAAATGATGAAACTGGAACATTGAGTACTGTATGTGCTGGAGTGTTAGGGTGTGCGCGGGTGTGTGCTGCAGAAGGCCTTATATAGTGACCGGTGAGTTCCAGTACATGTAGTGGTTTAATAATAGTGGCAAATCACACAGTTTAATTGCTATGTAATTATACAGTGAGTGCCTTGTCAGCAGAGAAATCAAAGCTCCCCTCTCTCTTTCTGTTTTATCTTGTTTGTTTCAAACTCTTTATCACACTGTCTCACTTTTATCATTTCTCTCTTTCGACTCCCTAAAAGTTCTCTCTTCTCTCAGCTTCAGTCTGTCCCTCCTTTCTCTTTCTCTCTGTCTGTCTCTCTCTCTCTCGCTGTCTTTTTCCGCACTCTCCGTCACTCACTCCACTCCTCCACAGCCACATTCTCCTGTTAAGAGTGGGTGGGGAGCAGGCGGGTAGCAGCTTTTATAGCCTGATCAATTTTACAGTGGCTTATTGAATAGCTTTTAATGCCCTCCTTTACTTTCAGCTGTAACCTGCAGAGTGTCTGCCGCTGCAGGGCGGATGGGATGGCTCGCCAGAGAGAGAGAGAGACAATAAATTTTAATACATCGTCTCTGGAAAATTACACGTGTTTAATCATTGATTTTTATTGGCTCATCATGATAACATTATCCCAGTGGGCGAGGGGTGGACAAAAGAGCAGCCCATAAAAGAAAAGAGGTTGAATTAGTTATGCCCGTTTAAAGAGTGAAGCCAAAATGATACACTGGCAGAACCAACTTCCTTTATCAAATATACAGTGTATTGATTGGTACTGTAACAGTTATATACATGGTCAATTAATCAAGTGGAACCTTCTCCAGATATTTTTCAGTGTGTCAGTTTGTTGAGACAAAAGACAAGATTAAATGTTAAAGAGGGATGTCACGATACCCGAAATTTAGTAGTCGATACCAAACGCAGTGAAATTCCACAATTCTCGATACCCAATTCGATACCACGGTTAAAAACAAAACAATAAATCCTATGTACTGCCACATACACTCCTTTATTACCATTTGTATACTGGATTTTGCTAATTTATTAATAATCCCTGATGTTCCGCCAAATCTAAATTTTACAATAACATATTTGAACACATCATAACATTATAATTTACCTTCGCTCAATACTCATTTTTACTGAATCGCATAATAATGTAACTCAATGCAACCTCTGTATGTTAGTCTAATCTTCCTAACTCTCCTCCTGCTGATTTCAACAATGATTTGTTGCTCACAATGTAGCATTATCAGGGAAATTATCTATCGTCCCTGGGACAACAGGGCGCCTTTAGTCTCAAGCCCTGATCCCCAGTACCTACGGTAGAAAAACAAGTACCGTCAAGTTTTCAGAATTTTGGCCTCAACTTGGTATCAAAGTATCAGTGTCAGTCTCGTTACATCCCTAATATTAACTATGACTGTATGTTTTATTGGCCAGAGAATTAAAAGGAAAAGGACTAATATAATTTAAAATGACGCACAGATCAAATTATATTGTGATTTCTTATCGGTCTGTATGGTAATAGTACATTAATCATCTTTCTCAAGAGTTTTTGAACATGGTTTACTCTTGAATGGTCAGATATCTGGAGATCTATCTCTAAATTTGTATGCATAAATATACAAAAAAAAAATGTAGATTGCATTTCCTCCAATGCATTTATTACCTTGTTACACACATCCTTTAACCCTAAATCATTCTTCCCTAAGATCTTCTCTTCTCTTCCCTCCCCCCTTCTCTCTTTTGCTCTCTTTTCTATTTATTTAAGTCTTTGTAGAACAGAAACAAATATTTTCCTTTCTCTCTTTTTTTTATTATACCGTTTTAATGCCATGAAAAAATAAGTATACATAATTTAGCTGACTTATAGATAAAAGAAAAATAACCAAACAAAATTGAAATGCAGTTTGATTTAATTAAGGGAATGCATGTAAAACTTGTGACTAACTGCTAATGTATCTAAACTACTAATGTATAACTTTAGTCTGGTCTCCTTTGCTCTCTGTCACATCCATAATGATTTCACCTCAACAACTAGAGAGCAAGAAAGGTGAAATTTGAATGTGTGTGCACCAAGATTTATCGTCTGCATATAAAATAAATATCAGGATCATTAAGTCCAACTCTGCTGCCATCAAGCTGATGAAAGCTGGCACACACACGCAGACTTCATAATGCCTGGTGTGTCTGCCAGCGTGTGTGTGTATGTGTAAGGGATGTGATAAGGTAGATTGACTTCTAATATAAACGCTAGAGGTGTCTACTGACATCCGTATAGCAGTGCCCTTTGTGTCCCTGCCTGGCAACCTCATTCTCTCCTTGTGTGTGTATGTGTGTGTGTACAAACATACAATATTTGTATGTCTTTGTGTTTGGAAGATTACAATGCGATATGTTCTGATTCTTGATTCTGTGATCTTGTTTGCAAATGTGTGTTTGTGAAGGAGACGATTAGTTTGGGTTAGTGAGGAGCAAGTCAGTGGACCGTCAGTATATGTGTATACATGTACATTCACACTCCTCTCTCTCACAAAGCACACACACAAACACACACTCGGGCAGGTTAGCCCTCCTCCGCGCCGGCACCTGCTCCGTTGAAGGTGAAAGAAGTGCTCACTTGAGCTCATTGAAAAGTAGATGTGACAGTAAATTTTTCAGGCCCTTGTGAGATGGGAGATCTTGTTATAGCAGTCAGGATGGGGGTCAGGGCAGTGGCTGCTTGATGATTGAGGAAAAGAGAAGTAAATTCATTCTGCTTCGGGCACTTTGTCAAGTGCCAGTAGCTTACTGTTGAGAGCCACTCACCCATCACCGTGTTACGGCCCCAGAGGTCACCTCCACCGCCATAAATCTGCCTCGCCTGCTAAACCTACTGCCTTCCCCCGGCTGAGCACGAGCGGGGAGAGATGCTGCAGCTGCTGCTCGCTGCTCCTTGTAGTCACTCAAATGAAAAAAGACAGAGGGGAGAATATAGATTCTCCTTTTGATGCTGCTGATGGTGTAAGAGCAGGACACTGGGTGTGCTGGGCCACAGGGGGGATGTGTACGTTTGGACTAATGGTTGTGTTGTGTGTGTGTGTGAAAGGATGGATGGATTGCATATATATATATTTATAGCGAGGGATATTTTTTGTGCGTGTTACAACAGGGGCTTGCATGTGTTTGCATATGCATTTTGTTGTACGGTGTGTTTGTGTATTTAGCTGCAGTGGGTACAAATGGAGCAAATATGATTAAAAAAAAAGTTATTTTTATAAAATGATCACTTTATCCTGACTGTAGTGCATGAGACAGGTAATCTGAAAAAAAATCACGTGCATCTGTGTCCTCTGATGCTCCTAACGGCACGCTGCATGATTTCACAGACCGGAGGAAAACAAGCAGTAAGAGCTGATCTGGAGTCTGCTGTCCAGCTTCCGTCTGTGAGAGCCACGAGTCAATCACTCGGGAACGCCGACCAAACGGTCAAATTAGGCAGCGTTGATCAAATATGAATCAATATTCTGTTACTGTAATGCCTATTTCTTGCCTCAAATGTTTTCAGAATCATCTCGTGGTGTACTGTTTATCTGTAAAATGAGAAAGTTTGTGACCCGGCAGCCATGTTGTGATCTCTTGAGGAAATAACAAGCACCGCCCACCAGCCGGAGCACAGCCAATAGGAACGCTCTCTCTCTCTGAAATGACCTGTGATTGGTCAAAGTCTTCCATCACGGGCTAGATTTTTTAAAGCCTGAAACGGAGCCATGAGGAGGTGCAGAAGTCTCTCAGAACACTTGAATTACAATATGCTGAAAGGTTATTATGGAATTTTTGCCCAATGATGATAAAAAAATGTGCCCCACTGAAGCTTTAAAGGAGGATTTTTGCAGCTTTTCTATGTAAATCCAATTTTTAAAGACCACCTAAATAATGATGATGATGATTGAAAAACATAGATTGTACACAAACATCACAGGGACAGCAAAAGAAGACTGATGTCACAAACTCTTCTTGTAGTTGCTTTTCAAAGGTTTTTGCAGACAGAGAAATAACTAAAAGTAATAATAATTTATCATATTAACTTCCCTCTTCCCTGCACAACATGCTCATCAGTCCACACAAGCCAAACATCCACAGAAGAGTGCAGAGAGAAAGCGTAAAAAAAGAGGTATTGCAGATGACAGAAGCAAAGGGACAAAAAAGGGGGAGGAAAGAAGAGAGGAAAGAAGAAATAAAGCAAATGAAATAAAGCAAATTAGCATACAAGGGAGTCTACATACTGTCAGAGTGCAACATTTTCTATCACTCTACTGAAGAAAGTAAAAGAATATTGAAAACTCCATGTGTCACTCCAACACTTTTACCTGTTGCCGCTGCATATTCTAGCATTTGCTTAAATATTTTACACAGAGTGGAACTGTCCTGCATCACACACCCAAGTGACTGGCTGCCTTAAAGCAAGCCAAATAAAACTGTCTCCTTTAATCAATTTTGAAATATTACAATATTTTGTGTTAGCAGCAGCAGCACTCTCAAATGTTGTTCACTGCAGCTGTGCTCATTTACATACAGAAGTCAGTGTTCGTAAATGCGCTGCTAAATTTAAAAAACCTGCATGAATGCAAAAGGGTGCAACCAAAATCAGCCTTGTAGTGTTTGTGTCCAAAAAAAAAACTTGCACATAAGAAAAACATATTGCTGTAATACTCGTGGCCACAGTAGTGCCACATTTTTTTTTTTTAAATGGTGCTGATTTCAGTTTGGGCTGAAGTCCACCAACACTGGTTGATGTGGAGCCATTTTTTTCTGATGAAATGTAAGATTGTTGATTGGAAGATTTTCTTCTTAAGCGTGTTTCCAACTTGCTCTCTAGACTTCATCAGAAGTTGCTCCAAGATATAAAAGAAGCAAACGACTTTTAATACTTAATGAGGACAAAAAAAGATATCTTGTATCATAAGTCAAAAACGAATCTGTTGGCTCATGAACCATATACAGAGAGGGTCAATTTTGTCTGCAACATTTAGATTCCCAACGGTTGAAATTCTGTCACTTTTTAAAGTGTGGGTAGGACTACAGTTTCTATGCTTGGCCTCATATTCTTTCAGTCACACCAAAACAGACACCAACCATACCCAAAACCATAGGGGATCCTGTTCGGTCTTTCTAAATTGATAATTGGTATATCACAAAATTATTCATATCTTTTGCCATGTGCTAACATTTTTCTAGGATGGTGGTAGAAGTCAGAAGAAGGAAAAAAGGATCTGGTGTCTGTGTGTTTATATGTGCGTGTGATGTGTTTTGTACACATGCTTGTCCACATGTGTACAGATGTGCAAGTGATCGCTTCTTTCTGAAGTGTGTCATCGTGCACCATAATTACACCTGCCCTAACTATGTGTGTGCACGTGTATTCAACTACCCGTGTGTACGTGTGGCGAGTGTGTATGTGTGCGCACACGCCTTTCAAGCTTGTAGTGTGTGTGTGTGAGCGCCAGCCTGCTTTCAATATAGCCTCTTATTAGGTGGTGATTATCCTGCCTGCATCTGGCTTCTTTCAGCCTTTGACTGGAAGTTGGAGAGGCCAGGGGCACCCTGGGAAGAAAGGAGTGAAAACTTCCTGAACCCAGCTTTCACCCCCCCTCCAAACCCCTCAACTCCAGTGTACCCCTCAACCTCTCCAGGAACCTCCTCACATTCACACTGGCGTTTTTTTCCATAAGCAATAGGACACTCTGAATTGGGCGGAGAAATGTGTAGATGGTGCTCAGAATATGTTTGCATACAAGGATGCATGATGGAGGCCGGTAAAGATATTGTAGAAGTTACCTTCCAGTTCAGTTCTACCTGTTCTACTATTGCACTCGCTGTATCATGTCCGTCCTGAATTAACTCTGGGATTAATGGTCGACACTTGTGAAATTCTGCTTCACAACTATCCTGCATTTGTACTGTAGAAAAGCATTTTGATGTTACACTTTCTGTGTTTTATCTTGCTGGTTTACAGACTTCGTTGTTGTATCTTCTCATGGCTGTAAAATGTTATTAGTTCCAATATTTGCGACTGGATGAAATCACATTATAAAACGTTTAGCTCAAATGAAGCAATCTGATAATAACCACATAGCACTGCTATGAAGTCTAATTCCTTTGCACTTTCAGTATCACTCCGCGTCTGAGAAAAAAAACGGACTAATGTGTTGATGACGCCCCTTAGCTGTCATGAGCTATTTCATAAATACAGTAGTATTTCAGCGACCATGTTACTGGCTGCATTTGTGTGGGGTCATTGCATTTACTTAGTCACAGAGAAGTGCATTGATATGCCTTTCCTCTAATGCTACATGCTCAAAGTGAAAATGTCAACCCACAGCTTCTCTCAAGAAATTATTTTATTTTATGCACATATATTTTTTGCGCAAAAATGACCTTAGATTTACCGCCAAAAACACAGTTGATACGTTTGGCACTAATCCTTAGTCTGCCCGTTTAACACGGACACACGTACGCACACAATTTCCTGTCCCCCCTACTCCCACTCCTTTCTCTACTAAACTGACATAGCACCACTGGAAGACTGTAGATTGCAATATCATGATCTAAAAATGTACTCTGTGAAGCAGAAAAGGGACAAGGAAAAAATAAGAAGACAAAACAGAAGAAAAAGAAGAAGAAGAGATAGATAGTAGACAGGGAGAAAACAGTATGGCAGGATCCCGAGGGCCTGGCTGGGGGCTTTGTAAGAGCCCATACATCAGCTGTCACCCAATGGGCTTCCAAAGAGCCACAACAGAGAAACACAATAGACTGGACAGATGGTCCCAAACAAAACTGCAGTGGGTTTGATGCTATTAAAAGCTGTTTACCTCATGCCAGACGCCAGCAAGTGTAGTGGATGCATTGTGTGATCATTTCTGAATGATTGAATGTGTGTGTGTGTGTGTTTGACTACCAGCTTCTGGTGTTTCAACAAACTCTCTGGTGTGTTTTTAGCCACCAAATGACCATTCGTAGCTCGAGTAAGACGAGTGTAGTTTTCTCATAATTAAGATGCAATCAAAGACAACACGTGCTGGACAGTTTAATGATTGATTTGCACAACGTGGATGCCAGCCAACTCTGTAGGCCACGACAAACTTTTGGCTTATAACCAATAACCGGACAAATATAAAACATACCCCCCACCCCTCCGTCTTTCTCTGTTACTCCCTCCCTCCCATCCTCTCCCCTTCATCTGCTCTCCTAAAGAGCGTCTCTGACACCTCAGAATGATGAACTCCTTCAATGCGCTGACCTTTCTCCTTCGGACTAGTCACCCGCCCTCCTGCCCTCTTCCATGTAGATGAGACAGAGACAGATGAAGATATTTTGCAATGTGTGTGGGTGTCAGTGGGGACGGTGGGCGGGGATGTCATGCAGTGACACAGTGAAATTAGTTTTGGTGTTGGTGGATGGCGACCGACCCACCTTCAGATCAGCAGTCAACCAGGGAGATTAATCCAGACACGGGAGGCCTGTTAGAGAGCAGTCATGACAGGCCCTGAACGAGAGGAGAGAGACAGGCAGGTAGACAGACAGATGGGGCGGATGGGTTCATGACAATGATATACCTGCTGAGATTGTGTCCATATATCTATCTGTGTAACTTTCAGGTTTAACATACAGATTGTTGACTGCTGGGGACATGAATAATGTAAAGATCAAGTTTCTTCACCATGACATGTAAGAATAGCCCAAATTCCATTTGGTTCGATTTACGTGGTCTGGTGTTGCTCTAGTGCTGGGGTGGCCAAACTACGGCCCTCGGGCCATCTGTGGCCCGCTACCCGTTTTTAAATGTGCCCCAGGACATTTTTTAAGATAAAACTAGAATATGGCTTGAGCATATTTTAAATAAATTACATTGTAAGTGACTAAATTCAGTGAAATTATCTCCATCTTAACCTCTTGGCTCAACACCAGTATTCACCATTTCTGCCCGTTCTGTTTGTTACATCTTTATATTAGACAGATTTACATCTTACATTTACATTCTGCATCATAATCTCTTAAACGCTTAGGCCATGAACAGAAACCAATAAGTTCCTGTTTTAACTTTACTTATGCACCGTGTTAGAGTTAAAGTGCAGCTCAATTCATTTAATTTGAATTTAAGAGCAGCAGATACAAAAATACATTTTAATAAAAGCAATAGAAAGTAATATATGGGAACACCAATAAGCTGCTGTAATGACAGATGTTAAACTGTTGCTAGTGCTGCATAGTTATTTTGATAGAAATTTTATTTTCTATGGTACATAGAAACACTGATTTTCTTGCAGTGTAACTGGTTGAAAACTTGTGCTATTGTTTGACCTGTGACTCCTTATATTTTTCTGTATATGGCCCATAATCAAAAACGTTCAGTGCCTGAAATGTAAAAAGAGTGTCAGAAGCTGATGAACATGGTATCATTAGCCACGCTTGTCTTGCCTTCTTCGTTTTCTGCTTTAATTGGCTCCAATTTATGATTCTCCACCTTTGGGCCATCCTTTATAATCCCGTCTTGTTTCCCTCTATAATTGGTTCAGATCAGTGAATCTTACAGGTCACATAAAGGGGAGAAATCTGTGGATCATTTTTTATTGTATTTAACTTGACTCTTGGCTCACATAGACCCTAAGATACCTTTGTTTTGTTAGTTATTTACAGAGTTTTGCTCCATTTCTGCCACTTTATGCCATCTATGTTCATATTTTGAGGGAGGGCTGCAACTAACGATTATTTTCATTGTCGATTAATCGATTAGTTGTTTGGGGAAATGGGGAAAAATGACGATCAGTGTTTTCCAAAGCCCAGGATGACGTCCTCAAATGTCTTGTTTTGTCCACAACACAAGTTTGCTGTCAAAGAGGAGTAAAGAAACCAGAAATATTCACATTTAAGAAGCTGTAATCAAATAATTGTGACTCTTTTTTTCTTTAAAAAAATACTAAAACGGATTAATTGATTATCAAAATAGTTGGCGATTCATTTAATAGTTGCCTAATCAATCAATTGATCGAGGTATTAAATTATTAGCTTACTGCAATTCACAATCCTGAATAAATAATTTTAGAAGATAACTCTTATATACCGTGATGATATACCGTAGGAAGAGGAACAGTGTTGGAAATTTAAATTCAACGTTGTAGTCGTTGAAGTGGTGTGGTCCATTTCTAGGTGATGATTCTGAAATTACAGAAGAATATTAACAATTTATGAATATAATTGATGCATCCAAGTGCATGTGTGTTTGGGGGCATACAGCACATGCAAATGAATCGTTAAGACCACGTCTACTGTAGACTTTGCTGTATCATTATCCAGAACATATATGAAATAGAAAAATCACACCCACAATGTTGCGTTAAGATTTTTCAGTAGAAATATTTGAGTTGTGAAATACGCATGCAATTCTGTCTCATTAACTCAAGATATGTAAACAATGGTCTTTTATATGTTATTATGCATCGAAACATGACTTTAAGAAACCCCTGCTCACTTACTTGCTCCAAGCACGCGTCCTCGTGTGTGTAAACTGTGCATGTGTGTGTATTCAGTTACTTTTCAGTGGAGCTGAGCACTATATTTGTAGACCTAACTGAGTGTGTGTGTGTCTGTCTTCAGGTCAGCTGTCCATTCCTTGTGTTCCTGAGAGATTAGAAAATCCCTTGAGCCAAACCTCCAAAGGCTCTCATCTGCATAGAAAGGTAACTGACTCCTTCCACACACACATTCACACCGCAGGGTGTATCAGTCACTTTAGAGCTTTGGGTAACAGGGCAGTTCAGGGGGTCAACGGCGGCATTTGATCTTTGACCTCAGGACAAAAACAGACTGAAGTCAGAAGCTGAGCGATTACTGTGTTGGGTTAACACATTCAACAGCAGCAGGTCTGTTAGTCCTCTCACTCTACACAGCAGTTTGAGTCAATTCAGTTTTATTAAGCGTTCTCCCGTATTAACGCTGGAGTAGATGAATAAAAAACATGATAAACCTTCATTCAGCAAAACGTAATTAATTAATTAATTAGCCATGCACTCCTTAATACTTTAGTATTAAGCACAGTACATTAAATGAGAGTTTTCCACATTTGTGCATGTCCTGCTGCACAATGATTACTATTCATCTTTTCATTAGACCACATTTTTCCATTTCATTTTAAATTTTATATTATTAAATAATATGAATACTATTGAAATGATTTTGTTAATGAAGTAATTTCTTTTTTTGAATATAATTAGTTGCTTTTAATTATTTCAATTATAATCAACATCAGGTAACCTTTTTCTTTTTTCCAACACTGGTGTACATTTTTTTCAAAATTACCAGTATTCCCCAAAATGATCTCTTATGTAAAACAAAATGAATTACAGGGCTTAGCAGATGCCCCATTTCTCTCTCTCTCTCTCTCTCTCTCTCTCTCTCTCACACATACACACACACCTTCACACACACTCACTAATGCTTGACCGCCTGCCTCTCCACTGAAATAAACTGAAGCCTCAAACTCCCTGTTCACTCTCTGCATATCCTCGTCCCCCTGGTGGCCAACATTAGAACCACATCACACATCACCACATATCTCCTTTTACTAGTTACTTTAATTTGTGCTAAATCTAAAGACTTTTGTATCCGAAATTGTTCGAGTTTCATATGTTAATAATGTGTAAATGTTATAATGCAGGATGTTGCTGAAATAACAGTTTAATTAAATAAGAGAGAACACTTTATATGAATTGCATTTGCTTTGAGGAAAATATTGTCTTTGCCTTTGTTTATCTAGACAAGAGTAATCTGAGCATCCTTTGTGCTTTAGATCCATACAGCAAGAGGTTAAGTACCTTGATCAAGGGTACATGAGTGGTTATTTTGAACAAAGGTGAGAGTGGTAATCACTTTATCTTTGAGGTTGATCTGGTGATTCAAAGCCGGCTTTAAGCCCACTTCTTGAAACCTGCAGTCCAGTTTTTGTCAATTTAATCTCATAACATAAAACTGGGGTCTGAAGAGATACCTGACTTCTCATTTCGTAACTCTGATTTAAAGGGCTGTTTTAATTTATTTTTTTCTATCCTGAAGTAAGACATCCTTGGCTCAGAATTAAAAGTGAAAGTGTGATAAATGAAAAACAGGAGGACCACTGCTCATGTGTACCTCAGGAAATTATCACACAACTGAGAAATCATTTTCAACCATATTAAGAAAAAAAAGACTCAATAAAGAATGATTACAAGTTCATTTGAATCTAAAAGAGGCTTTATCTAAACAAACTAGCAGATTTATTATTTTTTATTTGAGACAGTTGCTACTAAAAACAGACTTTTTCAGCTTTCCACTTTCTCTCTGCCTCGTTCACCCTTGGCGAACTGCTACCCCACAACAATGTCCAACTGTCCTACCTCCGATGTGATCGAAGCTGACTCTGCTCTCCACCCAGCTTTGTTTTTCTTCGCAGCCGTTGGGTGGTCCGTGTCTCTCGCTCCCTCTCTCTTTCACTCTATCTCTCTCTCTCACTCATTGTCAAGTTCACAGCGTCTGTTTCTCTTTGAGCGCTACGGGACCCAGGCATGGTCCGAAACTCAACACCAGAGTATACACAATTAAGTTCACACCAGAGGTTATTGGGTGGAAGTGTGGTCTCATTCCACAAAATGTGCGAGTCAGTCAAAGGATAGCAGGGTGTGAGTGTTTATGTGTGGCTGGTTAGTTGGTCAAGGTTAACTGAGTGATGGGAGGTGGAGATGGCGTGCGTGTGTTCTCGGGGCGGTCCTCTGGTTTCAGCACAGGCAGGAGTGAGAGACTCTGTACTGGTTGGCTGTTGCCATTTGAGACTTTGCCTTGACAGGTTGTGCTGTCCAATCACAATCAAATATAAGGTTTTAGTGCGTGGCAATTGTTTTCAGCTGTGTTTTATTAATGATTTCATTCATGACGTTACATTGTTGTTGTGCAAAGTTGATGTAGTTTAGCTTTTCACCTGTTGCAGTGTTGGCAAGGTCAAATAGTACATGAACAGTTTAGTATTGTCTTCTTATCAGAATAAAAGCATCATACTTTTCCAGCCACCTTAGTGGATTGCTGATCCACGAGTAATGCAGCAACCCCATGCTGTGATTTTATATAAATATGACATGTCCTTAGCTTAGGATGGATATAAAATAGGGTACTTTGTAGGGATGAACCGATCTGACTTTTTCAGTCCGGCATTGCAGCAACAAATCGGTCAAAACTGAAACAGGAATTAAAAGTCCGGTATATAATGTGTATAGTATATAAACATATATTGAATTGAATAGATTGGCCCCATTGTCACTGATACGGAGTGATGAATTTTGAGTAATTTTCCAAAACATTATGACTTGGAAGCAAGTGGAAAGTAATGACAGTAAAACCAAACACTATAGTGGGAATCTGCTTTCAAACCCCAGGTTCTCATGATATATAACTATCATATTTTTTAATCCATATAATAATGTATTTAACTTTTTTTCAATCCAAATTAGGAACATAATTATATATATATACTGTATATATATTTGATAAAGCATAATTTTCCAGAGAATCCATAGGCTCTTGTGGTCCTGTTGCATAAGACATAAAAATAATATCCCTGGTTTTGCCCTGCTGAACTCACCCCGGTTGACCTTTCCAGCCTGTTGAGTGTTTCAGTGTTGGACCCGTTAGCCATAGCTCCCTCTGAGTACCATTCACACGCAATTGGGAGTCCCATGACAGGCCAGCTGGAACCTTCAATCCAACCCCCCCGAACACACACACAGACACAAATCCTCCACGGAGCCACCACTGGCCAGCCAGCCTGTCAGTCATTCAATGGGAGGGTTACTGTATGAATGTGTGTGTGTGTGTGTGTGTGTGTGTTGGGTTGGTGTTGTTGGGGCTTCCTGTTTTGGCCTGCGTGCTTCAGTCCTTCCTGGCAGGAGGACTGCTGGTGTCATGTCTGTCAGCTATGGCTCTAGCAAGACACATCAAATATACACACCTTTAATTATATGTGAAAAACTTATTATATTATTATATTCTTGCCAGAATTTTTTCATTTTACAGTAAATCCATTCCTTAAAAAACAAAACATAAAAATTAATTAATCAAAGAAAAGTTTTATAGTTTACCAAGACACTAATGACTGATTAGTCAGAAAGCCTAAGCGGAGAAAGCTACCACTTATCCTCTCTGGCTCACTCTGAAACACACTAAAAAGCTTTTAAATGACCTACCAGAACATCTACAATCATTTAAAACATTGTGTAAAACCATGTTGGAACCATTGAAAGACTCACACACATGCACACACTTGGGTGGAAAGTTTTTCATGACAAATTCTCTCGATAAGTAATTAAGAAGCTTTCTGTATACTTGTATATTGAGGGTATAAAACAACAATTCCACTTTCATTTCAGTAGATGTTTGATCAAGTATTATACACTTCCCTATTAAGAAAATATGCCCTTCACTTCAGTACAAGCGCACACGATATAATCTATTCCCTCAATTTAATTAAATCGTTCCCACATCTTGGTTAATTCATGCGCACAAGATAAGTGTACATACAGAGAGCCAGCACAGCGCACCCCGCTGCAGTCTCTAACTGGAGTGATGTTGCGAACCGTCAAGCCACAATTATGCACAGCAGATCAGCTGGTTACATGTTGTACAACCAGCATCAGACTGTTGTATAATAACTACAGAACGCCTCGTGCTTATACGTGCATATCAGACGTGTTATTTTGATTAATTATTCTACACACTTTGTTCTGCACATCATCATCAGGCATGTAGGCGAAATCACTTAAAACTTCTCCCTCCACTTATAACTCTCTCAGGACTGTCCATTCCTGCCAGTCTTTCACCCGAGCTTCACCGTTTTGGAAACAAGCCTGGCTAAAATGTTGTTAGAAGCTCCACATTTTTAATTATAATAGCCTACAGGTAGATGTGTGACTGCGATGAGCAACATGATGTGATAGAGATTGTTTGGGTTCAAAATTGTGTAATGAAGGGAAGAGCTCTGTAATTAAAGGGGGTGGAAGTAGTGAATGTGATGACTGAAAGCTATGACTGTCACAGCCTCTAATAATATAATAATGCCTTCTTTCTGATCCCACCCCATGCAGAAGTGTGCCACAGGTGGAGGTTGCATTTAGTTAAACTATGGTACGTCCAGGCTCTATTTGGTAAAAATTAGTAATGGGCGAAAGTTAGTTATAATTGTTATCATGATGTGTTCAAATATAGTTGTAAAATGTAGTTCTTGGTGAGAAACTTGAGGCGGATCATCAGAGATTATTAATACATTTGCAAAAAACAGTATGCAAACGGTAATAAAGGACTTTATGTCGAAGTACATGGGATTTATCAACTGGTATTGGTATTGACTACTAAATTAAACATCCCTACTTGCATTGAGCACCTGCCTGTGATGTGGCCGCGCCACTGCTAGAGTTACCATACCATAACACCTGAAAGAGGGG
Organism: Sebastes umbrosus; assembly: GCF_015220745.1. NCBI lineage: Eukaryota > Metazoa > Chordata > Actinopteri > Perciformes > Sebastidae > Sebastes > Sebastes umbrosus. Next base: position 3,390,053 of record NC_051273.1, on the reverse strand, counting down.
GACAAAAAGTCTCATCCAGAGACTGCAGATAGAAACAGATACCTGCTGGCTTCAGATGGCTGTAAAGAGAGTCATCAACCAAAATGTGGGAACGATTTCATTAAATTGAGGCTACAAATTAAATCTCACGTGCACAAATTAGTAAATCGAGGCCTCAATATATATGTTTTCTCTCTCTATAGCCACTCCCAGGCTCCAAAAGGTGTATTTAGGAGGAAATGCCACATTGGGCCTTTCACAGACACTATAATCTAATACTGTTTTCCACTCCTGCTCTCTCACATATTCACATATGCACAATGTAAGTGTTCATATCTCACGTACATACACTAAGTCTTGAGAGGTTGGGTATGTCTTGGAGGGGAGCGCCAGTCATGTTCCATTAATCCGAAGCAACCAGTGGTGATTGATCAATTAGCCCTGCTTAAAGCCGGGGCTCAGGCTGATCAATAGCACTGATCACCAGCCAAAGGTTTTTCATTAAGACCTGCTGCTCTGCATGAGTAGACTCCATTAGCATAGACCAAATGGGCTGCGAGGAATGCAAATACTGAAGAAAAACACACACACACACATAGGCTGCATAGTATTGGTATATATATGGGTGTAGGAGATAGGAATATATATATACTGTATATATAATCACATAATTATAGTTTGTCACATAAAGTAATGTAATGTCAATGACAGTAATGTCACAAACAGCACTCATAAACTCAGAGTGTTTCTCAAAGACACAGTGAGGAAACTCCTTCCTTGCTACTTGCTTATTCGTTGTAGCTTGTTTTGGATAAGAATAAACATAATATGAGTCATATTGCCTCGAAATAGACTTTATGGTACCATTAATGAGCGTGTCTGGCAGTATTTCCCTTCCAGCCCACTCATTGTCAGCCTGTTTGTCAGTTACCTGAACAACAGCGGATGTTGCTGTGCCACAGCGATATTTCTGATCCGCAATCCCATCGAACCCACGGGATCATCCGCAGCTTAAAACAGAAAAACACCACTGACAAACTCACCTTTCTCACCCTTTCCTAACCCGCAGTGGGGCCGAGAGCCATTGTTTCACTCAAACAATCCTCATTGAATTACAAACTGGCCGCTTGCTTTGTTCAGAGAGGCCGATGCGTAGTGCTGTCATGGGTCCTATCGTTAATGTGCCATCACTGCACCTCACATCCTCAGCAGACAACAGGCAGCGCTGAGCTTATTTCCTCCATCTGTAGGTGAATGTGTGAGCACATATGCATCTATGTGTGTGTGTGTGAGAGAGACTGACACTGTACTAGTGTGTTGGTAGATGGAGTGAATGAGTAAGAGAGGAGGTCGGCGGGTGGGTCATTGTGTATTTGTGTGTGATAGTCAGCATTAAATCGCTCAACAGAGAAGAGAGCAGATGAGCATTGTGGTGTGGGGTGCTTTGGTCACCGGAGGAAACACCATAGAGACCTGGTGACATACACACACCCACACAGTAATTCATTTTTCTATGCAGAAAAAAGGCTAGCTAAAAACTTTGAACCTATACTGTTGGGTCAAACAAACACAGGACTTTCAACCAGGAGACCGATGTTTGTGTCCCGTGTGAAACTGAGGTAACTTTGACTTGTTTTATTGCGTCAGTCGTTAGTCATGTGACTCATGAGTATCATCAGTCCTGTGAGTCGTTAGTCAGTGAAGTTAATGTCAACCACGACCGTTTCCTAACCCTACCTAAAACTGTGTTTAAAATAACCTTAACTGCAACAAATGCAATACCTTTATAAAGCCTATAATGTTCATTTTTGTTGATAGTGTTTGTCTGAGGCATTAAAATCACCTTGACAGTAGGTTCACTTTCTAGTGTTTATATTGGATTGCATTATATTTAATTCATCCAAAAAACAGATAAAACCAAGAGTGGCCATTAGTGGAGAGAATGTCTTCGAGAGGAGATGCCCAGAATGGTAACACAAACGTGTGTGTGTGTGTGTGTGTGTGTGTGTGTGTGTGTGTGTGTGTGTGCCTGTATCTCTATGTGTTTTAGCGGAAAGGAAGGGAGTTGGTCGCAGAGATACTGAGGCAGACAGGAAGAGATCATCCTGGTGTTACCATGGCTGGGGTTGAGCCCTTTGTCTCCCCAGGCCCATACATAGTGCACACACGCACAGGTTAAAGCTCATACACTCACTCACACACACACACACACACACACATGCAAATGGTTGGGGATTCCAGTGCGCACAAAGCTACAAATGAATGTGTCCTTCCTCTTGGCCTCCCAACTCTTGAATTTTTACCTTCTCAGTATTGCTTTGTTTCATTTTCGTGGTCTTAAGATTGAACCTCTTCAACCGTTTCATTCACAATGACTCATTATGTGTTAATGAAAGCATCAGATAAATGTTTAAAATATGTTCACCCTGCCTGCCCAGATACATTTACACACACACACACACTCTCTTTGTGACCATTGGCGCTGATGTCCAAAGAGTTTGATGAGTTCTTTTGCAGGGATGGCATGGCAGCAGAATGATATTTCCGTGTGTGGGTGGGGGTTAGGGATGGATGGATGGACGGATGACACCCGTATCCATCCCCACTGGGGAGAGGAAGTCCCTATCAGAACACAACAGGAAAGAGACAGAGCAAAAACAAGCGCATGTCTTTTTGGACATTAAATCACTTCCTGTAGGACTCTGGGCTGCCTCCCCCCCACCGTCCTCAGCCTCCACCTCCACCTCCACCTCCCAGCCCAGTTTAACCACCCTTTTTTGGCAGACAAAGAAATTGATCAAGCCTCTTCATCTGTGTGCGTAAAAAAAAGTGTGCATGTTCCTGTGGGTGCGTCTCCAAGGTATTGCACTGATGAGTGAAATAACTCATCAATAACAGAGAGAAGAGGCTCGAGACTCCGTCTAGAGCAACTGTATTTTTATCTTTTAACAATATAAAAAACACATTTGCTTCCAAAACAGCCACAGCGTATATACTGTATGTGATGCCGTGCAGCCCTGCCAATCTGATTTATCGCTGCGACTTGCAGATGTGATGAGTATCGTAGGATGCAAGTGCCATATAAATCCCCGCACCCTGACAGATCACAAGCCCCGAGTCTGGACCCGGTGCTTTGATCTTCATCCAGGAACAAAAACAAAAGGTTTATCTGTAGCTGGTGCAGGAAAAGGCCGTTCTAATGGCGACAGGAAAAAGACAATGACCAAAAACACCAGCCTCGCTCTGCCCGTCTTGTCATGGTTTCAGGTTGTGTGTGATACCGAATGGCTCATTGCAGACATCAGACATCTTGAGTAACGTGCATATTGAGAATGCAGCTCTCACACAATGCTGTCGTCGTCCAGGGCACAGCTGTAAAAAAAATATGACTTCCTTCCTGTAGGCAATTTCCTGTTTATGTCTGAATTCAGGTCAGGAGAGGGGGATAGTGGTCCCTACCTCACCCACCGTCATCCTTCCCCAGAGGTGACCCCAGTCCTGATGATGCAGGATGCTCTGGAGCCCAGTGTCATTATGTTGAACAAAATACCTCTCTCTCTACTAATCTAGTTTTTCAATTTCTTCTCACAAACACTCTTCATCCTCCTCTCAACACACAGAAAGAGATATATCCACATAAATAAACAGTTCTTTTACTCCTTTTAACATTGGATAACAGCCTCTTTTATCCACAAAAGACAAAAAAAAGGAGATATTTGCGTTTTCAGCTCTCCGCAAGACTTAAGAGACCCCCTCCACTCTCCCCCCAAAATTGTCTCAATTGCACACATGGATCTTCATGAGGCGCCCTGTTTGTTTCATTTTCTGCTGATTTGCCTAAAACAGGCAGCGGCCGCTGCTGTGAATGTTTAATTTAAGAGCTCATGTTCCCCTCTGTACGATATGTGGTGGGAGCACGGACGGGCTTGACGAGGGGGGTCCGATGGTGGGGTTGGGGGAAATGGGGGGTTGGGGGAGCTGATAGAGACCCCCAGGTCTCCGGGCACAGTCATTAAGATCGCTCCTCGGTTTGGAGATGAGAAAGCGTACTCGGCACTCTGGGCTCATTGAAGATGCTCCCCTGCCTACTTGGAGCATCCATTATTTATGAGTTTTTACAAATTCCAACTGACATTTATATCAGTTGTGGATGTCTGTTTCTGATTTGGCTACACTGGGTGTGTCTGTCCTCCCCCCGACAAGATGGAAATATTGGTCAAATACAACTGCTTGGTATTACAAGGGAGGAATTCTACTGTTGGGAGCAGGTTTCTTATTACTTTTACATGTGTGCTTGCTTTTTTTCTTCATTGACAGTGGTTTCAGAGTGGATAGGAAATAGACGAAGGGTTATATTTCAAATGGTGACATATTAGATGGTAACTAGTTATACGCGGGTCAACCCACAACCCGAGCGTCCCACCGGTTGGGCGGTTTCGGGTGAGCTTACTAGAAAAATATCACGGGTTCAGTCAGGCGGGTAAAAAAGTGATAAAGCAGCGTTCCAAGTAAGTTAATAACTTACAGAAACACTGCGTGCAATAATCCACCTCCTCTTCCTCGTCCTCTCCCTCTTTCTCTCTCTCTGTCAAACGCACACACAGCGAGCGCCGCGGCACAGATTTTGTCAACGTGATAGTGTTGCAATCGTGCAAGTTGCAGTCCCGAAACTTTACACGGGAGTAGTTGAGATCCAAATGAAGGAAGAGTTTGAAGATGGGTGTGGTCCGAGAAAGGGCGCCAGAAGTAGAGGGTAGGAAGCAGGGAAAAGGGGCCATTAGGCCTGGTCTCATTTGTCATTGCAGCTGGTGTGATCCCATCGTAAGATGGTCTCTAGTTTTAAATCATATTTTTGATAACACCAAAATCAATGAATGAGTCTTTGCAATGTCAAATGGCTGCTCCTGTTGCCAAATCCACTGACAAATAATGCTCCTCAGCTCTATGTGACTGTAAGTTTATCAGCTCATTGTTTTTTTTCAGCTGGCCTGTAGACTACACAGTTGAGTCCAACTACTCTCAACAAAAAGTGTTGCTTTTTATCAACCACTAGTTGGTTAACATACACATATAATTAATAATTACGTAGTAATTGATTATGCATGTTATTTTTAATGTAGAACACTGTGTGTGTACATAAATGAGGAGCACCGGACCATCAGGAAGCGTCGTCTCGTTGCCTCCTACCACCCCGACCTCGTCCGTCTGTGGCTGAGCCACTATTGATCCGACCGCTGCCCTGTGCTTTAGTGTTCAGCCTCAGGCTCCACACAGCCTCACCTCACCTTACATCACTCAGCTCACATTAGACTGTGAGCTTGATATGCACTGTTAGGCTCTGGTACACTCCCAGAGAGAGAACTTGTCAAATGCCAGTTAACATGAGCTCTACCAGAAGGCTGCCCACTTGCTGTCAATCTTGCATTGGGTGCTGGAGGCCAATTCAACAATGCTGTGCCATCTATTATGTGTTTTTTGTTTTTGAGAGTTATATTTGGAACTTTGCAGATTTGTGTTATTGTCAGTAGAACCTTGATCAGACATAGAAAACTAATGTTCATTGTTTTCTCTATCTCTGTATGTTTTCACCAATTCTGATCTTGTGGAAAAATAGTTACAGAATGGATAAAGCATATTTATTAACCTTTATTCATCTCAGGGTTATTAGCTTGCATTTTATTTTCCAGCGACCCTTTTTTGACTTTCACATATACACACAGTCTCTGAGCAGGTGTTTTGAATGCTTTGCTCAATGGCACCTTTACAGTGATTATATAACCAAGCAGATAGTGTTTGTCTCTCCTTTTACCGTACCCACTTATTTTATAGTTGGTAGTAATATGGTGTTCATGGATGACAAATATGCACTGTGTCCTGACACTGTGTCCCTTGACTTTAGAAGGCTAATGTAGCATGAAATTATTTTAAAATGTAAAGTGACTTTTTGACTTAAGGAGCTATATGTTACTCAAAATAAACAGCAGCAAAAACAACCATGCTAACATTTTAGAAATGAAAGACTGACAAAAGGGTGGTTAACCATCCAGATACCAGCCAGGAAGAAGTCTTTCATGTACTTATGATGTTCTTAGACTTTACTTCCGGACGTTTCTGAGGATGTAGTGGAGCTTGCATTCATATCACGCCTCTGTTGAAAAATAAAGCATTTTAAAAGACGGCGCCAAAATGAGGGAAAACCACTTCACCAAAGTAACACTAGATGCTCTGTCATATGCGGTAGTTGTGAGGGGTGTAGGGGTGTAACGCTACGCAAAATTCTCGGTTCGGTACGTTTTCGGTACAATAGGGAAACTAAAGAAATATGCAGAAAATAACTTCTTTTCATGTATTTTGAAAATGTGTACATTCTACAGTGGCTCATTGGCTATAATTCTTACTTTAACAGTGAAGGCACTCTCTCAATACTAACATACTGTCAATAAAAGTTAAATAAATACAAATAAATTACAGAAATGTCTGTAATGTAAATTTAATGTAATGTAAATATAACCCAGTTTCCCCCTTGGGATCTATAAAGTATTTCTGATTCTGGTTCTTTACTGCTCCATCATAAGGCTCCGACCTGTTGATCATTCCTCAACTGAGCACGTTCATACAGGGCAGGCACAACGGACACACGTGAAGGCACATTGTAGCGGGGATACAGATTGTTTACAATCGAGTGTGGTCGCACATGCAGCAATAAACACATAGAGCATTAGTTATCACTACAGTCTGAATCTGCAGTGGGAGACTTCCTGAACGCCGTGGAGAGAACGATTATCGTCCAGTCTGTTTTTGTTTTGCTCAGCTAATCGACACATTCGGGCGATGCCGTCGTAAATTAAATGTTTGAAGTGTATCCACAGATATACCCGACTTCAGTTTAACGGTGTCGGCATACAGCTTGACACAAATCATTGTCCATTGAGCTTGATTAACCCGGACTAACATTACAGTGCTGCTACAGCTGAAAGAAAACACCTGGTGCACTGCCAAAACTTGCCAAGTAAATCTCATACTCCATAATTTCTGTTCCACGTGTGTGAGTAGCAGACATAAATGGCTGTTTGGGTCACAGGGCATATCAAAAAGGATGTCGCGGGCCGAACCGAACGTCCTGTACCGAACGGTTCAATACAATTACACGTATTATTACACCCCTGGAGGGGCAGTAGCTCTGAATGAAGTGGGAAGGCCGTTCAGCGATTGGGGAATTTAGTCGGATTGAAACAATGACCCGGTTGGGAATCTGAAGAGGCAAAGCACAGAGCATACACTGCCATTTAGGGCTGGGCCGAGGTCTTGTGGTGTGGGCTGCAGCTGCCTGGCCAGGCATTATCCAACAGAGGTCCAGCCAACACAAAGCATGTACACACAAACCTCCTTCCTGTTAGCCCCCCAGCCAGAAAGCTAACATTATTAAATAGAGGTGAAAATTAGTGATTCAGTGGAGCAGATCCAGGCCTTGTCAGGTTGATCAACGCCAGCTCAACAAAACCAGAACTTCAGGTGACGAGAGGCAGTCTTTTCCCTGTTACACTTAACTCCTGGCCCCTCGAAAACACAGATGCTGACGGGATGTTCCCCAAAGATCTTCCTCCGGGGCCCACACCTCCTCCTCCTTTTTCATAGCTATATGTTTAAGTCTGTGATGTTCATTTATAGGAGCCTCTATTACAGTGTTATTGCTGCCTCTGGCAAAGGACCCAGCCTCTTAAGAGTCCTCAGTAGCTTACAGAAACTGTTGCTGTCCCAAAGGAGGGACAGCAGACTAAATAATCAGTTTCCCATCACAGTGACAGTCTGAGAACAGCTGTTTGCAGCTGAAGGCCTGCCAGCGATTGTCCGTGGTGCTCTGAAACAGAGAAGGAACGAAAGGATGTGTGGAGGGGAGGGAAAGATGAAAGGGAAGTTTTTCTCTGCTTGATTCAGTCCTCTTAAGGGTTTGGATATTGATCTCACCAACAGAACTGCAGATGTGTATATGTAGAGACGCATGCATGGATACTTACATCCACCTGCGGACACATCAGCAGAGACACGCACTTAGTTGAAGCTGAAGCTTTTGTTTTTCTCATAGGTATGGAATGCAGTACATTCAAGGATATACAGGATTTGATTTATGATGCAGATGTACGTCTTTATTTGTTTTGCAACATTTATGTAGCACTTTGCAGTAAAAAAACAAAAAAGCTTAAGACTGCAAACAAACAGTGATGTTAAAGCCAGTTCAATGAAAACTCTTACATTAAGGCCAGTCTGTAAATAGTGTGTTTTTCAAGCGCTGTACATCATCTGCTCAGGCATCTGGTTGGAAATGCACAGGGCCTTGATGGAAAGCATTCAGTCTTTAGTAAAAGCAGTGCAGGCCAAATCATTTGCTGCCTTTGTTTGAGCAGGACATTCCTCTCAGCTCAGTAATGTTTGCACAAAAGGCATCATTAAGTATGTGTCTGTGTACTTCAATTTATTTCTGTAGATAAATAGCTAAATAGATCCTTATATGTGAGTAGTTGTAATTAAGAGCAAGTGGACCCAAACGCAGGAGACAACAGGCAACAGGAACTAAGGAGAAATAACTTTTTCAGTGTTTGTGCACATACATTTGGGTATCTGGAGCCTAGTGCCTACCAACCCAGAAAACTATGAACAAAGTCTGTTTATTGTGGGATCAGAAAACATGATTCAACAAGCCATTCAGATGTGGCTCCCCTTCCTATGTCACATGCCAGCACATTCTCACTCACTCAAATACCGCTGCTTGATCAGTGCCCCTTGGCATCCGAGACTGACGCACGGTGTACCCCTCTAAGATTACTTTTGGACGGATACGTCAATATGCTCGTTAATGTCCTTTCAAAATAAACTTAAGTTTTCATAGGAAGTTTTAGGCAACACAACCTTTTAGTTAGGGTTAGGAAACAGTCGTGTTTGACGTTAACTTTACTGACTATAGCGACTCACGTGACTCATGGGACAGACGATACCGACGAGTCACGTGACAAAATAAGTCAACGTTATTTTTAGTTTCACATGACACGTGAACACAGGTCTCCAGGTTGAAAGTCTTGTGTTTGTTTGACCCATCCACCACCCCTCCCGCCAGCCCTGAACGGACTCTCACGCTATTAATACTACGTCACTAACTCCGAGTTTATTCTCACAAAAGTAGATGAACGATAGTACACATATTGAGTATGTAGCGCATAGTATGCGATTTCAGACGAAGCCCGTGTATTAATCACATTGTCTGGACACAATAACATAATAACACCATAACTTGTGGGGGATTTGCCTGACATTTGGGGACAGAAATCTGGTCTCAAGAACATGAACCATTTATTTTAGAGTTCATACTTAGTTTTAGGTTTAGAACTAGAATTAATGTGAGGTTAGGGTTGGTAACACATTTTACAGGTCTGCAAATTTCATGGTAATTAGGTGATAATTGGCAAGTAACCTTTGGAATTACTGCCAAATTATCCCAATATTTACCTCAAAATTTATCGAAAATTACTTTATTATGAACATTATTTAATAATGATATGCTAAAATAGCATATAATTGTTAAAATAGGGCCCTTAGGCTTGAGAAGCAGCTGTGCGCTGCTCTTTATTGGAGCTGGAAAACCAAAACTAATAGAAGACTCTTCTGATCAGGCACAAATCTCCCCATTGTGGGACTTATTGTCTACACAATGTAACCTGGTAGTTAATGTAATTATTCAGGAAATACTTTTAAGGAAATTTCAAATAAGTTATTTACAAATTATTATCTATTTATCAGCAGACATGTAAATGAAGCATATCAATTAACTTTGCATTCTATTCCTGAAAATGTATTAAATAAATTACCAGCTATTGGGAAATAGCAGAATATAACTATTAAATAATATTTATAATAGAGTAGTTTTCGATCAATTTTGAGGTAAATATTGGAATAATTTGGCAGCAATTCCAAATAAATTTCAAATAGGTTACTGGCTAATTATCACCTAATTATTATAAAATTTTCAGACCTGTAAAATGAAGTGTTATCTTACGGTTAGTATTGTGGTCAGGCATGTAGCATTTTCCAGTAATTAGGCTCCAATATTGTCACAAAGAATTAGTTTAAGTTGTGTATTTGTGAGTATTTGTGTCTCTACTTTTGTCAAAAGGTTATGTTGTAAGTTGTAGTACGGCCAATAGAAACCATTTAGGAAAAAAAAACATAACTAAAATACTTTAGATGTCTACTTTGATTAACTTGCTGATTTTCTGAATTTACTTTTGTTGTTCCGCACACTCTGTATAAGGTCGCAGATTGAAACTTTCCAAGAAGTACATAAATAAGCAAGTAATGGCAGTGTGTGGGTGTCCCGATTCCCTATAGCTTTCTTTTCTCTGCCAAAGCACCTGCCTGTCACACAAAAAGCTTTATTTTTGAGTGCAAGACAGTCTGATACAGTTGTATAATAGTCTGCAGTCTGTTCAGGGAAACGGCGGTGAGCGAAGTGATGAATTTCCCCGCAGTAATAACAGCAGTTTATTAAGAACGAACAGAAGCAGAACTGTGAGGTTATGAGTAAAAATAAAAGCTCACTTATCCTGGTTCAAGTGTTAAAGTTCAACAATAAGTACAAGCAATTGTCCAGGGGCTGTTGCATGAAAGAAATAAATCCATATTAATAACCGTAAATTGTAATGGCACATAGTGGCTCAAGCATTCACACTGCAATCATCAGTTCCTCAACAAATGAAACACCGCTTCATGGAGCGACTAGTTTTCCCCTCCTCTTCTTGCTTTATAATTGTATTATTTGAAAGTTTTGTGTTATTGTCTGTTCTTCCAAAAAATATAATTATTCTTTTGGATGTGTTCATAAGAAAACATTCTCTTTAGCGAGGCCTCCGCAGCTGATGAACAGTGTGGTGACATTCAGGCTGTCATGTTATTAACAGACGCCACAGACCTCTTTCTTTGACGCTCCCGTGGAGCACTCTTTTTGACATTGTCGAAGCAAAGGTCAAGATCCCACGTGCCGTCAAGCATTCACCTTCGCCACTTGGCTGAGGTCTGGCAAGATTAATTCTTTGTGTCATCTCTCTATGTGCCAGGTTCATCTTCCATACAATGGAGCCGAGCAAACACGAGAGAAAAGTGTGTACCTGAACGCGTGTGTGTGTGTGTTTTTAAAAGACATTGGTGCAACCGTTTTAACAGGGCGACTCTGTTTGAATTAGACGTTCTAACCCCCCGCTTGCTAAATGGATTTCTGAAGTGGCTGTAGTTGGAGGCTTTCAATCGGATGCAACCTTGAGTCCTTTTTTATGTGAGCTGTGTAGGATTTAAGTGCTGGTATAACATGAGCACGACTGAATGCATGCTCCTCATTTTTTGAAATTGAAAAATCTCCAAAGGCTCTCCCCATTGTGCAAGCAATTAATGGAATGCTGGCAGCGAGGTTCAGGTGCTTAAAAGTTGTATTTTTTCTCTCTCTCTCGCTCTCTTTTTAATGACTAATAAAGGATAATCATCGTGGAAAAAAACATCATAATGCTGTAGGCTTTCTCTTTATGCACAATGATGTATAATGCATGCTTTGAAATGAAACGGCAGCGGCCTTCGAACCATTCCATCTCCAAACCTTAGTGTATTTGCTTTGCATGCCACAGTGAGGCTTTTGCATAACAATAGTGAGTGTTCCCATTAACAATGCCAGCCTATTAATTTGATCTTTACATTTTTAAAGTTTGTCCATCAGGCCGCCAAACAATGGGTCCCCCAGTCGCTGTTTGGTATAAGTGATTAGAAAGTTGGATAATTGCCTCTCTGAAGAGTTGTGCTGTTTCTTTTTAGCCTCCTTGTTCTTCACCTGTGAGCCTCCCTCCAGTTTTACCCCTCAAAAATAGATGAATAAACCATTCTATTCATCAATAAAACTTTTTCTTCGCTCGGTTTTGGAGATTATTTCCAAATATTTTTAAGACAACCATTAACATTTAAAGAGTATTTTGGTTATATGAGGCAAAATCTAAATAAAATACCAATGACAGTCAATTTTACACTAGTACTTCATGTTTTATGAAATCAGGACCCAACTGATATCAGATTGAAATAATTGCCAAAGCTCTTGTATTTTTGTATTAAGATTTATGATAAATGCCATAAACTTTGCCAGTGACAAAAATAGCTTTGTCTCAGCTTTCCAGAACTGAACTACAGTTCCAGTAATTATTTATGTTCACTCACTAATGAACAACAGGATGTTGGTCAGTGCCTTTTGTATACCTGCATGCAAATTGCTTGTTCCAGTAATGTGCTTTTATGCTATAATGCGATGAATTCATTTGCGGAAATATTTGTTTTCTTTTGAGGGAACTTCTTGGTTCAACCCAGTGGGAAACCTCCAGGTTAAGCCAATGTAGATGTGCTTTAAACCTGCATTATTTCTAACAGCCAGCAGGGGGCGACTCCTCTGGTTGCAAAAAGAAGTCCGATTGTATAGAAATATGAGAAAATGAGCCTACTTCTCACTTGATTTATTACCTCAGTAAACATTACAAACATGAGTTTATGGTCTCAATCACTAGTTTCAAGTCTTCTTCAATACAGCATGATGTTCAATTAGTAAATTATGGTCCCATTTAGTGCAAATAGACCATAAAGCAGGGGATGCTTTAAGGTGTGGCTACCTTGTGATTAGCGTTGTTCCGATACCACTTTTTCCTTCCTGATACAGATTCACATACCTAAACTTGCGGTATCAGCCGATACTGAGTACAGATCCGATACTAGCAAAATATAAAATAATCCCCTTAAATAAGTTGATTTTTTTTTCTGGATTAATAAATAATGGTATCAGATCGGTGTAAAGACTGGCACACTCGCCCATAACAGATACCACATTTTTGGTAGTATCGGACACATTTCCGATACTGGTATCAGTATCGGAAGGACTCTACTTGTGATTGATAGGTCACTTCTACAGCGTTGTCCGGTCTGGGAGTTGTCCGTGATTTCGTCTTCGAACTTTAACCCTTTCACAGTGAGTTTTCAGTTCATGAACGTTAATTGTAACAATTTGGTTGCCTAAAAATGTCTTATTCAGCGTTCAGTTTCGTTTAGCTCCACCCTCTCATGTCACTTCTGGTTGCAAAAAAACAAGATAGCAATGTCCAAAATGCCAAACTCAAGGCTTCAAAACGGCAGACCACAAACCAATGGGTGATGACTGGGTGACTACGTCCACTTCTTATACAGTATACAGTCTATGAGTTCAGCAGTAACAAATACAGAGCAGATGAATACTGAGAATGAAGAATGGAGAATTGTAGCCTATATTCAACTTGAAGACGTAGAATGACACAATACACAATGGTGTGCAGAATCAGGTACTTTGTGTTAAAACTTATGGTGGTAGCTTGTAAAAAAATAAATAAAAATAAGGAAGAATTAAGATTGCATTTACAGTAAATTGTGTTTAAATGTTATAATCTATTAGATAGTCACTGATTGATTTGTGTGATAGGTTTCACCAATTTTGCCAGCATGTGGCGCTGGGCAGGCGGGTGTTCATTTTGTTGCGACTGCTTCTGCTCTTCTCAGGCCTCTTGAGCCTCCGGTCCTGCCTGACACTGGACTGAATACCAAACTGGCCTATTCCAGCGTTCACTTGCACCTTTTCTTGCAATCTTGGAACACTTCCAAAAGCTTTTGTTTTTTTCTTGTGCCCTCAATCTCTTTCTCTTTGACTGCGCTTTGACAATGCAGGGAAACATACAGGCGCATCTCGGTAAACACGAGTGATGTGGTTCCAGAGTTTAAAAGCTTCACATAACACTGGCAGACACGACTTGGGGCTGTTTGTGTGACGGAAAGGAGAACTTGTTTAGAAACTGACAGTGCTGCATCTCTGTGTGTGTGTGTGTGTGAGAAAAACTGTGTGTAGCCTATGTTGCTTTTGGCGAGTTATTCATTTGTGTTTTTTTTTTTCTTTTTTCTTTTTTCTTGCTCTCTGTGTGGTTATCTTTTGAGTTGGTCGGTTTGGAGCTGATGTCCACCTTCGGGGATGCGCATAGCATGCATTTCTGAGTATTTTCACCTGAGGCGGCACTTGTTAGAGTCCGTGGATAAATGTATATACATTATTTATACAAATTCAGGGCGAGTGAAAGCAGGTTTAACACATTTACAGACAGGAGGCCAGGCACTGCAAGCCAAGCTCCAAGTGAGGATTGCAACGCTGCGCGCCGGGGATCGAGCTGGCCTCTCGGCCCGGCTGTGACCGGCATCCTTAATGCTGCACGAGAACACTATCATCAACAACTCAGCAGTCCAATAATCCCTCATATCATTTGCTTCATGGAGAGAAAATGGAAAAGAATAGATTGTCAAAAGTTTGGTCTGTTTTTTTTTCCATTTACAAGAGGCATTTAAAAACCTGTTGGCTATCATTGCTGGATTTTTAGTTTTCTAAAAATCCTGAAAATGTAGAAAAGTTAAAAGCCAACTGTATATACAAAAACAACATCAGCAGTTTCTGCTGCACTGTGATTCTGCAGAGACTCTTACAACCCCAGTATTATAACACTAATAGAATAGGCAACCTTTTAACACCTTGTTTATTTCAGAAGAGCAAAATGAGCATTTTAGCCTCAACATGGATATTAAACAAAAAAGCCATGAATGTATCTAATAGAGAGAAAGGTAGTTACAGGTTGGATCATTGAGAGGAATATGGCTATGTGGTGTCTGACCGGTCAGTCTAGTGTCTTGTGTAATATAAAAAAACAAGAAAATTATGAAATTTATTCTTCATTTATTAGCAAACGATTCCATGTATTTTTCATAAGACTGTACCTGTTAAAAAAGTGAAGGTCTTTACAGTAGATCATTCATTAACCTCATGCCAAAAATCACTTTGTTATAGCAGATGTATGTTTCAATAAGTAATGGAGGTTGTGCTGGTGAAGGTTGATGGGATAGCTGGAGTCAAAAGTTGAACAGAGCTGCTTTTTAAATTTTAATTGATTTTGATATAAAAAAACGTTTTCGAAATATAAGTTCTAAAGATTTCAATTTGAGACCTCAAATCAGGTTAATGCACTCACTCAAAAATAAGGCAGGGTTTGATTTTAAAACTTTATATATTATATAATTGTTGTCAAGACTGAAACAAATGATGCAGATGAAAACGGTATGCAGACACGAGAGTAAAGGTCAATGTCATATACAGTAAGACAGGCTTTATTCTACTGAAACACTGATCGGATGGAAACAAATCTCACTGAATCATGAAGGAAATGTAAAACAAGGTAACATGAAAAACAGGACACTATGTTTAAAGACATTTACGCGTCATCCAACCAATTACAAGGGACGTTTTTTTTAAAAGAGGAAGTGATAACTACAAATACTGTATACTGCAATGTAACTTTCTCCCAATACGAAGTGGAAAATGTCTCCGTCCAGTGGCGCCGGAATGAGTTTTGAAGTAGTGGAGCCAGCTTTGGATGACGTAATACAGCGTTTCCCACAGGATTTTGAGAGACTGTGGTGTGGTGCTCCCCGGAAGAACATTTTTAACATATCAAAGTTAAACGCATCAATCCGGAGCACTTTGAGAGCAAAATTATGAGTCTAGCTCTATGAAGAACTCGAGTAAACAATTTAATCATAAAGGTTGTATAATTATGAATGCTGATGACAAAAAGTCACACAAAAAGTAACACGGCATGCAGCGAGGTCCGGGCGAGGAGTGCTGTAAAACTCACGGTCGAGCCTTTCCAAGCAGACCTAGAGTAGGTCGCAAGAAGTGTAAAAATATTTTCGGTTCATTATGAAACTGTAGCGGGCTGGATGTCAGATCACTTTGATTTTATTTGAATTAGGTTACATAATGGTTGATTCCGATTGGATAAAGATCCACAGCACACTCTGCTCCGCCGATTGCAAAATGTGGATAAATATATTATTCAGTGCTTTTTTATTGGGCATCTACCTCGTGTTTACGCACTTATCTTAAAAAAAAAATATACCTGAAGCGTAAATAAATGCTTCAATTCAGGTTGTGGTTACGACGGCCCCTTCACCCCCTACTTCCGGCGCCATGTCTCCGTCATCTCCCAAAGTCTACCGGTGTATTTTATGACCTCAGTTTTGTGTTATTACAGTGCAAATAAATATTGTTTTCCTAATTTGACTTGACACTCCCCACTTACTACTCCCTGTCTTCCATCCAGGAGCCTCCTCCCTCAGAGGCGGACGCCTTGCCGGCTGGTTGTACTCTTCATGTTCCCATGGAGCTGGAGTTCACAACTTCCTGTTTCCCTCGCAGCCCTGCGCCTCAGAAAAGCTACAGCCTCGTCTGCGTTGACTGACCTGGCCGGTGACGTTGATTTTAGTTTCATATTGTGAGTTGGTGAAATGTTTTCTTTGTATATTATAGCTCCTATTTCCTTAAATCTTCAGTTTTCTGTAGGGCTGTCCTCGACCAAAGACATTCTTAGTTGACTATGATTTTCTCGACTAATCGACAGATCTGTAAAACTGAGTTTCTCCACAAAGAATCACACAAAAGCACCACTGTAAGTCTTGTGTTTAACAGAGATGTGTTCACAAGTTTTGTGGAAATGAGTCGTTCAGCATGACTAATCGACTAAAGAAATCTTAATCAAGTAAGAGGGGGCAGCTCTAGTTTCCTCTCACCTATAATCACTGAAGAGACGCAGGAATATTTGGCACATCCGTGTTTCATAGTGTTGCATACCTTCATACCGGTTGTATTTTCAGTGATCTAGGACTCATTAACAGTGCCTTTATTTTAAGATGCGCTGCACAATAATGTTAGCTAAATGACTCAATTAGAATTTGAATCTAAACTTTTCTAAAAATGTCCAAGCTTTCACTAAAAGTGCATTGTTTTTGCATTTGGTATGTTTGTATGTTTGTCATGGTGTATTCTCTTTCATGGCTTCAGTTGCTGTACATTTGCTTGTGAAAGCGTTGGTGTATATTGTCCACTGAAGTGAGTAATGGGGTGTATTTTTGACCCATTAGAGTGAGACTTGATTCAGGTGGACACTTTTATCACATCCCCCTTTCTTTCCCCTGGTTTCTTGTCATTCTACTGCCAAATAAAGGCCAGAATGGCATGAAAAAATAATAAGATGAAGCAGAACAAGTGAGTAATATTGTACAGCATCTCTGATTCTTCATCTGATCTCATGTCATTCAAGAGATGTTGGAATAGCTATTAATTTCCCCCCCACGAAAAAACACATGTAATGGAAGTGGATTGTGTTAGTGTGCGCAGGAAGCGAGAATCTGGTGTTATAAGCATAATTATTTATTGAAATATGAGGAAAAATTCAATTAGCCTCAGAGAGACACTCCCCAGGACGGGGGCAGTGATAGGGGCAGTCAGGATGTCAGCAGGAGGAGCAAAAGTCAGACAAAGCGGGAGGGAAATAGCATTTTGATCCATCGTGTATCCATGTGTTGACAGCGTACATGAGCATGTGAATGCACAAAGATAGTCATCCGTGTTAAAGCATTTATCCTGCGTACAAGTCTGTCTTGACCGTTGCTCTTACAGCTACAGAATTTCAGACCATTCCCTTTAACTTCTGACAGCTGAAGTGACAGAAAACTTTCACCAAACTCATCTCAAAACAAGCTCCTGTTGGGGACTTCTGCACTAAGTCATGCACTATTAATGTGCATGACTGTATTGCCTGCATGTGGTATCACCTGTATGTTACAGGAAGTCAAAGGCAGCTGCAGAACCTAAACACAGAAATTTGAGAAAGTGGGTGATAAAAGATTGTCTGATCAATAGACTTAATTAATGAGGGTGGGACCAGGAACTGCTTAATGACATGGGGGATTTTTAAGTGAATTTTCTGTACATTAAACATGCCACTGAAAGACTTGTGATCGTTCTATGAATTAATTGACAAGATGTTGAAACAAATAAACACCACAGGTTGTTGTGGGAGGCAAGTGTCGGGACATTTTGAAAATAACAGTAACAACAACTACAGTACATGGGGAAAAACTCCACATGGAAATAATTTAGGGTGCCATTTTTTAAGAAGAAAAAAAAGCCAGTTTTGTTCATTTTTGGACACAATACTAGAAGTCACAGCTCACAGGGGGAAAGATGCAGTCTTTGGTATAAGAGCAAACCGGAAAGAACAATGGTGCAGGTTGAAAAGAAAAACGAAAGTGGCACAAACACCTTTCACGCCTACTCGCTTAAATACAATACTCTTTTCAACTTGCATAAACATTTAAAAGACCAAAAAATGTCGTTGATTTTTTCTTTTTTTTTCTTTTTGAAAGCCCATTATTTTTGCTCCAGACCTGCATCACTGAACTACTCGTGGAAACAAAACAAAGAACATGCTACAGTAAACAAATTTATTCTGGCGCGGACACCTCACGTCATGTAACACAAAGATGGAAACCCAGAGACGCAATAAATTATCTTCATTATTAAGCGTAACCAGTGACATACTGTACATCAACAAAAAAAAAAGGTAAAAGCACTGTAAATAAAAAAGAAAAAAAAGTCTACAAAAAAGGTTGAAAGTGAAACGGAACCCTTACACAGCAACGCTTAAGAAACAAACGTTTGAATGCCAGCAGACACAGAAAGAAATTAATATTTTAAGTGTGATTCCTTTTTGATTTTAGTGTCTCACGACATAATTTAAGTACTGCTCGAAACAAATAAAAAACACTGTACACACACCAAAGAAAGCAAACCAGAGGGATCTTCTTTTTTTTTCATTTCGTTGATTTCATTTTTTAGGAAATCATTGCTTTGCAATTTATGCTTCATCACAGTTCTCTCCCATATGACCACATGAATGTAAACACCTGTTGAATTATTCTTTTTTTTTTTAAATTTTTTACAACATTAATACTTTATATATATATTTGTACATATTTTCATTCACATCTGCACGGTTAGCTAGCATGGTAATGAAATAAGGCAAGACTCACATAACTGTGACATCACAAATCTTTTTTTTTTTCTCTTATAATACTGATTATTAAGGTTTTTTTTGTAATTTCCTTCTTCTGTTCTGCAGCAAGCTTTGGTCTTTCCGGACAAAGGCAGGGTCGATCCTTCTCCGTCCCCAGAATCACACTTTGTTTTGTTCCAGTTGTAATGAAATAATAATAAAAAGGGAGGGTGTTTTTTTTTTTGCATGAAAAAGGGCTATAAATACAATTGTTTCAGCTGACATTATTAATTGAATTTATTTAACACTGGTCTTTCTGAGGTACATAGTTTAAGATGATTCAGGGTGGTGGAATAAGAAAGGGGAACCACAAGGTGACCACGAGGAGCAAATGACTTCCATTTCATGAGAACAAAAACACATTTATTTTTCTTCTTATCGGCCTATTTATCATTTTGTTCATTAAAGAATGTTCCTCCTTTATTTTTTTTCTCCCTTCGCAGTCAGGTCAAGCTGCCGGGGTGGGCATCTTATGTGAGTTCAAAAAACAGATGTGACAGTGGGTACGAGTCTCTGGCCTGGTTGACTGCTTGTCCGTTTGTCTTTACAGTACCAACGACGGCTAAAAGCCGGTTTCAGTGAGAGATCGTCGACCGAAATAAGCCACCGCTCTAGTCACAAAAAGCCTCTCTCAATGTCACCAGCGCTGAAACACTCGAGGGTTGTTAATTCTATAAGTTGCAGCCTGCCAGTCTTGACGATTAGATCCCATCTCGTGCCAAATGTTTGTTTCAAGTGTTTTTCTTTTTTTCCTTTCAATATTGTCTTTGTCTGTGTTGTTGAGGAGATGCGGCTCTTCTTTTTTTTTTTTTTTTTTTTAGAATAAAGGGATCCATATGCTGTTTGTGTATGCACATTATCTGTCTCTATCTGTGTCCAAATCTGTCCTCCAAGCTGTAACTTGAAGATCAAAATGAGCTCAATATAAACAAGGTGGTTGCTAACACTCTCTGCTCTCCGTCCTCCAGGTCATCACTCAGTCAAGCTGGAGGTTCAAGTTATTTGGAGTTTTTTGGGTGCTGCAGCAAAACTCTCAGGATGTCTGCACCGCTGCATTATGGGTAGCGCAGTCCTTGTCCTAAGCTCTCTTGGCGTGAAGCATTTCGATGAGCAGGTTGTTGCAGGGCACGTCGCCGTTCAGGTGTTTGTAGTAAAGGTACTCTTCGGCCTGCAGGCTGATGGCTCGGATCTCCGGCAGCCGGAGGAGCAGCTGGCCGAACTTGTCCGTCTGCTGCGGGTAGTTGCACATGACGTAGTCCAGCAGCGCCGCGTTGACCTGCTCCTGCACGCTTTCTACCAGGTGGAAGTTCTCCAGGTTCTTCACATCTACAGGAGCAAGCAAAGGAAGAGGTTAGAGAAGATGACATTAATGCAATCTCTGTGAATGTTGTAGAGAAATTTAAGAACAAAGCCATGAAAAATCATAATACAAGAGCCTAAACATAGACTGATATGGACGGGGCCGTCAGCAAAACGTATTTTAGACACCTAAAAGAAAGGCTCACCTAAAAAAATCAATGTCAGTTTAAGTGTACTCTACATTTAGAATATTTTCACCGCTTTACCTTGCCGTTAGACAGCTATACATATATATAGGTTCAAATCCATTCTCTTCGTGTTAGCATGGGTTTTCTCCGGGTTCTCCGGAGAAAGACATGCAGGTTAGGTTCATTGTTGACTCTAAATTGCCCGTAGGTGTGAATGGTTGTCTGTCTCTATATGTGTCAGCCCTGTGATAGTCTGGCGACCTGTCCAGGGTGTACCCCGCCTTCGCCCAGTGTCAGCTGGGATCAGCTCCAGCCCCCCCATGACCCTGAACAGGATAAGCGGTTACAGATAATGAATGGATAGCACACAATAGCACAAATAAACTAACCGATCGAGGCGGCGGTAGACCAGTGTGTTCTGCGAGGTAAAATTACAGTTTTTTTCAATGGAGTCTGATGGCTTTGGCAAGAGCATAGATAGATACAGCGGCTTCAGTTCCCCATCTGAAGGCACGATAAAGCGGTGAAAATATTCTAAATATAGCCTACACTTAAACTGATATTGATTTTTTTTAGGTGAGACTTTCTTTTAGGTGGCTAAAATATGTTTTTCTGCCGGCCCCGTCCACAGCAGTAGAAATGCTTTACTTCCGTGCAGTAATTCCTGTCTGTTTCTCCAAACTGGTGGCGTGCCGACCGTCATCTACTGTAGGTAATACACTGATAAGTACCTCACACAACCCCACTTCAAAACACCCAAAATATCCCTTTAATGTCTCATGTTAACTCAGGAATGAATGGGTCATAATGGTTCATATTTTAAAGACAAAAATAATAATTTGTATTTATCAGGGGACACTGCTACAACTTGACAACTTTGGTTTTAGTTTTTTTTTTTTTTACTTTAAAGAGGACTTCAAAATGCACCGCTTTTTTTTTCTCCCTGTGAATCGTCTCTTGAGACAGCAATGTAGAGGGAATCAGGTAAAGGCAAAAAAAAAAAAAAGGTTCCCCTCCCGAGAGATCCATTCCCCAGGAGTCGATGAATTATGTAGGGCAGAGTTACAATCATATTAGCACCAGAGCTGCTCCTTAACCTAACGTCTTCACCATCCTTTTATATCACAACAAAACAGAATGTGTCGTACTTATTAGTGAGACAATACAATTTTTTTCTTAAAGCATCAATCTTGTAATCACTTATAATAGAAGCGCAGGAACTCATCTTGATGGGAAGTCTTTTTTTTCACTAATTCCTCGTGCAAAATACACTTTGCATCTTTCCAAAATCCTACCTTTACGCGCAGCTATAAGCACTTTTCCTTGACAATAATAAGCTCACTGGGGGGTTTTGAGCAGATTATTGCAAGACAAGACAAAAATGTGCTAAATGGATAATGGTGGACCGGAGCGCTGTGTGTACTTGTCATGATTATGAAGCGCAGGGCTGCAGAATATTTAATCAGGTAGTAGCTCTATGTGTGTGTGTGATCTTTTATTAATCTGTTTGACCCCAGGTCGAGTGTGCTCACAGTGGGCTAATGTGGAATGACAGAGTCCCTGTGTCTAGTTGACACCAACACACCGACGCACACTAAAATATACCTTCTTTCACGCCAAATCTCTCAGACACACACATACAGACACTAATCCATGGAAATACACATAATATTTCTCACACAGTGCCCCCTTCCCACACTCACACCCCCCCATCCACCCACCCAGAGCATTAGGAGGAAGGAGGGGGAGATAAATCAGCAGCTAATGAGGTCTAGAGAATGAGAAGCAGGTCCTTCAAGGCACTTCCATCTATGATGCACTCTACCATGCTATTACAATCTGTATGCGTGTGTGTCTGTCTGTTCTTGTGTATGTGTGAGTTGGCGTGTAGCGTGTGCGTGCTCACCCTGACCTCTGGGTGACACGGCGAGGGGGGGGGCTAAATAAGGCCAAGAGGAGGGCAGGAAAAGGGGGAGGGGGTGCAGCCCATGACAAAGGAGGCTCCAAACAAACATGACATGTGCTTTTTCCTGCTGCCACTCAGCTGTCTGACCCCCGATCAGACTCCTGAACCCCGGCTTTCACACCGCCGACACCTCCGAGAAGCATTGATATAGCCTTACATAAGATCACCCAGCAGCAGAGCTTTAGGCTTTAACACACAGACGTCCCACGCAGGTCAACCAGACAAATAATAGACTTGTTTTCATCTGCACATTAAGCAAAAATGATGCACAGACGTGGAAATAAAAGTTCTTGAGTTGCTCAGAAAGCCTTTTAAAAATGCGAGAGGGAGAATGTTTTTTATGTGTTTTGCTGCACTTCCCATCACCTTCCATCCTTTTAGGGTCCGGGGGATGGAGGGAGTAACAATACATTTTAAACCCAGGAATGAGAGAGACTAGCAACGGACACACTCATCATGTGAACGTTTCTAATTGTAGAATATACAACTCCTTGCAGGTTGTTTAAACCCCCAAATCCCCAGAAAAAAATACAGACGAAATAATCTCAGTGTCCTCAGTGGTGCTGACTCATAAATTACTTTTCTGCCATAAAATGATTATATATTTGTTGATAACTACACTCTCCAACCACTGAATGCTGGGCAATGATTAAAGGGAAAACCCTTAAAATGCAAAGCCAAACAAAGAGTCGGAAAAATCGATTATTCTCAAGATAATACGGTGTATTTTTTGTACTTTTTAGGCGTGGAAATTATTTGATTATGTAATGTAATGCGAGAAAGGCCAACAGGCACCGTCCATAACAAACATCTCATGCTGCTTAATAATCAATTCAGCAATGTCAGAGCCCCCTTCTGAGTTTGATTTAGTTAATTCTGCAGCAACATGACAAGGTGAGCCCAGATCACAGCAAAAACATGCGAGGTGTTGCCATGGTTTCCCGCAAAGATTTAGTCTGTGTGGCTGTGTGAGTGTGTACGCATGTGGAGGGGAGTTTGATGGGTGTATGTGTGGATGTTGGGGAGGGGAGGGTGAGGGGGGGGGGGTAACTACAGAGAATTAATACCCAATGTCTCTGTCAAGCTAATTAGTGGAAAGTGAGGCAAAAAGACAGCATTTTAATTGCTAATTATTAGCAGAGCCCCTTTTGAAAAAATAATAAATGAAGACTTCCGAAAAAATAAAAAAGGCAAAAATGACAATAGTTTGATATCTGGTCCGGTTTGCAAAACCAGACAAAAAAAAAAAAGCCACTCAGGTTGATGAGAAATGTTTCTTAATTGTGTTGCTAATCAAATCAGACAAGTGGATTGATTCTGATTTACTGATCATTCAAACAGGAGAGAAAAGGGTTAAACCCCAAAATAAACAATTGATCAATGATTCCCAGGCAGTGTCAGGTCGGAGCATTAAGTGTGCTAAGCGCTCTCTCCTCTTCCTTCAATGCCCCCCCCCCTCCTCTCTCTCTCTCTCTCTCTCTCTCTCTCTCTCTCTCTCCCTCTCTTTCACTCTCCATCTCATTGTTCAGTCACTGTGGGACTAATTATCAACTTTTTTTCCACATAAAACAGCCACAGTTCGTTGCAGCGCCGCGTCTGAATACTCAAATGGAAACCCCGAGGTCCCGCGGAATACATTGTTTCATTTGACGGGCGATCATGCTGGAGCCAGCGACCTAATACAACACACACACACACACACACACACACACACATTCACTCCCTCTTTCACAGAACCCCTGAAATCACTGCTGTGCTTTTTAATTAGACTAGATCGGCTCTGTGCTGTGAGTGTGTGTGTGAGTGTGTGTGTGTGTATGTGTGTGCGTGTCCTACACTCTTTCACCGCCCCTTGCAATCCACCTGCTCCAAGGACACACACACACACACACATAGCATTTAGACACACTGCACTCATGCAAATACTCGCTCCATTACTTCACTCTGATCTCAATGATGCCTCACAGACTGGACACTGTGGTGTGATGAAAAATGATCAGAAAAATAAAAAAAACTGGGTATTAAAGTTCACCATTCTCTGCAAAAGTAAGCAGGCGTCACTTAATTTATGGCTTTAAGAAGCTAAAGTGGTAGGAAAATACTGCACTGTGCTGTAAGATCTCTTCTATACATCCATGGTATATAGGCCGAAATGTAATTTTAAAGAAGAAGTTACAAAAATGAGTTACGGTTAGGGTGAAGTCATGTTAAATAAAGAACATGTATGTGGTATAAGGCATTCACCTGACATGTCAGACAAACCCTCTATTTTCCATATTTCCTCATCACCTATTTCCAGTTATGTCGTCTTCCTATAAGACGCCGCTGTATGGGCAACAGTTATACACCGTGTCCTCTCACATTACTTTTACTGCCCCAATCAATAAACCTCAGTCACATGCTGCAGAGTCACTGTGCCTTTCAAATTTCACAACATGTGTTTCCTGCCGGGTCCAAAAACAACACATAAAACTCTTGGGTCATAAACGGTTATTGAGTCAAGTGCTGTCAGTAAAGTCGGGCCAATTAAACGTGAGTGGAAGACAAACCGGTCACTTCCTGTGTAGGCGGGAATTAGGGGCTCCCTCTCTTCCAATAGGGACTTTCACAGGCGTTTATACGAGCCTATCAAAGCTGAGGCACCTTTTACTACGCCGGCGGTGCTTCAAAGAGGCGAGGAGTTGAACCCGTGTCCAGGCCAAGTCCTCTTTATTGCACCCTACTGGATTGTTATCAAGTCAACTGCTACTTTATTCATTATTAATCTGCCTCCGCGGCTCGGCTCCAATCAGAGACGGGGGCGTTGAAAGAAGGTAACCCAATGACCTTTGACTCTGGGTGGTGTTGACGGGACAAAGTGAGGACTGCCTACAATAAGCGACATGTAGAGCTGTGTGTTCCCTCAGATGATGTGTATATGTGTTGGTGTTAAAAAACAGGACAGCGGGCAGCTGGTTAGCTCAGTCAGTAGAGCGAGCGCCCATGTAAATGCCAAGGCTCAGTCCTAGCAGCGGTGGACCAGGGTTCGAATCCGGCCTGTGGTCCTTTCCGCATGTCATTTCTCTCTCTCCCCCTTTCCAACACTCTATCCACTGTCCTATCAATAAAATGCTTAAAAATCACCCCAAAAAATAACTTTAAAAAAAAAAAAAAAAAAAACAGGACAGCAAGGGCAATCAAAGCAAATAAGGTTCACGGGGCAAAGGGGCAATGGCCGCACGGTTAACGGTATCACTTAAGTATGCTATTATCTGAGTTACGTTGCACTGCTGGGCTTTGTATCGCAGAAAAGCAACCTCCTTTATTCCCATTTTACCCTCACACCACAATAAAGTCATGAAGTACACAAACATGCACATTACAGCTACACACACACACTCACCGCAGCTCCCATCAATACTCCACTGACAGCATTTCACGTGGAAGTGTGTGTGTGTTTTTTTCCTCTGCTTCCCTCATCTATCTATGCTTGCCAGCAAACAAGTTTCCCTTCTCCCCGGAGCTCTCGGCTTCCTTGTTTTCCTCCAAGTCCCATTAGGGGAATTCCCTTTCTCAGATACGACGCCTCCACCACGTTAGAGGCGAGTAAAAAATACAGGGGGGGGGGGTAAACTGGAGCTGTATGCTCCTTAACATTTAATGGTTGTTATTTGAGACCTGATACACCAAAGGCTAAAAGGATAAGTAGTATCAGACAGTAACTGTGCTATCACAGGATACAAGAGGAGCATGTATCAGCTGGATTTTGATCTCTTGAGCTACAGACAAACACTGCTACATGTTGCAAAACATGACTGTTTGGCGGTTTGGATGTGGATATACTCAAAAAAAAGACTATGATGTGTTGGCAAAAGTGTTTATTGTGGCCTTTTCGAATGGCCACACACACATGGCGTGCTAGCCAGCTGTCAGAGAGGAGCGAGACCTAATAACCATTTAAATAGAGGGATAATGGTGCACACTTTTAGGCCGTTCTTCCTGACAGGCATTCATGGTGCTGCACTCATTTGTACATATGAAAAGTGACAGAAATAGTTGCGTAAATAATGAAAAAAAAGTGGCCAATCATTACGTGGAGTGCGTGTGAATGTCGGACTGTCATTTTCAGAATGTTACAGAAATTGTTGGACCTGACCACAAGCTATATCCACAGAGTCTTGAGAGAGAATTGTAATAAAAGTTCCTAAAAATAACAGGAAAACTCATCTCTGATGCAATATTCACAGGAAATAATCTGGTGAAAATTCTTCCAAATCGTTCGTTTTACATACAATTCTTGCAGTTATTGGGTTCACTATTTGGTTTAATTGTACAGTTTATCTGTTGTTCTCTACCGTTATTGTTATGCATTGAAAATAATATGAAATATCCTTATGTCACTTAGTCAGGGGTCGTCATTTTACTGATAGAAAAGTCCCTATAAGGGAAAAGGTTGGGAACCGCTGGTGTGGGGGTTAGAGGTTTCAAATGCTGTTCGACCAGCCAACGGGGACTTTGGTTGGAGCATACTGGTGCCCTTAGGCTATAGAACGGGGTTAGGCTAGGATTAACATTGAAACACTTCATCCACAGTCTTTTTAATTATTTTTTTTCTGATTCTTCTTTTCATGAGACAAAAATGTATTTAATTTTATTATGAATTAGTGTTAAATATCTGCCTCTTTTGTGTTCTGTTTTTTGACACAACATTATTCATATCTTTATTGTAGCAACAATAACCCAACATATACGTTTTATCTGATCCTATAGATACCATCATATCAGCCATAACCAATTTGATTCTTCTTTTCTCCTGTATCTAATGAAGCGAAAGGATCTCAGGAAGTATCCTTTACACTCATTAACTTTTTACTCATTTAACAAAGGCCTCATTAAGCCATGAACAGTGACCCTTCATCTTGAAAAGTGACCCTTTATTTCCGCAGCGTAGCGTAATACACCGTAGCTACATGCCCTCCAGCTAACATAGAGCCCAATGTCCAGAGGCCAAATATCCTCTGCGCTAACAATGCATAATAACAACCGTCTCACAGTTCCTGGAAACAGGCCACCAATGGGGACGGGCTATTGTCAGTGTGTTAGAATAAAGCATGAAGGCTCAATTTGCCCGCCGACTCATCAAACCCTCCCTTTAGCCGCTCAGGGGGCCGAACGCCATGCGGCTATGAAAGAGAATTACGCAGGTACGATCCAGTTGGGGATATATTAAGTCAAATCTAAACCTCCTCCGACAACATCGCTATTGTTGTTAAGCTAAACAGGTAGCGGCTGGTTCAGGCCTGTCGCCCAAGGACGGGTCGGCGGGCTCGGCGGGGCGATGGAGAGAGGTCGAGAGATATTGAGAGGAAGGGAAAAGTGCCTTAGGTCGGATAAAATAAACAAGAGAAAAGGCGCTTGGAGCAGGAAGGAGACAAGCTTCTCTCATTGACTATGCCGGCTGGAAGGTGCTGGGGGTTTATCCTGAGGTGAAGGGGAAAACAAATTTACATCCTGTGTCAGTTGGCCCTATCTGTGGCTCTGTTATTATGGGCTTCAACAGATGGGCACAGCCAGGGAGGATAATATCAGTGGGAATAAGTGTTAAAGGGATAGTTCAGACTTTTTGACATAGGGTGTTATGTATTACTCAAATTTTTTTTTGACATAATGGTGGTAGTGAATACGAAGACATTTAAGCTGCAACAATTAGTCTATTAATCAATTAATCAATCACAAAAATAGCCAGTAAATAATTTGAATAATTGATTTAAGTCATTTATCAAGCAGAATAGACAAATATTTTCTGGTTCCAGTTTCTCACATGTCAGGATTTACTGCTTTTGTGTTTTAAATGGTTTCACATATCTGTACATCTTATGCTTTCAGACTACTGGTTGGAAAAATCAAGTGATGGGCTGCGAGGACTTGTGATTTTTTACTATTTTCAGACATGTTTAATGATTAATCAAAAAAAAACAACTAGCTAGAGTAATCAATAATGAAAATAGTCCTTACTTGCAGCCTTAATGGCGAATTCACACCAGGCAGCAGCAAAGTGCGGCTCGCCGCAATAATTACATTTATCTGCAGTTGGGAGGCGTGTTCGTGTGCTTCAGGCGGGAAGACATTCTTTGTTACGTGGGTCAACATATCACAAGAGTCACATACTCTGTTTGCTGATTGGCTGCAGGTCCTCTCTGGCCACAGTTTGCCGCTAAGAGTTAAACTTTTCCCAACTTTTAGTTTGGCCGCACTTCACCGCAGAATCAAATGGCCGCAGCTCGCTAAGCTGGGAGTGGCTGCCGCTCGCCGCAGGCC
Source organism: Sebastes umbrosus (assembly GCF_015220745.1). Classification (NCBI taxonomy): domain Eukaryota; kingdom Metazoa; phylum Chordata; class Actinopteri; order Perciformes; family Sebastidae; genus Sebastes; species Sebastes umbrosus. Next base: position 3,361,302 of record NC_051273.1, on the reverse strand, counting down.
GCACGTTTGGCGTAGGCCTAATAGATATTAACTTAGGCTGCACATCTTGTGGATGGTGATAACCTGGTGAGCTGACAGTTTGTGAGGCAAAAATTATATATTTTTTTTGTTTTTACGTCAGAACAGCACTGAAAAAGGTTGTTTAATTGTTCAGTGATTTTTTTTTTGTTCTGTGTTGTGGCTTAAAATATTTTGATCAACTAGCCCCATTTGCTGCCGTTCATTTCTTCAAGCTGCGGACTCAGTGGGATAAAAATAATATTGCTGGGGAGAAAAAAATCACATTGTCTCAGCATTATGAAAATCCATTTGCCAGAGGGATACTGGGAGATTTGAATCAGCAATGAACCTGTGGTCCCTCTAGTCCCCCTCCCTCCATTTCTTATTGCCCCCTCCTTTAGTCCCCCCTGGAGGCGGAACCAAACGCCTTTCAATGAGCCGACCTCGGACGGCGCGGTGCACCCACAGGTCCCTGCTCTCTCACCTTGCTAATGCCATCTGGATTGTACAGACAGTTAACCCCCCCTCAGCAAAACAGCTCCCAGTCACGTACATGCAGCTAATGACGCTAACACTTGACTGACAAGCTCAAATCTAATGGACAACGATCCAGGCGTAAAGTCACTGTTTGGTGTAATCTGAGGAAATCCTCTACGGAGCAGTGCAATGGAAAAATAAAATTAAAATTAAATTCCAATGAATTAGAAATCAATATTGCTGTACCTTTGAGGTGACTCTACGGGACTTTACCCCCTCTACTTCATTTGTACCTGTCAGCAACAGTAGAAGCAGGCAGCAGCGTATAATGTGTGTGTGTTGTTGCTGTCTCTTCCTATCAGTTTATGCGTGTGAACCTCGTTTACATTCAGTGCACTTTTGCACCCCTTGGCTAATTACACACCGGGTTTGTTTGGTGGTGGAGGGAAAGCGCGGGGAGTGGAGGGGCATGTCAACCTTTCTTGTTTATGATAAAGTGACAGAAAATCATTGGGGGGTCAAGTACCCCCCTCCAACCCTCCATCGCCCCGAAAACTCCTGCAGCAGTACAGAAGGTGCCTGGTGTGGGAAGCCTCCCCTTTAATGAGACCATTAAAGGGCCCGTCTCCCCGTCAATAGATTTCTCTCATTCTTTCTTTGACAAATTTGAATTAATAATTCAGTGCCAAGCGCCTGGGGATGTATATTTTCAGCATGAAGGACAGTTAATCCATAGCGTCATTTTTCCCCCTCTCTCTCTCTCTCTCTCTCTCTCTTACACCCCTTCCTCTCCTCCCCTCTCCCTCCTCCTTTCCTTCCTTCTCATTTGATGATGGAAGCCAGCAGGTAGAGTGCAGACCAAAGAAAGCGTGTGCGGCATGTTTTCCCATACCTTCTTTTAACTTCTTTGTTCGCTGTGTGATTTTCGTCCCCTGTCATGTGACAAGTGGAGTCAACTTAAGTGCAAATTGGGGCTTAATTTATTCGAAAGTATTGGATGGCGGTGGCCGTTCTGTCCTCCACCTTGGGGCTAATGTGTGATGACATGTTTGCACACTGCCTCTCAAAGCTGGAGTTGATTTAGAGAGTTTTACTGGATGTTTCTACTGGGCTAAATGTTGCACAATAAAAGGAAATTAGAGGAAATTAGTCATTTTGAGGATAAACCACAAAGACTTGTTTAATAAAAAAAGACATTGTGGAGTGTGTTTGTCTGTGGACGTTGTTTTGATGTTTGTGTTGTGCGCCCTCTGTGGTTTGAGGTTTTTACCATTTTTATTAGAAGAATTTTAAGGGGCAAAATGGGCCTATTTCAGTGTGTGTGCTTGTGTCCTCCATAACACATTTGGCGAAATTTCTAACTGTGAAAGTGCAATTCCCAAAATAAATAAATGAAATAACAGAACAGAACAAGAGAAAGAGCTAGTAAAGATCTTGGATTTGTATTTCCCTGACGATTCATGCAATGGTATTTTCACCAATTAAGAAAAAAACAAAAACTTGAGCTTAGACTGTTTAACAGTGTACAGGACAGAAGTAGCTGAAATAGAAGAAGAAGACTGTCACAAAATCATATTTTCACAATGCTATTATCATTGCCAAAAGAATTCGCACTAATGATATTATCACGATATCTATGGAAAATCTGAAAAAACAAAGTAAAATCCATCTTTAACTTTGTTTATTGTGAGTTTTTTGGCAAGTGAATTGCACTCAAAACGAGTGTATGGAGTTGGAGAGAGAGTCTGTAACCATTAAAGAGGCGCTGGATTACTGACATGATATTATCATATGTATATAATCAACATGATATTAATATTTCATTTTCAAATATCACGGTTATCGTAAATACCGGTATATCGTGTTACCTCTAAACATAAGTATCAACTGATATTTTAGGATTTGATCACAGAGCAAATATTTTGTGATGCTGACCACGTGTTTATTCTCATTTATCATATTTTTGTTTGTGGGTGGATTTATATTAAGGTTGTTGAGTTTGTTTTCCATTTGTCAGACATCACTGAGCCCTGTAGGAATTTACAGGCTTACAGTGTCATGCCGACAGTAGCTATGGATATCAGTGCCAGGTGGCACTAAAGTACAACTTTATGCTCTGCGGCAGCGCGCACAGGCCGAGAGCTGGCATGACAAATGTCTGGCAGTGCCCAGGATTATTCCTCTATATTACACAACATGATGATTCTCTTGTGTTTCAACATGTGTTGCCTCCCTGACCCTTTGTTTCTAGCATTTGCCAGCAGCTTTAAAGGTTTCTACTGCACTACCATGTTGTTTATTAATACAATACAAGGAACAGCTATGCTCAGCATGTCTTTATGTGTTAGACAGTGGACTCACAGGGCTTTGTTGCTTAAAATATACTTCAGGACGCGAGCGAAGAGACAAGAAAGGAGCTGTGATGGGGGGTCACAAGGAGGGTGAGGGCCCAACTTAGAGAAAGAGAGAGAGTGAGAAAGGCTGCATGGAGAACAAGAGACAGCGAGCCAGAGCACCTGTTGGATCATCTGTGCTTTAAAACGTTTAATCACTGTCTCTGGTTACGCGTGCACACATGCCACGGCATGCACACTCACATACACATACATATCACCTTAAAGCTCCGCTGTTCTCCGCCCTGCCAGAAGTATCTCGTAACCACATTGTGCAGAGACACGCACGCAAACACAGGAGCTCAAAGAGCAAAGGGAAGAGGGTGTATAATCTTATAGCAGCCACCTGACTACCGTATAGCTTACCACCGCCATGGTTTCAACACATGCCTCTGCACTGTACACATTCACACAGGAACACAATGGCTGACAGGCCACATGCCAGGCGTCGCTGCGATGCCAGTGAGCTCCATTTGTGATATCGGGGCGGTGCAGTAGGTGAATGCAGAGGATTATTTTTACTCTAATCGTCAGCGTTTCATGTGTAGGCTCACACGCTTGCAAGGGTAGTCAGTCAGAAAGTTTCATTCTAAAAACAAGAACATTTTTAAACTACAAATGGAGGATTTACATTTTTTACAGTAGTATCCTTTGTAACTCTGTCATCCCTTTTTATCTTGCTCAACCACTGAGTTCATTTCACGCCTTTGTCTTTTACATTTTGTGTATAGTAATGATTGTCCCATGAGTAACACTAATGACACATCATGAGCTACAGCGGCCATAAATGTCTTGTCATAAAGATTTGTCTCCGCTGCGGAAACGACAGCCGCAGCACTAACACTGTAGCTCCCACTGATACACTGACCGAAGGAGTGAAGCCATTCACGTTTACAACTTTACAAATGATTGACGAGGTGGATGTGTAAAGCTGGGGGTCCATCTGATTGCATTTGTGTTTTTGAACATTTGACCTGTGATTGCGCTTAAAGACTGAGGGGCCACACCACTATTGTTAGGCTAGATCCTATAGTAGTGTGTGTGTTTACATGAGTGTCTATCTGTGTGTGTTACATCACTATGTATATCCATAGGCCTAGTTACGTTTTTCCTCATCCGACGAGAGGGTCGTACAGGACAGAGGTTGTCGTATCCTGTACAGATTATAAAGCCCCTGAGGCAAATTTGGGATATTGGGATAAATGTTTGTATATGAATTTTTGTATATTATATTGTATATTATGTATATATGTGTGTTTTTCTTAATATACATGTAACATTACGTTTGATTATATGTGGGGATACTTGGGTGATATCATGTGACTATCATGTGACCAGAGCGTTTACCCTTTAAGATGGCATCTCAGATTGGCAGATTTATTAAGTGTGGGGAAGAGCTTGTGCTTGAAACGTCACCAACTAAGATGTGCCAATAAATTGAACTTAAAGGGAGCTACAGTGTGTAGATCTTCTTCTACGTTTTTCATTGATATTGGGCTATACAAATAACAATTGACTTGTGTATCATATGTGTGTACAATAAAGTGTGCATTCATGTATGTGTTTATCAGGGGTGAAAGTAATTCATTACATTTACTCTTGTAACTGTAACAAAGTCATGTTTTTAATACTTTTTTGAGTAGCCTATTTTTTTTAAGTAGGCTATTTTATTATTATTATTATTATTATTATAATAATAATAATAAAATAGGCTACTAAAATATTATTATTATCATTAATAATAATAATAATGATAATCACAAGTAGGCTATTGCACTTTGCTACACAACGCACATTAAAAAAATCCTATATTTAATTACATTTACCCTTGTAACTAAGTCATTTTTTAAAATACTTTTTTGAGTTGCCTATTTTTTTAAGTAGGCTATTTTATCATTATTATTATTATTATTATTATTATTATTATTATTATTATTATTATTATCATTATTATTATTATTGTTATTATTATTATATTTTTTGAGTAGCCATTTTTTTTTTAAGTAGGCTATTTTATTATTATTATTATTATTATTATTATTATTATTATTATTATTATTATTATATTTTTTGAGTAGCTTATTTTTTAAGTAGGCTATTTTATTATTATTATTATTATTATTTATTTAATTTTTTTAATGCACTTGCACTTTGCTACACAAGGCACATTAAAAAAAACATCCTGAACAGAAGAAAGGAGATAGGTGTAACTCAGAAGCTGCAGGTGTGTTTGCGGCCGCAGGAGGGCGCAAGCTGCTCCAGAGAGGAGACACTCTGCGCCAGAGGACTATGGAGAGGACGCGGTGCGAACACGGGTCTTGGGGTGAGGGGGTACAACACATGCGCAGTGTGACTGAAGCTGCGGCCGTGCGTTGAGACGTCTGGCTCAATTTCGGCGAGTGCAGGCCAGATATTACTGCGCATGTGTTAGACCCACGGACCTAGCCTCCTTTCCATAGGCCTTGTCTGCACCGCGGAAATGACCAGGCCGCGATAGTACCTGACGCACAATCAAATTAAGGACCTCAAATGGGTTGTGGTTATATTATTAGTGTTATTGTACCTTGGCATAGTTAACATTTTGCATCAATATTAATGAATTAATGACTTAATTAATGATTTAATGCAGCACCAGGTGGGCACTCCAAGTGCACACCCAAAGGTGTTCCTGACCTGAATAGTAGGGACCCTGCTTGAGAAGAGGAGCCCAGTGGACTGGTTATACTGGGACCACAGAGACGAGTGGACTGGTTATACTGGGACCAGAGAAGCCGAGTGGACTGGATATACTAAGGAGTTGAACCAGGAGTAGATTGTGGAGGACGTGGTGGTGCCATTCAGACCAGGTGAGTGCAACAACACAACACTGCTGAGCTCTCCAGGTGAGAACATCAATAACCACATTATGTATATTAGTGGCTGCAGCTGTTTTGGAGTTGATATTGTTGACATGTCTGCATTGCCTGCTGCTTTGTTCATGTTTTATTCTACTGTTGATTCTAAAATAAGTTCCCGGTGCTGTGGTGTCCATATGGCTCCGTTTTATTTATTTATTGTCCATCATTTTTTGTTTAATTGTCAGAGTTTTGTCTCTTTCCTCTCAGAAAACACTGAGGGAAACATTGGGGAAGGATGTTGTATATGTATAGTTGATAATCAGTTGTTATACTTGATAATGATTTGTATCTATACAGACTGCAGAGTGCCCATCTGTTGGTTTTGGACAGAAGGGGTCTTATTATGGTTGATTCTGTTCCACCTGTGTATAAGTTGACATTAATGCAATCTATTTTGTAGCCTAATGTACCATAGGGATGCACCGATACCGGATCGGATGCTGACTCAAATAGCTGGATTGTACATCGGTGACAATGGGACCGATCTATTAAATTAAATTCTATGTTTATATGCTATAGGCTATACATGATTTACTGGAATTTTAATTCCTGGTTAAGTTTTGACCAATTTGTTGCTGCATTAAAAAGGTTTACATCTGAATTGTAATTCCTGTTAATTTTGCTGGTGTACAATTTATTATTTTTATAATAAATAACAATTCACTAAATTCATATCTATATATTTCTTTGTTACATTTTTTTTTTACAAAGTTGATCCCAGTCACTTCCACTCAGCGAGGCATACAGCTTATTAATTAATCACTGTTATCGGATCGGTACCCGGTATCGGCCAATAACCAAAGCTCAGACATCAGCATCGGGACTGAAAAAGTCGGATCGGTGCATCCCTGAGTACTTTTATTTGAGTAAAATGCATTTAAAGTAACAGTACTTTTACTTGAATACAATATTCTATTGCTCTATTAGTTCTTCTAGTTTGTGTGTGTGTCAGTGATTGCTTCCTAGAGTGCATGAAAAGGAAAAAAAAATGCAACCAAGAAAGGGAGATCGCTGGTTGAGAGAGCTCCGTGGGGAGGGTTGTGTAACTCTTTGCTGCTGTTCAGGTATGTTTAAGTAAGGTCGAGGCAGGCGGTCTGATCAATATAATGCATGACTATGGCAGTTGTTTTTTTCCTTGCTATCACACAGACACACAGTCCTCACTGTGGATGTGTGAGGCAGGAGTAGCTCAGTTACATCCCCTTGGCCTCTGATTAGAGGGCGTTAACATTCTTTTTTATTATAAATTATATGACGTATAAGTCCGGACTAAACAGTATAGATGCCGTGTTGAGACATTTTCAACCCGTGAAATGCAGATTTTTATAAATTTGGTAAGAAATGTCAATATTACCACCACAACATTGATGTGTTTCATCATCATCATCAGTTGTTTAAGTGTGCAGTACCTCTTTTTATAAAAAGTCCCCTACACTTATTAAGCCGCATAAAAACCCCAGCTAGGGAGGAGATGGTCTCCGGTCAACAAATCATTCAAATCAAGAGTGGGGTTTTTCTGCAGCGCTCCAATGTATGCACAATTTGTTCTCTGAGTCTGTTTTCCTCGACTAATGTGAGCCTGTTCTCCGCAGGGCCTCGGAGAGCCCGGGCCTGTCCTCCCCACCCCGAACACACATCCCTCAGCCTCTAATTGGAGAGGAGTAGCAACCTAGCTAGCACAGCGCTGGGACCCGAGCGGCGGCCACTGAGAATGCATTAGCATTAGCATTGCAGCGGACCGACAGGTACATAATGATAACCTCAAGCTCTGGCCACTGGGAGCAGCCCCCTGTTCACACACACGCACACACACACACACACAAATACAAATGCACACACTCCCTACCCCCGTCTTCCTCTGTACACGCAGTCACGTAAACAAGCAGGTGTAATGCAGCCCCAGCGGTGGGCTGCTCCACGATCGGGGAGGAGAAAAAATCTGTTTCTGCCGTTCGGCTGAAAAGTGTGTGTAATGAACTTGAGTTCCATTGATCGGGACTGAGAGTACAGGACCGGGGGCTGTTTGTCCCAGAAGGGCTGCCGTACCACAGCTCGGTAGCCCCTCATAAATGTTTGAGAGGCCTCAGCCGCTCTAGATCCACGCTACCTGGGTTACAGCACACACACACACACATCCAGGTTGATGCTGATGATGGATGGATGGATGGATGGATGGATGGATGGTGGGTAGTGGTGGTGGTTGAAGGGATCGATCGTACTTTTAGCTTGACGACATTGAGGTGGTGTGTTTTCGTGAGAATCGGAGGTGTGTTGACGGCGGTGTTCAAAGAGATTTAAAAAAAAAAAAAGGTGTAGATGTTTGGCACTTCACATCTATGGGAAAAACTATTCAGCATGAGAAGTTCCCATAAAAACTTACATTCACACTTTCAAGTCTCTCTCCAGGTGTTTGGAGACTGATATTTGCAAGAATGTGCTAATTTGTTTGGCGTGCTATACTTTCCTATGCCGTACCGCTAAGCTCTTAGGCCCTCCGCTGCCCCCCCGAAAGCCCCTATATGCTGTACACAGGATTGATATTACTGCAGATATCACTTAGAAAACACCTGACGTGCCGGGCGGACCATCCGCGCCTCCTTTTGACTGCTAAGTACCAGCTGGTGGGAGGTCCTCTGCGTTATGCAGCCGGTAATAAAAGTTGAACATTGATTTTCTGTAGCAGCTTGTAACTGTTAATGTTGAGACATCAATAGCAAAAGCAAAGCGCTGGTGCCTTAATAGGAGGCCGAGAATGTGGAGGGCGCGAGCAGAGGCTGACTCTAAATCACAGAATCTATCCCGGCCGATCGATAGGACAGTAACTGCAAGTGTCCCTCTGCTTTCCTAATGTTTTATAATAAACTGACAGCCTGTAATAAGGCCAAGGGAGAGGGAGAATGAGAGGGGAGGGAGGGAAGGAGGAAGGGAGAGAGATGGAGGGCAACAGTTTCTCCATAGCTTGCCCATCTTAAATCACCCCACATGGGAGCGCAGGAGAGGAGCAGAGGAGGAGGTAGGAGGGAGGAAAAGGTTTTTTTCTTGAGTGAAAAAAACTTTTACAGGAGCATTTGTCTGGTTGTACTCACTGCTACGGTAGTTAGTGAGTGTATTGATGGAGCTGGGGAGGAGAACTTTAGGGGATTGTGTCCTGTATTGCTTCGGCGGGGCAGTGAGTTAAAGTGTGTATTAAATCCTACTGCCACCGTGCAGATGTCACCAGATTCAGGTAGGAGTGCAGGGCCGGGCTGCACATGTTATGACTGTTACTGGGTGAGATAGTGCTGGAAAGAGATTACTACTCGTTCTACTACTTGTTGCATGCTTTGGCTATATTATATAAGGGCTACTTGTGCAAACAAAAAAGGTCAACTTTATTAGAGTTGTCATATACTGTACATACAAGTACATACATGAAATTTGACTTGTGCATTTAACCCATAATAAGCATTTAGGAGCAGTGGGCTGCTGTAAAGCGCCCGGGGAGCAACTTGGGGTTCACTGTCTCACTCAAGGACAGTAGGAACCGGGGATCGAACCACCAACCTTGTGGTTAAAGGGCAACTCGCTTTACCTTATCTGCTACAGCCGCAAAAAAAGTGTTGTTACTCCATTTTACGTTTGCTCATTATAACGTTATTGTGATAAGAATATTTTCTTAACGAGACAGTAACAATGAAAAGGTATATTTTATTACTACATTTGAAAACCGGGTCGCTTTTGTTCAACCTTGATACACTTGAGCCTTGAGAAAAAAACTCTGAAACATAACAATTAAACCTCTTTATTGCTAAGATGCATATCATACAAATGTTGATGAAATGGTGAAGAAATTGACAATTCAAGATTTTGGAGACTATACTGTGGTTTCACATTGAAAATAAATAGGTAATGTGGGTCACTGTTTATTGGCAAGAATCTGGCGATACGATAGGTATCACGATACAGAGGTAACGATTCAATATATTGCGATACTGTAAGCAAGGCGATATATTGCGATCTTTTTTTTTTTAAATCAAATTTTTGGAAAACTCATAGAATAAAGAACACACCACTGTATGCAAAAGTTTACTTGCTGCTTTTTTTGTCTTATCACTTATTTATCACTTAAGTGTTTAATACTGGGGTCTGTAAATGTACAAATCCCCATGTAAACACTCCCCCCTCCTCCATATTATGTTGCTTTACTCTCAGATAACTGGACTTGTTTGGAACCAGATAAAGACCAGTGTCAACATAATCATCATAAATCCTTGTACGAGTATGATAAGACCTAAAAAAGAGAAGAAAAGAAGGCGAGCTAGGCTGTAAATTGGAAAGATACTTTGGAGATAATCTGGGAAATGTCGAAATCCATCAGGAAAACTGTAACGTATCTCAGGTGAGATATGAGGCTGAGACTAAAGGGGGAGTCGGGTCAAGGGTGAGAGGCAGCGATCCACAATAATCCCCACCGCCACCACCATCACAACTCACCGCAAACGGCTGCTTAATGACAACAGCCTGCAGTATTGCCAGGTAATAGTGGCAGGCTTGGAGACCTGGAGCTTTTATTGCTTGATAAAGTCTGAAAGCCTTTTAGGCAGCCTCATTACATGGAATTCCCTACAAAGTGGCGGCCGGCGTCAGGAGCCGACTGCACGCCATGTTAGATTTCTTAGGCTAAAATTGACAGAAAATAGGCGGAAGTATTAGGTTCATTGCTTTAGGGTACACTCTCACCTACTCCTGATGAGATGAAAGAAAATGAAAGAAAAAGTCGGGACACTCAAACCTGATTAGTCGGGTTCGGCTCTTCTGTCGTGGACAAAGTTTGAGCGAATATTTTTTTGTTTGTTTACTGCGTCACAACGAGGCCTGGAGGAAGCTGATGGGTGGGGGGGGGGGGGCGATAAAAACATTTGTTTGAAAGATGCGAGTCCAATACTTCTCAATCAGCACGTGTTTGCCGATGCACTTCACCAAGTTTGAAAACAGAGTGATGAAAAAGCACTAGATGCAGTCGCTCCGTGCATGGATTGCACTTTATGAACCTCATACATACATTTATAGTCTTAGCCCCACCGCAATCACTGCTACTGTATTTTCCATTACTGCTGTCATTGCACCAATCCAGTCACTGAGTCTGTCATTTGTGGGACACGCAAACATTAGTCAAGCATACACACACACACACACACAGAGAGAAACACACATGCTATGAAGCATGATTCATGCCACATTTCTCACACATGCGTCACACAGTATCTGGGTATTTTCTCATGAACTTCTAGTGTGGCGAAAATGACATCTAAAATGTGAAATTGCATATGAGTTAAAACATGTGAAATGTTTGTAAACCAGGTGTATCTACTTCAAATCTGTTCAGATGAGTCCAAATAGAGTGCTACAGGAATGTGTCCTAAAACTTGGAAATGAGTTAGCATTTTAGTACTTCCAGTTCCCTCGTCTGAAAGTCAATGTTTTTTTTTAATGGACCTTTTAATTAGATGTCTGAAATAAGGTCTGTGGTTAACACAAGCTGAAGAGACGTTTTGTTCTACGATATAAGATATGTCCGTTAATATCCCACTCGTGAATTTTTAAGCTTTTACATGTCTTTAAAAAGGCGGTGGCTAAATGAGACTACTAAACGCCATCACGTGTACTCGTCCGCCTTTACAGCCTCGTTATGTATGCTCATGCGACCGTAGTGTAATTAGCGTTTCACTTCAAAAATCATGAAAGTGGTGATCATTTGTGAAGATTATTTTATGGACCAAAAAGTGTAAGTATCATAAACATGTGTTTGCCACAGAGATTATTTTCTGCAATAATCTAAAACCCTAAAGGGAAAATCCCATTGGGTTTTTGTTGAGGAAACCCAGGGCGATGCTAACTTCCTGGTTGGCCTACAAAAATACTGACGTATTTTTACGTCATCCCTGCAGCGCTCTATAAAAGAGAGTTTTTGCCTAATCCAAATACAGCTTGCATTCACTATCCTCACTTGTGAGGATTGGATGTAAGTCTCCAATGTGAACAATTTTTTGTCCCTACGGTTTACACACACTGTAGTTGTGCTCTTTTATTGTAAATAATCACGTGTACTACCTAATAGCAGCCTTGGTGGATGTAGGGGTGGGTGGCTTTTATGTTAAAACATGTAATTTTACGATTGGCACCTGTACTTAGAGTACAGGTTAAGTTAAAGGTCAATTTTAGCTGTGTTCCTGTTAAGCAACTCTGCCTAATACATGCTTTACTGGCTGATCCTGATGTTTCCTGGTCCCTCTGGAGAGCAGGAAAAGACCGTCACATTTCATGTTGAGTCTAGGTTTCCTGACAACCCATACACCCACTAACCGTGCCTTTTATACATGTATTGATCAGGTCAAAGGTACAGCGGATGACTCCATTCTGTTGACTTACAGCCCAGTAAAAAAGCAGGAGTCCCACACACACAGCAGGCAGAACAGCAAAAGGAAAAAAAAAGTCCCTATTATGTTGCTTTTAATTAAGTTGTAAAGCGTTGTTCCGGTTATATGCTCCATTATTTGGCTCCTACCTCAGTCTCAATGGGTGTAAATATTGAACCGTCGCTGCCTCTCGATGTTAATCAATCCCCGACCGAATTCTAAATGATTCGGTTCATTTCAGGAAATGAATATTTGCCATGCGTTATGGGGGAGAGAGAGCGGGCGGTGTGCATGAATTAGCCAGCTCCCTGGCCCGCTGGCCGGGGATCAGGGCATTGATTCTGAGCAGCCTCGGCTGTTGCTTAATTAGGACGTACCTGTCTGGGAATTACATGTTTTTTTTCCTCTCATTGTGTGGAGAGACAAATATGATAGAGAACTGGAGAGAGAGAGAGAGAGAACGAGAGAGAGAGAGAGAGAGAGAGAGAGAGAGAGAGTCTTTTTTCATCAAGGTTAATCACGTTTGCTGTGTTTGTGTTGTTGTCAGCAGATTTGTGTCTGACCTCGCGGTGCTCAGTGTGTGTCTTCAGTGTGTGGCGCTCTAAACATGCTAATGAGAGATCCCTGCATCGGAGTACGGCTGGTGTTGGTGATGAAGTGTAGTAATGGAAAGGTAAATAGAGAGGTGGGTTGAAGCAACAAAGAAAGATGGGAAAAAAACCCAGTGTTGAGTCACTTCAGAAATGTTTTTGTGACACAATTTCACAAGATTCTACTTATTTCAATATTTGTATGGAATGGACGTCTATCAGTCATTTGTCACTTGTTTTCAGTTGTTTTAAGAGGAAAGTACAAACAGACACTCAACACAAGTTTAAATGACTGTAGTTAAGACGTTTTAAAGAAGGAAAGGGGCGGAGGAAAAGCTGAGCGAGGGAGGAAAAGAGATAAATGACGGTTTCAGATGTGGGTGAAGATAAACGAGGTGGATGTGAGGATGGAGTTGTGATAGATTGAGGCGTACAGAGATGGATGTGAAAAAGAGAGAGGGAAAGGGCAGAGCAATGAGAGAAGAGACAATGTAGAGGGGCTGGATGGATGGTGAGGGATGGATAGGTGGGTGTCTGACTAATCACTTGACAGACAGCTAATGTGGTGCTGAGGCAGCTCTTGAATCACTGGCTGTCTTGGTTCCTCATGAATGGACAACACTACTGATTTCTGATCACTGACCTAGAATAAAGAACAGCCGGCATTACATCATGTTTTGAATATTCATTTAATTGTATTACTTGGCTTTATAGTCTATTATTTTGAGATCAACTTAATTGGTTTGACTTTTAAACAGCTTATAAACTAACCAACAATCTTCAGGTACCAACGGTGCCCTATGCAGGCAGGAAGTTATATAGAGCTGCAGCTATTATTCTGTTGTGTGGCCAGGTTTTTCACTTTTTTTCCAACATGTTTTAGTCCAAATGATTAATTGATTATTTGAGAAAATAATCAACAGATTAATCAATAATGAAAATAATCATCAGTTGCAGCCTTAGTCGATACTGAAATGATGTAGCTGAAATAAACCGCTGGCATGGGCAGATTAAATAAACATGCATGACATTAAGGATCAGAGTATTTCCAGAATTTCGGGATAGAATCACTTACAGTACTGTAATCCATAAAATGAATGTATAATACCGTTTTTTTTTCATTTAAAGCAACATAAGGGGTAGCACATGGAAATTAAGTTTACATAGTTAATAGAGCTACCAATGTGACTTCTTTAAATAAACTTTCGCTACAGAGGAATCAAGCTTAAATTCTCCACATTTTCGCAGCTTTTCACCGGCTTTGTTCCTTCTCTAAAGGCTTCAATATGGGAGCATTATTTAGGGCTATGTCCACAAATCTGCTCTCTCCGCTGGGAGCATTTACCACCCCGCGCTGCTCTGGCAGCTCCTCTGGTTCTCCTCTCGGCTGACAAGGACTGGCAGCGCCTGTCTCACCCAATTACACCTGATGGGGGTCTGACCTGTAGAGCTGGGTTAACTGGTTGCTTGCTGAACACTCTCTGACCTCTGTCACCGCGTCTGCTTTGCCAGAAACTGTCTGTGTGGTGGCGTGATTCAGGCGTACATCTGTATGAGTTTTGGTGAAAGTTGATCAGTAAAGCTTGTTATTTTTTTTTTCTTTTCCATTGATAGTTTTTGGGGGGGTTTAAGCAGGTTTCAAGCATCACAATAGCACAGAACTTACTCATTTTAGGAAGCACATGCTCCCTAACTTCATACCTGGGAGATGCCTTCTCAAATTTCTACCGAGTATATACTGTACTGTATAGTGCAATTTGGAGTTAATTCCCCTTTAAGTGGAAAGAACAGATTCTTTTTTTTTTCACTTTCCTCAGCCTGAATTTGAACTTGTGACCCATTTCTCACCTCTGGGCGTTCATGTCACCAGTCTCTCTATTAGGCCTGTAAGCTTTTTAAAGGAAATCAAAGTCCCATTAACAGTGTATTGACACCATACAACTACTAATCCTTTACTGAACTCTGACCCAGGCAGCATTCTCTCTCTCTCTCTCTCTCTCACTCTCGCTCTCTCTCTGCCGTTTTGTGGGTCTCTTGCTCAACACCCAACGCACACAATCATTGCTCACAGTCCTACAAACACTTAACAGATCAATGCTCTGAGAGTGATAATCTCCTCCTTGATATAGAGGGTGAAAGCCTTCACTTAAGACGAGCAGCGAGTGACGGGGGGGGGACAGCGAGAGAGCAGAGAGCACACACACAGATCAGGACAAGTGTCTCCTCTCAGCTGGAGTGACATCTATATCCCCGTCTTTATCGACAACTGGCCTAAGTAAGAGCTCTTCTGGCCAATCCATCCACAGAAAGAGAGATGTTGAGAGAGAGAGAGGGTAGTAGATAGAGGGAAAATAATCAAGACACAAACAGAACGATAGGGAAAGAAAAAGAGGCAGAGGGAGAAATAGCACTACCTCCACAAGGAAGAGCAGTACTGTAGTTGTAATAGTGGTAGTGATACAGCAGTCATGATATAAAGGACACAACAGTATTGCCAGACAGGAGCGTAGATATTGGATGATTATGCAAAAACATAGATTATGTTCAACAACTTTTACAAATGTTCTTTACGTCCAATGTCAATGTTTTTAAAATTCTTGCTTTCTACAATATATCTCTGCAGGGTAATATCATTCTTACGCTAGGGCTGAGCGATATGGCCAAAATCTTCTATTTCGATATAGGTCATTTCATATTTCCATAGCAATATAGATATCACAATATAGCATGTTTTATAGCAATAGGAGATAACCACATGGTAATAGGGATGCACTGATACCGGATTGGATATCGGACAGATACGGCCTCAAATAGCTGGATCGGGTATCGGTGACAATAGGGCGGATCTATTCAAGTCAGATCTATATGTATATACTATATATATGATGTACTGGAATTTTAATTCCTGTTTAAGTTTTGACCAATTTGTTGCTGCATTAAAAAAGTTGATGTATGATTTTTTTTTAATTTTAATAATAAATAACAATTCAGTAAATTTATATCTATGTATTTATTTGTTACATTTTGTTTTATAAAGTTAGGGAACTTCCACACAGTGAGGCATACAGCTTATTGATTAAACACTGGTATGGGATCGGTACTCGGCATCGGCCGATCGGGAACTGAAAAAGTCTGATCGGGGCATCCCTACATGGTATAAAGCCTATTTCTGTAAACTCCTGTGTGAATTTAATACTTGACAAATGAAAAGTACTGAGTATTTTCTCATTTTAAGAACTTGAGAACAAAATGAACATAACAATTTCAAGTGAAATTACAGAGAATAAATAAATAAATATAGGTCTATCCTATATCACGATAGAAACTATAAAGAAAAATATATACGATAGACACTTTTATATCGTTTTGATATATATTCATATTACCCCGCTCTATATTATGTCAAATAAAAGTATTACTAACACAAACATGACCGTAAAATAGAACAAACAGTAGTTCCCTGTATCAAACCAGTGTCATAATGAATACACCCCATTATATTAGCCCCAGCTGAGAGTACAGTAGCCGGTGTTAGAGATTAAATGAAGCTAATAAAGACAGGAGAGTCTAATCTTTTAGTTAGAGCTACTTTCATGCCTCATTTCCCTACAATCCTTATTAACTGTCTCCGCTTGTAGTTCGGAAGCTGTGTGAACGTACACACGGATGCACACTTGCTTTCTCATTTGCCACACACATGATTTCACTTTCCCTCAGGTATATGTATGTATCTCCACCTCACATCTCCATTCAGCTGTGTGAGATATTAATCAATTCTAAATCTCCCGGCTTTACATTACTCCAGCCCCTCCCCATCCCCATCCCCATCCCCATCCCCTCCACCCCCCAACACCTCCACCAACACAGATCCCCTCAGCCGGCTCTACGGCGTCTGCGTCGGGCTTCTTTCACGGGGAGGCCTGAACAGGCACTGCCGGGGGCGATACACATCCCTCAGGTGAGCCTTTCATTATGGATGATGTTTCTGCCAAATTATTTAGACCCTGAGCCCCAGCAACACCCCTGCCCCGTAAAAAAAAACCCACACAAACAAAAATGCCCGCATGCACGCAGACATACACACTCCAAAACCCCACTCCATCCCTCCCCTCTTCTTCTTCGCTGTACCACAAACACCGCTAACGCAAACGTTAATCCTGCCTGATCACCTCAGTGTGGGGGTGTGTGTGTGCAGTTCATTAGTCCCTCTTTCTTTGTTTAGAGAAGGTAAAGAAGTGAAAGTGTGACCCTTGTGGATTACAGGTGGATGGAGGGAAGGGGGATATATTCATCATGTGTATGCCACTGCTGCTCTCGGTGCCATAGAGGGGCCAGGCTGAGCAAAACTACCTTGACATCATTGGTTGCAGTAATGTAGGATGTTAAAATAGGTTTGGTCGTGTGGTTGTGTGTGTGTGTGTGTGTGTGTGTGTGTGTGGTTGTGTGTGTGTGCGTGTGTGTGTGTGTATTCCTCAGAGGCCGTTTGCTGCAGACTTGTTAGGAAAGAGACAGAGATGACAGTCTCCTGGCAATGTCTGACCTCGGCTTAGAGAGTGGAGAGCAGCTTTGGCATCTGAACACACACACACACACACACACACACACACATCAATGTACCCCTTCTCTTCGTCCCTTAACTCATTTGGCTACTTATCCCTCCACTTCCCTCCCCTCCCAAATCCCATGCTCCCTCTCTCCTCCCAGCCTCAGCTCCCCTCTCGCCTGTCCATCCCAAATGCTTCACGGTACCTGGCTGCCTCCCACCAATTCCCACTCTCTCCCACTTCATCATCCTCCCATCTCCTCCTTCTCATCCTCTCCTTCCTCTCCTCCTCCCCTCCTCGGTTGACCCCCCAACTCACTCCTTTCTTTTCTGACCCGCCAAAGCTCAATTGGAGAATCACTCCCCTCCTCTTGTAACTCCCCATCCTCACTGTCTCGTGCACTTTATTTTCACTCAACACGCTCACCTGATGCTTACTCTACTACTGCTGCATTCAACACTAAAGATTAATTTTACATTCCCACTTACTGAGCATGTGTTATCAGTTGTTTTGCGTAAAAGGAAACTTAAACTGCGTCGTTGCATGTAAAAGCCTTCTGTGTTGGAAGAGGACCATACTTTTCCTCGTTCCTTCCTTCCTCACTTTCTCTTTTGTCCCTTCCGGACCACTGCTCCCTTCCTTCCTCCTCTCCTCCTCCTTCATTCCTTCCCTCTTTTCCACACCCTCCCTCGCCCCCCCCCTTTCTTACTTCCATTTCCTTTCCCTCCCATCCTTCCTGCCTCTCTCCATCACCTGCATCTCTTTGATCATCATCCCCTACTCCTGCATCTCAGGAGCATCAACTCTTCAGGGTCAGGAAGGAAACATTTCCCAGGAACCTCTGACTGTATCTCCCCCCTCAAATCTTCCCGCTTCGGGACTCTCAGAGACTCACCCAGGCTGAATAGGACCAGGAACTTGAGGCAGACGAACTCCCGTTGGTCCAGCTGGAGGGCGCGTAGCTTGGCCACCATTTCCTGGGCGTGGCTCAACAGGTTGTTGAGGGTGGCTCCCGCCTGAGAGGCAATCACTGCATAGTCCACCTGGAATAAGCAGGGAGAGAGGGATGTCAGGAGAAAAAAAAGATGTTGAATTGAATGACCGGATAGCTATAGCTTGTTAGCAACTTATAGGGTAGCTCGGCTAGCCAGCTAAATAGATAAGTCAGTATGTGGCAGCTGGTGACTCCAACCCATGGTGTCGTGTTATTTTACACTAGTTGGCTACTTATCTCTACTTTCTGAAGTTCAGCACCTGCAAGTTCTGCAAGTACAGTAGCTAGCTACTGCTCGATTAATAAACGGAAATCTGAAAAAAGAAAATTTGGAGTTCAAAAAGCCTTAAGAAAATGAAATTTTTTTAGTGATGTTTAAAAGTAGTTCGCAATTTGCACATCATAATTTCCTTTCTGATATGTTAATGCACAAATCTATCTATCGCTTTACTGCCAGTGCGTCACACTCGTGTACTATACAGTGGTCGAGAATTAAAGATGAAATTCCGAAATGATCATTTGACCAACGCGATGTAAACATTGTATTCTGGTTGTTGACTGGTTTGGGTGGACATCGTCCGTTGGAGCACCATTTTACGTGTTTTGGCCAATAACAGATTAGCATGAAAAAAAAAATTATATCGCACAGACGGCCCTTTTCTCTCTCGCCTGCGCTGCAGGAGTCGCTGTTGAAGCATTTTAGTCAGAATTTCAATAATGGATTTTTCCCAAAGAAGGGAGAAAAAATATTTTATATCATACCGACATTTGGGAATGGTTTATTTCAGCCAAGTACTCTTTTTGATATTTTTATCTCCCTCTTGCCTCTCAAAAATAGAAGAGGATCAACCTCTAAGTACCAGCCTCCTCTGGTTTAGATACAGCAGACCTAATAGACATTAGCTTCCCCTCTCTTACTATTTGGCCTTTTCCACCTGGTTTCATCATGTCTCACTGTGGATATCTGTTATTCTTTGCGTTTCTTATCTCTGCCCATTCAAGGGTTATTTCAACCAACGAAAATATATCTAAAACCCCCAATGTGCAAAAAATGATTGACAGCTATACAGCACATGACTGTACCCTGAACACATCACCAGCGCAAACTTCATGTAATGATTTTTTTCATCGCTGTACCTGCTCTACTGCACTCTCAACACGGAGTCAACCGCTTTGGTCTGTCTGTCAGAGCGTGAGACACTGGTGGATGTGTCAAAAAATGCAGCTGCAGGCAGTATGTTTTTGCAGTTTAACAGTTTTTTATGACAACATGCTGCTGTGTGTGTGTGTGTGAGCGTGGGAGTTCACCTCCAACAGACTGGACCTGCCAGATTTGACTTCTCTCTCTCAGATTTCTATTATACAGCAAAACAACAACATGTATGCCGAGACACGACAAAAAAAAAAAGATATATAGATTTCACATAAACCCATTTTTCTTGGTTCCAACCCATCTGTCCAACATGCACACACACACACACACACACACACACACACACACACACACACACGCACTCCCTATTCAGGTGCACTTCATATCTGCAGCCACAGCACATTTGTCTGGGAGGCAAGTCCTTAGCTGCCACTCAAAGTAAGCAGGGCCATATTAAATTTTTATATTTATTGACAATTCATTACCATAATTGACTGTGCTAGAGGTTTCCAGGGGAAGGTAGATGTCGGCGTGTGCAGTTCCTAAAGCTCAGGGAGGAAGAGGGTCCCCGTGAGCCCCCCATTTGCAATTAAAAACACCCCTGGATCTGGAATTTATTTATTGTGTAAATGGGATGATTGGAGCCTGTTTTTCATCTGTGTGAAGAAGGGCAGGTTCAAAGTAAAGTTAACAATACGTCATGTTTTTCCCTCTCTTCTCCTGCTTTTCTTTCCTTTCTCTTTACTGTACCTCTCTCCCGATTTATCCTGAACTCCTTTGTCCCTCTCTCTTTTCCTCCTTTCCGCCTTCGAGACGGTTAAGAGTTATGACTCGGTGAAAAGCAGACACTGCCCCCCTTCCAAGGTGTCAATCAATTTACATAAAATCAACTGTGCATGAAATAACTTCATTGAAGGATTGGACTGTTGATGGTGATGCCTTGGGTTATTGCCTTCTAGCCTTAAGTAAAAAGAGAGAAGAGAAAAAAGCGCTATAATGTCACTATAGCAGACTTAGCACTAACCCTGGTGACCTGCGTATCAGTCAATCAATCAATACTACTTTATTATCCCTCCTGGAGAGTAAATATATGAATAAACCTTCAAATCTTAGCCCATCATGAATACGATGAACAATCTTAGCAGAGCATTAAAGATGAATATGGGAGGTGAGAGCGGTTTGATGGGTGGAGGGCTTTGATGTGTGTGGGGAGACGGTGATGGAGAATGTACCTTGTTTGAAAGCGCTACGACTGGCCGAGGAACTTCTGTTTTTGCATTTCTCCTTCATTTGAATTTCATGTACACCAGGAGCGTCGTGCTATCAAAATATCAGGATTTTCATACCGAAAAAACGGCCGCCAAGCTGTGAGGCCTTGCTTAATCATTCAACAGTTCAGTCCCATCTTTTGTCATTTCGTGTTTGCGAGCATTTCTACGTTTGATCGTGTGACAGGATAAAGAACAAGCCTCCTCTTTGCCACTCATGGCCATTTCTCACTGCTGTTGGTGACAAAAGGACATGTTCAGAGAAAGACAGAAAATAAGAAAAAAGGCAGAAATTGAAAGTGAAAGAGAGAAACTGAATGACAGGCTATAACAGTAAATCTGCTGGTAGCATGGATTTCTTTTCAAAGGCCAGTATGAGTGCAGCGTGTGACTGACGAGAGCAGAGAAGAGGCTTGATTCAAAGCAAAAGGGGAGAAGCATCTGTCCAAATTTCCATTTGAAGAAATCTTCTGTCCCAAAGTCACATTTTATTCTATTAAGAACTGAAAAATGACTGCCAACATGAGGACATTTAATTTGTTCCCAACGCAAACTTTATCAAGTTAAACTGTTGTAAATGACTCTCAATGTGGTACAGTTTGACGCCCACAGTAGCAGAAAATAGACCAGGATGCAATGCAACGAGAAGAGATTTTTTTAACAGGAAAATCTGTCTTTACCTACAAGTACTGAATAAAGCAGGCTGCTCTCATACCATCCGTAGCTATACCTACAAAAAGTAATGAACTGTAATCTGTATGTATCCCACGAAATCAATGCATACCACATAATCGTGAACCAGAAAGTATAAAGAGCGACAAACGCCACGTAGGGAGGAGGTCGGGGTGGATGGGTAGGTCAGAAAACACCAGACCTTTGCCCAGGAGACCGCTGTTCATGTACCATGTGAAACGTAAATTCCGTACTTAAGTAACGCCACTTCCGTAGTTATTTTAAACCAAACCACAATCTTTTCCTAAACCTAACCAGGTAGTTTCCTGTGGAGATGGAAGTTTATTTTGAAAAGACTGTATGCATGTAATGTGGAAATTGACACATGTTGCTGGACATTCATATGCACGAAAAATGATGAATAACTTTTGGTATGATATCATACAAACCCCTTGTATGAGGATATGTTGAATAAAGTCCAGTCCTCCTCTCTGAGCTTTTGCAAAAAAAATTATCCGACAAACAATTTAGAAAATCGTAAACTTTGCTTAAAAAACGCTAAAATGTTCAACAAAAAAAAATCAATTTCATCACAAATAACTCGCTGAACATAACCGTGTCTTAGATGGTCCAAGTTTTGACTTAAAATGTTTTCTTATAATATCCAAAAGACCAATATCCTGAGCATATTGTAACAATTAAGTTATTAGCACATTACAGCCCAATGTGGCCAATGAACAGCGCAGTGTGTTGGCCCACACAGTCATTATGTGATTTGTTATGTGTGTGTGTGTGTGTGTAAAACATTTGCTTTGGGTAATGCTGCTACTGAGTTCTAAATATCCCTGGTGTTATCGCTGTGCTGTCACCCCTGGCCAGGCAGAGAATAATAGGAAATAATGAACTGTTTCAGAGCCTCACACACACACACACACACACTCTCTCACACACACTCTCTCACACACACACATTTTTCCCCATAGCCCCCCCAACACCAGCTGTTCATTAACCACAGTATGCAAACGAAACTGCCGTCCTGCGCCTCCCCTGATTATCAGCCCCTCCTCCTCCTCCTCCTCCTCCTCACCGCTCCGATCTCTTCAAACTGCTCTCATCATCTCCTCCTCGATCCCTCCTCATTTCATCTCCTTCTTTCTCCCCTCTTGTCCCCTACCACCTTTATGTTCTCCTCCTGTCCTCCCTATAGTCTGCCCTATTTCTTCTGTCTTCTTTCATCATGCCAGCAACTCCTTACCTTCTTCACTTCTTCCTTATTACCACTTCTTCTTTTCCTCACTCCTGCCTCCTCCTCCTCCTATCTTCCTTCTCTTTTCCTAACAAACCTCTTCCTCTCTTTCCTCTCCTCTGTCATGTTGTTCCACTCTCAGTCCTCCATCTCTCCCCTCATTTCCTCCTCTCTCTTCCTCTTGCTCTCTGCTTCCATCAGTTTCTATCACTCCTCATTTTATCCTCTCCATCCTTTTCCTTTCCTCCTGCCCTCATTGTGCATACTCCTCTATTTCCCTTCTCCATCATTTTTCCCAACTCTCCACCACCTGTTACATCAACACTTCTCCTTCTCTTTGGCTCTTCCTCCTTCCTTTTCTTTGTGTTTTATCTTCACCTGTTTGTGTGCATATTGGCCTGATGTACATGCAGATACTTCCACTACTCTTTCCCACGGTTTGTACTACTCAACCACTAGAAGCACCACTGCTCATTTACCAGAGGCAATACTTCTTCAGCTATTCTGAAAATCCACCCCCTGAACTTGTTTTCTTTCGGAATCATGGAATTAAAGCAGGACTTCCCTGTGTACGGCGTGCCTGCCTTGCTTCAATATTTATACCAGCATCTATTGTTGTAAAACATTTTGTTGAAGAGCAATGTTTTGGAGAGCCGGCCCAATCTATAATTTATGACTCCTCATCTCACTGACAGCCACGCCACCGGTCAGAGGCATATTCATGATGAGCGGTCTCATGTATTTGTGTGTGCATGAGATTATGAAAATCACTGAGTGCTGAAGGAGTCTTCCCTGCATACTCTGGGTGTGTGTGATTACTGTTTGACAGTGTGTGTATGAAGCAAAAACAGAATCACAGCATCCCGATGCTTTGAGGACCTGCATTTGGGCCTCAGGCATCAGCTCCCACCAAGTTCCTTCAGGGCCCCAGTAAAAAACAAAATAACACACTTAGCCACATTCTTTATCTGTCCGCCCACTCACTATGCTGCACCATGCGCAACCGAGTGCTTTATTTATTCGCTGGCGGAGTCTTCATGCACTGAGAAGAAAATGCCAAATTGATTATTCTGGTGACATTAGTGTATATCTATAAGCATAATCTATTTTTAATGAAGCGGGGACTCCTGTGTAGCGGAGTGATCAATAAAGCTTTAAGGGAAATGTTGAGGTGTTACAGAGTCCCTCGAGGAGCGAACATAGACTTTAAACATAGACTGTATATAAGAAGTGGACGTAGTCACCGTGACGTCACCCATTGGTTTGTGAACTGTCGTATTGGACCTCGGGTTTGGCATTTTGGCCGTTGCCATCTTGTTTTTTTTGCAACCAGAGGTGACACGAGAGGGTGGAGCTAAGTACAGCTGAACGCTGAATAAGACATTTTTAGGCTACCGAAATGTTATAATTCATACCATGAACTGAAAACACACTGTGAAAGTGTTGAAGTTGTAAGACGGAAACACAGACAACACCCAGACCAGACAACGCCGTGGTAACGACCTGTCAATCACAAGGTAGCCGCGCCCTAAAGCATACCTGCTTTGTAGTCTATTTTACTCTAAATAGGACCATAATTTACTAAATGAACATCATGTTGTATTGAAGAAGACGTGAAACTAGCGATTAAGAACATAAACTCATGTTTCCAATGTTTACTGAGGTAATAAATCAAGTGAGAAGTAGGCTCATTTTCTCATAGACTTCTATACAATCAGACTTATTTTTGCAAACAGAGGAGTCGCCCCCTGCTGGCTATTAGAAAGAATGCAAATTTAAGGCACTTCTGCATTGGCTTCACTTTTCAGACTCGGAGGTTTCCCACTGGGTTCAAACAACTCACCTGCTGGCCAGTGACCAATAGGATGGAGCCCTCCTTAGCGTGCATCACCTGCCGGAATACGTGGTCGAGGATGAGGAGTTCGCTCCAGCAGTTCTGCAGCAGCTTCATCTGGTCGTCCACCTGGTAAGAAATAATAACATTGGGTCAACTACTTGACTTGGGGGGAAGGGGTTAGAAAACAAACCAGAATGTTTGAAAGCTCATGAGGAGGTCAACCTGATGAGCTGTTGTGCATTAAACTGTCAGCGGCTTGTAAATATCACAGACAGCTGTTTGCAGGGTAAGCTTGCTCACAGGTCAATCAGTTGCGCACCTCTGGCATTATTTTTTCAACTTTACACAAAGCTAAAAAGTGTTACTACACTTTCTCATCACTCAGCGGAGCACTTTGCAACGTGCCTGATTGAACAACGCTGCCAGGTTTATCTGTTTGCCCATTGCCAGCAGTTTGTGAGTGATTCCACAGATGATAATGATTAAGTAGCCTCCTGAATGCCAGCCGCTGGCTCCCAGGGACCTGCCAGGTGAGCTTGGGAAGCTGAGGCAGGTCAATCGCTGGTTCTGTACACCAACAACAACCCCCTCCATTGTAACTGTTACTCTCTTCCCATGCCTGGCTGTGTTAATCATTACTCCGCATAGCCAGACTCAGACAAAAAAGCCCACATTGAGAAGGAAGGAATGAGGAAAATGTATGAGAGGCTCTTTCTTTCTCCTCCCTTTCACCCCCCCTACCTTTTTTTTCTATCAACAAACATTGTCCTCTTTGTGGTATCATTGGAATAATGTGTCTTTTTGGGCACACTGCGGTTTCATGGTGATGTGAATCACTTTGTGTTGCTTTGAGTCTGTGAGAACTATCTGTGATGTTCGTCATCAATGTCAACCACAACTTGTAGTGAAGAATGTGGGTCGATGTTAAAACTATTGCAGGCAGGTGCAGCGTGAACACCGCTGAAAGGAATTTCTTTTTGTGCTGTCTGGAAATTGCACAGGGATCCGTTTGTTGAAATCTACAATGACCTTAGGTAAAAAACAAAGTGATATCAATAACCTTAGCTCTTCCAACAAACGTTCTTATTTCCTTGTATGACACGGCAGTGGCTGTGGCCAAGTCTGAAGTCTGCTACTTGTTGATTAGGATTGTTATGACTGGTGATTGGGGCTGGTGTCAAACAGTGTCTGTTTAACTTTCAGGTAGACACAATAGCTGTGACAAATAACACACACTGTTGGATAAGGATGGGAATAACCACAGGCCCCACAATACAATGGGGTGACATACATGATACTTGAGTCAGAATACCATCTTCTTGCGATTTTAAAAATGTTGTGATAAGATATATTGTGATTTATTACCTTTTTTCAACTGCAAATTATGCAGTTCGTTCAGTTAGAAGTATTGATACATATCGATACAGAATATTTGAAACGGTTTCAATACTCATTTACTGCAGCATCGATACACAGGTAGCTGCGCTTTCTGCTCTCTCTTCTCTCCAACATGCGCCCTGACACACACACTGCTACTTATCTTTTGAGAAAGATCTCACATTTTATGCACTCAATGTTGTCAATTTGTCCCTGTGCTATCAAAAATGGTATATAATATCAATCTTTTAGAATATGTATCGTGACAACGCTACTCAATTCATCTCAGAGTTTTCATTCACATATGTTGAGGTCAGAGGTCAAGGGACCCCTTTGAAAATGGCTGTCAGTTTTTCCTCTGCAAAATTTAGTATAACTTTGGAGCGTTATTTAGCGTTCTTCCCAACAAGCTAACATGATATTGGTTGGTACCAATGGATTCATTAGTTTTTTTTAGTTTCACATGATTCCAGTACCTTCACTGTAGCTTTAAGACTGAGCCGCTACAACCTCTGAAAGTCAGAATAGAGGCCGGGCCCGCTGTCTGTCCGTCGGATTGTAAAGAGGTTCATAGTTTATATAATACAAGATCGATACTTGTCGTTTGTGTATCAATACAATGCTTGCGATACTATGCTGTATCGATTATTTACCCAACCCCTAGTGGCTCCCCGGCCATCATGCCTTTATCATGCCTACACGGACTGTGCTGAGACTGGCGTCTCAAGCACAGGATGAAAAAATTCAAATGCCTTCATTAAAACCATCAGAGAGCAAGAAACCCAGTCAAAGGAGGCCCCAATCCTCTTCTCTTCATTTCTCCATATACCCTGGAAGCATGTGTAACAGCGTGTGTGTGTGTGTCTGTGTGGACGGATGGGTACATGTAAGGCCCAGGCTCTTCAAAGGACCCCCCTGCATGTCAGCAGTGCTGGCAAGTGTCGGGGTCCTCATCAAAGGGCTGTCCTCACTCTGCCCGCCTGGAAGCTCTTCTCTGACAAGAGGCCTGGGTCATCAAAGGGGGACGGCTCAGAGGGGATGACGGCGGGTGATAGCGGCCTAGACGAGGGCCGGGGACACCCGCCTGGAAACGGGGGACTGGTGACAGACAGACAGGCGTGAGGGCGGGCCAAGGGTTGGGGGTTCAGTTCGCTGACCTTTTTAAGTGCCAGCGACACGAGCTGTTTCCCTGACAAGCTCTTCCTTTGCTCTGTCAAATGAGCAACGTTCATGGCGCCTGATCTTACGAGATCTGCTGCCTGCTCTCTCAGATAGTATGAACTTTCTGACATGGAGTCGACGAGCGCTTGGCCTCGTGTTCTCGTGCAAGCAAGTCCTGAATAATAGTATTCTGTGCAGAGAACATGCACCCAATGCAGACAGTACTGGTTGATTGCCTTCCTCAGTTTGATTTATTCACAATAGAGTGGTGCAGAGATGACATATTTTTGTGACCTGGGTTCCCTTGACAAAAAGCCAATGGGATTTTTCCGTTGGACTTTGGATTATTGCTCTGAGGCAAACAAACTATTTTGATACTTACACATTTTGTTCCGTAATATAATCTTCACAAATGAACACCACTTTTATGAGTTTTGAAGTGTGAATGCAATCGCCAGAAGTTAAAAGCTAATGTAAGGCTATAAACAAACTACCCCACAGTTGCATGAATGCGAGTTTACACAACGAGGCTGTAAAGGCGGACGAGTCAGCGTGATGACGTTTAGTAGTCTCATTTAGCCACTTGTTAGCAACCGCCTTTTTAAAGTCACATAAAGGCTACAAAATTCACGAGTGGGATATTTACTGACATATTTGATATCATAGAACAAAATGTTAAAATCTCTTAAGCTTGTGTTATCCACAGACCTTATTTCATCTAACTTAAAAACCCATTCAAAAAAACCATTGACTTTGAGATGAAGAAGTGCTAAAATGCTAACTCATTTCCGAGTTTCAGGACTCATTCCTGCAGCACTCTTTATGACACCCTATATGAAGTTCAAATGAGTTTGATGAAGTCACCAGGAGCAATAAAACAGCTGATTTATTTAGCCGGCTAATTCTTATCTCACCGCATGGTCATGGAAAGTTTAAATAACTGCTAATTTACTGTTTCCAGTTATGTTGACTGACTAGGAAACAAAACTGTTTTGTTGTTATTCCTCAAGTGTCTATCACTTCCCTATATAACTGATACACAACACGCTTGTTATCACTGCTATCACTGTTTGCTATTTTATTACCAACAATGAATCCTAAAATAACATCATACGATGTTAATTATTGACAGGGTTGTGTACTGTAAGTGTAGCAGCTTAGACTCAAAATGTTTCTGGAAAATTTCTCTCTGGACATCAAAATAGCAAAGTCACGATGAAGAGGTCAGTTTGGTGGTAGTAATAATAGTAGTAGTAGTAGTAGTAGTAGTAGTAGTTGTAAAGCTTATTTCTGTTCTACGCCAAAGAATATATATTTATTTTTAGCTGAATTAACTTACTGGGAAATGCTATGAGTTACTTCTGGATTTTTCAAAATGCGAAAGTGAATATTTTATTAGCTAATATAATTCAAAATACATCG
Source organism: Sebastes umbrosus (assembly GCF_015220745.1). Lineage (NCBI taxonomy): Eukaryota > Metazoa > Chordata > Actinopteri > Perciformes > Sebastidae > Sebastes > Sebastes umbrosus. Next base: position 3,332,876 of record NC_051273.1, on the reverse strand, counting down.
GTCACCATATATTATGTACCACACTATGTCTGCAACCTGTTATAAGACAGTAACATCACTGTCCTATGCATTGTCCAGATTGTTATTTTTCTCATTTTAATGTAACACTAGTTAGAAACATTCTTTCTCCCCAGCATAATGGTTGCCTCTAACTCACAAATTAAACCAGCATAACGTTTATTCATCAAGTGCAGCCTGTTTAGTTAGTTTTTATAAATAAACACTTCTTTATGTCACTGGATGGATTACCCAAATTAAGGAAAATAGGTTATTAAAGGAACAGTGTGTAACATTTCGGGGGATCTATTGGCAGAAATGGAATGTAATGTTAATAATTATGTTTTCTTTAGTGTATAATGACCTGAAAATAAGTATTGTTGTGTTTTTGTTACCTTAGAATGAGCCGTTTATGGCTCTAGATAGGGCCATTTGTGTTTTTGCGTTACACACCATCATTCTCCTACATGCTTTGTTTCAGTTGGTTGCAAACTGCAACATCGCCGCTAGATGGCGCCAGATCCCACACACTGCACGTTTAAAGTTTAACTTTGGTAATGATAAGTACGTTGCCATTTTCATGCTGCTCTGACGTTTTATAGCACCTGTACTGCCTTGAAAAGACAGAAATATCAAAATCTTTGACAAAGTTCAATCTTCTCATTTCTGCGGTTTTCATTTATTTCACTCAAGGAATTTAATTTTGCTAAATAGAAATATTATTCTGAAGAATTCTAAGGAGAAGAAGAGAAATATCCTTATTTTAATGATAATATTGTATCTAACCTCTGATTTAAATTTCCAGGAGCACCAAGCTTAAGGTTATGAAATTGGTAGGTTATACAGCTTGTACAATACACGGACAAAAAAAACAACAACGCAGCTTAATACTTTTCATTGCCTCATATTTTAGTCTTTATGTGCTCACTCTCAAACTAAACCTTACCTATGACAAAGCCTTACTCTAATAGTCAATTGAGTAAAGGTTAGCTGGCCTTGACACATTATCGTTTTGTGGTTGAAAACAATAATTTAGCATCTGGGGTCAAAATGTACCATTTTAGTTACATAGTATAAATTCACATAAGCGTCTTAGTTTTCTACTTCTGCTTCATTTCTCCACCTGTCCTTGGATGGAGCAAACTCATTACAAGGATTTAGCTTCTGAGGTTCACGTTGATGCAGAAAACACGCTCCCCAGAAATCGCTTCAAACTGGCCTCAAAATCCACATTTAAGGCTTTTCAAGGTGTGATCTATTTAATATTTTAATATCATCACCAGTGTTTGGTTTTAAAGAAATGAGAGAAATTCCGAGCAGGAACTTCTATACTTGCGGCAGCCAGCAATGAAAAATACATATCCTCCAAGAAACCAATTTAACACCTTTATGATCGTTCAGGCGAGTGGGATCAATGCCAGGATCAATCGCTTAGCCCATAGCTTTTGTTCAAAACCACTGGCTGAGATTAATGGGATTTTCCAGAGAGAGAGAGAGGTAGAAAAAGAAAGGGAGCGTGGGTGAGAGGGGGAATGAAAGTGCCAGACAGGGAATGAGAGAATGAGAAAAGACTTGGGGGAAATTGAGAAAATAAAACATAGTGATTAAGAGCAGATATTCCCTCCATTTCTGGGTAAATGTAAATTAATTGGAAATGGAGCATTCAGATGCTCGCTGACAAAAGTAATGTTTATTCATAGCCCCCTGCTAAGAGTAGAGCAATTATCATGGTGTGTTGAGTCAAAACAGGCCAATGTAGTAGAATCTTTCCCCCCCTTTCTTGTGGCCGGGTTTTGGTCTAGTGCCACGAGCATTGTTAAGCTTCGTACGGTACGGCGGGCTTTAACGAGAGTACACAGCTGGATCTGATTTTAATAAGTAGTTCCATTTTTGATGTGGCCTAATGAACAGATTAATGGAATCTCCTTCTGTGGAGCCTTAATGAATGGAGCGAATCATGCTATTTTTTTAAGACACGGGGGGAGAACACACACACACACACACACACACACACACACACACACACACACAGACAGACAGACCGTGAGTTTATCTGCCTCAAACGACCCGTACATAAACAATAGCTGTGCTTCCATCTCTTCGTCTCTCTCTGCTGGACAAGAATCAATGCCGTCTCGGAGTACTACAGGTGAGGTTTGAAGCTGACATCAATGCTCGTGCGTCTCTATAGCAGCCATCCTTTGGTGCAGTCCTGTCTTGGCATCTGTTCGCCTTGAGCCAAACAGGCCCTGTATTCACCTGGGAACGGGCATTAATTCACCTACAACAGCGGCTGTTGTTCTCAGAGTGTTGCGAACACTTAATTATGTCGTGCTTGAACGTACTGTAGCTCATCTCCAGTTTATAGTTTGGTAATTTAATTGAAAAGAGTCTCAGTGAGGGGTTCCATCGCCAGCAATGGGATTTTGTTCAACTAATTGGTCATCAATGTATCATCACAAATCATGGAGTGGTTAATACTTTACTACCCTTCCTATTGTCTTAACCTTAACCAAATTACAAAGGAGGCCAAAAACAAAACAGGTCACGAGTAGCTGTGTTTCCATTCACATATTTTTATTCGCATTTTGAAGTATCGCATTAGAAAAGCGGTATGGAAATGGCGAAATTCGTTAAAACTTCCACAACTGAGGAAACAAGTTTTTATGCTCGGTTTTTGCCTTTATCGAAAAAGAGTTGATGCACTGAATTAATTATGGAACCGCCTTTGCCGAATAAATTCTGAGCGAACATTTAACTCACATAACTGATCAGCTGTTTTCCTTGTCGGTGTCTTCTCGGACATTCTCATAAAGTGCGAATGCTTTGTCTCCGGACAAATTCCTGAAGACCTTTCTCCATCATTTTCTCTTAGATGGTTAGATGGCCAAGCTGACTTGTTTGTTTTGTTTCCGGTTCGCAACCTCTACGTCTTCTAAAGACTGTTTACTGGTGGATTACAGCAAATTACATTATGTGTAGCCTATAGCACCAACTGCTGACCAAACTTGTAGTCAAGTGTATTCGCTCCAAACCAGTTGATGGAAACCGGCCAAATTTCAAAAGTTTAAAATACGCTTGACAACCGAATGGAAACACGGCTACTGATTCATGAAAATGCCTCTTGAATCCCCCCCCCTGCAAATCATTTTCGGCAGCCATAACTTTGAAAAGCCACAAATAGAGTAACATCCATCAGAAAAAAACAACAGAGTGAGTGACAGAATCTCCAGGATGTTCCAGCTATGTGAGCGGCTGCTGGTAGGGGAGAGGTGAGCTTTATGTTCCCAACTATGTGCGGCTCTTCTTCTCTACACGCACTGCAGAAGCAGATGAGAATGAAAATCATTATACACCCCCCTTCTCACTCCCCTAAACCAACTCCTGTTTGTCATGGCATATAGTTCATGTGGGCCTCGATCCTACGGCTGGCGGGATGATAAGAATGCTGGGAAAATGAGCAGGTGGCAGGTGGTGCTGCTAGTCGAGGGGGAGGGGGCCTGAAGAGAGGAATGATAATACTGGAGATAATATAGTGAGCAACTAGCTTCAGTAAAACTGACTTTGTCAGCCAGCAGACAAGGTTGAAGATTGAAGCTACCAGAATCTGTTATTCACTAGCTGTACACCTGTTGGTTACCTGACATTTTCCCTGCTGACTGTTAGGATCCAGCTCTACTGGTGCACTCACACTGTGAGTCAACATAGTCAGCAAATCATCGGGAATCCATTCATTCACTTTGGAGCTGAGTAGCCAGGGAAACTCATTAAAAAATGGACAAAACTGAATTTCTTATTCTCCTACAAATGTGATTTTATTTCATAAATTAATAGCTTCAAATGTTGTTTCATTACCAAATGAAAGATATCCATTAAAAGCTTTCTGCTTATAGATGATACTTGGACAAAGGTTGTACGTCCTTCATGAGGTTATGAGGTCCGTTGAGGTGAAACAATCAAGTCTTCATGTAATGGTTTTTGTACAGAGACGTGAGGGTACAGTACATAGAAATACTGGATGAAATACAGCCACTAAAGAACAACTCTTTCCACTTCTTATGTGTTTTACTGACCTTCAGGAGGTCTTTAACCAGATAGAAGTTCACCTAATACACACATTGTTTTATATTCTGTAGTATTTCAAACATTTTCATTAGTCAGATTAGACTGACATTGGGAGGGATACACAGTCATTAATTGATTTTATGTGTGATCCAGATTGATCATAAGCCAACATGACTCTAAAAGACAATAAGGTAGCAGACTTAACATCAGCTTGATACTGCTCCATGTGATTTGCACTGTGAATGTATGCTATGTATCTATGTATGTGACACTATATGTATATCACTGCGTGCGTGCTCATCAACATCTCATGTCACCGGCACCTGTTTGTTGGTTGCATGTATCTCTAATCCGACATATCAGCTCGTGTAGAATGCCTGTGGGTTTATCTCCGACTGAGTGCACGGAAACTTTAGACCGTTATTATGTCCCTAAACAGACATAGAGATGCCACAGGCCATCTGTGAGCTCAGGAAACTTCACCATTGTCACAAGAAGGCCTTGTGTCCACAGACCGTATATATAAGAAGTGGACGTAGTGACTGTTATGTCACCTTTTGATGCCTCGAGTTTGGCATTTTCGCCGTAGCCATACATGGGATTTTGGCCCAAGTTGGACTTTTGCAACCAGAGGTGACAAGAGAGGGTGGAGCTAAGCACAACCGGACACTGAATAAGACATTTTTAGGCGCCTAAAAGGTTATAATTAACTCTCATGAACTGAAAACACACTGTGAAAGGGTTACAATTGTAAGACGAAAACACAGATGATTCTATTTGACTCTAAATGGGACCATCATTTACTAAATGAACATCATGCTGTTACGAAGAAGACTTTACTGATAAATCAAGTGAGAAGTAGGGTAATTTTCTCATAGACTTCTATGCTAATGAACTTCCTTTTTCAACCAGAGGAGTCGCCCCCTGCTGGCTGTTAGAAAGAATGCAAGTTTAAGACACTTCAGCATTGGCTTCACTTTTCAGAACCGGAGATTGCCACCAGAAAAGTATTTTTCCAAGAAGAAATCTTTTTGTGAAAATAACACAACATATTTTGCTCTTTGCAATGATGTCATTTAGTCCGTTTCTACTGTAAATCTCACTTTAGAAACACCTACATGTACTATCCATTCATTTAACAATATGTCGAGCAAAGTACTGCCAACAGCTTCAACAATAAATATTCACTCAGGACACCGTGGAGCATGTTAAATGCAATATAATGTTGATTTTCTTTGACGTCAAAGAGAAATACGAGGCAATAGAAAGTCCTTCTTTCCACAAAAGACATTTTAGTGTGTAGCTGTGTTGCTGACCAGAAATGGAAATGTAGTCAAAGAAAGTCTCTTTTTGCTGGTGAAGTTTTCAAACCGTTTCTGTTAGAGGAGCAGTCGTCTACAACTGCTTCTTCTCTGAAAAGCATTAGGCAAGTTGTTCTGAGTGAGTCTGTGTGTGTCAGTGCATATGAACTTACTGGACAGAGAGCTGAAACCGCTTTGTAAGAGTGAATGAATACTGTATTGTGCGTGTGTCAGAAGAATGCTGTGTGCGTGTGCCCACGTCTGATCGATATTGCCGCGGCACTGAGATTGATCGGTTCCCACGGTGACTGTATTAACAGACTCTGGAGGCTGACCTTTGACCCTGAGAACACTCTGCTTTCGATTGGTCATGCTCTCTCTCCCTCTCCCCCATATTCACATCTTCTCATCTCGTCTACACATCCTGACATTCTTCCTCTTGTCCCAGGCTCGTGGCAGAAAGGGAATCATTGGACATGCCCTCTGTCTCTCCTCGCCCCGCTATCCGTCCTTTCATCCTATACAGCATCCTTTTGTCCAGAGCCTTGTCGAAACAAGAGGAAACAAGAAGTGGGCCTAATAAGGTCTTCCTACTCTGCCTGGGCCTCAGTGATATTGAATGCAGTAACAGACTAGTGTAGCAATGTGTGTACAAATAGATGATAAATAAATAACGAAGATGCAGAAGATACAACAGCTGTTACAGCTTCAAATAATGGATTCACGGGCATGTGAGGTTAAGTTGTTAGCTTAAGCACACATACACACACATCTGTGAGAATCCACAAGAAGCGGTGCTACATTCATGAGGAAAAAACAAAGTATCTCTGTGGGTCTGTGCGTTGCGGCGGGAAGAACATCTTGTTTTCTCAAGGTCGCTGACGACGGCAACAAACCCTCTTGTCAGTCTGATATTAGCGCAGGGATCTGAGGCTGAACCAAACTTTCCTATTCCGTTTTTACCTGATGCATAAGCATATGAAAGATAGAAAAATCAATAAGGCAAGAGAACGGACTGGTGAGAGGCCAGACGTGAATTTCAATTGACGTCTTTTCACGCATGCAATGTTTATTGTTGTCTGCTACGGCCTGGTCTGTTTACTACAAAATCACGTCTGCCAGCTTTTTACCATAATCGTATGTGAAATGTGCCAGAAGGAGCATCTCAATCCGGGGTGGTGGTACAGTGTCTAAAGAAAAGTGAGTTGAGGCAAAACATGAAAGAGATCTACTGACAAAAAAATAGGTTATGAGAAAGGAATGTATATACTGTTGGCTCATTTATGAAGAAAGTTAATCCATCAGTGCATGGCTTAGAGATAAGGAGTTTTTTTTTCTTTTTTCTTTTTGAGAGCTATTGTTTTCAGGATACCTCAGAAGTGGACTACCTACCCCTCCCACACACACACACACACACACACACACACACACACACACACACACTCTCAATCTCAGGGCTTAGAGCTAAGAAGCTATCAACTAATTATCAAAAACACAGAGAGGCCCTAATCAATTATTCACATGAACATTAGACCACTAATACACATGCAGCCCAGGGAATGGCATCTCCCAAAAGTAACCCTTCCTCTTCCTTCACACACACACACACACACACAGACAGATGCAATCACGTCTATACCTACATACTTCCACACACTTCCATGTCCAGCCTCCTGCTCCCTTCCCGCCACTCCACTCTCCTCTTTGCTAGACGGAGTCAATGCTCACCATCCAAAATGTAAAATGAGTTGTGCGAGTAGACTGTCTATGAGGTTCCTGGCTGGGAGGTGCTGATCACAGAACTCCTATTGATCCATCAACACCTCCCCCCCCACCCCCCTCCCGACTACCGTCTCCCCAAGCACACACAAACACACACCCAGAGCTTAATCTACCAGGCGATTCCTGCACGGGCATTAAGCCCCACAGCCATTGAATTTTCACGCCGTGCAATCATTATTTGAGTTAATGCTGCAATTTATGACTTGGTGTTTGTGTGCTGAGTGTGAAAGGTAGGCGGAGGGGGATGCAATATAAGGAGGGCGAGGAGGTGTGTGTATGCAGATTTCTGTGTGTGTGAGTTCCTTAAAAGTGCATTCGCTTTATTATACGGTTATTATGACTGTCGGATGGGAGTGAGAGAGGATTTATGTGTGTGCGTGTACGTGCACGTGTGTGTGTGTTTGTACAACTGTGTGTGTTTGTGTCTGTCATTGACAGACAGTGGGAAATGACCCCATAATTCCTGTCTGGCTGTCTGTCCTTTTAAGAGGAAGCGAAGACTAAAAAGAGAGGAGACAAAGAGGACAAGCTAAAGGCTTCCCCCTTCTATATTATTTAGAACAGTCGAGACAGTCCTCCTTAACTCTCACACACACACACTTACACACATACTACTGTATGTGCAATATATACCTTAACGCAGTTTAGACGACCAAAAGCTGTTTTAAAATGCACAGACTGACGCAGTGATGCTCTCTGTCTGAGAGGGCGGGAGACACAGATTCCCATTAGCGTTTGACGCGCCGGGATGGGTGTTTTTTTTTTTTTTTTTTTGAAGGGCGGTTGTGAGGGGGTTCAGGTTGGCTTTTAGAGCAGACAGCTGTGAATCCAAATGTGGCACAGCTCCAGAGATCACTGGGATCACAGCCCTTGATGCACAAATTAAATATCTGAATTAGCTAATTGAGCATTTCCGGAGAGCTCCTGTGATATGTAAACAGTCGAAGTACAAGGAAGACGAGGCATCAAAAACACGCAACGCCGCAGAACAGATGGAGCCCCGCTTCTCCCTGAAGTGCATCTCCAGGACTGACATGAATGCATCTGTATTAGGGGGAGAAACGTTTCTCTATAGCACTGCTGCTACGGCAGTACGAGGTCTAGTGGTGCAGCTGCTGATGGGAAGTGCAGTGCAACATGTGGCGTATAAAGTATTGGCCTAAGGGAAGGTGAGACTGCGGCGTGCCACCTGAAAAACCTCGTCTTTTGTCGAGCATTTCTGGTTCATTTCTAGAAGTTTAACGGTGTTGTCGACACCCTTCTCAGCAAGTACCCTTTCAGCATATTTGGTTCATTGCTCGCCGTTGTCACAGCTTGCTTGAAAAGCCTCTTTTCATCCCCCTCTAAGCGGGCGCAATCCTAAAAGAACGCGGGGCCGTAATGCCTATTATTAGTGCTATGCCTTTTATTTCACATGTATGGAATCATTTATCCGCGGCTCGTGCCAGGTTCGCCGTTATGGCGCTTTGGGAGAAATGGAGAAAGAGACTGACAGATTGAGAGGTGAGGAAGAGGGAATGGTGTGAGGAGTAATGAAAAAGTCCTGGTGAAAAAGAAATAAGGAGAGCAAAATTAAAGCCAGCAAAGTAAGGAACGCTTAAAGTGGGGATAGGGAACAGGTGTCTTTGTCCTACTTAGCCGGCGGGGGCTGAAGCCATTTTCTCGACTGGGTCGTTTGTGTGGCGTGCGGCCCCAATGAAATTTCTCGCTCGTCGTCACAACACAACCACAATGTCTAGTGTTACTCCTATGAACTGCCTGCATCAGTCATCGCTGTGCAAATTCAATCACCCGCCTTCCCAGTTGAATATAAATACCCCTCCACTCTTGAAGTGTAAAACTAGAAGGCAAGCTGTCGACTCCGCTGCACCACTGTCTTGTCTATTGTCTCCCGGATCCCCAACCCCCCCCCACCAACAAGCTTCCCCACTCCCTGTCCAGAATAGACAAGCCGTAAATAAGCATCAGAAATAGACATTGGGGGACAACTGTTGACAGCCCAGTGACGAAAGCGGCAGACATGGGCACAACCTCTAGGCAGGCCGGATTACATGCAGATAATTGAGGCCACGCAACATCGGAACATAAGAAGCTCGGGGCTCTTTGTGGTTTTACTTACTTGAAAAGCCAGATGAAGACTTTTGTTTCAGAGTGCAGGAGCAAAAATCTTTGCCTGAAGAAGTTTGCTGTTAACATACACAATATTTTTTGGCCTACAGTATACTGTAAACGTCTCATCTGTTTTTCATCATAGGACATTTTATTTAAAGAATACAATTTTTACTATTTAAACATTGTTTAATGTTAAACAATGTTTAATACATTTTCTTCTGTTCCTCACTAAACAACGCTAAACCTCCACTGAACATGTTTACTTCATTTGAATTAGTGGAGCTGGCTAATGGTTTGAATAATATAATTGAATATGTCCCTAAAATGAGTAATATGGGGCTTATAAGGTGTCTATTATTCTTGCCAGGGTTGGGCAAAACGACGATATATATCGTAAAAATGATATAAAATGACTATTGACTATATAAATGACTATATATACTCTATATCATTTCTATGGTGATATAGGTAAGGCCTATTTTTATTTATTTTTTCTCAATAATTTCACTTAAAACTGTTATGTTCATTTTGCACTCAAGTTCTTAAAATTAGAATATACTCACACAGAAGTATACAAAAATGGACTTTATGTGGTTATTTCATATATACTATTTATTTATTGAATTACTAGAAAACATGCTATATTGTGATATATATAGTTATGGAGATATGAAATGACCTATTATCGCCCAGCCCTAATTCTAGCAAAAAGTACTAATACTAATTTTCTATTATATGAATATATGAATAGATGTCACCAACCAACTGTTGGGTTTCTTATTTCAAAGTGAAACCCTTCAATCAGATGCCCTTTTTCGCAGCTAATACTGCTTTAATGCTTCCCAAATTGTGTCATTTCCAAAGACCAAAAGCAGGCAGGCGTAAAAGAGGAAGATAAATTAGCTGACAGGTTTGCATAGTTTAGTGTGGTGAGTTTAGTTTAGAGGTTGAGGGTCGGCGTGAGGCTGCGGCAGCCACACCTCGGCCCTTCTGACCTCTGGGAAACCCTATAGCCAGGAGCTATTTAGAAGCCAAATGCCGGCACTTCTGTCTGTATATTTACCGCTCGTCTGACAACGTATGGGCACCCTCGGCCGCCGAGCCTGCCCGCGGATGACAATACTTTTTACGAGGATCACTTCTAATTTGTCCTTTGCTGCTGCAACACTTTTTTGGCTTGCGGAGTCTTTGATGGGAGGCACTTTGGAAAGGTTCCTGCATAAACTGTAGATTTAACACGGCTCATAACTATAAGCACAGCGGAGGGGAGCGGAGGGGAGGGAGAAAGTTGCTTTGTACTTTGGTGGAGTGTGTAAAGTGTTTGCACGCCGTTGAGTTGATTTGTTAGCAGCCCGGCCAACTAAATCAAGTCCCCATATCCACTTTGTTTACCCATTTTCTTTGTCTCTCATTCCCACCTCCCCTCTCTCTCTCTCTCTCTCTCTCTCTCTCTCTGCTGATTTGACTGACTGTTGCCAACTTGTGAAAGAACAACCCTGATAGTTCGGGGCCACCGAGGCTAACAGCACAGCCTAGTCACCTGCGTCACCGTCTTAACAAGCGGCATGACCTGCCAATAAAAAAGGCTTTTACCCTGATCGTCCTCAAACAAGACTTAAACACAACCTGCTTTTTCTCCCGCCGAATGCCCAAAGTGCTCGCAAATGCGAATCAGGCCGTGTTAACTTGCTTGAAAATGAAAAACTACAGAAGGCTTTTTTTTTTTTTTTTTTTGCTTTTCTTTGCTACTTCATCAGCAGCAGTTTGAAGAGGAGGGTGAGATGGAGAAAGCCAGAGATAGATGGAAGTTAAAAAAACACATCTATAGGTTTAGGATGGTGCAGATGTACCTACATCTGTCTTGTCAGCGTCCAAGTGTACTCCCCTATATGCTCTCACGTTTTGAGTGAGAATTTCTGTTCAATGTTGAAACGGTGAACAAATTCCTTGAGTGAGGACGAAGAAGTACAAGGGAGAGGAAACGTTGTTGAAGACAGTTGAGTCTATCATTGCCCGGAGCTCTGTAAACTCGTACTTCATGACAGCCTTTCATCCCTCATCAAAGCAACAAGTAGATGAGCAGACTTTGTGCACGCTAAAACCTCCCGTCGTCTCCTTATAGCTGCCGCTCCTCTGGGACGGGCGACTTTAAATCTTCTCTTTTAACAAGTTTCCTGTTCTTCCTTCCGGCCTCCTGCGGTCCCCCGGGGTTGGACCTAAGGGACCATTCCAGTATTTGGAAAGGCTGCGTCTTAAAGCTCAGTCTACAGCCATCAGGGGACGTGAGGAGGACATTGGGAATTTTGATTTTTTTCAAATAGGCAAATCATGGCAGAAACTATGCAGATGTTTGGCTATGCCAGGAAATAAATAGTGACGTAGCGAAATAAATATTACCCCATAAGAGCACACTAGATGCATGTGGTACACAGTGGATAAGGACTTTTTCCAAATACCAGTGTCCTTCTGAGACACATTCAGTAATGCATGTATGTCCGTGTTTCACCTGCGGGACCTGTGGGACCTGTGGGTCAGGAGGAACACATTCAGGCCTTCCAGGCGGAGAACAGCCTCTGTTACGTGTAATGTTACCGTCTTTTTGTCTGGCTGCACACTGTGTCTTTAAAACAGATCGACTTTTTTTTTCCATTTCGTATTGGTAGCATTGAAAAAAGACAAATCAAGGGGGGCGTTTTACAGTATTTATGAAAAAGAAAGAGTGATGTCTCTCGCGCAATGGTCAATAATTTATGAATGAAAAGAGGCCTTTGTGAAACCCACCGCCCGCTCCCTCCCTCCACCCCCCCCGTACCCTCCTTCTCCTCCTCCCCAAACTCCTGCTCCGTCCCAGTGCTACTGATCAAACAGATATTGTTACCACTAAAATAGCAACTTAAAAAAACACACACAGGCGGGCCGTAAGAGCTGCCTGCAGCTCTGGGAGGAAGACTGACAGCAGGGAGGAGGGGGTGAGGAAGGAAAGAAAGAAAGAAAGAAAGAAAGAGAGAAAAGCTAAATAGAGTGAAAATGTAGACAAGTCTCCTGACTACAACAACAGAAAAATAGTACAGGAGCAACGGGAGTGTGTGTTCGCGGGGGACAATACTGTATGTGTATTTGTGTGTGTTGGGGGCGTGTCATCTATCACTGGACAAATGCTGGGCTGTTGGGGTGAGGGGGTGAGGTGGGGGGGGTTTGTCGGCCAGAATGGTGCTGCTCCTCAAATGAAATAATATATCTTTGAAAGCCTACGCCCCGCGCCAGGCCCCGGGCCCATATATCAAGCCCAAGAGCGTCTGGTGGATCCGCTCCAGGCCCATTAACCTTCCACCTGTTCCCCCCTTTACACCCCCCAACCTACCGGTCCTCTTTTCACCCCACCACACCCTCCCCTGTTGTCCTTCACCATGCCCCCTCTCCTCCTCCTCCTCCTCCTCCTCCTCTTGCCCTTGGTCGTCGCCTCTAGCAGCCCCTTGTTCATCTTCCCATTTAACCCCCCCTGCCTCCCCTTTCCTCTCTTCCTCATCTCCCTCTTTCTGTCCTTCTCTGTCTGTCCTTCATTATCTCCTTCTCATATTCTCTGTCTCTTTCTTTCTAACTCTCTCATGGTCAACTCTTTTTTTTTTCTTCTCTACCTCCCTCTTCGCTGCGATATCTCTCTCTCTCTGTCTCCAACTGTCCATCTCTGACTCTGTCCTCTCTTCTTCTTCTCATGGTCACTTTCTCACTCTAAATCATTCACTCTGTTTCTTTTTCTCTCTCTCTGCCACTCAGTTTGAATCTCATGTCACAGTCTTCTCTCTCTTTACTCCTTCTGTAACTCATTTAAACTCCCCGTCTCCTTTCCTACATCCCTCTCTCTCTTTTTCCCCGTCCTTTTCTACACCTTCTTTTCTTTCCAACTAAGGTAAAGCAAGCATGCTGTGTGCGCGCGCGCGCGTGTGTGTGTGTGTGCGTGTGTGCGTGTTGGGGGGGGGGGGGGTGCAGCACAGCCTGCCGAATAATTCAAATGCAATGGACCAGGGACACAGTTACAAATCTCTGCCAACTGCGTGCGGCCGCCAACCCCATCACGCTTGCAGTTTGTCAGGATTGGGGTGTCGGGAGGGGAGGTTGTTGCGAGGGGAGGGGGGGGGGATCGTTGACCTCTATGACAAGACAGACATTGCAGCCTGAAGCTCTGAATCTGTGTGTGTGTGTGTGTGTGTGTGTGTGTGTGTGTGGAAGGTGGTATAGATATACCACTTCCCAGGGTTCACAGATCACGCCTAAAACGGCTTATTAATTTCCACTCAGTTATGGGGTGTGAAGAAAAAAAGAAAAGGTGCAATCAGCGGTCAAAGCAGGGCAGGAGCAATACACCCCCTCTTCCTCTTCAACACACACACACTTGGTTGCACCTTGAAAATTAAACTGCTTCTGGATAGGTCATGGAAAAAAAGGTGTGTGTGTGTGGATGACTGTGTGTGTGTGTGTGTGTACATACAGTCTAACTAAGACTGTAGAAACTGACTCTCCAGTCTGAGCTGGGCGGCTGGGTGGTGTAACTATAATTTCACCAAAGTAAATTCATGTAATATTTATGGATGTAGATCGAGGGGAGGTGAGGAGGGGGGGATATTATGCAGCGGGGCAGAGTGGGGCGCATCAGAGGACCTTACATTATTCACTCAGGTAAATCTATAAGTGGAGAATATTCAGGTGTGAGATGTGAACATTACGTCCCCCCCCACACCCGCCCCGGGGATCTGTCATACCGCGTGATTGACTGACATGCAGCCGCTTAGAGGAGTCGAATAAACTGGCGGAGAAGAGTCAGTGTTGTAAATAATTCTGCTGCTTAAAATGCTTGCGGATTTCTGTGAATTTTGTGAGTTTTTAAGACCTTTTTTCAAATTTGAGTTGGAAACAGAATTAATGACCAGGATTGAAAATATCAGACTGCCCGGGATGGTGCACAGAAAAGTCATTTTTATAAAAAAAACAAACCCTTGATTTGTTTGAATGTATTAGTTTGGGGTTCATAATATTAAGATTGCTGTGATGAAAAGTAACACAAACGTGAAACTACAAATTAATAAAAAAAAATACCACAATAACATTAAAATGATATAGAAATATATTTTTATTTTTTTTTATTTAAAAAACGTAAAAATAAAAACATTATATAGATATTATTAAATAGAGATATTTTGATGGATTTTGCCCTATATTTTATTCAGATAAGAAATCAAGTGTAGTTTTACTAAATATTTTGACAGTTTGAACTTATGATTGAATATATTCCTTTGCATTTTTTTTTTAAGCAACATTCAGCCAATGATTTTGCATTTACGCCTTTCTTTGATAGGAAATAGTTGACAGCTGAAATAAAATGTGAAGCGAGAGAGGTGGGGATGACATGCATCAAAGGTTGGATGCAAACCATATTACATGGTCAGCATCTTAAACCTCTAAGCCACCAAATGAATGGTGGTGTGAGCACAATTTGTGAGAATATTAATCCGTGTAAACATGCATGTGCAGTATTTTCTATTGCAATACAATATTATTTGGTGTTTGATCTGGTTAAGTGTAAACACCAGTGAAATAATACCTGTCTTGTTCCATGTTTTACATGCATTACCTCATCCCTTTCCTGCCCTTTTGCCCTTCCTGTTGTATCCTCCTCTCCTCTCCTCTCCTCTCCTCTCCTCTCCTCCATCACATCACCTTTTTAAATTTTCTTCCTGCCTTACCTCTTCCTCTTTGTTATTCCCTCTCCTTTCCTTCCCTCTCCACATTCCTCCTCTACTCGTCCCCTCTCTCATCTCCCCTCTTTGTTTCACCTCTGTTCTTCTCGCCTGTCCTTTCCTCTCCCCGGCCATCTGTTTATCCAATATGGCCGTCCCATCTCAGCTGGGAGCTTTCCCAGGGAACAAGACTTCTAATACAGTTCCTCCTCAACTTAATGGCCCTCAGCTCTGCTTTTGCCATTCCCGCTACATGCAGAGAGACAAAACAGAAAAAAAATGAAAGAGACAGAGAAGCACAAAAACCTGTCTGGATCCCCCCAAAAGACGGCCCCAGGACGACTAGAATAAACAGTGAAGCTACATTTCAAAACGTCACGGCTCTTTTCCTCCCTGCTCCACTTTTATCAGGTGGACGGACTAAATATATGTATAACGTTACACAGCGTTTGACTCGAGACAGATTCCCAACAACATGTCATCTCTTGTTACTGTGAAGTAAACATTAGTAACGAGACGGAGGCCGACTCTTTGTCTTCACAGCTGCTCTTTGAAATGACACGCGTCTCAAACTGTGCGGTTCTGTTGTGGGTCAATTGTTTTTTAGGCTGCAGTTGGATTTTTTTATGCAACTGTTCTACTCTAGTGTCCTGCCTAATCTTGCAAATACTGTTCCTATTTTGAGTTGTAATTATTTCCAGACCTGTTTAACATTTTTGTTGCATCTGCGATGCACCTGCAATTTGCTTTCTTTAGAGTTTTGTCAGTTGGTTTATATCTTCTAGCTTAAAGAAAAGTGTTGTCAGGCCTCATTTGTTGACAGTAGGTGACACACACTGTTAACTGGTATTTGGCAGTCCTCCTAAAACCTTTTACCAACACTTATTTCTGTGAAAAAGTGAGCATGCATGGATCATTTTTGCTATATAATCAGAGCATCACCAGCTTTAGTGTTAGTCCCTCAGAATGGAGGAGCAAAGGTTACTATCTGAGCTGCACGCCATTTTGCAGTTCTTTTGGGGAAAGGTCAAGGCTGTAAATGTAAAAAGAAACAAAAACTAACTAGGTAACAGTGTAGCATATCTGAAAGTGTAATTTTTCTTTACCGTACGACAGCGTTAAAACATTGGATTACTTCAAAGTATTTTCTGACACTCATTTACGTCACTTCATCGATTTCTGTATGCCGTGTGTTGACAGGGCACAAAATGTGCTTGCTGTCCCAACACCAGACACACATCCTTTTTATTAAAGGGTGTAGAGAGGAAAATGGGGGCAGGGTGGCGTGGTGAAAAGGGAGTAGAGCTAGGAAGGTAAGATATAAACACATGAATCATCAATAGTCCCGATAGCCCTGCTAAATTCTCCCTCTCATTGTGTTTGTGGTGGGAGTCAGGCCAGCCATCCCAACGCTGGAACAATGGAGGAGACTCTAGCAGTGGACCAGCTACAGTATGACTCACCCCCACACACATGCGAACATCTCCTATTCAGCACAAACAAGAACATTAGAGAGGTGTTTTTAAGAAGGCTGTGTTTACAGTTTCACAAGGAAAGCATCATTTTTTTTTATTCAAAATGTTTAAGTATTTAAATTATGTCAACCAGTAACCTAAACTATTTGTAAACGTTTGATAATTTACTTTAGTTGTGTCTCTTGCAAGGACAGTTTAATTTGTTTTTACGTTTTCTTGTCTTTTATGCATCATTTTTATTGTAAAATATGTCAATTTACTTGCCTCTCTACTTTCATTTTGTTTGTTTTTATTTTAATTTTTCAGTTAGATGTTTTTACTATGCTCTGAATTTCTCTATTTCTGCTTCAGTCAGAGAAATCCTACGTTTGTTTTGCCAGAATGCCTTCTGAAAAGTGAGCCCTTACAATTAGATTTTTTCTTTTCTTTTTTAAATAAAGAAAACTCTCAGCATCCATTTGGCTGCATAAAATCAGTTTTGCCGAAATACTGTCGGTAGAGAAACTGTGATCTCGGACGTTTAATACCACCAAACAGCAAAATCCATGCAGGACGTCAAAAGCAACCATTGCTTTAGCTAATAGCTGCCTTTGAAAGCATTTTTGAGTGGATTTGCCCTTTAACACGCAAAGTTGCCTGGTTGTCGGTTGGCACCAGAGCGGGTGAAGGGGTTCATGGCAGGACAGGAGAGGAGAGGATGGGGAGGGGAGGGGTGGCAGAGTACCAGCCATGTGCTGGCAAATGTCACCGAGAGACAAACGCATGTGTTTCCCCCCCTTAGAACACACTCAAACACTGCACAGTATATTATCAGTGCTTATACAAACTATGAAACACACATTTGTAAATACCCCAATACCAGCTGATAAACATGTATCTGTGCACTGTCATTTAAAAATGAAGTTGTACCCACTTGTATAATAAAACATACACTGAACCCATTCCTGCAACACTACTCCTCAAATCAGAACAAAAACAAGCATCTGCAAAATGTAAATTGTTCAAAGATTTAGAATTGTAATTTTCCCCAAAACTCTGGTATATTTTAAATAAAAAAAAACACACTTTTGCACTATTTTTTGGGAAATAAATAACAGTTAAAAACAGGCCAGATTCTTTAAACAACAATATAATCTTCAAAACAATCCATACTTTAACAACAACTGACCTAAATCTGCACGTGTAACAGCATTAATATGTTGGAAAACACATACTTAAATTCTGTGATTAAGAATTCATAGATGACAAAATGCACAATGAAAAAATAATAGGCTCATGTGTAAACATATCTAGACAGACAAAAACTTATAGGTATAAACACACACACACACACCTGTCTTCAGCTTGCTAGAAATTGTATTAAAATAACCACAAGTGATCGTGACCTCAACCCTGCCAAAACCTTCCCTCATCATCACGCCACCTTGTCTCTGATTTCAAAACCAGTCCTCCAGACCTGACTCTCTCTAATTGTCAGCGTGTTAAACCAATCAAAACCGGGGTAGGCTGGCAGTAACTGGAGAGCCCACCCCAACTTCTCGGATCCAAGGTGTTAGAAATAAACGTCCCTCACGTCATCCCTCGTTCCCAGAAAGAGAGAGGAAAAGAATGGGGAGAGCTCTTTAGAAGGTACTCCTAATGGCTAAATATTTATGAGTCCCGTGACCGAGGCCAACTTATGGAAACTAAATCTTTAAACACTTTTTTTGGCAGACGCCTCGCACACACCCTCCCAGCTTGGCTCTATTACCGGAGAAATTCTTTTGTTCTTACGGCGCTAATAATAGTGAGAGGGACTGTGCGTTATGTGTGAGCGGTGTCTGTGTCTTACTGTGGGTATGTGTGTGTGAGATGAAAGTGTATTTATAGCTTCCTACAGCGCCACACTACTCCTGTGACAAACTTTTAATTCTACTCTGCTTCCTGTCTCTGTGGTCCCAGGCTCGACCTCACATCTAATAGTCACAGGAGATGTCGAAGGTCAGGTGGATATCTTTAATTAAACTAGCAATCATAAGTTGAAACAATGGAACACACACCATTTGTAGTAGGTGGTTTTATCCGTAGCACAATGCAGTTAGACGTGTGTGTACATTTTTAGCATCAAAGGAAGTAAATCCCCTAACATTGCAGTACGAGACCGATAGCTTGCATGTATTCCTATGTGTGAAGACACACACACACACTCACAGGGAGATGAAGTGGAGAGTGCAAAGGTTCCAGGTGGGTTTTTCTATATAATTTGGTGTTATATAAAGACGGGCAGCAGAACAGAACACATTTACACACACTCTGCAATTATGATTAATAAACAAATTAAAGCTCAGCTGAAAAAAAACTAAAGCAATCAATTTGATAAAGATGTTTTAAAACCCCAAAAGTGTATCAAAACAACATCCACAATGCCAGTAAAAATGTGTTCAATATCAGTTTGGCATGCTCACGGTTTGCTTATTCTCCTCACCATCACCAACACTGAAGGTCTCGCTCACCATGTCTGTATTTTTTGTATTAATTTTTTAAATCCGTCATCAGATAAAAAACGTTACGTACAGAAACCTTGCTGAATCCAATGTGTTTTATTTTTCTCTTTGTTGCGGAAATTCTCAATACAAGACAAAACTGAATTAATTACGTGGGTGTAATGGATAGCGCTAGTCCAAAACGGGGCTAACGAATGAATGACATTAGCAAGAATCTATCGTTAACCTGCCTAGAGCACAATCACTACTGTCTTATCTCTCCTACATCCTTTGTTTTGTGATCAGTATCTACCATCCCCGATTCACATGATGCCACAATCCATCTTTCAATTCCGCATCTCTGTATTCTTTTATTTCTTTATCGTAAAGTGCTTTGTTCTGGGAGGCGAAGTGATATGTTTATCATGCCATTTTGGATGATGACGTTTGCACGGACGGTGGCTCTGTGTGGTCAAACAACCCTCTTTTGCCTTTTGCCAGATGCGAAAAAATGCAGAAGATCAAACCTGTTCCGAAAACTTTAATGACGGACAAATGTTTCGGAGTCGGTGTGTAAACACGATTGACGCAACATGAGGTCGTATTTATTTTTAAACGTGCGACAATTTCAGACGAAAAATACGGACCAGATGTGCAAATGCCTAAAGCCTTGCTCAGCAGTCCTCCCTGTAGTTACTAATGAGAAACAAGCAAGGAAGGAGGATTGTGGGTCATGTGGGGGAAAACTTTTTCAATCCCCATTGTGCTTTAGATGGCTCTTTAAAAAAAACTGCAGCGGGGTTCAGTTCAATTATGTCCCTCACTTAAAGTGAAATACGCCCCCACCTTCCCTAAACCAATGAGGCCTGTGCAACAGGAGCACGAGAGGATTTTTTTTTGGGGTGCAGGAAGAGGTTTCTCCTGCATTGAGCTCAGGTCATTCTCTACCTTTGTATCGGGCCCCCAGCTCAATTACTATTACGCTCTGCTAATATGGGTAGTCATTAGGTGAACATAATGACATTTCATTCAGCAGCAAATCGGGCATTGACAAACACAAGTGGGCGAGATAATTGAATTAGAACGAGGGTGTGAGAAATAGAGAGGATCGTTCAAAGTTAATGGGCAAACCACACACAATTATTAGCCGTGGCCACACCTTACGGCGAGCCTGTGTGTGTGTGTATGAGTGAAGTACTGCGCCCCCCAGTTGAATGCAAATACAGATCTCGAAAATGTCAATAGCGGGGACTCGGCGCATGCTAAATGTCAACATGTGCTTTTCAAGGACTCTTTTCTGTGTTGTAATTGGATCTGCTTTTTAATATTACATGTATTTCATTTGTTATTTCCCCCCTTTGAAAACAAAATAATATGAAATATTTGGAGGGAATTTTAGCAACGGGGGCCCGGGCCCATGAATATGCAGCTGAGCCTTTGGCGATGCAGCGCGAAACAAACAGACAAAAGGAGTCAGACAACGGGAAAAGAAAAAGCAGGTGAAGCACAGACTAATCAAACGCCTTTCATGTCGCTCCGAACATTAACCTTCATTCAGAGCAAATAAAGCTGCGAGCGCGCAAACTCTCCCTTGGGCCCCCGGATGAATAAGTGGGAATTATCACATTTTTACGGTGAGGCGTTGGTGTTGGTGGACGGTTACTGTTGGTCAGTTGGGAGTGACTGTGCTAAACACTCACAGACGCTCAAATTTAGTTGTTATAATAGACTTGGCAGATTACGTAGTGAACATGCTTTTAAAGAATATCCATCACAAATAACTAAAGGTTAAAAAATATCGTATTGAAGTAAAATTAAAAAGGAAAAGCAATAGACGATTTGTTGCCATTGTGACTCTATCTAGTTCTCTGAATTTTTTTGGACCAATATGCTAATAGCCAATATCTCTTATCATCACACAGTGTGTTCCCGCTTAGATCTGAGGAATATTTCAAGGGGAGATGGGCGGTATGCGGTTCACATACAACCCTCAGACTATAGGACCCTGTTAGTGTGTTAAAGTGCCTGAAGCTCATCGTCAAAGTTTTCACAAGCCATCGCCAAAACGTGTCACACGCAGGGTAAATGTGGCTGGCTGCTGTATTTTGATCAGGCAGTGGGACAGACAGCGTCGGCAGCTACGAGCAGACTGCCACCCCTCTCCTCCCCCCGCAGCCCTGTGTACTCTGCATTAGTGTTGAGCCAGTGCATAAAAGAGGAAGATTAAAGGCCTGTTGAAGATAAAGGATTGAGCAGATGATGTTCATGACCTGTGTAAAGCGCTGTCAATTATGGATGACGACGTGGTGAAAGATTTAAACTTGAAACAAAATGCGGGATAATTTATTAAAGGCCTGCAAATAGAATTAAAGCTTAAATAGCGGTGTGCTATCATAACTGATAGGAATGATGGCCAAAGAAATACGGTTGTGAAAAAATAACAAATCCCTCTCATCATGCACACCTACCTTGAGTTCACGGAAGAAGATGCTGCTGCGCGCCCACTCCACGATGGAGAAGAGCGTCTGGTCGGCCATCTTGCACATGAGGCCGAAGGTGTTGAGCTTCTCGTGTTTGCCCCGGCTGGCCTGCTCCTGCTGCAGGTACGCCATGATTTTGGCCTGAACCTGTGGCTCGTCTGGCTCGCACTTGAGCAGCTCTACGATCAAGTGAGGGAAGCTGGGCGGCGAGCCCGTCTGGTAGGCGTCGACGTAGGCGTAGCCCATGATGGACTCCGGCGAGCTGGTGTACGGGTCGGGGTACTCGGACTTGATGGTGCGCGTGCCCTGGAAGTGTCCGTAGGCCGCCTGGTAGCCCTGCAGGCTGCCGGCGTGCGGCGGCATCGCCATGCTGACCGGCGAAGTGACAAACGGGCTGCGGTCGTAGTCTGTGGGGGGCAGGGCGGTGGCGTGATGGTGGTGGTGGTGGTGGTGGCCGGGGTGGTGGCCCGGGTGGTGGCTCAGCGGAAGGCCCTTGGACGCGGCCGAGTGGATGTTCTGGATGGCTGAGGAGATGGTGAGGTCGGTGGGCACGGCTTGCATCACCTGAGTCATGGCCTCGATCTTCAGGCCGTTGGCTCGGATCAGCGCCTTCTTTTGCTGCTTGAGGGCCCGGTCGCGTTTGTACATCGGGCCAAACTTGTTGCGACCGCCACGCATGCGGTCCGCCCGCACAGCTGACAGACAGATGGAAAGAGAAAGGAGACAAGAAGGAAGAGGACAATGTTAGCTCTGTAATATGTAAATCCTCTTTGTCTTGAATGCTACTCATTCTTCACTGCATTCATGCAAGAACATGTTATTATTTATAATACAAGTTAGAGTTTCATCCAGAATGAGAACTCAACAATTTGTAAAAACATAGAAAATGCCAAAATACCTTTACAATCCTCTATATTTTATTATGGCGTTATGGAAGCGAACTCCTCATTTGTAACTTGTATGTAGGGCAAAGGTTTTCCTGTGGTGATTACACTTGACATTTACCTGTTGACTCGTAAACCCCGCAGGTCTAACAGATAGTGTTGTTACTCATTGACCAGAGACACAAACTTCTATGAACCGCTCAGCTAAGTGATCATTGTACAGCTGGCTATCTCTCTCTACCACTCAGGAAAAATGCCCACCTCGAAAGCTCCATATTGGTAAAGTTCTCTTTCTAAAATACACGTTTTAAAAATGCTATCTGATTATGCAATTTCTAAAATGTCACTGTCCATTAGCAGGAACCTTTACAAAGGCTGAAAAGGCTGACAATAAGCAATTTTTTTCTTTCTGATGAACCAAACATGATGGCCCCCCCTCAGTGCAGGATCCCGCGGTGAGGATCACAACGAATCTGTGCCGTGGGTATTTCTAATGAACGAGCCGGGCACACGGTGGACTGCTACGAGGGCCATGTGTGATCTGGCCGACTGCTGCCATGGGGAAGCTGCTCTGCTGTCTCCCAGTCGGGGGGCGCTGGTGTTAATTATTCATACTTAATTACCTCTTACTCTCTGACGAGGCTTGCCGAGCCCAGCGTGTAGTGAGCTAACGGACGTCTGGGAGGCTGTGCAACAGAAAAAACACTCACTAATACCAATACTGTAGACTATTAGAGACTTATATTTTATTGTATCCAATAAAAGAAACCCAAATATTTAACTGTATATGCAAATGCATATGCGTTTGCCCCGATTGCACACAGCGAATAGCGAGTCAGCCTGAGTCCACTCCGTCTCACGATGTCTTGACGGATGAATGAAAGAACATAAGAAGAAAATTGGAGATGGGGTGTGGAGAGGGGCGGGGTGGGGAGTCGGAGTTTGGGGGGTGAGGAGGGCCATACATACACACACACACACACACTCACACACTCACACACTCCGAGCTGCCTTGGGAGTGATTTTAATGACCTCCGTCACAAAAGTGTCTGTCACTGATCTGAGCCGAGAGGGGAGACACACACACACACACACACACACACACACACACACACACACACACACACACACACACACACTCTTTCTCGTACATTCTTAAAGAAAACACACACAAACACACACGTAGAAAGCATCACACACCGGTCCAGATCACACACACACACAGAGAGAGAGATGGTAGCAGGCCAGACGCTCCGCCACCTTGGAGAGCCCCCCCGACGGCTCAAACGGTATGCAATTTATACACAGTGATTTCACACACACACACACACGACCATTTCCCAACATGCTTGAGGTCAACTCCAGTGCCCACTCAACGAGGCTCGGGGATTAACGTGACCGTTAAAAAATTTATCACATATCAAAGGGAAAAAAAGAAGGAATCAGGAGCCCGTCAAATGTATCCATTATACATTATTGTAGGGCGACTTTAACTATTAATGATTTCTCCACAACAGCGTACTGTAATTAATGAGCTGAGAAACTAATAGTCGGCCCTACTGGGAAAACAAAATTAGGCCCCGACTGCCTTCTTGCCTGCCTCGGACCCAGGGACCAACATCACATCATGAATATCAGGACACACACACACACACACACACACACACACACACAGATTCTTTGTCTCTAATTAAACAAGGTGATTTGCATGCGTGTAACACAGATTAATATGGAAGGGGGGAGGGGAAGAGGGGAGCAGGACAGTGTATGCAGAGAAGATGAATGCGTGTGTTTGATTGAGGTGCAGAGATGTTAATGGGTTAGTTGCTGCAGCATTGAGCTCATGATTACAAAGTTGTCATATGACCCTGCAACTTTAGAAGGTTGCAAGGTTGAAAGACATTTGTAAATGTGTTCATGCAAAAAAAAAAACATTTTATATGTTGTAAAAACAGCAGTAATTGAATTTCCCTTTCATAAAGAGCTGGTCCAGATTTAAACTCACTGTTAGGTTCCTGTGGTGCCAAGAAAGTGATGTGTTTGATGTTTTGCGGGTTCGTCTGGCACAAACAACACAAGCTGAATAGTTTAGCGTGACAGTGACGGCCACCGCTGCTGAACAGGCAAACAAGAAAGACGGCCAACCTATACAGAAATGATCATCAACAGAAAATGTGAGAAAAAAGAGCTGCACACTCAGCTTGATTGACAGGAGTAGTCTGGAAAGTGCAGCTATGAGCACTTAGTTCAGCCCAAAGAAGAAGAAGAAAAAAAAAACGGTATACTGGAAAAAAAATATATAAATTAATATATGAACAGAAAGCATCCCAAGGAAGAAAAGTTTGAGTATTTGAGAAGAAACTTGTATTTGTGTGAAAAGGATCTTGGATATTGTGGGCTAGCAGTGAGGCTTTGGGGCTAAAGCCAGGCTGAAAGGCTAAAAGGCTGACGCTGTCTTCCAGTATGAATTCCCCCGACTTACTGTCTGAGAGCACGTCCGCACAAAAACACACACACACCATCCATAAATTCAGAATCTGACCCAACCAAAACCCTGTTCCTCTTTCCCAAAAGTATCCAGCACCCCGTGTACAAACATGTACGAACACAAACAACCACACACACGCAGCATTCTTAACACACACAATATTTCTTTGCACACTGAAACACTTCACACACACACACACACACACACACAACAGCCCTCAGCGCTTATATCCTCTGATTTATGGTTGTTTAATATACAGGAATATTAAGCGCGCGTAGGTGAGGATCCCTGTCGGCCGCCAGCATATTAATGGGTCCCGCGGAGCCTTGCTGACACCCTGTTTGTCATGTCGGGGCCCCGGCCCCTGCTCCGCGATGCGCCCTATCCCATGCACACACATGAATACCTATGATACCTATGCATAAGTAATGGGACAGCTCCCTGGCTTCCACCGCAGGTATACTGGGAGGCTGATGGAAGACAAATCAGAGCGAGAAGGATGGAGACAGGGAGGAAATAAAAAGTGGAGGGAGAGGGATACAGTGAGGAATATACAAACACTCAGATGGTGTTGCTAATTTGGGCTGAATGGCTGAATGAGAGGTTTTGCATCGAATTTAGATTTGATGATGGATTAACTGCATGAAAATAAAAGGTTAAAAATAAAAAATCGCTGGAAAAAGTGATAGCCTTTGTGAGTCTGTTCAGTGAAGTCCAATAAAAGTTAATGAAAAGAAAAATGTGAGTTGGATTTGTTTCCAAAAAAAGGGCTTGTTAAGTTGGTATATTGTCGTGTCTGGTTTAAAACAAAACAGTGCTTGGCATCAAGCTGGGATTAAACTAAAAAAATATGGCATTAAACTGTAAAGGAACCAGACAGTAAAACAATCAGCATTTTAACAGGGGAGGACAAAAGTCGCATGCTGTTCTTTGTTTTTGTTAAAATATACTATTTTTTTCACGTAGTGCCTGTCATCAACGAAAAAATGCTGTAACTTCTGCTTCATTAAATAGCACACAGTGGATACAGAGTGTATTCAGACCCACAGTATCACAAATACCGCCGTTACGCTCTCCGTCTTTAAGATGATACACAAAGTGAAGGAGATATTAGGCAGCTCAGTGAAGCATGTGATGCGGGGCAACTTCTAGCGAGCATAAAAAGAAAATCATGCCAGTGGGAGCCGTTCAGATGCGGCACGCTTCATCAGCTTCAGTGAATGACGTGCTAATGGGTCAAAGCTTAGTGGGATGTGGCTTTTTTTTCCTTTTCTCAATGAGTCAACACTGAGAGCTGAGATGCTACAGTGCATACCAAGGAACAAGGATTTTTTTTTTTACAGTGTGTTTGTGTGGTTAAATGAGTGTGTGGCTGCCAGGCTCCATCATCATTATGTGTGTGTTTATGAAAGGGAGCGTGTGTGTGTGTGTGTGTTTGTTTGACATAATGACCCCTGACAGAAACTAGAAAAGATAAATAAACAGATTAAACACATGTTTTAAATAGAAAATATTAATTTTAATAAATATATATGTAAATATATTTAACTTTTTATAATTTCATGATAGATAATAGGATTTGTAAAATGATACTGACGTGTCAGCAACTGATGACATGTGGTTAAAGGGATTTAAGGTTAAAGGTCATGTTTAATTTGAGTGTTACATAATTGATACCAAACGTTTTTTGGAAAACATATCTTGGATGTTACAGAATGTGTCATTTGTTCCCGTGTCGAATAAGGAGAATATGATACGCTTCTGAAGCTTTCGCTGTGCAAAGACAGGCGTCAGGTTTAACTATTTTCGTTATCAGCTGAAGATAATACGACTGATCTCTTCTGGTTGGGTGATAAACGTGTCACAACACTGTTTACTGTATATCACTCCATGTGCCCGTCTGCCATTTCACCTCGTTACGCCGCCTTCCCTCAACTTTGAAACATCAACACGCGCCACAAACACAGACATCTTTACTGCTACCACCCTCAAAGCAAACGGCACAGACCACCGTCCCATTGGTTGGATGGACGTTGAGCAACACCAGAAAAGTAAACAAAAAAATGACAGTTTGAGCTAAAGTTTGTCCACATTTGGTCTGGATATCTTGAACTCACATGTTGCTGCAAGCTGCTGTGTAATGGTATGAAAAAATTGCAATAACAAAGCACATGACCCCAAACCTCCTTTCCTCTTTCACCGCTATCGTACACACTGTTTTTTTTAGATCAAATGACAGCTTCTTCCTCTTGCCTGTGGCCTTCTGAACACCTTTTTGGGCTTCTCATGAATATATGTATGTGTTTACCAGGGAGAGCAGTATAGTGTGTGTGTGTGTGTGCTGAGGGGTGTCAGCCTTTCTGTATGGGACGTCTTTACTGGTTGTGGCAGGAGTCGCCCACCGGAGCTTCTGGCCCCTGACAGAGCGCTGCAGGGCCCGTCTTGCCCCCGAGCTGAAAACTACCGCCAGCAAAACAAAATCAAACGCCACCCCCTCCCCACCGGTGTCAGCTGGAAAATGACAGGCCGGGACGTTCTGCCCAGCGGCCATTCACAATTAACAGCAATTAATTACACCGCACATGGCAGCAAAAGGGAGAAGAAGCCTCCGGAAAGATTTTAGTTGGCTGTCTTTGCTCTACTTTCACCCTCCTAGGGTCTTATTTCTTTAACACATTCACTTTTCTCAATTGTATGTGATCATTCCAGGAGCTCAAGGGATTTTTAATTTGGTTTAAATTACAAGAATTTACACAAAGTAAAATAATTTGCAGTATTTTTTTAAAGGACAGCAATGCAACTTAACCTCTCGGTTAACAAAATAATAAGCTTTTTAAATCCCCTATTTTACACGTATTGAGGGATGACCTTCAGGTTGCTTTATTCACTTCAAAATTAGCAATTTCAGAATAAAGCTTGTCAACTTATGTGTGGAAAAAATAGTTGATTTTAAATATTATCTTTGAGCATTGGAAGAATGTTTCTCGCTCCGCCGTCCTGTCACTTTTGGATAGCCGTGTTTGAACAAGCTCCTGAGCCACGTTCAAATTAAACAAAGAGGCCTCGAAACGGCCGGCCAAAAGTATCATCATTACCATTCTCGCCCTGCCGCCAAGTTTAATATTTTATCTATTACTCTGTCTGGCAAGTTTAAGTGCACAGCAGCTACAAGATACCCCCTAACTCCCCCTGACCCCATCTACAATACTAATAAGCAATGCTGGATTTCAACGCTGTGGTGGTAATGAAAGGTTTCACTTCACAAAGTTCTAGGTATACATTTTGCGAGAACATATATTACTGAGATGTTCATTGTTAAATGTTTAAATAAATATAATCATCTCACTTTCACACAGGCAATTATTATGTCAGAGCAGGTATCGGCCTTTTCTAAATGGTGGACATGTCAATTTGGAAGGAAACTATCCACATGCAAATTGATCATGGAAGAATATTTTCAGTCCAAAAATGTGCTGTGATTAACTGTTACGAATCCAATGGAAAAAGACTGACTCTTGTCATTCCACTAGAACGTGTAAAACACCTCTGTGGAAGTCCAGAAGCAGTCAACCTCCAATTTTAGCTGCTCCGTGTTATAATTTCCCCTTCCCCAAACTTTCAGTAACAGTAATTGCAAACAGGCATCATATCTTGAAAGATATAAATAAATGTTTCTGCTTTTCCACTCCTGCAGACGTGTACTGTAAGTTCTGGATCATATTTTAGTGAGTGGTGTTCACTATGAAACTCCAGAATAGACAAAATCTGTGGTAAACTATTCATGAAATCTTACAGGGAAAAAAAACAGTCCAGTGAATGTGAACTATAAATAAGATAAATATTTCTCTCAGATTAAAATATAATTTTAAAAGTGTGAGAGGAGGCTATTCGGTGGCCTAGATGCAGTCTTGTTACTTGTAGTGGTGGAATGTAACTCAAGTACTGTACTTAAGTACATATTTCAGGTACTTCACTTGAGTAGTTCCAGTTTTATTCTACTTTATCCTTCTACTCTAGAACCGTTCAGAGAAAAATACAGTACTTTTTACTACATTTATTTGACCGCTTTAGTTACTTTACAGATAAAGATTTTACATGTAAAACATTTTTCATTTGATTAGCTTATACATTATAATGCACTGTTATACATTAAACTACCCAACAGTATATGAAATAGTTGAAATTAGCTCCACATCAACCACCTAAAACAGTAAAACGCTACGTACATACATTATTAACGCATCAGTAATAATCCAATAATATAATATATAATAGTATATCACTCATGGGACGTTTTTCTGCATTATGAATAATTTTGCTTTTGGTACTTTAAGTGCATTTGACTAATTATATGTACTTTCACTTTTGTAATTTGATAGTTTTACTTTATCCTCCAGCACTGGTTGCGGCACAGTCACATGTTCAGTACTAAGAGCAGCCATCCGTTCTGTCTGAGAGCCCTTGAGCAAGACGTTGCAACCCTAGTCGGCAGCCTGTTATAATGACATGAAAACCATTTCTCCTTTATACAACTATTTATCTATTTTGAAGAATCCACAAACTTTTGGCAACCACTCATTATCTACCAGCCATCGTTGCACTCTGAAACACTGTGTCTCCCTATAGGTCATATCTCATCCTAATCTTGTGTTTAAACTGGAAACACATTGAATTACAGAAGCAAAACACCAGCAAAACAGAATCACAGAAGCACAAGTCAAACACACACCTGCACTGTAAAAAATGTAAACATGTTGCTGTACCTTCTAGCTTCATGCCGACGGTGAGGCACTTCTGGAAGCGGCAGTACGGGCAGCGCTTCCTCTGGGTCTTGTCAATCTGGCAGCTCTGGTTCTCTATACATGTGTAGCGCTTGTTGTTCTGGACGGTGCGCTTGAAGAAGCCCTGCGGAGAGAACCAATTAAGACGTCAACCCGCTTGACCCCTGCAATGCGACGGTAATTGGCCCATTCACACTCCCAGACAGATGGAGGGGGACAGGCTTAATGGACACACACACACACACACACACACACACACACACACACACACATACTGGGTGAAGTTTAGAAAGCTACACTCCAATAGATGTTGTGATGCTTTACGGACACACACACATGCAAAATAAAGCACGGCAGGAATACACTTTTGTTTTCAAATTAAACAAATTTCAGTCTTTCTGAAAAGTTTTTTTGAATTAAAAAACTACATCATACCTTCATTTTAATCAGCTTTGAACACATAAGTAAAGCATACATTCTCTACATTCACTGCATTATAAACTACTTTATAAAAAGGTATGAAATCTAATTTGTCTCCTGTCAAAATGACATTGCTATTCTCAATAGTATTAATATCTCAATATATTCAGGTAAAGAGAATTTACGGGGAAAGCATCTTTTCAACTCTCCACTTAATTATTGAAAAATATGAGCACAGGAGTCCAAAAAATCCAATAAATTATATCCATAATTCACAGTTCCGGGATTACAGAGATTCATACCTGCAACGTGGAATTAATTATAGGCAGCAGCAGCAGCAGTGGAAAATCAAACGAAGGGAAGATGGTATTAACGTATTCTAGATCCATAACCTAGGAGGAGAATCCTTAAACCTGCTCTTTAAAAAAAATAAAAATAAAAAAGAATGTGTTGCTGTCAATATCTCGCCAAACACAAATTTAATTGACAATCTGCATTGCCTGATCCGTCCAAAAAAAAAAAAATTGGCTGCACTCGGTTTTTGGATTATCGACTTCTCAGTGCTAAAAAATCCATGCTTCAAAGAGAACTTTCTCCCCAATTTTCCATTTAGTGCACAGCGTGCGCTATAAATATCTGAACCAAACTGGGTTCTGACATGCTTTAAAAACCACACAACATCACGTCTGGAGATTAAGCGGACAACATCACTGAAAAGCTTTCACTTGACCGGCGGTTCAAACCAAGAAAAGGCACTCGTCGAGGCTCATTTCTATTCGTAAAGGGGCTGCTGCGAGCAACTTTTGCCCTAGTTCTGTTGCCATAACAAATAGTTTCTCATTTACCCAAAAATGTGTCACAAATTCACATCAGAAATTGAAATCATCACAAAAATCTAAAATGGTATGCTGCTAAGTAGACACAAGCTATTCAGAAAAGTATTTTTAATTTGGTAAATTATCTGAGTAATTAGGTATTCCTGACCTCAGAATTCCATCCTGAAAAACTGCACTCTCTCTGCACAAAAACAGCAACCAAGAAACTGCTTTTACTTCATGACAATACTATATAAGTCCAACAAAGAAGGACATCACCGCTTTATCACCTCTGATCCCTGTCTCTCATACTCTTTACTCGCTCCGTTCTGTCTAACTTTGAAATAAAAACAAAATCTCTTGCTTTGCTCATATTAATTTTCCTTAATCTTCTGCAGATCTTAAATATATTTTTGATATGTCCACTGTGGCTCTGACCCTTGACCTTGTCGCTAGTTGCTTGTAATGTCAGTACTGCTATTTCTCTCTCAGCTTCCAAAATGAAGCATGCCGAGCATGTTTGTGCACAACGAGGAACCGTGAAGTCCGTTTTTCAGCTCGTAGTTGTTATTCCAGCAGGTATCGAGTGGTACCGTGTTTACTTTGTGTGGGCTGCTGGTGTGTAGGACAGTATGAACTAACACTGTCCGGCGTGTATGAGGTGGTAGGATTATGAGGGGGTTAAAGAATCCTGCATGATTCACTCTTTCTCTCTTTCTGTGTGTGTGTGTGTTCCTCTGCCCAAAACTGGCAACCCAAAAAAACCCTGATAACAGACGTGTCCTATTCACAATTGTTTTGGGGGGGTTAAAGGGTATATGCAGGGGTGGAGGTAGAGGGTATTTCCAAAATTAGATACCACAAATTTGGAAAATGTTAATGTTACTCCGCACATAAAACACACTATATTTTCATGTTAGTAGCAAACAAAAAATAAAAAGTAGCTGCTATTTTTTTTCCAGTTTTCATGCAGTTGTTGTTTAGAAAGGGACCTCCATTATTACATTGGAGATGGATTACACTCCCTGGCTGATAGCGAGTATTTAATACTAATATGAGTGTGTAACATGTCAACACACTGATGTATCAGTCCAGCTCTGACAATCATAATTTTACTGCCTGCATTTTAGAAATAATCAATAATGAGCTTCAGGTAATCATCAATATCATTCATGTTTCAACAAGGCTAGGCAGCACTTTATAAAAGACTTCTTCATCTACATCCTGCACACACACACATAAACACACACACCAGAGCGTTTCAACTGAACTGGGAAATCTGTTAGTGGATTGGCTCTCCAACACGAGCTTTGCATGTGCCGAGGCTGGAAAGCAGCAGAGATGCCACTGACGTCTCCCTTCAAGCAAGTGCTTAGCATCTCAAGGTCATAATATGGGATAAAATCTATAACATCTGCTTTGAATAATGACCACATAGGCAAGAAATGTGCGCGGCGTCATCAATACTGCAAACGGCAATTTTACACTGAATAGTGTTAACACAGAGACATTTGTCTTTAGCTTAATTTTGTGCTGACAGCTTTACTGGGCTAACAAAAAAAAAAACACGTGGGTGAAGCCTATTAGCTCAGTGTTGAGGAGGACAGTGGAAATAGGCGGAAAGGGACAAATAGGTTGTTGACAGAGCTCTAAATAATAGCGGCAACAGTTTGCTTTGCGGCAGCCCTCATTATTAACCTGTGTATGGAAACATTTCCTTCTCTTAATGAACTTGTGGTGAGAGTTTTAGACAGTATAGGATACAGGATCACAAACACAGACGGCATTATTGTGTACTCTGCTTCCTGGGTTAAATCCTCCTCCCCCCCCACCACCACCACCACCACCACCTCCTGTGTTTGGTGGTTTGCTAAAACTCCTGTTTCTTTTCCAAGCTGCTCACCGCTTTTACAAAATCCTCTTGACACTCACAGGAAAAGTTTGTTGCATCAAATTGTCACAACAATATTTGACCCTTGGCCTCTTTAACCTTTTGTTTTTTTCCTGTCATGTTAATGACGAGGAATCTTCACTGTACTCTTGTTGCAAGTCACTCTGGAACAAGAATGTCGGCTAAATGCCATAGTGTGCAAAAATAAAACTGCAAAAATCTCCAGAGAGGTTTATGCACTGAAATAAAGCAGCCATAGAGAAATATAAAGAGCCATAGTGTTACTATGTACGGGTTGTATTTTTTAAATTGCACAATGCAAATATGGTTGTATCAATATATAAAAAAATACAAGATACTAAAGTAAATACCAAAAAGAACATTATAACTGAATACTGCAAACACACATAGTATATACAATCTCTCTGCAGGCTTTTCATGCACTGCAGGAAACTTTGTAATAACACCAATAATTAGGCAACTATACATAATTGAGACCTCACTAAAACAATTTTAGACACACTAGGAACATTTTAGATCACAAAGCAGATATGGAAGGTCCACCATGCAGCACACATTGTATTAGTGTTGGAGAATGAAGGGCACTACTAACCTTGCAGCTCTCGCAGGTCAGCAGTCCGTAGTGATATCCTGAAACCTTGTCTCCGCACACGGGACACATCTCGTCCAAGTCTTCGTCATACGAATAGTCCATCATTTTGATCTGGTGGGCTGAGACACGGAGACACAGAGAGAAGTCTATTTCAGTGCTGATGAGCAATCTCTTTCCACCAAAAGCGCACTTTCATCCATCAAGATGCGCCACAGGGATCCACGAGACGCGTCTGGATGACATTCTTTGTTTTGTTAAAGTTCTGTTGGACTTTGTAGAGGTTTAATTTGAGGAGGAGGATGATTTGGGAACTAGTTGAAAGGACGCAAACATTTATTCCTCCTCTCTTCTATATACATGCGTTGCAGACAGGAGCCAGAAAATGCCCTCGCCCCCCCCCCAAAAAAAGGCGCATGAAAGTGAGCCTCATAAATATGCATGCATCTAAGTCGTGGAAATCGCTGGGGGGAAATGGAGAGATATTAGAGTTAAGGATTGGAGGAGAACATGTTACCGCCCACAGACAAATGAAGACACACAGAGAAGCCTCTTATCTCTGCAGGCGACGAGAAAAAAAAAAATATCCAAAAACTTGAACCAACATTATTTTATTCCCTCTCGAAGAAGAAGAAGAAGAAGAAGAAGTCGCGATGCTAAAAGGCCAAGTGTTTCTTTTATGGTGAAAAAGCAGAGGCAACATTTTATGTGACTGAAAAAAATTGTCCTTTTAACAAGTCAATTTGACATAATCATTTCTATATGCAATCAATTATTATAATTTGACAAGTGGAATTCCACAACATTGGCACATTTTCCCTCATTTCTTTTTTTTTTTTTATCAAGATTTAAGAATTAAGAATATTATTGGCTTGCATATTAGACATACTTTGCTTTGATAAGACTGTGTGTGTGGCAGCGCTGAGCAAACACACACTGGCTGACATTTACAACAGTTACAAAAAGCATTTATGGTTGTAATCATAAAAAAGCAGCCAGGATCAAACAGGAAAAACCTCAGTGGATGTGGCTGTAAAAGTGGAAATCTTTTGTCAACAAGACGCCTTTTCCAAGGCCTTCCACATAATATTACTGCTCCACTTCAAAATCCACTCGTATCTGACTCAATGAGAGCTTTTAATTAGACGTGATTTCTGGTTTGTTAACAGCGTCGCCCTGCTGGGATCTCGTGCTGCAGATTCCAGCTGAAGCAACAAGTTCCATCGAGCTGGCATTTCTTTTTTTCCCCACAGAAGCTCAAAGCAAAGTGAACTTTCTTCTGCCTTTACGCGCATATAAAGGAGAACATTTTGTTGGGCATGACGCATGGCAGCTGCAGATTTGGACCCATTTTAATACAGAAGATTGACATTTTTCTGGGTTGCAGGCCGTGGTAAAAATAAACCCAATAAATTAGTAGCTCTCTGAAATGGTCCAACAAATGCAGAATATTTGCAGAAATTCTTCTTATTCTCTCGTTTAAAATTGTGCATTATGCTGCTGCTATTTAAATGAATTATAAAAGCACAAGATAAATATAATTTTGTGGATGTAAAGATGTGTGCTAAATTAAGTTAGTTGATCCGTCCTGCAGGTTTTGCAGCATTGCTTTTTAGAAGCTGCAGAAACACACACAGTCTCTCTCTCACCTGCTGGCTCTCACCTCGACGTCCACTTGCTCATGCAATTTCCCAAAAAAAAGCTGCAAAATTTGTCCAAAACTGCTGATGGTTCCCAGAGAAAAGCCCTCTTTCTGCCCGAGCTACCTTGTTTTTTAGCCCAGCGTAAAAGTAGATAAGGTGCTCTCCTAACAAGCCACTCCTTGTCTTGTGAGTGTTTGTTATCTGCGGCTCATAAACCAAAGACCTGGCTAATTGACTGTCCGTTTATAATGCTGTGAAATGACGTGAGGTGGAATGAGAGGGATAGTTTATCTTGGCAGAGGAGTCATTCCCTTTTTTTATTTTTTAGAACCAGATCAAGAAAAAACATTTTAATACATGAGGGGATTTTAATGTGCATATGCCCAATCTGATTTTTGTTGTGTCAATCAAAGCTGCACATTTTTTTTTTAAATCATTAACCTAATTTCACACATTCAAAGATCGAAAATGATTTTGTGAGGTGTAAAAAAAAGAAGATGAAAAATACATACATGAGTATATAGCATCGTAAAAACGACATTTGGTGCCCCTTTTTTAATTTAGTCCGACCTAATTTTGACATTCATTTTCAGGCCATTTTTTTTTTGTTTATAAATTACTGTCTTAGATTTGTTAAGAAACATAACAAAATATAAATTAATTTGTCACACAATTAGGATAATTTCACATGACCTATTAAGTATAAATTAGACCAGACCTCTTAGATCAAAGTTTACTGTCTCGAGGTCAAATCACTGAATGAAATCTCTAAAATTAGGCTCTGCAGTTTTTTTCTTCCTTTTTCATGAATTAGCAATAAATCTGTCTTAACTGCTGTTTTTATATGCAGACAAAAAAGTCAATTTTGCATATTCTGCTGAGAAGAAGTCAAGTGGTTTATTCCAAAAACTACAGACATTAAAAAGTGAAATGCACAGATCTCCACATGCTCTGTCTGAGCGTTTTTACGCACCAAGGCGCTCGCACACTTCCAACATGAGTGACAGCTGATCATTGTTTGATCACGAGCCAAACCGTATAGAAAAGTGTGTCCAGGTAGGTTTGATCTGCATTCATGCTTTATAATGTCAGAGTAAAGATTGAGAGAAAATAACAGATCCTCAAAACACAATAATAAAAATTCCCCAAATCTCTAAAAAAACGAATGACCTCCATATATGTGATAACTTCGGACATTCATCATTCAATAATAGCCTATTATTTCCTATATCACCTGTCATTGTCCTGCAGAAATGTGTTGGGTTTACGCATATTAAAAACTTGTGTTGACATTACGCAATGAGGACTTCCAGAACTTCATAACGTTCCATAAAATCTACTAAAGTGGAAGCTTTAAATGAATCTGCCTTGTTTAAAGTCTGATACGAGATGAGAATGAATGACTTGAGTTTCTTACCTTGCATATTCCTTGGCATGCGCCCTTGTTCTCCATACGATCGAGAGAGTCCCAGGGATTCAGTGTCGAATTTGGGCAGCATGTCTTTGCTGCCGGCCTGAGCTGGAGACTCCGCACCACCGCTCGGCGGCGGGACACACCTGGACAGATGTTCCCGCAAAAAAACACACCTTTAAATTCTCCCAAAATGTCTTTTTTTTTTTTTTAGCTCTTTAATTCTTACTTTCAGTCTCTCTCTCTGTTCCAATTATCGGACCATGAATGCTCCGAACATGAAGCCTGATTCAGACCGTCTCCAAAAAACGCCCGGGTTGCATAGTCTTTTTCTGATTTAACTTCACTTATTTAATTTGTAGAAGAAAGAAAAAACACATTTGCGCACAGAAGAGCAATAATAACAACCCTACACAGAGTGATCCCTTCGGTATACTTGTTAAGGAAGAGTTGCGCGCAGAGTTAAAGGGAATCAGTCTCAAACGAGAGGAAAAGCGCACAGCGTCCGGATTAAAAGACGATGGTATAACTTCCAAAAATCTGTTTTATCGCGTCACCCATCAGAGCCTTTAGACCTTCAAGTGTAACTTTGATTCTTTTAGCGACACCGGGGCCGCCCCCTCCTGTGCGTAAAGTCGGATTCGGTGTGTCGGTGTCGGACTTGTCTGGAGATGTGGAGACCTCTCCTCCTCCTCCTCCTCCTCGCGGCTTTGTTTACTCCTCTCTCTCTCCAATCCGGGGCGCATGCGGTCGTGTGACGTCATCTGCCCCTGATCCAATCAGTGCGAGGAGGAGAACCGGCTCACATCGCCTCCGGTTCCATCTCTCTCTCACGAAATCTCAGCTGTTTTAATCCCGTTAATGATGGACTTTAAAAAGCGGAGGGGAGAACAAGGAAATCAAGCGAGGAGGTGATGCAACTGGCGCGTGAGAGAGAAGCAACTCTCCACGAGCGCACGCGGAGGTATGTGGTGGGTAGGAGCGTGTTATAACAGGAGCGCACGCACACATAGGCGCGACTCCGTAATGTAAAGTTATTTTTTTTATAACACTTTTCATCTTTTATATTGCTTTTTATTTGATTGCAATGCTTAGTTAATAAACTCAGTAATGAGTTTTTTGCATCATATTCTCATTTTAGTAATCCATCTGATCATTATGTGAAAATATAATCAAATAAAATGTAGTATTCTTTCTTTCATTTTATAATGCAGGCGAAAGGACATACACAATTCAGTATAAAAGTCATATAAAAAAGTAATATAACCTCCTGTAGGATCAGTATATCTTTTGGGGTTTTTTTTTTTGGGGTAAACGTGCGCAGTGCGCGGGCCTCGGGCTTCAAACGGCCTTTTATTTTCGGATCAAATCTCAGCCCCCTTTACGCAATAAATTATACCTCTGCTTCTGAATTATTCTCAGTAATTGGCTGAGCAGGGATCAATTAGTGATCTGACGTCAGGCTCAGGCTATTTAGCCTATTGCAAATTAATTTCATTAAAAAACAAGAAACAATTATGTGTCTATCCGTCCCCTTCTTAAAGCCTCCCTCCACGTGCTCCAACACATACAAACACATACACGCTTATTTGAGTTCACATACAGACGGATAGTGTGTTTCCTTATCATCGGTCTGAGACACGGAGAGGTTATACGGAGCAGACACACCTGAAGGGTCGCAGAGTCCACTAGTTAAAAATAACAAGATGATCCCTTTAAAGCAAGTCACAGATAATTAGACATTTTAATAATTTAGCATCAACCTATAAAATGTTGTTATTGTAGTGATATAGGAGGGAGAATACACCAATGAGGGGAACAAACTGACAGACCCTGAAGGGACTTTTTCTTCTGGACTTTGTATTCATCACATTGTTTAAATAAATTCCTCAACACACTTTCTCTTCTTTTTGTATTATTTCTCTTCATTTGTAAGCCCAAAATTGTATTTCCAAGTGAAATATTTACTAAATTAGGTTTGTTCAATTTCTTTCTCTAAACCTTTATTGAAAAACAGGACAAACACAGCCAAATTAATTAGAACTCTGGTAGAAAAAAACCCTCTTTGTCTTAACACAGCCGGACCTGTTGCATTTAATTTCTACAGCATCAGTTAAAATACGGCTCATTACAGATAACTATGCTTTATGTGTGCATTATGGAGCTTTGGTAATAGAGTAAAAAATGATATAACATTATCACTGGGATAGTCTAAAAAAAAGTCACACAGACACTCCACCGTTTTTTTTCCAAATGCAACATGTTTTTCCTCTTTTTTTTTTTTTTTTACCAGATTTTATTTCAATTATTTCAATCAAAATTGCTAAAAGTCTATATGACTGAGGCATCACTGGCTACAAGACATTATCACGTAAATCCAAACGGAATACATGTTTGAGTTGCTTTTTGCTGTAAATACAGCAGCATCAACTGCAGCTGCTTTACATAAAAGGCAAAACATGGTCAGCACACAAAACAGACTTCACCTGCTCCGATCAGCTCCTCTATAAAGCTAACCTGGTCCTGTTGTCATCGTTTTTCCCTCTTTGTTTCACTGAGTTGCCACTAAAGTTTCTTTAATGTCCCATTTCACCCCTGTGGAATAATTTCCTTTACACATTCACCTGCAGCAGAAGGGTCCAACAAGTGGTTTGCAAGGCATTTAATTACAATGAATTATAATAACATAAAAAATACAATAAAATAAACTTTCTGTGAAGTTTGATTTTGGAAATAATTGAATATTTCCAGTAGCAGTAACCACCCAACCTCCCTTCAGACAGTATATACTCACTGATACAGATTTTTCTTTATCATCATTTGGTGACCAGCACATCAACCACAATGTTGACAGGTTGCAGAGGGATCCACCAATCAGCAGCATGCTCTTAATGCTGTGGTGTGATTGGTTAAAGATGGGTTACTGGCAGGCAGTGGGGGGCGGAGTCAGGGAATGACAAGGGGGAGGACAAGTAGGGGCTGGAGGCTCAGAGGAGGGGAGGGGGAGGGGGATGCAGGTTAGGTTATAAAATGAAATGACACAGAGGCTGATAAGACCTTCTCTGGCAAGATAGCACTGCTGGAATGATTAACCTGTAGAGAGAGAGAGAGAGAGAGAGACGTAGTGGGTGCTGTGGTGAAATGTAATGAGGGACATGGGAAGAAGGAAAGGATATAAGTCCGGTCAGAAGGTTCAAACACAAAAAGACAGACAACAGACAGTCAAACAGTGAGCACAAGGCTTGTTTATTCACAACTACAATACAATCATTGAAACTCAAAGCTGAATTGATACAGAGAGACTACAAGACAGAGAGAGCGACAGAGAGAGAGAGAGAGAGAGTCATCTAGGTTCCTAAGTGGTATTTTATTGACTTTGAGACAGTTTGAGGTGGTAAAAGTCACATCAAAAGAGAGGCAAAGTCATGCCGACACCGTCGCTCAAACTTTGGACTAATTCTCAGCCACGTTTCACTTCCATGTTTGAATTTATCTGATTGGAATAAACACACACACACACACACGCACACACACACACGCACACACACACACACACACACTGACTACACGCTCAGATACAACATTGCAGAAAGCTGCAGTGGGTAGAAATGGAGCAAATGTGATAATAAAAAAAGAGTTATTTTTATAAAACGGTCACTATATCCTGATAGTAGTACATGAGACTGGTGATTTTGAAAAAAATCATGTGCCTCTGTGTCCTCCTGTGTCCTCCGATGTCCTCCTGTGTCCTCCGGTGTCATCTACAAGATTTCACAGACCGGAGGAAAACAACCAATCAGAGCTGATCTGGAGTCTGCCATCCAGCTGCCGTCTATGAGAGCTACGAGTCAATCACACGCAAACTCCGACCAAGCGGTCAAACTAGGCAGCGCTGATCAAATATGAATCAATATTCTGTTACTATAATGCCTATTTCTCGCCTCAAATGTGTGGACCATGTGGATACCTGGCGTGCGTGCGTGCGTGCGTGCGTGCGTGCGTGCGTGCGTGCGTGCGTGCGTGCGTGCGTGCGTGCGTGCGTGTGTGTGTTTGTGTTCATGAATGAGTGTATGTCTGCATGTATGACTAATCTGTTCTGATCAAACAACAATAGCCTTGGAATTGTAACACGCACGCACACATGCATACACACATACTAACATCATTCAATTGCAATCAACACACACTCACTATTCATAACCAGGAAGTCAACCATCCACCCGACCCCCCCTGACACACAAACACACATACAAACACACACCTACCTCTGTTTTCTGTATTGGAGACGTAATGTAAACAGTCATTCGCTCTAAAAATACTACCGGACCGTACAGAGCAATGACTCGCGTAACAAAACAAAGAAGGTGGCGGTGGCAAACATAGCGGGACTGATGTAAACAAAACAGAAAAACAAATCCTCTGTGTGTAGTTTAAACCGTAAGAAGTAGATACCATGTTTCGGTGAGCTAAAAGTATATGCTGAAATAAAACAAATTGGAAAATTTACAACTGCATTAACAGATTTTTTGACCACTTGGGGGCCATGCAACAAGGTGGAAACACAACACCGACATTACAGCACACGTGTTGTCTTTTCCTATCACAGTCCCACATTCAGCAGACTCAGAGCAACATTATCATTATTTGGAGTCGTGTTTCTGGCCACCTGAAGAATGAAAGTCCAATACTCACTCTACTTGGAGCTCTTTTAGATCGCCTAAATTCTCCACTATGTTCACCAGCTAGTTGCTAATTGCTGTCTGGTGCTGGGCAGGTAGCATACTGTGGGGTTATCAAAGCCTTTTCATTGAAAACAGCTGCCTGCTGAGGCTCAACCTTGTCATCAACCTTGATGACAGCACAGTTTACAGCAAGTATAAACAAAAAAAATAACCTGAAAGACACTTCAGGGAAATACAGTAATGGATGAGTCTGATTAGCTCCGGTTGACCTTTGGAATGTGTTTTTGCAACCGAATGAAGACTTTTTTTCCTTTTGGTTGAAAGACGATAACATTATAGCCATCAGCTGCTAAAGAATATACACATGGCCAGTTACTCTGCTCGTCTAACATCTATTCTGTCACTTCCTGCTCTCAATGAACACCTTTATTGTTTTGCACAATGGCCAAACGTAACTCTATTTTTTCCTCAATGACACATTTTCTTCGGTTTCTGCTACAGAACACCTGTACACATGTATAATAATGATTCTATCGTGGCTCATACGTGTTACCAAGGTGAACAGTACTTCCTCCGCTGTTGCATTAACAACTATTTTCAACCCCATATCACGCCAAAGCATGTAATAGACCCGCCTGTCCACCAGAGTAGAGCGTCAGTGTTACGTTTTGCCTCGCTGAGGTGTGAATATTATTCACGTGTATGAAGGTGCAGTACCAGCAGGGGGCAACAAAACCACTTAATTAGGTTTAGGCAGCAAAACCACTTAGGTCATGGATGGCCTTAAAATAAGTACGTAAACTAAGTGCAATACGTACGGAAACAATGTAACAAAAGTACGGAAAACACAAAACAAACATCACTACCTTAGCTTCTTCTTGTTTGTTGGACCCAACCACCTCTCCACCATAAGCAGTCTCTCACTTTTTTATAGTACGTCACTAGCTCTGAGCGTAGCATGTTCATGCATTTACACTGCAGTCAGTACGGACTACATGGAGTCAAATGACACGCCAAAAGCAAGAACGGCGTTCTTATTAGGCTAAACGCTTTTGTCTTGCGCATTATCATGTCATTCATACACCTTTTCTTGCGACTGGGCTGACTATTTTATTATACAAAGTTGTCTGTTGACATAAGTACTGTTCAATATAGGTACGCACCGATACCGGATTGGATATCGGGCCGATACTGACTCAAATAGCTGGATCGGGTATTGGTTTCAATGGGGCCGATCTGTTAAATTCAATTCTATGTTTATATACCATATATATTATATACTGGAATATTAATTCCTGTTTAAGTTTTGACCAATGTGTTGCTTTATTAAAATGGTTTACACCTGAATTGTAATTCTTGTTAATTTTTAAGATATTTTTGCCAAGTTTCTGGTGTACGATTTATTATTTTAATAATAAATAACAATTCAATAAATGTGTATCTATGTATTTATTTGTTACATTTTGTTATACAAAGTTAGCAAAGCAATGTTTAAGTCAAACCTGATGTTGCCTTACACATAAAAGAATGATCCCAGTCACTTCCACACAGTGAGGCACACAGCTTATTAATTATACACTGGTATCGGATCGGTACTCAGGCCCAGGATAAAGCCCAGGTATCGCTATCGGTATTGGGACTGAAAAAGTGGGATCGGTGCATCTCTACTACTCTACAATTAGAGGTGACAAATAGTACCCTGCTACACAGCATCCCGTGGTGTCTGTGCTGGCATTTAAATTAATCTATGCTAAAAAAGACTTTCAGATATCTTTTGGTTGCGAAAACTGACTTTCTGTGAACAGATGGTCAGAATGGAAAGGAAAAGATGCATATTCAAATTAACCTCAGTGTGGACATAATTCCTGCATGACGCTTCTTGCCTCGTTTCTGATTGACACTCCCTGATTCCTCCGTATATCTCGTATCCCTTTGACTTTCTGTTATGCCCCAGGTCAACTGCTGTTACCTGCCGGTCTCCGGGTCTCAGGCTGTGGACAGTCACTGGATTATTGGAGGAAACTGAGTCTGTCAACAGCAAGTGTTGACATTTGGGCTTAGGAGATAAACCTCACAAGGGATCAAACAAAGACTGGCCCTTTTGACTGAAGAGCGGAGTGTGTGTTTGTGTGTGTGTGTGCATGTTTTGTGTAGAGAGGTTTCAGTGTTGCAAGTTTGCTGCTGACAACCTAAAGTGGAAGGACGCTGATATTGTCTGAGGGGTTTTGGTTATCTCCATGTCAAACGGCTGAGAAAACATAAAAGTGCGGCAAGCTGGAGAATACATGTGCACACACATTTTAATGATTTATACCCCTCGCAAAAATAACAAACAGGGATACAAATACATAAATGCTAAACATGTATCCAGAATGTTTTCAGACTTGACTGGCACCTGTGAAGTCTCACAGAAACACTAGATCAACACAGATATGAGTGGATTTTTGGACACTAATACTGCAGAACCACACACAATTTTAAAGATCCCACTGAATGTGTCGCATTTACATTTTGAGAAATGCTCTTTTTTACACGAAGAGAGAGTTGTACAGGATATGTGATTCAAAATCATTAACA
Organism: Sebastes umbrosus; assembly: GCF_015220745.1. Taxonomy (NCBI): domain Eukaryota; kingdom Metazoa; phylum Chordata; class Actinopteri; order Perciformes; family Sebastidae; genus Sebastes; species Sebastes umbrosus. Next base: position 3,289,268 of record NC_051273.1, on the reverse strand, counting down.
TCAACCCTGGAGACACAGATTACCAAATTTGTCTATGGTAGGTACAGAAAGGATTTACAGTTAATTTGACAATGATGTATTCATCTTTAACATATGCTACACGTAGCAGCTGTAACGCTGGTTAATGGAGTGGAATGATGCAGGCAGGAGATAAGAGGTTAATAAAAAATACTGTGGGCTACTGTGACATAGAGCGGGTCAAGGCTGGGCACTTCCTCATGTCTGATGAAATGTCAATCACATTGGAGTGAGGGATGATGGTAAAAGGGATGGTAAAGAAAGAGAGGAAGGAGAAAGGAGAGCATCAGAGGGAGGGAGGGGAGAGGGCTACTATTTTAATGTATCTGACAGAAGGAGGGGAGAGGAGAAGAGGATGAAAGAAGAAGAGCTAAATGTCCCACTAACATCTCTGACAGGAGGATGGGAGAAGGCGGGGGGAGGGGTAGAAGTAAGAAGAGAGAGGAAGCTGCCACGGGTTAAAAGACCACTGAGTTGTCCAACACGGGGAGGGAGAGAATGCAGATTTAGATTCGACTTATCAGGCAAATTTAATAAGCGTTATCAGTCACTATAAGCACCATAGATGAGGTCATTAGGGGCCAACTACCTACTACGTTGTAAAAGTGAAAGTGAAACTTAAAGGCAACAAGTTCTAACACATTGTAAAACTGAATGAAGTGACATGTTTTGAACACAAACAAAAAGGCTTCTTTAGGTTTGGGCAATAAAACTACAACTTCTTTAGGTTTAGGCAATAAAACTACAAGGATAAAATGATCATGTTTTTTGGTAAAATAACTATAAAAATAAATATAAGAAAAAATAAATCAAATAACTCACACTGGATGCAAACTTTGGTCTCCTGGGTCAGAGTCCTGTGCTACATACTACAGCGCCTGACTTCTGCTCCTGTCATAATTACTATGGTCACTAGAGGTTGCTGCCATGTTCTTTCATACCTTCTTTTTTTGGTGATCTACCATTTGAATAGATGATAAAACCTACTAGTGGGTGTAGTAGGCTCCTTTTGACCCACATCTATGGGCCTTATAGCGACTGATAACGCCAATTTAATAGCCTGACAACAGTCTAATCGGCTCACATTAAAATAAAAACCTGAATGAATGAGTGGAGGAACATAACAAATGCATGTTTTCATACAGGACACAAGAGGTCACTGAACAATTTGTTGAGTATAATAAAGATGAATAATAGACCTCCTTTACACCTGGCAAAAACAATTGTCTTGTATCCAGATTGTATCTAGATATGATTTAACCTGATGACGCTTACACATGGTATTAATATGTGTCTCCAGTATCCACATTGAGATCGGATTGAGATCCGATCAGTCTGGAGGCTGCACTTCACACAGGCTTACAGATGCTGTGCGTAATGCACGGACACATCAGCCTCAAAACACAGCCGATTAGTGAGAGAGAATGTGACTGAGGTACGTGTACACTGGCACAACACAGAAGGATGAAGAGACGGTGGCGGTGCCGCCCACGTAGTTGTTGTATTGCACTTACACTTGTGTTTAATGTGGTCACAATGCATCCATGACCACCTGCGGAGGCCTTTACAGTGACCAGATCTCAAACCAGTTTAACACTTGTGTTGAAAACACACTGCCGCCGCAGCGCCCGCGTGTGCCGCCCATAGCGCCAAAAGGAAGCATCGCGCTGCTATTTTTTACTAAAGTAAAAGATCTGAGTACTTCTTCCACCTCTGCATTAGCTTAAAATCATGTGTGGACACCCACTACCCACTACTTAAACGTTGACCTGTTTTGGCAGCTCGTGGTGGCCCTTACTAAGATATTTTGTAACCCTTCTGTATGTTACGTAATGAATGCACAAAGAACTCCAACAAATGATCACAAAACTTTGGAAAAATATGAATGACTACAAGTTGGATTGGTCATTTGTGGACTTTGGCACCTAGATATGGGAATGAAATACAGTACATCTCGGAGGGCAGGTGAAATGTATCTGAAGGCTGAGTGAAATAATAAATAAAATGAAATATTAACATACATTGGGAATGGAAAACGAGAACAACAGTTTTGAAGGAGAATGCACACCTTCATCCATTTACAAGTCCACTACTCTTTCCAAAACTAGAAAGAGAAGTGGACTTGTAAATGGATGGACATTTCCCGATAATATGCGTTTCTCTTTGGGGAAACATAGTTTTATTGTTACCTTTTTGTGCTTCATTTGCATTCTTGACATTGCATGCATTTTCCAAAGTTGGAAACCAGGCTGACAGTTAAACAGCAGTGCAAGACAAGATTAGACGAGTAGAGAAGGGAAAGAAACAATTAAGGTTGGAGTTAAATATGGAATATGAGAAAGGGTTGAGAGGGAAGTGTGAGAAAGCACTCACACACACATACAATTCACCCTAGTATAAACATTATGCTCGGAGAATGTCCAGGAATATATGCTGCGGTAACTGTGACTCACACAACCTAACCACTTCTCCATCGTCTCACACACACACACACACACACACACACACACACACTCCGGCATGTCCAAGATGATAATTAATCTGCCCGCTTCTTGGATCTTTTCCAAGCACTTCTTTAGGAACAGAGGTATAATTGTTATATCTACTGTCAGACGGCTACAGCTCTGACCCTCGACTTCCTTTCTACTTGTTCCTTTTAATGTGAGCCATTTACTGTTGGACATACTGTAAATGGATTTGTAAAGGAGCGTCAGGCCAATGCCTAAAATGTCAAATCGGAAAATGAGGATATGAAAGCATTTTCCTGTTCACAATACAAATACCAGACACTATGGTCCATTTCAGGTTATGTCCTCCTGTAAAAGGAATGCATGCTGAAACCCGAGAGCTGTTGTCACTTTAAAGACCGTACGTTTTCCTTAATCCATGTGATGGCGATATGAATACTGTTAATATACATGTACATACATACATACGACCTGTACACACACACACACACTCATCCTTTCTGCCGTGCCTGTACCGTTTTCTGTCCTCACATGCACACAAACGCACATGCACAAGCACTGAGCGACTGCTAGATCCATTAGCAGGTCATGTAACAGTCATTGCTTCATAAGCTTCTATTTTCAAGAGCCAACAGGAAGAACATTAGTGCTCGCCAACACTGTCAGGTGTTCAAGTTGCAAAAACCAAACAAACCAGAGGGCGAGGTCTCAATCGGAATACAGTATTGTGTGTGTGCGTGTGTGTGTGTGTGTGTGTGTGTGTGTGTGTGTGTGTGTGTGAGAGAGTCTGTGTTTATGTTGTCGTGTGCACGGATTAATAACTCCATACACCTTATCAGCCTCTTGCACTCTCTTATCTATGGATTTTTGTTTACAGCAGCTAGCATTAGCATCGTCAGGTGACATTCCAAGGATAGCCTGCTCTGAGGTGTAATGGAGGTTCCCATAAGTGAGTTTGAAAGCCAAAAACAGCTGCTGAAGGAAGGTAAACTCATTGCATTGTTCTCCTCAGACAGGCATGCAGTTCCTAACATACACGTTTAAGTGTGGCGGATGTTTGGCCAGGAGGACATGAGGAGGAGGTCGGTTGTCGCTTAATGTGAGGGGCTTATGATGGGCTATTAGCTGAAATACATGTTCACTGTTTCATTCAATAAAAGTTATTGAACAGGGAAAAGCTTGCGAGCCTGTTAATGGTCAGTTAGTAAACTTCTCAGCTTAGCTCAGCTGCCAACGGGACAGTAAGTTCACACAGTTTATTTAAAAGACTAGTGGCCGATCGCTTGGCCACCAGGAGTGCTGCTTTGTCGAGAACTGCTCATCACTTGTTGACTCCAGGAACAGAACAGTTTGGTTGTAATGTTAGTATATCCAGCAGTAAAAGTGAACAGCCTGCTGCGTACGACATGCTTGACTCAGTCCACTGAAGCCCCGCTGCTCAGAGCGCTGTGCACTAGTTTATTCAAAGTTTATTAATATTGAACTTGTCGCGTGTCCAAATTCCACCAAATCCAATATGGCACTCCCTTAGGTCCCCAGCAATACACCCGCCAAGTGCGAAATACATCGGATGAATGGTTCTTAAGATATGCGAAGGACATACAGACAGACAGGGATTCCTTGCTTTATAGTTAAATGCATTTGTAAAACCAAAACCTGCTCTTTTGTGCAACAGTTTTTACTCCAGCAGAGGAGGTTGAATAAAGTGAATGGTGCAACAGCACAGCTGATAAGCTGCAATGGCGTCTTCTATTTTGGATTCACCCTCTACTCAAAGGTCAGAATAGAATAGAATTCCTTTATTGTCATTGCACAGAGCACAATAAAACTAAATAGCAATCCTGACATAGTCTATGTCATGTCATAGTCTAATACATGACATAGACATGTGTTAAACAGTAAAATAAAGAAGAGTAAACAATATCTATTTGCTGTGACCTATAAAAACAGTGAGATATTGCATGTTGCTGAGCTGCATGTTGCTGAGCTGCATGTTGCTGAGATGTATTGGCTCCATACAGTATTCAAGTAATAAATAGATATGGGAAAAAAAATATGTACAAAGCTGGTATTGGTCAATGGTGCAAATTTGCATGTCAGAGTTCACCAAGGTTGAACTTTGTGGATTTTTGCCTAACTTTTCTTCGACTGATAAAATAAAACATGAAAAGAAATCTATTGCTCACAAGACAGGATAAAAAAGATAAAAAAAGAGATAAAATTATATTCATTATTTTCTGACTTTGCCAGAATCTTTTCTTTTTTCTTGTTGAATACCAACGTTTGCCACCGTAGGCCTCCAAAAGTATTTAAATGGAGTATCTGAGAAGGGAAAATCCCTCCGCTCACTTCGTGCTGACTGTGTGACAAGAAGTATCAACTGCTTAACCTTAAGGGATCGTGAGACAAAACTAACTCAATAAGAAGCAGTAGGTTAAGGTAAAGTGGGTAAACACAGGAGTAAACTACAACACTTCTTCACCAACTACAGTATATCATGGAATAGTGATGGAACAAGCGTCACAGAGTCATGATATAAAACAGAGAGTATTTGGATGGATTTCCCATCAACCCCATCATTCACATTCTCTATATATATAGGCTTGGTGATCTGAATACAACAAGGACAAAATCCTCTCACTGGTGCACTCTCAGGCGCCAGGTGAGTGTGCGGTCATTCATGACAGAAGTGCGCTTACACATACAAACACACACACACACACCTGACTCCATACTAACTCTTCTCTGCTGTTAGTCTAGGTGAATCCTGGGTGATTGTGTGGGTTGTTAACTGCTTTATTCTTCTGTCTGAGACACACACACACACACATTTACATACACACACACACACTCAAGACGACCCTGGGGTCAGTGTGCGGTTGGCTGTAACAGTCTGGATAGTGAAAAAGTTAGTGAGAGAGGATGGACTGGTCTTACTCTCTCTGCATGACACACACACACACTCACAAATAGTAGTGACTGGTCGACTGGTGTCTGTGGTCGCAGAGCGGTCAGTTGTGACAGACACATCGTATCCCCTCTGGCTGACCCTTGGCCACACACACATACATATACACACACACACACACACAACTGCGCCCAATGGACCATTCCCTTCTCCCTTTATCCAACCCCTGTCCCTTTCTACAAACCTGCCACACCATTCACCACCGTGCTAATGGCACAGAACAGCTAAAAGGCCACACACACCTCCACCTCTGCCAAAATGCACAACATTAAGTCACATTTACATTTTACACATTACACATAAAGGCTCCGCTTCTGTTTGAAATTCTTCCGAATCAATGAGAGCTACTGTCGTGCTGTACGTTTAAAATATCTTATGAGTGGGCACGTTATGTTGCTTTTGAAGGGGATTTTATGAAGATTGTATATCTCTTTTCTTTGTCCTCTTTTTAGTTGGCAAACAACACTACTGTGCATCACAGGCAATAGACACAGCCCGGCAGACCAAATCACTATTTTATGATCACGACGTCATCAAAATAAATTTACAGGATAACTGACAACAGCTGTGTGATCTGCAATATCGACATTTAAATTGAGCGATCACAGAGAGTTGTCCTCTTAACTTTACTGCCACACAGTCCTCGACCTGCACTGCAAAAGCTCAGGTTTCCCTGTTCACACTTTAACACGAAGCCAGCATTTTAAGATATATACACTCTGGAGACCGTTTCGGAAGAGCTTCATTTTAGGGTGAGAAAAATGATCGTCTGGACGGAGGGCTGAAACAGAAAGATTATAAATTGAACTGGCTCAATGTGGACGAACTTTGAGTGAACCAGTTTAATGTTGAGTTGATCACATCTTTTTTGCAAATTATATGCACAGAATAGTAATTTTTACTTTACTTTTTACTGTTTAGTTTTACTGAGAAAGTGCACACAGAAAAATGCAGGATAGGATGTCTGGGAATGAACTTTTCTGTCAAGCTGATGTAGTCTTATACACTGCTCATGTTGACTGAGATATTGCAAAAACAAATTGCTCCATATTGCTCTGACAATCACTGCCAAGACAAATCCTCCTTGCACATTTACTGCACTCGGGATGTGAACGTGTGTGATCTAAATCCTCCACTGCTGCCCCGTTTGAAGGGCTAACACCTCTAATCAATGTGTTGCTGTTCAATTAGGGCAACTATTGTGCTGTGTCATTCAGAGAATGGCTAATAAAGCCTAATTGCAGAGCACAGATCCATAAAGTCAGGCAGGTGAAGAGGCCGAGAGAGCTGCTTTATGGGTTTAAAAGAGGGGGTGGGGGTGGGCATTGTTCTCCCATGATAAAGCCCCGCTTCACTCTGTGTGTGTGTGTGTGTGTGTGTGTGTGTGTGTGTGTGTGTGTGTGTGTGTGTGTGTGTGTGTGTGTGTGTGTGCGCGTGTGTGTTTACTCACCTCTCTGTGGAGGCCTGAAGGTATAATTTTTGGTGACGTGCCGAGTGTGTCTGTGTGTGTCTGTGTGTGTTTGCTTTCCTCTAAGTGAGAGGCCGAAGAAGTGGGTGATGTGCAGGTCACTTGGTCACTATGACAGCTTGTGTGTGTGTCGCTGTATGTGCTTAGACCTAATGGAGAGTAAATACAAAGATCCTAACCATTAACTGTGCCATAATGTTTGGTCATGGAGACACTAGGAAACATTATCTACGGTCAGTTCCTCTCTTTGACTGAAGGAATTTGGTCCTGGAAATTTATGTTCTTTTGTTGCTTTCTAATCCTCCACAAGGTCACAAGAGGTCACATTAGAGCATGTAGTGTTAGAGGGAGGATTTGATCTGTAATTAACCTAAATCCATCACTGATGGATAGAGCTGTAGGAATGCTGCTGCACATACATGAACCAAAATAGAAGGTAGAAGACGCCCACACAGTCCGTGCGTCTAAAAGACCTACCACTTGGCGCTTCTATTAATTTATTATTCAGATATCAAATGAGGGTGCAAAATATTAAACTGAGGGTGCAATGCATGTTTTTGCACCCTCATAGAGCCGGGCCTTTCTCTTCCTCTCCAACAGGGCACGGTCACACATGCGCCTTAGGGCAATATCTGCCTGAAAGTTCACCAAAGTTCAACTCGACTCATCGACTCATCACCATGACATCAACGCAAAGATGCATTGATGTCATGGTGACATAAGCTTACCTGGTACAAAAAATAAATCTCAACCTAATTACTGTTTTTACCACTCGTTACTGGGAAAAGCAATACTGTTACATCAATAGGTTACTTAATAACGCGTTACTTATATCATCATTTACCCAATGCAGCACCTTTTGCAGCATCAGGTCCCCAAAAGTTCCCAAAAAAGTAAAAGGAATAGTTTGTTTTAATAGTTTTAATTATCTTTGGACTGAAAAATGTGTTCATTGAGAAACCCTTATCAAGCAGCAAGTTAGGAAAGGGTGTAAGAATGCTTTCTATCTTGGGGAATACAATATAAACAGAGCTTCCCCGGACAATACCTGACACAAAAGAAGTGACCCATTTAGAGTGGTTTCTCTTGAAAAAATAGAAACAGGGAAATGAGCAAGAATAACCATGGCTGAAGAAACTGAAGAGCCTACAGAAACAGAAAGTCAAAGGTCTACAGGATCAAACATATATCATATCAAACAAGTGTTCATATTATCGTGTACATTCATATTGAGACGTGTTTTAATCACACATAACAAAAGTCCCAGAAAAAACATTATAGTCTTACACAATACGTTGGAGAAGTTACTCTTGAATATCCAATAACATTGCATCAGAGTCTTGCACCATCAAGGTCGCTCCCTTACTTTGTTTTCTTCGGAGCCAGCTTTAGGCGACCAAAGATCTTTTTGTTTCTCTGGCAGTAATTGTTCTCAGCACATTTTGAAACCACACGAGCCATTTGAAAGAAGTGACAATGTCATGTTTTCATAATAAATGGAAGTGTAAAATGTACAATAAAACCAATGATTGGTACTTCTGAAGCACAATAAGTCATTTAAACGATCAGCTGACACATTGATAATGCCTCTATAGACTATAGAACCCAGATTTGTAGATGTTACTTAACTAAAATATATATAATTGTCTTCATATTCTGCTTTGTGGTCTGGCAGCAGCTGATCGCAGCATTAGAAGAAGCCTCTGTAACCTAAAGATCACCAGTTTGATCCCTTTAATGTCACCGTGTCCAAACAGCAGCCACTTATTGAACCGTCTTTGATCATCTTTGTGAATCCTCACCTGCTCGCTCTGGATAAGGCCGACAGCTAAACGTCTGAGATGAGATATGTTCATTTCCTCCCTGAAACTAATGTAGTCCAGTAGTGTAGTTTACAGTCTTACAGCTGACATGAAAAATGGAGAAAAGATGTTGGCCAGCAAATCTTTGACAGAAGTTTGGACAGAAGGAGAGTTGAGATGTGAGTTCATTTTATCTGGATGTGGTCCCTTCTGCATTGAATCATTTAGTCAGCCAGACGTTCAGTCAGTCAGCCAGTTGGTGAGGCAGCCATTGAGTTCACAGTTTCAAGATTCAGTCATTCACAGAGTTGGGGAGACAACCAGTTAGCCAGTTGGCCAGATAGCTAGCCAGGCTGCTGCCAGGCTTCAGCTCGTGTGTGGTCAGGCTGTTCATAGCTATACCTACGAAAAGTAAGTAACTTTCGCCCAGGAAACTGGTGTTCGTATCCCGTGTCGTCAAAGTTGTTTTGTCACGTAACTTCCATACCCAAGGTACGCCACTTCCGAAAGTTATTTTAACCAACCCTTTCCTAAACCTAACTTAGTTTTGTTGCCTAAACCTAACCAAGTTGTTTCCTGTGAAGGCGGAAGTTTATTTTGAAAAGACTGTACACATGTAATGAGCGGAAATTGACACGTGCTGCTGGACATTTCGTAGGAAAACGCACGAAAAACGAGGAATAACTTTTTGAAAGATATCATAGGAACCGTTGTATGAGGATACGTTGGTGGTGTGAGTAAGCGGTCAGTGTGCCAGACAGTCAGTTTATAATATGTTAGCCAGTCAGGTTCTCTCGCCAGTTATACAACCAGTCAGTCAATCACAGGGTCAACTAGATAATGAATTGGTGAGTCAGTCAACAGTCAGCCAGCCAAGCAGCTTGGCAGTTAGTCCGTCTGGCGGGTTCTAAAACAGCCAAGTAGGCCTTTTGTATATTTTCAGAGCTGTAGAGGCAGATGTGTGTGTGTGTGTGTGTGTGTGTGTATGTGCTAGAAACACAGGAAGAGAGGAAACAAGTATAGTTAATGTGTAAACTGCACAGCATATACGTACAGTACAGTATGTGCCTGTGTGTGTACTTGGTTGTGGACCACCCATAGGCCTACAGAGTCTATGGGTGAGGCCTGGGCCTGGATTAATTATGGTCCCTGTATGAGGTGGTTTTGTGGCAGGTTGGGGGGTGTGGGGATGGGGTTGTTACACCTGTGAACTCCGTCACTGCAAACCTCAAGCCAGCTCCCTGACATGGGGCGGTAGGTATGTTGGCCAGGGTGAAAATGACTCCCAGCTTTCCCCCCGTCAGGTCCATGGGGGGAAATCTCACACATATGGTTCATATACTCATTTGTCCAAAAGCGAAGAAACATCAAGTAAGAAATCCAGATATATTTTAAGGAATGAGAAAGCTCTAGCTTTCCAGCTGGATATAGGGAAGTGAGAGCAGTTTTCTGAGAAATGCAGACAGAGTCCCCTGTTGCGGAGATATATAGGAGCTGCCCTTTGCTGGGACCCCAGCAGATATAAATGGCGCTTCAATCTCGTCTCCCCGGCAGTGGGTCTTCGGGCGTTACCGAGGGTTTGAGGCGTTTTACCTCATGCCGATGCAGATAAATCTGTCACCTGGTGGAATCCGTCTCCGGGCCCCCATTCGGAGGAAACAAATTGTGGCTTTGGGTTGGAGGGGGGTTGGTGGAGAGGCGGGAGGAAGAGGAGAGGACGGAGGGAACGAGAGAGTGAAAGAGAGAGGGAGAGAGAAGTGACCTGTCAGCCCAACCCATTCATCATCTGGACAAAATGGTCGCCTTCGTCCTTTTCCGCTGACCAGCCAAAACATCCTGTGGTAAGCAAGTTTTAAGGTGACGTTTAAGTGTTTGTGTCGTAGGCTTTCTTTTTTCTCTTGTTTGCTACCTTTCTTTGACCTCATCAATATTACAAACATTTCCTTGTTTTCTTTTTTTTGAATGAAAAAAGAAAATACACGCTTCCTCTGTTTTCATCTCTAAAGTGTGGTTAGGTCGGCTGTTGCATCCTCTCCCATGGCATCAGTATTTAAGAACACACTGTGGGTTGGAAATAAGATGAGGTCATTGAAAGTTGGCGTTAATACAGTCAGAACAGTCGTGTGTGGTATTTATAGAGCGGTGGTGAGACGGCTTCTCTGGTCATTGTTAATTATTATTTTTTTAATATACAGCAGCGCGCCCCATCATCTGACGTCGTACAGCATGTGTGTGTAGCTATTACACGTTGGCATGCTGCGGACCACATTAATGAGGACCTCCAGTTGGAGCGGTCAGGTAGAGTTGGGCCTGTGGCGGCCAGGAAGCTGACAGCTTCGCCCTCTGGAGAAAATGGTGAGCCAGTTTGGGTTTGGCAAGACTGTGTGAGTGTGTGAATTGTTCATACTGCATGTTCTAATATAGAGACACAGAGCACATACAAATAAATGTACAGAAATGCAAACTACCCATTCTCTGACACAAACAAATCCATGTCGACTAAATTAAAGAAAAGTTTCAAACCCTTCATAATTTAGCTTGTCAAAGGTGTCACTATAGGCCTGCTGTTGTAAAGCTGGGCAAGGCACAATGAGTTGTACAAATGGGGATGAGTGGTTAGACAGTCTTGCACGAAAAGTGAGGGAAGTAGTTGTGTGAAGAATAAAAAAAGAGACGTTGAGAGTTAATATCCTGCCTATTTTGTGGCTGCTACACATCTAGCTGCGTGGAGTGGACATGTTTGTCGGATTGACTGTTCGACAAGCATTTACACTCAAAAAACTTAAGTGTAGCATTCAAGACGGATTGAAATCTGATTACTCAAACCACTTCACTGAATGAACTGTGTGGGTGTGAGAGCAATATGAGTGAGCGCTTTTGAAGATGATAAAAAAAAACATTGATCTCGCTCGTAGTTCATAAAAACGAATCATCCATATGTTTGTGTTAAGTTTATGAAAGGTTGTAAGGCCAAAAGAGATATATGTGGAGATGCAAATCTCATCTGGATTTTATCCGGCTACGAGATACTTTAATTGACGAGTGTTAATGGGGCCTTAGATGTTACAGCAAGCACTTTGGTTGAAGCTTAGAATGTGTTGCACAGGTGTCAGATGTTTCCATCCATTACAAACCAAGAAGTTGAGAAAATATATTTAGATTTTGTATTATTACCATGATCTGATCTGGTCAGTGCGGGAGATAAAACAGCTTCACAAATTCCAAATAATAATAAAACAAATGTATGAAACTTCCCTCTCTTCCTGCTGTACTTATTTCTACACTGTCTCTTCCCCCACTAACCTTCCAATCTCCCTCTTCTTCTCCGTCTCTCTCTCACACATATATGCATTCTCATACAATGGTTCGTATGATATCTTACAAAAAGTTGTTCCTCATTTTTCGTTTTCCTACGAATATCCAGCAATATGTGATACGTGTCAATTTCTTCTCGTTACATGCATACAGTATTTTTTTTGGAGGGGTGGGGCGTAGCACAATGAACAATCAATTCAATTCTGGTGGCGATCCGGATCTTGGTTATTTCTTTCTGTACTTTTTCATCAGCAGATTTAGTCCAGTATTGCAGTGCACCCCATAACACCATAACTTTTTAAAAGATTTAAAGTATTTGGGCTTTAGTGCTTAAAAGGTGCCTTACTGTTGTACCCCATAATATTATAGGCTATTGTGTGATGCAGTGTGTGGAGCTTTTTCTCCTGTCGCTGTTCTTCTTCCTCAAGAGGAGCGTCAACTGAACGCAACATTTTAAAAAAATGAACTTTTACTTATGCTGCTTTATTTTCTTTTTCAAAATGCACAGAACCGGTCTGAAGCTTTACAAATACAGAATGTCTGCATAAGCCTAAAGCAAAGCATCTGCATCGCATACACTTCAAAACAACACGCCATATATCTCCACATTCATGTACAGTGTGTGATGACTGATGGGCTTCAGTGATGGCCTGTCAATAAGCAGCATGGGCAGGAAATAAAGAGACCCCCCCCCCCACCACCACCTTTCCCCAATAGGCAGCAACATAAAGAGAGGTGGGGTGGTGGTGAGGGTGGGGTGAGCAGATAGATCATAGTAACAGCCAATAATAAATGGATCATGCTTCTATGTTTTTAAAGCCAGTGGCAGCTGTATTGAATGGGAAACCTTGTGTGGGGGAGAAAATAGAGGTTTATTGATCAGACACAGCATGTCGGGTGGAGTGGTTGGGGGGCGGAGGGGTTTGAGGCCCGTCGACCTCCAGGAAAATGATGTTCTCTCTGAGTTTTCTATTTCATAGACAACCAAACCCCCACCCTTCCACACACACTTCAAGTCACGTCCGGTTCGTTGCCAACACACACACACGTAAACACACACACACTGTATTTTGGAATAGATGGGTAGATAATGAGGAGGCCTTCAGGCTGCGGCCACGTAGAGCCGTGGCAGCGCTCCTTTCAGACGTTTGTTTGTGTTAAAGGTGAGGTCAAATGGGGATATTTTTGCACCCATCTTTGTTATTTTTCTTGTGGTCGTTCAGAGTGCTGCAGAGTACGGCAGTAAGTGAAAACTTCCACAGTGCAAAACTGAATTGTTGTCTGGCTACAGAAAGGAGCACTGCTCTCTCACCACCATTGCTCACTGTGCAGGACATTTTACCTTTGGTTTTGGAAGTTTATCAACTTTCGATGAAGTGAATACTGAGATACAGAACAACCGGCATAGCTCTCCACAAACATGCTCACTACATTCTCATTCCAACTCGTCACATACTGCTGCTTTGTAACGCCCCTTGGCATAGTGGTTTTCTGGCATTAAAACCACTATATTTAGGTTTAGGAAAAAACGACATGGTTGGGCTTAAAACAAGTAGGTTTGTAAAGTGAAAATGAAACTGAACGTTGTGAATAGGGACACCAATGAACAGCTGATTGTAACGTGAAAGGGAAACTTAACGCACGGGACACAAACAGCGGTCTCCTGGATGAAAGCCTTGTGTTTGTTGGGCTCATTCACCTCTCCTCCTGCCCGCCCGGTGTGTTTCTTTTCGCTTCTACGTCGCCACTGTCACTCCCGGTGCACTTTCTCTGAGCGTTTACTATTGCTGCGGATGGGTTTACATTGTAGTTAACAGTGGTGTAATGTAACAAAGTAATAATACTGTCAACTTTCTCTTTTACATTTCCTGAATAAAATGTGTAGCCTGCTTTTACTCTGATACATTTCCCCCTAAGCATCTTCATTAGTTCATTACTATTGCAATCAAGCAGGTTTGGCGAATCAGTGGTGAATTTTGTTCTTTAAATCCTTTAAGTTCAGAAGATCTTGTTTTTCTTCAAGTGTAATTTAGCCTCCATTTTTAAGGTGGTGTACATATTAAGAGGAATAAACTTCATAATTCTCAACATACCGCTTTTTTATTAACAGCATTTACTTGTACTTTTACTTTCAATACTTAAGTACATAATATCTGACAATTTATTATAATTATAATAACATAATATATATAATAATATATATATTATATAATATTAATTATATTACAATTTTGTATATCTATACTTAATTCAGTAAATATATATAAGTACAGTAAATATCAGATACTTTAAGACTTTTATTCATGTAATATTATAATAGGTGTGTACTATTGTGCTAACATCATACTGTTTTCACTTGGATTTTCCTATAAATATCATGTAAATGTCATATAAATGTCATGGTTTGACCATTGGTTGATCCATTATCTTTTTACTGTACTGATTCCCTCACTGTAAAAAAAACTCCCACTTTATGTTTTCCAAATGTTGCTCATCATTCGGCCAAAGTACCTAACCAAAAATGCTGCAACTTGGGCAGACAAACTACATTCAAGCCTAACACTTTCTCTCTTACATGATTTGATTTAAAAAATGTTAGGCGCCACTCTCCCTCCATAAAACATTTGACATACTGATGGTGTGGTGGCTATTTGATTTGCAGAAATGTTCGTATTTGTTTTCTCAGTTGCCCTCGCCAAGCTCGAATTCCGAAAAGGATTTTCTCTCATTTGTCTGTCCTTTCTTTTCCTGGTATTATTTTTCGTTCCCTTTCTCTCTCTCTCTCTTTCTCTCTCTTTCTCGTTCGCTCCAAAACCCCAGTCGCATGCAGACTGGGTCGTCGACCAATTTAAACAGCGAGGTTTTCGGCAGCTAAACGCCGGCTAGCAGGAGTGCTGTGGTCTCTGCAGTACTTTGTCTGTGGCCACACAATTAAGGATTTAGGTGTGGCGATAGGAAGAATGTGGAAATCGGATCCTGGCAGCCCACACCCTACTAACTCTCTGTTTCTTTCTTTCCCTTTTTCTTTTACTCCACCACGTTCCTCCTGTTCTTTCCTGTCTTTGTAAGTCTTCATCTCTCTCTTGCTCTCTGTAACCTTTTCTTTCACTCCCGCCTTCCTCTCCTCACCCTCCAGTCTCTCTCTTATTCCCCTTCTTTTCCCAAATGTCTTTCCTCTCCACACTTCCCTATCTTCCCTCTCTCTTCTCAGAATGTCTTCCTCTTTCTTTCCCCCCATCACAAGCCCCCAACTTTTCTCTTCCACTCTCTTCCTGTTTCAGCTGCACATTGAACCTACAACTCCACTCATCTGGCTGGAACAAACCATTAGGTTTTCCTCTTCTCTTCCGCTTCCTCTCCCCACAGACACCGAATCTGGAGAGAGAGAGAAAGAGGAAGGTAGATGGAGTGGGAAAGAGAGAGAGCGGGAAGTAAATGAAGGGTCAGTGCGTTTTAGATTGGAAAATGCCGGAGACGTAGATAAAGCACTGTAGAAAATGACAAACTTAGTGAGTGATTTCATCCTGCATCTAAGCGTATCGAGTTTATTTAGGAATGTTTTTAGTTGAATCATCTCACTACAATTGCAGGTTGATTGATTGATTCAATGCATTTGTGCTGAAATTAAAGTCAGCACATTTTAAAACAGGTTTCTTCTAACAAGATTTAATTTCTTACATCCTGAAGTAAGTCTGCCAAGTCTGGCTGCATCATAAAATCCCTTGCCAAACTTGTCATTTTTATGCCATTTGAAAGGAAGGGAGTGCATAGTTATATGCTGTATTTGTATAAAAGTCTTTCTCTCTGATTTTCTTTACACTATATCTGACCAAATACACGAATACACACAGACACACGTTAACATGCCATCTGTAACCTGTGCAGCAGCAATGGGAACCTATCCATCAAACAGGACCCCATTGGGGCCTTCCTGTTATAGGATTTTTTTCCCACTTTGTGTTCACTTTGAGTTACCCTGTGTTTAAACAGATGTAAGGTATCAGTATGAAAAGGTAAAGTAGAGCTGCAACTATAGATTATTTCTGTTTTTGATTAATCTGTTGATTATTTTCTCAATTAATTGAATAGTTGTTTGGTCTATAAATGTCTGAAAATGGTGAAAAATGTTGATCAGTGTTTCCCAAAGTCCAAGATGACGTCCTCAAATGTCTCATTTTGTCCATAACACGAAGATATTCAATTTACTGTCATAGATATTCAGTTTACTGTCATAGAGGAGTAAAGAAACCAGAAAATATTCACATTGATATTCACATATCTGGAATGGGATCATTTGACACTTTTTTCTTAAAAAATGACTATGTTAAATAGTTGGTGATTTATTGACAGTCGACAACTAATTGATTATTCGATTAATCGTTGCTGCTCTCATGCTATAATGCTAAGATTGCACACATACACAAAAGACGTACATGTGTGTACTCAGATACATAAGTAAACACATTTATAACAACATGCACACACAGACGCTAATGTACATGCTGGAGTATACAAACAGAAATGTATAAACACACAAACTAGTACAAACGAGCACATGCACAAATATACTCACAGCGACATGACTTGGACAAATTAATTAGTAAAAGAATAACATATAGGCCGCATTTCCACCAAGCAGTCAAATTCAGTTCGTTACACATTACAACGGTTATTTTCACGTTTCCATTAGCAAAAGTTGTGGATGGTACGAATAGAACCACTCCATTCTTGGTACCACCTTGGTCAAGGTTCCAAGCGAGCTGAGCCGACACTAGAAGGTAGAGTTAAAACACTGCAGATTGGTCCAACACTGCTATAGTGTCTTGGAAAAACGGACAACCATCCGTCATTCAGCCTATCCCCCATATGGTGTATTGATGGTGGTGGTGGCCCACAGAAGATCAGTTGGTGATCTTGTGATTGTGAAGGCCAGAGGATGGGATTCACATCATTTTCATACTCCTCAAACCATTCAGTGACTCCCCCCTACGGCAGAATCTGCATTCATTATGTTTCTCTACTTATTCATACACAAATATAACATAAAATAGACGGAGTGAAACCCATACATGCATATTTTAAATACTAAATGTCTGTTTCTGTCACTGCCTGTATACCACACATACACATACATACACACACACATGCACACACATACGTTGTAACTCGAAGGCTCAAAGGGACTTGAACTGCACCTCCCAAATGCATCACTTGCTGACAGAATGCTGCCTGGAAGAAGCATTTCCAAAGAAAATTCCAGCATGGGCCAAATAAACTGCTTCAGCTATGACTTATCAAACCCACAACAAGACCATTCTGCCTTTTGACCCATAAACTTTCCCCATTATCCCCCAGACTGTCACCAACTTATGATCCATGCTCCATAAAACCCCTTCATTCATCACCTCCAATTAAATCAATTATCATTCCTGGGATCGGATCCCGACAAATCACAGCGGTCGATGGGCAGGTAGGCTCGGGGCAGCGGGGGCATTCGGACAGGCAAAATGAGACAGCGGACAGATAGAGTCATCCTTCATGCTAAGTGGGATTGTCCTGACGCAGGCTGAGATAGACCCCGAGGTGTAATGGACCTCTTTGCCTTGACTTCCTCTGGCCCCAGCGACAGCGTAGGGGGGAAAGCAGACCTGGGTCAAACAGCGGCTGAATAGTTTGGATCCAAAGTGAAATAGCTGCCATTTTCAAATTAAAAAATGATTGATGGCACAAATCTTTAAAATGTGCGTTCATTTTTAGAGCTGCGGTGTTAACTTTTCATATTAGATAGCAAAGTAAACAGGACATAAAGTATTCATAACACTTTGTCTATCAATGTGTATGTGCCTCCACCATCATCCTGATACTGGCATTTCAATGATGTTGGGAATGTTTTGGGTGTAAACTATTTGCCGAGACAACTGAGGTGATGCCAGAGCAGAGAAGTCCTTCCAACAACAATGAATAAATAATAAAAGAGGGAAGTTTCTTGAGGAATAAAACATGTCAAGCAGGTAAAACTATATACAGATGTATTCAATATTTTAAAAATGGACCACCTTAGCACAAATAATTATTAGAGAATTATTCTATTGACTCATGCCTTCACTGAACTTTTCCTGACACTAATCATTTCAAAATGATTAAAAAGCAAAGATAGTCACATGTTTGGTGTAAGGTAAAAGGAGAGTATATATAAATTAATGTTCAACAATCTCTTCTAAGTTCTTGCACTCTGGGAAGTCTTATGGAAAGGAGCACCGGATTACACTGTTGATCAATTGTACTCACTTTATTAACAACGTTTTGGTCCTCAGGCATTCATCAGGTAAAATTCATTCAGTTTGATTAGTATTAAATGTAATTTTCAAAGAAAAATAATAAAACGCATTAGTTAAGTTTTTCAACAAACATTAAATGATGGGCACAAATTTATAAAAGATGTGGATGATTTAAAATTATGATACGTACACAATATGCATGATATTCATTTTAGGAGACTGAAAGACTGATTGTGATTGTAGTTAAATACCAGTGGGCTACCTCCGGCTCTGAGAAGTGAAGCCAATGAGGAAGTGCCTTTAACCTGCATTCTTTCTAACAGCCAGCAGGGGGCGACTCCTCTGGTTGCAAAAAGAAGTCTGACTGTAAAGAAGTCTATGAGAAAATGAGCCTACTTCTTACTTGATTTATTACCTCAGTAAACATTGTAAACATGAGTGTGGTTTCAGTTTATCAATGTCAATTATAATATATAATATAATTTTGTCACCGAAAAATGTCTTATTCAGCGTTCAGTTGTACTTAGCTCCACCCTCTCGTGTCATTTCTAGTAGCAAAAGACCAAGGTGGCGACGACCAAAATGCCGAACTCGAGGCTTCAAAACGGTAGTCCACTAAACGATGGGTGACGTCACGGTGACCACGTCCACTTCTTATATACAGTCTGTGTTAAATACTGAAAAGGTCAAAGCTGATGGGAGGAACACCCTGGTCTATAGTGTCAAAGTCATGCATTTTTTACACCCTGTCATGTACACATCCAGCCAACCCCCCCATACATTTTTACTGCAGTATAAAGAAAAGTATATTTCCTGCATTCTAACAAAATGTTGCCAGTTAACACATATTGCTATTGAAAATAATGTCATCCAGGCAGAAAAAGTATATAAAGGAAAAAGGCTCCGGGTGCATATGCGCAGAATTCACAGGAGACTCGGTTGCTTGTGTTTGCTTGCTTTGTGTTCTGAGTTTGTGTCAGCACTGTCAGATATATCTAACCATCAGCTACATTCAGGAAATCACTGACAAGCAAAGCGTTTGACTACTACATTCTCTATCAAGTGAAGCTGATGCTGGACTTACTCCCTCTGCACAGTGTCAGTCTGTATAGGATGCAGCAGCTATCTGGTCCTATGTACCATCCTTATAGTACAGTATAAAAATAGGACAATATAGAAATCCAATTTTTCTTCTTACATGAACATTGTTCATGTAACAACTGGCTCAGTTTAAAAAATTGCCATGACAAGCTATTAGATTGTGTGACGCAATATATACTCATCCCTTTGTTGTATTGATCTTAATAACAATATTAATAAAACACAGAACTATAGGCCTAATATCAAATCAGATTATTTATAGCTCTCTCCCTACAGCCTCTATTATACCATATTTTAAACATACTCTGGTCCATTGCTCCCCAAAAAGCCCAGCTGTAACCCTTTTTTATCGCAAAATTCTCATGCCGACTGCTCTGGAACATGTTGCCTATACTCATCTGATGAATTATATGAGTTTCAATAAATTATTTTTAAAAATCGAATCTGGTTTAAAAAGTCATGGCATATCAGACAGCTTTACTTTGAGTATCAAAGAGCATTTGCTCACTTGACCTTCATCTCCTCTTCTACCTGAATTACATGTGGTGTACCTCCTGGGTCAATTTTAGGCCCAAACTTTGTTCTATATACAACCATCCGCTTGGTCTTTTAATAAGTATATATTCTTCAATTGATGATATGTAGCTACATCTTCCACTCATTCCTGTCTATAGTAACAATTAAAAGGTGTATGAATGACACAATAATGCGCAAGGCATTTAGCAAGCAATAAGTACACCTTTCTTGCTTTTGGTGTGTCATTTGTACGCCATGTAGTCTGTACTGACTGCAATGTAAATGCATCCGCGTGACGCTTATGGCAGGCGGGTGGGGAGGTGGATGGGTCCAACAAACACAGGACTTTCAATCAGGAGACCGTGTTTTGTTTTGCAAGTTACGTTAGTGACGTTTGTCAAGTGTTTTTAGTGACGTCTGTGACTTGTTTTGTGTACTTATGTTATGTTGTTTCCTTATGTATTTAAACCCAACCATGACGCTTTTCCTAAACCTAACTAAGTGGTTTTGTTGCCTAAACCTAACTGCAGACGTTACCATAGTGTAGTTGTGTGGCGTCCTCATGACACGCAGAATGTCCTTGTAATGTTGTGCTATTTATACGCCTTCCCGTGAGACCGGGTTGTTTGAGAAAATGTTTTATGATAAAAGCTCCAGAAAAAGCAATGCTGGTCTGGTGGATGGCCAAAGATATACAGCAGACCATGAAGATGTTAAAATTGAGTTCTTGCATCTGCATCAACTTTTCATTTCTACCAAAAAAAAAAACGGTAACTTTCTGTGGATTTATAGTTTTCATCCAATAACAGCAAATTGTTCCAGAAATATCCAGAGGGAATGGTGGGAGGACAAAGGAGGCAGACCCTCTTAAAATGCCTTCATTGGATGGAGGGACAGGGGAACAGAGAGACAGACAGAGGGAGATGAGAACACATGGGGTAAAAGGGATTTCCTGAGGCGATGGTATCAATACGTTTAACATGTCCTCTCTGTTTTACTATCGCACCACTGGGTTCCCACCCTCCTTCCCCACATAAAACACATCATCGAGTCCTTCCTGTCCTCGGCAGCTTGCAAAGATGTTGACGGATGTTGGTTCGGACTCAAGGATGGGGATGGTTGCCAAAAGCTAAGTCTTATCTTCTCCTTAACCTGCGTCATGATTGAGAAAAAGAGAGGAGAAAAGAAACACCACAAGGACCACGGGTCTGCAACATGTAAGGTCATTTTATATAGCAATAACATTTTATCCAGAGTGACTTTTTTGACTGATGCTGAAAATTATTGCAAGTGTAAGAGGTTACCAAAGTTGTGTCTGTACTTCTGACTGATAGCTTGAGAAAGCAATGGAAAACAGAGACAGTTTACGCCTTGTTGCAGTTTCATACACATACGTCTTTGCAGGTACGGCATAGTTTATATCTGCGCCAAACTCGTCAAATAACGAGGCTTGGTCAGTGGCCCTACGCTTCAAACTATGACGCTCTAGGTACCCCTCTAGCATCAGTTTTGGACGTTGGACAGTTTCCACTCGTTACATGCATAGTGTCTTTTCAAAATTAACTTGATTATGTTTAGGCAACGAAACTACTTGGATTAGGAAAACATCATGATTTGGGTTAAAATATGTATTTTTACGTTGAGTAAAGTTATGTAAGCTACGTATGTTAAGTAGTCAACGTAAATAAGTCAACGTTGACTTGGTTTCAAATCATGTGTTTGTTCAGGCTGTCCTCATAGACCAGTGTTTGTACCCCGTGTGAAACCAGAAGTTAACAAAAATGTATTTGTCATGTAACTTCCGTACTTAAGTTACGCCACTTCCAGAGTTATTTTAACCCAAACCACGATCTTTTCCTAAACCTAACTAAGGAGTTTTGTTGCCTAAACCTAAAGTTATTTCCTGTGAAGACAATGTTTTTTTTTAAGACTATGCATATAACGAGTGGAAATTGACACGTGTTGCTGGACAGTCATAAGATAAACGCACGAAAAATTTGAAATCATTTTCGTAAGATATCATAGAAAGCGTTGTATGAGGATACTTCGATTTGTTTGGCCCATCCATCCGTCCCAACCTGCTCCCTGCCATAAGGTGACTTTCTCAGTCCTTATTTATGTGAGTTGCTCTGACCGTCTAATAATGACGTGGATGGGTTCACATTGGAGTTAATTGAAAGCCTGCTGCGTCTCATACAGACGCTAAAGGATGCCTCGGTGCATCGGTATCAGACGCAGAGGGCCACTGACCAAGCATCAGTATTTAACATGTTGCAATTGAGAACAGGTTGGTTTTGTAGTTCCTTATTTTTCTTACTGTTTTGTGGTATGAAGGATGGACATATCTTGGGATGTCTAACATGTGACCTCGTTTCCTGAATGACTACAGCCATGTACTGAATTAAAACAGTCAGGTATTACAGGTGTAATACTGTCACGTAATTTTTTCAGAAGTGTCTTTGCAAGTAATGAAAAAAAAAACATGTTGCTACACTGCACTTAATGGTTTTTATTCTGCTCTTCACGAGTCTATCAAACAAGAATAAATAGCCCTTTATACCACAGAGATTTTAAATCAACTCTAACAAATTAATCTTCCCAATATCAAAAGCATTTCCATTCTCTGCCACAAACACCTGTCTCAATACCAGGCAATGTTAATACTCATACAGGATAAAGCCCTCTGATGAATTTCACAGTACGTTATGCCGTCTCTTAGACGTGTTAACGACTAGGAGATGATTTTCATGGATTTCTTTTTTTCAAAGTATTTTCATATTGTAAAAGCGATTAACTGTATTGATTTGTGATTAATATCCGCCCATTGGTTGTAACGAGTTTCTGTTCTCAGGCAGTACGAGAGAGAAAGGGGGGGAATAGAAGAAGATAGAAAGACAGAGGGATAGAGAGAAACTGAAAACGAGAGAAAGAAAAGGGAGGGAGAGTGAGGTTGAGGCCTGTGGTGGATTGTGGGCTGGGGCTGCTGCTGCCTCAGCATATCAGCCGACCGGTCTAGCCTGAGGTGATATGTTTTCCTCAGGAAATATCTGTGGAGGCTAGTGGGTCTAGTACTGGGAGCCCTGCCGGCTGTGAGCAGCCAGGGAGGGTGGGGAGGTGGGGGCTGAGGGCTTAGAGCAGCCCCAGGAAAAGACTCCCTTCCTGGGGTAGAGACGGGAGTGAGGCAGGCTGAAAAACAGAACATGACAGGGCTTTGACAGTGTTGTCATGCAAGGTGTAGGTACTGAAGGTGCCGAGTGGTGTAAATGAATTAGACAAAAGAGCACTTAAATTCTTTTGAACATATTTTTCTGGTTACATTTTGGGCCAGCGGAGCTTATTTTATTTCATTTTATTTTTTTTATGTTTTACAGCTAAACCACAATGTTAGACATGGACATAATTCTTCTATTTTTTTTTTTTTTAGATTAAATACATCTGTAATAAAGCATGTTTTTCCAGAATGAAAAAAAAGGATACAGATTTTTTACTGACGTCCATACAATCTGACATTTAACAACTGTGTTTTAATATGTACAGTTGTCATAAAACTCACTCAACACATCAAATGCTCAAGTAAACTTTCCAAAAATTATGCAGTTTTTTATGCATATTTTCACAAAACGCAAGTTATTTACATATTTTGAGTTTTCTGTCAAATAGAGCACACTGTAGTTATACGCAGCTTGATCCTGAGCATAGAGGAATGCTTTCAACACAGAAAAGAACCGTGCTTGCTATGCTTGGCTAATTCCCAATTAAAAGAAATAAACCCTTCAGATGGGATGGTTACCACGTCTGTGTCTGTTCAAATGAAGTGTTTATTATGCCACATGACTAGTAATCTGCATTCCAAAATTAATTTTTAACCACTGGAAAAAAAGTGTATCCTCTTACATGATAAATAATAACAGAACATTTAAAAGGAAGGTGATTGAAACTCTTTGGCTGACAAAATGAGAATCCCATTACAGAGCGGATTTAGATGTAGAGACACTGAACAATAAATGTTTGACGATGATTTGTTTTCATCTCAAATGATGTGAAACACACTGCTCCCGGTGTAATTAAAAAGATTTATTTTAATCTGATGAGTCTGTGTCTAGACTATTCCCCATTATCTGGTACTCTTCTTTGCCGTATTGTCAGTGTTTTCCAGGAAGTATTTGAATAGTTTATTAACTATTTCCCATTTGAAGTACAGACCTCATAATTAATACGTGAAGGATAATAAAGGAAAAAGGCTCCAGACTGGTAAAGAAAACTCATGTTCAGCTCTCTAGAGTCTACAAAAGCCCCCTACAGCAAGTCCATCTGTTACATGGGTGTATGTTTATGTAGATGCAGGTGTGTGTGGATGACAGTGTGTATGTTTGGTGTGCATGGGCTCATGTCAGTTAAAAATCTGTGTGAATTATGTAAATCCAGCGTGTGTGTGTGTTTGTGTGAGTGTGTGTACTGTAATTCCTCCCCTGTGCAAATTCTAGCAGAAGACTTCCAGGATCTCCATTTGTTGATCACAGAGGGATAGGGTAGGAGATTATGCCCGGATTTCCATGTTTCAAACTTCATCAGACAGCCAGCAAAGAGGAGCGAGACAGGATGTATATAGAAACTAGCTCACACATAGACACATTCATACAGCCACAACCACACACAAGCACACGTATGTTGAGATATCCTCAAATGGGGCGTACAGTACACATTGTTAAGGAAGCATTATGTGTCTGCATTTTGAATTCTGGGATCTAATCATGATTTTATGAGAACCATATGAGGAGTTACTCTTGAAGGAAAGCAGGTGGCAAGTTCTCCGGTGAGATAAACTTCAATATTATAGCCAGGAATCTGTCTTTTCAGAAAGTAAAGGATGAAAATCATTTTCTTGCAATTGACAGTGTCTTGAAGATGATGTCGGTAAGTAGTGTGCATTAAAGTGATGCATACATTTCTATCAATAATTATAATTCAATATATAATATTCTGAAATGGGGCACTTTGCATAATGAGTGCTTCAACTTTTGGTACTTTAAGTTAGGTCTGGGCAATATGTCCAAAATATTTTATCACGATAAAGGTAATTTCAAATCTCAATAACAATATACACCGATCAGCCATAACATTAAGACCACTGA
Organism: Sebastes umbrosus; assembly: GCF_015220745.1. NCBI lineage: Eukaryota > Metazoa > Chordata > Actinopteri > Perciformes > Sebastidae > Sebastes > Sebastes umbrosus. Next base: position 3,264,202 of record NC_051273.1, on the reverse strand, counting down.
CAGGTGAAGTGAATAATATGATTATCTCGTTACAATGTCACCTGGCAGTGGGTGGGATATGTTAGACAGCAAGTGAACATTTTGAACTTTCAACTTTGTGTTGGAAGCAGAAAAAATGGTCAAGCAAAGGATGTGAGCGACTTTGACAAGGGCCAAATTGTGATGGCTAGACGACTGGGTCAGAGCATCTCCAGAACTGCAGCTCTTGTGGGATGTTCCCGGTCTGCTGTGTTCAGGACCGACCAGAAGTGGTCCAAGGAAGGAAAACCGGTGAACCGGCGACAGGGTCAGACCCGAGGCTCATTGATGCACGTGGGGTGCGATGGCTGGTCCGTGTTGTCTGATCCTATAGAAGAGCTTCTGTAGCTCAAATTGCTGAAAAAGTTAATGCTGGTTCCGATAGAAAGGTGTCAGAACACACAATGCATCATAGTTTGTTGCGTATGGGGCTGCTTAGCCGCAGACCGGTCAGGGTGCCCATGCTGTCCTAATGTTGTGGCTGATTGGTGTATATCACGATATAGCATGTTTTCTGGTAATTAAATAAATAAATAGTCTATATGAAATAACCACATGGTAAGGCCTAGTTTTGTACTGCTGTGTGAATCAAATACTTGACAAATGAAAAGTACTGAGTATTTTCTCATTTTAAGAACTTGAGCACAAAATTAACAGAACAGTTTCAAGTGAAATCAAATATAGGCCGAGACTATATCGCGATAGAAACAATTTTGACAAACATGCGATAGACATTTTTATATTGTTTTTACAATATGTATAAATAAATATATATTGTCATATTGCCTAGCCCTACTTTAAGTATAATTTTTGATGCTACATCAAAAACATCTGTATTTTTCTCAAGTAAAATTTTGAATGTAGGACTTTTACTTGTAACAGAGTATTTCTACACTGTGGCTACTTTTACTTATTACATTAATTACAATACATTATGGCACCAAAACAGGAGGAGAGAGCAGTTTTTCCAGTGTAGAAAACAGTAAAGCTTTTAGAGTTTCTGACAATAGTAGGTGTTGGAAAGAGTGGAAGAGAAAAATCTGTTTTCATATATAAGGTACTCCATGGAGTTTTTGACCACTGGTAGTGCTATGGAGCTATAATGTTAAGAGTTGGTACCTGTTTTTTTAGCATCCCTTGCATATGCAGGAGGACTCCCATACATGCGGGTGACAAGTTGGATGTAAAGCGCAGTCCTTTTAATCGTTTCACACTATTCCACTGATGACGAAATGTAGCAATGCTCTAACAAAGGCAGGCAACAAAAACTGCTAGTAAGCAAATATGGATGTAAACAATGTAGGTTACAAATTCTTTAAGATATCAGCTCTGCAAATGTTGCTTATTAGGCCTCAAGGATACACACAATGCTCACACAATCCTCCGAAGTAAACAGTGAGATCCTCTTTATAACATCATGCAACGGTATTGCATTAACTACACTTCTGAAGTGGGATAAAGGCTTCCAGTTGTCGTGACCTGAGACTAATTTATCTACAGTAATTATACGAAAGACTCATAATTTTATCTCAATATCCTCACAGGTTGACACGCACTTCCTGGTTCCTAGGTGTTGCTATTGAGGAAAACAAGCAAAGTTCTCCTCGTTGACGGGCGGTTGTTTACTGTGAGACGAAGCCAAAGCAGGTGAATGACTCAGTGGTTTGAGGATCTTATTGTGCTGCTCAAACAATGCAACCAGCCAGCAAATAGGAAAAATATGTGTTGCTGTAGTGTATCCGTGTGTTTATGTCTTTGTGTATGGGGGCAAGTGAGCATGGTCAAAGATTTTACGTTGTTTTCTTTGGTATTTGTGTGCGGATCAGTTCGGAGGAATGTGTAACTCTAGTTGTGTGTGCATCTGTAACTGCCAGCAGTCATGCACACAAATCTCATCAGTTAGAGAAATGATTTATTTAGACATTTTCTCCTGTTTTTGTCTTTGAGTGAATGTGTGTGCCTGCAGGAAGTGTGTAGGAAACAAATTACACCTTCATTATTTGTTTGGCGTCTGTATGTGTTGCTGGTCCAGTTCCTCCTGGCTATCTCAGGAAGAGATAGAAAGTCCAGGCCCAGTCTTGATCGATGTGCTCCTGTGTTTAGAGGAAGCAACATGTGTGTGAATGTGTGAGTGTGCAGGCTGTGTGGAGGGAAAGGGGAGCAGTTATTTTGGAACTGTCCAGACGGAAATGGGACCGAACCCAAGGAGGATGCAGATAGGGTTGTCAACTCACACACACACCTACACACATGCACACACTTTTACAAGTGCTCCCACATACAACAAAAAGAATTTGTGAAGCTACATTGTGGTTGGGTCGTGTTGACAGTTGCCTCATTACTGTGCAAACAATGACCACACTCACACGCGATCACACAAACACACACCTGCATTTGAAATAAAATAGTTGGGCCAACAATGAAATGATAATGAAAGATAAAGGAAATGTTTTAAGTAATCGCTTTGTACAAAATTACCCCCTTACTTCGACACCGTATCTCTCTCATACCTCTATTACACACAAACCCCATGTTTCATGCTGGATAATGATGGCATATACAAGTTTTACGTGCTCATAGAAGACTCTTGTCACCAGTTAATCCTTCGTTGTAGATCAGTGGTTCCCAAACTTTCTAAACATTATGAGTCCTGCTCAGCATCACATCCATCCATATATTCAGCTCTAGTTAAGTATCTCTGAGTGCTGACTAGACCAAAGTTGATAGCCAATATGTACGGGGGTTAAATCCATAATTATCCATCATATAACGTAGAAATTGAACATTAAACACTCCTTCATATCATAGCTGGTCAGGTCAGGAAGCTGGGTAATGTGTGTGCAATTCAGACTGACTGTAATCTATATCCTGCGTCACGATGTTAGTCTGAAAGGGTTAACTGAGATACACACGCGCACGCACGCACGCACACAAACATTGTATACGCTCAGACCATAGACTGTGTACAAAGATGGATGGTATGACAGCTCCCTAAAAGTGAAGCCAAAACATCTCGTTCGCCCCCTGGTGGCTGGCTGCAGTATAGGTCATAAAGCCCGCCTCCTCCATGTTAGCGAAGGGGACATGGACCAAAATAAAAAGTCAAAGAACACTTCAAATACATTTTTCCCAAAGAGGGTTTCTGTTATTTTAGGTAGTTCTTATCACACTGATGAATGTTCAAGTGTTAATTTTTCTGATAAGTTTGGTTTTAATTAGTTATCTGATGCTGTAAAAAGGGAGTGAAACGTCATGATTGGCAGCTGTGAGTCTCTCTCGTTGAGACTCTGGCTCCAAATGACGTCAAAATGTCAAGATGGCAGCTCCCCTATCCAGGATCTTTTGGCTTGACTTCTGTACAGTGGGAGGATGTTGAGACGCATCGTCCATCTTTATATACAGTCTATGGTTCAGACAGGATCTGCCTCATCTCTCTATTCGTCTCAACCCAAACCCTTATAAATGAATTTCTGAATTTGTCCAACTGACAACACATCTGAACATCTGAAAACCTGCTGCTTTGGTAAATCAGAAAGAAAAGATTAGAGGTTAAAAAAAGGAGGGTAAACGCCCTGGTTTTGTGTGTGACGCTCCATTAAACAGGAAAGATACAAATATCTTCCAGTATCATTTTCTCTGTAGGTGGCTGGTATTCTTAGTTCATTCATGTGTTATTTTTTTATTTGCCTTGAGAGAGGGGATCGTAAATCTCTACAGGAAAAGTCAAACTGGAGGAGTTTTTTCCGCTAAAAATACTGTCGGTTTCCCTCGTCAGGAGTAAGAGGGCTTCACGTGTGGTCTCACCTAAAAGAAAAGAGTTAATTTCACAGCTGGAAGGTGGCGAACCTTGTGGTTAGTACCCAAACAGAAACAAAATCTCACTTTTCCCCAATAAAGAGGAAATAGAGTATCTTGTATCTTTCACTCTCATGGTTTGCAGAGATATGTGTTTGCTGACAGCTTTTGAGGAGAGACACACCTTTTCATTTGGATCTTGTATCTCTAAAAAGGCAGCCATGGGGAGTGTTTGCTTGCAGGCTAACCTCCCCGCTCTTTGTCCTTTGAGAATCCCCCCCACCGGCATCTCTTCATATCCAGTCCAGCGTCATAAGTGGTGGTCGGACCACAGTGTTTTCTCAGGGCGGTTGGTTACACTGTTCTCCTCCCGCGGTTGCAAGACCATGGCAGGGGAAGAAACTTGTTCAACATGTTTCCCGTTTACAAAAAATGTCTGCTCCCTCCCTCCTTCTCCAATACCACCCAAGTGTTGGGGAGCCTCCTACGCCAAGTGGGGGGAGGCAAAATGTGTGCAAAATGAATCTTGTGACATCACATGATTTAGGCTGCTTCAAATACAGACTGTGGTGGTCCATAATCTGGGATGCATTAGGGATATCCAACCACAGAAGAAGAGCTTTCTTCCACAAGACAAGAGAGGTACAAGCATTTAAATACACAGAGGAGAGGAGATTCCCCAGGGAATATATTCTAAATGCTGCTACTGTAGTTGCTCATCTTTCCTTTTGACTAAATCAGTGTTTAATTTAACAACTGTATTTTAACAGGTTGGAAAACCTTCTAATAGCGGCAGACTGGGTTCTTGACTTCGGTTTGACTTGGGACCAATAATGTTGCATCTCCTATGATCTAGTATACAGGGTTCCAGAAATCACAATAACCTCACACAACTCGTTCTCACTCCCAACTCATCAAATACCGCTGATTGGGCAGTGCCCCTCTGCATTGGAAACCGACGTATGGTCGGTAAACCCAACCACGGCACTATTCGACGGTTGGAGCAAGTGACGTAGTATTAATAGCGTGAGAGTCCGCTCAGGGAGAGTGGGAGGTTTGGTGGATGGGTCAAACAAACACAAGACGTCCAACCAGGAGACCAGTATTCATGTACTGTGTGAAACTAAAAGTAACGTTGACTTATTTTGTCACATGAGTCATTAGTCACATGACTCGTTGGTAACGTTGGTCCAGTGAGTCACGTGACTCGCGATACTAACGAGTCACATGAGTCCCTAGTCACGTGAGTCGCCATTCAGTGAAGTTAACGTCAACCACAACAGTTTCCTAATCATAACTATGTGGTTGTGTTGCCTAAACCTAACTTCCTGAGAGTTTATTTTGAAAGGACGCAATGCATGTAACAAGCATATCTTAACACGCCATCCCTGACACGTCCAAAAGTAATGTGGGAAAATTGCATACACTCATTTGGAGTGCCATAGAAGCTATATTAATAACCATCGTAGTCTACCCAAACCATCCGCATAATTTGACTGATTTATAAACCATCATGACAAGTAAGACTTTCTACGGTCAAAGATGGGTTGGGTTTGCCACCGTTATCTGACACCCATCCCCTTCTGCCTCACCTGCTTAGTGCACATCAATGGCAGATTCTCTGGCCGCGAAGTCCACCAATTTCCAGCTCTTTTCAAGCCCTCATTTGATGATGTTGACTTGGGGCTGGGAAGCTCAGTGTTAGTAGTTCTTGGAGACCAACATGGATTTACCTCAGCAACTCAAAGGTGGATATTGGTTTGTGATTTGCTTGTGGTACCATTTAAATTCAAAAAGACTTCTGTCCATTCTGCACAATGGTCTTGCAAAGTGACCTGCATTTTTGCCGGGGTCATGGTCATTCTGTAGTGTTTGTGTCATGGCAGACCTGAAGGTATTCAGCTTCTATGCCTTAAGACTATAGTAGAGGTCTATGCGTCCAGCATTTTGGACCTTGAAGGATTAATACATTTTCTATGAGCCCAGGTGGAACTGTTCTTTCTCATCTCTCTGCAGCTTCTCCACTTGCTGGCTGTGGATGATGGGATAAGATTTTGACACGAGTCCATCCTGATTAGCTAAACAAACTGAACATTTCAGTGCACTGCTCTCCAAGGCTGAGTGGGCAAGCCTATAGAGCCCAATACATTGCACCACCTTCGTTCGTAGCACTACGGTTACCATGTGTGTTCGTCATTCTCTGCTACACCTCAGTGATACAGGCTATGAGGCAATGCAGACATTAAAGATGCACCCCTCCACAACGATCCAATCTGTCACCGTGGTTATTGCAGTCTTGGCCACAATGGGACTGACCTTCACCAAAACTCAATGGATCTGTATGACACACACATACCAATCCATCCACGAAATCACCAGGCTTTGCCATCAACAAGCTCACCGAGCGTATCACCTCACTATCACATGAAAAAAAAGAAACCTACCCTGTGGTGAACATATTAGCCACACAGTAAATTTGTAGATGTGTGTACATACACAAATAAATCAAGTGCACATGAATATTTTCTCTAGGGTAAGATTTTTAAGATCTAAACAAGTGTCAATAAATGGTCCTTGTACTTGCAAGAACTAAGTTAATAGCTGGGAAAAATGTAAAGGTCCCATATTGTAAAAAGTGAAATTTTCATGTCTTTTATATTATAAAGCAGGTTCAAGTGATATATAAATACTGTGAAAGTATTGAAACGCTCAATCCATGGAGAACTACACACAGCCTTTTTTTCAGAAACAAGCTGTCAGGATTTCTGTCCATTAGTGATGTCACAAATCTACAATGTTTAGACCATTTAACAATTTTAAACGTAAACTTTCTAAATATTTCCCAGTTTATTTTGGTTGCAGTGAATGTGAATCAGCTGACAGGGAGTAAACGTGGAGCCAAACTGTTGCCTAGCATGCAATTCCGTTACAATTCCTTTGAAATGCACTAAAACGGAGCATTTCAGAATGAGGGTAAATAAAAGCATATTCAGGCAGACAGTATGAGAAAAATTAAGTTTTTTTAATATTAAAGCATGTAAACATGTTCTAGTAGAAACACAAAATACAAGTATGAACCTGAAAATGAGCACGAAATGGGCCCTTTAAACTCACAAATGAAAAGTAACCAGCCATGAAACAATAGTGGGTTTGACCATTTTAATTCCAATTATTACCACTGGAATTAAATGATTTTGTGGGTGGAAGCCTCTGACAGTTGAAACAACTTTCAGACTATAGATGCATCCCAAACATAATGTTTAAAATAAACTTTAGGCCTATAAAGGAAGACTGAAATGAAACATACATGATAATAGCAGAGGAGGACGATATGGCTGACTGATGCTTAATAAAAGACCACCCAGATTTTCCCAAGTGGTTTACGTATAAAACCTCCAGTCTCTCTAATCTTTATCTAATTGCCACGATGCTAAAGCTGTCCAGAGTACCTACACTAACAGGTCAAGTTCCACTGTCATTATAAAAGAGCCCCTTTCTATTTATTACCAAGAGTGCCTATGACCTCCACACCACAGCTCAGGAGACGTTGGTAGATTCTTCTTATTTGGATGAAGGCAGTCAATTAATTCATAAATACTTTAGCACGTTTACAGTAAGGCAAGGGGAAGATGGCTATTGATTGATCCCACTAACACAGCAGCCCTCCCCCTCCGTCCATGTGGAGTACCTTAATGAACCAGGGGCTTTTCTTAACCAAGAATAATGCAATCAGAAAACAGAAGAAAACATAATGATTTTTTCCCCTCAGTTAAGTGGGGAAGGACTTGGAATATGAATTGGCTTGCTGTAAGGAGGATGTCAGGGGCCGGTAATTGGTATGTGATGAGTATTAGTGATGGTAACTGTCTATTATTTCTGTTTAAAACAAAGGCATGGGAAGAAATGATGCAAAATGAGATCTGATTTGTTTTTCTCTTTTAAATAAATGTACATTTTTTAAGATAACTGCTGAATTATTTTTTCAAGAGCACATAGAAAATAAGATGGCAGTGTGTTTCATGCAAAATAAAAGAGAAGCCGGAAAGCTTTAGATCCTCTGTTCTGACCTTTCGAGGAAATTTGGTGAAACAGCAGAAAAAAGTGACCTCACTTTTACAGCACTAAGACGGTCACACCTATGGCGACCCAAACAGACCTGAGCATCACAGAACTCAGCACTTCACAGAAGTAATTTTCACTCTCCGGTCTCAAACAAGAAGTGATAATGCAGAATCTGTCTTCAAAAAGTAAAAAAAAAGAGCTTTTCATCATCTTCTGTAGGAAAACAACCACCATATTTCATAGCTGCTTGACAGGGAAACTGGTAATTGAACGGATTAATCTTTTAGCCCAGCAGTGGAAGAGAAACCCCGTCCATTGGAAACAGCTTTCCTATCAGGAAAAGTCCATGCTCATCGGGCTATTACGCCTACTTAGGGTTATGAATTACCGGCAGCCCATCAGCCAAGCAATATCTCAATAGAATAAAATATGGATGCACTTTGAAGCCGATTTTATGCCCTTTAAAAACCCATGCAGATAAATGGACGTGTGAAACACTTCTAAGGCTGACTAATGTGGGAAATATTGAGCTAAGTAATTGCAGCTGTTTCATCAATACGCTCTGTAAAGTAGATCATTACAGGGAAATGTGATTAACACAGAAATTGTAGGGTAGTGTGGAGAAGCATATAGGGAAATGGAATAAAACAAGTGTACTTCATAATTTACATCGAACAAATTACTGTTGATTAATAAATGATGATGAGTACAGATGATGTACTGATGGTGACTTTAGATTCTCCAGTGCTGCCTGAAAGAAACGGCAAAGAACTTGAAATGTGTGTTGCTTTTGCTGCATGTAAACGAGATGCCTTTTGTGATTCATTTTTAGTTAGCAAGTAATTCCTCTGCCTTCACTAAGCAGGAGGTTCACAGCTGTACAGCAAGCAAAACAAAATGTATTGCTGAGGACCAAAGGAAGTGCAGTGTCGAGTGTGAGCTCTTGAGATCTACGGGACATATTTATTAGTAGTGTTTTATATGCACACTGTGTAGTGCATTGAAATGCAACCCCTATTAACTGTTACACCACCCAACAACATGCCAGGAACAGCTCGCACGCCGTCGATATCCGTGTGAGCTTTTGCAGCCAAATGATGTATATATTATATGTTGCTATAGGGGATGCAACGATGTAATGGTAAGTGTATTGCTCAGGCCCCAAGGAGGCGCAGGCAGCAATACTGTAGGCCAAGCTAATCGTCCCGTTCCGAACATGCACGTTTTGAACGGGCATTGCTTTGATGGCGGTTAACGACAAGGAGTTGGCCTATGAAACAGTGAAAGTTGTAGTGGACAACAAATTTAATGAAGAAATCAGAAAAATAAAGACACCACAAACAAGAGTTATGTCCAAAATCACTTCTCTCTATTTTATTTTTAGCGTTGTATTCTGAGTGTGTGCCCTATAGTGTCCCCAAAAATTCCCACATTGGAACGAAAAAGGTATTGTGTCCATAATATGTACACAACTTTCTGCTAACAGTCCAACAATGTAATGCGTTGCATTTTATACATACAAACTTACTGTTGTGTGTAGTCCTGTGAATGATGACATAAAATGACAAGTGTCTGTTATACAGGGTGTAGTGAATGAGTGAACCATGAAGGGAGTGATTTCAGATGCATCCATTGTAAAAATGAATTACTTAAAAATGAATGAATTATTAATGAAGTACAGTAACGAGAAAAAATGATTCATAAAAGTATAGACCAACTGTCAACTACTCAACATATGTACATCCTTCAACATACTTTTGTGGGAATAAACAGTAGTATGTATCTTTTAGGACGCACTGAACTGTAATTACCACGTCCCTTCTGGAGAGCCTCCTTGCCGGTTGGAGACGCGTAACCATGGTAACCTGTGATATGTGAAAATCAGATAATAATAATTTTAAAAAATATATATGACGCCAAGCAAAGTTAAATCTTATACTCAGTTAAATTGAAGCGTTATTGACGTTACAGAGCATTTTCTGTTATGAATGTTGTCGTCACTATAGCATTGCATTGTGGGATATTTATGCCTGCATAGTGTCCACTGTTTGCATACTTTAATATTTCACTGGAAATAGTATAGAATTTTCGGTTTCATGCTAAGGTTTCGGACATACTAAAAAATCTCCTATACTGTTTTAGCATATTAAATAGCATGTTAGTTTGAAATTTCGGATGCAACCATGGTCTATCCTAATTATTAAATAATTCCCTCGTTATTAAAATACCTATATGAATATAGATGGAATATAAACATTTTCTTCAGTAGCTACTATTTGAAAATTATGTTTTTTACTGTAAAAGAGTGGTTGATAACACCAAATATAACCAAATTATTGTTGGTAAATGTAGGATATTAATTTAGAAAAGAAAACAAAGACTGCTTCCTCTATATTGCTGAAGAAGTTTTATATTCAACCATATTCTTTATAATCATGCCATCTGTACATTATTCTATTGCAAGGAATAACCTCTTCTAACAAACACAACCAGCAAAAAGTACAAAATTGGGGTGACTGTGTGACTTCCTGTGTAGGCCTACATGTTCTTCTATGAGTGTTTTATATGCAGATTTGATAAAGTATATATATCCATTTGTAAAATATATACAGCAGGGATGAAAGATTGTGAAAATGAGCAAGGGAAGAAACGTTCCATGATAAGTGTCTGTGTGTGAGAGTGTGTGTGTAGACAGGCGGGGGGCCATTTGTTCTCCTCAGGGCCCCCGGAGCAATCAGTCCGTCAACGGAGGTGGGGCCCGGCTAATTTCCCACCCCTCCTCCCTCCTCCCTCCTCCCTCTTCCCGCCTCCCTTCCCTCACTCGTTCCCAAGACGGATGCTTTGGGTAATAAGGCTAATCAATACACTTCCTCACAGTCCTCCCTACCCGCCCCGTCCCAAGACGTTATCGGCCGTTTGTCATCAGGAACGTCACTTGTTCTTATCAGGCATCACCATCTTGTTTACATGGTTGTGCTGCCTGCCTCACACACACTCTCTACACACACACACACACACACACACACACACAAATAAGCATAAGCATGCAATAATGCGGATATACAGTATACAGCAGGCACATATACATATACCTTCTTGTACACACACAAACATAACACTATCAAATGCTCACAGACCACCTGCTACCTACAGTACATGGTCACACACACACACACACACACACACACACACACACACCTCCCAGGCAGTGATGAATAGACACACGGGTGCTCAGTGACAGGTTACACATGCACCGCGGTGTCAGGATCTATACGGAGAAATTAATCAACAATGACAACAGCATCAGCGGCTCCCCTCTCCCAGCCCACAGCTCAACATGCTGTAATTTGCCCTGTATGATTACCCCAGGGTCCTGGGGGCGATTGGCTACCCTCTTTCTTAATTAATTAAGCATTGTGCCGACGGGGAGGTGTCTCAGGAGCACTATGCACAGGCACACGCACAGTGTCTTTACCTGATGTCACCTTTTTGTATGAGACTCCTCTGAAAAGTTCTACATCTTTAGACAGAGACTGAACTATGGATGCTCTTGTACAGTATCTTTTTTTTTATCACGTAAATCAACTGCACATAAATGTAGCAATATATTAATTTAAAAAATAGTAATTAATAAGAATCATTATGCATTTATGTAGCATGGCATTTTAAGTTTTGAAATGTAATGACACCTTTAGTGTGATCTAATCACAACACTGGTTAAATATCTGTTAAAGGTTGTGAGCAACAATCTTCTGGGATTACCCACTCTGTTAAAATAAAGGAAAACATTGTTATATATATATTGCATTAATGAATATTACTGTAACAGTATATTTTACAGTATTAGCTGTAGATCTATAGTACATTTTTCTGTTAGCAATTGGAGCACAAAATACAATCATTTTCAAATTCAGTGTGCAGGTCAAAGGGCAGGGAACAGTGAAAATATGCAGATGACAAATCATAATCATGGCGCAATTACTATATGATTGGTTTCCAAAAGGGATTTTGATATAAGTCAAAGAACATCCACTTTTACCTTTTTTTACTTTTCGCTCCCTGTGACTGAAACTGCCTCAGGCATTTAGAAGCATTCCTAAAGACCTTGGAGGACAGTGCACACAGCCAGTATAACCCTCTGCAAAGGAAGAGATAGAGGAAGGTGATGTCATCCACTTTATCAGAGAGTTACCTGAGTTTTGGACAGGAGCTCGACAGCTTGGCTCCTTCGCAGGTAAAGGTAAAAAGCGGCCCTCTCTTTGATTTTTTTAATTCCCTCAAGGCATGGATGCTGATTGGCTGTGGTTGTCTTCCACTCCCAAGAGAGCAGGTTGACAACGTACCATGTGACACCATTGTTTGCCTCCAATAATGATCAGGGAACTCCATATGATATGGGAGCCTTTGATGGATGACTAATTTATCAGTAGCTGTCTTGGCCTAACGATGGTTAATGATGCCACCGGTGGCTCGGCCGGGGTTAACTGTCAAAGGGGAGGCGATGTTTACTGTTTTAAACTTTTTGGTCCTTTGGTCCTTCCTTTTTTGGATAATAAATCAAGTGGAAAAATAATAACTTGGTGCAAAAGTTACTTTTTGCAATACATTTCTTGGAATTTAAAGCTTCAGTAGGCAATAACTTTTTGGCATCATTGGGCAAAAATTCCATAATAACCTTTCAGCATATTGTAATTCAAGTGTTCTGAGAGAAAACTAGACTTCTGCATCTCCTCATCTGTTTTCAGGCTTTGAAAAATCTAGCCCGTGACGGAAGACTTTGACCAATCACAGGTCATTTCAGAGAGAGAGCGCTACTATTGGCTGTGCTCCAGCCATGTGAGCGGTGCTTGGTATTTTCTCAGCAGATCTCCAAATGACTGTTGGGTCTCAAACTTTCTCATTTTACAGCTAAACAGTACACTGCAAGATGTTTCTGAAAACATCTGAGAAGAGAAATAGGCATTACAGTAACAGAATATTGATTCATATTTGATCAGCGCTGCCTAGTTTGACCGTTTGATCGGAGTTTGTCAGCTCTTATAGACGGAAGCTGGACGGCAGACTCCAGATCAGCTCTGACTGGTTATATTAATAACTTTTTTTAATCACATTTGCTCATATCTTGCCTACTTCAGCTTTAAAGTATGATGTTAAAGTTTTAAGCATCAAATCTGCTGTATGTGGCTGTTAGTCTGTTAGCAGCTGCAAAAAAAAGTGATTCTACACATGAATAAAGCCCATTTTGGTTGCATGGAGGGAAAACTTTCCATTCAGGATTTATTTAGAGTTGCACTAATATTCACCCTTGAGTCCCATGGATGCCTAAGTATTTATACAGTATATATCTGTTGACACCATAACCATAATACAAAACAACAATACAGCTATTACTATCTGTCATTGTTAGTAATTTGAGCCAGGGAGTACATGCGATTTTAATAAGAAAAAAGAAAACAAAGGCTACTTTCAACAAAAGGACCTGATGTCTCTGCGGTGTGGAGACTGTACCTTTCATCATACAGTTGTTCCAAGGCCTCTGTGCCATTGTTCTTTTAGCTATCCCTCTCTGGTTGCGGACCCCACTGGAAAACAGGTGAGGCAAAACAATCACGCAACCTCCCATCACTCTCTCCACATTCAACAATAACACTCTGACTGCATCTTTCAGTAGTAAACACAGTCCTCACATGCAGACCCCGCGGGGCGAACGTCGCTCCGGAAACAAATACATTGTCGGAGACAGAGTAGGGAAGTAAAAGACGGAAGGCCAAAGCGTATTGGAAATCGGAAAACAGCCCTCTCCTCCCTTTGAAAGAGTCCCAGCGATGAAAATATGTAATATAAATAAAGCTGTGGACGCTTTGAAAGCCAAAGCCTTCCTTCCTGGCCCAGTCCTCTGCGGGGGGAAACGCCCACTTCTGAGCCCTTGCTCTTAAATTCCCAAAGACCACTCTGTCATCAGTGTCCCAACTGCTGCTTTCAAACACGCGATGGCCAGACTCACTTCCCCGTCTTGCTCTCTCGATCTGTCCAGCTCTTAGTCACTTTCTCCCCCTCAGTCCTTTTATGTCTACCCACCCCCCCTCCCTGGGCAGGATCTCTCCTCGTAGTTATGTCGGCTTAAATACCCCCAAACAAGTTCCAATTATTTCACCCGGGACGTGTTTGTGGCGAGTGAGCGGCATGACTCCGATCTCTTCGTTTGTGCTTTAAAGTGCTTCTGATATTGGAACCTGACTGGCGGATGCAAGGAAAGACATAATGACAGATGACTGGCTGATTGGCGACAACTATAAAACAGCTCATTAAAGCAAAACCACTCTGTTGGTTTGTTTTGAAACTGACTCCGGCTCCTTGGCTTTAGCGCACTGCTGTATCGCTTAACTGTAGTCACTGAGAGATTTTATGTTTGCAGCAGGAACCACCAGCTGTCTTGTCTTGTGTTTCTTGGGATTCTCAGTACAGTAATATTTATGTACCATGGCTAAATCAATAAAGAAAACCATGTCATCACCTGAAACTTTAACTCCAGCAATCAGAGAATGGACATCACAGTGCACACTATGTGATTGACAAATGATCTCTGGTGAGCAGAGGAACTGCTTTACGCCAAAGATGAAAAACAACATCAGCTCATTAACATGACTTTGTTGAATGTCACTCCCCATTTCTGTTGCATTGCTATTAATAAAGGCATACAAATGCTTAAAAATACTTAAAATTCACACCATCAGTTCACCAGTGTACTTACAGGACATTAGTAAATATACTTTCAATTGAATATAATATTTGTTACATAGACGTAAATTCTTAAGAAATGCCTTCTGCATCATTTTGTGTTTGCATTATTGGAGGCAACCAACTAAAATTTACTATTACAATAAAGACAAATGTCACATTAACAGTCTTAAAGGTACCCTGTGATGTTTTTGACCAGTAGTTGTGCTATGGAGCCATGTTTTTTATGAATGGGTCCCTGTTTGGTTTCTATTGTGTATGAGCATGAGGGCAGATGAACGGTGCGATTTATCAGGATTCAATTGCGGTATGATTTATATCCTGCCATTGGTTCAGGCTGTTCTCATGCATTGTTCGTACAAAAAGTAATGCACTGTAATTTGCATATATATCCCACAAAATAAATTCATATGTAATCCACTTAAAGTGGCAGTAGTCAGTATATTTTTGGCATCATTGGGCAAAAATTTCATAATAACCTTTCAGTATATTGTAATTCAAGTGTTCTGAGAGATAACGAGAGCATTCCTATTGGCTGTGCTCCGGTCATGTGACTGGAACTTGGCATTCCTTCACCAGATTTCACAATGGCGGCAGCGTCACAAACTTTCTTATTTTACAGCTAAACCGTACACTACAAGATGATTCTGAAAACATTTGAGGGGAGTAATAGGCACTAACGTAACATAATATTGATTCATATTTGATCAGCGCTGCCTAGTTTCACCGTTCAGTCGGAGTTCACGAGTGATTGACAGCCGGCTCTCATAGACAGCAGATGGACAGCAGATCTCAGGTCAGCTCTTACTGCTTGTTTTTCTCCGGCCTGTGAAATCTTGCAGATGGCGTTAGGAGCACCGGAGGACACAGAGGCACTTTTTCAGGTTAATTGTTTCATATACTACTGTCACGATATAGCGACCGTTTTATAAAAATAACTTTTTTTAATCATATTTGCTCCAATCTCGCCTACTTCAGCTTTGATCATGAACCAAGAGGTATAAAGAGTGACAAATGCTGTGTAGGTTAGGAGGTTGGGTAGGATGGGAGGACTTTCACTCAGGAGACCACTGTTGTACCCCATGTGAAACCAGAGGTCAACGTTGATTTATTTTTCACCTAATGTCCGTACTGAAGTTACGCCACTTCCGGTGATCTTTTTTTTAAACCTAACTAAGTAGTTTTCTTGCCTAAACATAACCAAGTTGTTTCCTGTGAAAACGGAAGTTTATTTTAAAAAGACAGTATGCATCCACGAGTGGAAATTGATATGTTGATCCACAGATTGACAAAGGTGGCGGTAATGCGCCAAAAAATGTAATAATGCACCAACAAAGGCAGTGAAGAAGAGGACTACATGCTAGTATACATTTAGTCTCACAATCCCAGACAACTGGAGATCTCAGTCTTTCAAATGTCTGAGGATTTCTAAATGCAAAATCGGTGCAAGAACGGCCACTAACAAACCTACGCCCCTTACATGTCCTGGATCTCAGACAATCACAACCTTTTATCTACATACATGGCAATGTACGGGGCTGCCACGGGGGGATAACAGGCTGTTATTGGTTGTCAATTCCGTGCATGTGTTTCTGTAAGACTGTTTACAAGCACACAACTTCTTTGGATTGGTTCTGCTATAGGTTGTTGTTTTTTAACTCTATAATTGTTTCCACCAAATTTTAGCAACGAAACTATGGAGATTGTCTTCAGTCTGTAGTTGAGCGAAGCGTTTAGAGCGGTGTTTACTGAGAAGACGTGGGGCGCACATTTACACTCATGCGCATACACTGCAGAGCACAACAGTGGGGGAAACTGTGTGTTTACGTGCAACATTTCCCAAAAAACTCCTGGATCATACATCAAATTCAGCCCAGGACACAAACTGGGCCCTGCGGTGACCCTCGGTGGCAGGGTCCTTAATGACATCCACCAGCTTGGCTCAAACAGGGCAGTGGTTTCCACTGAGGACAGGCCTTTTTGATCTATCTGCTGAGCTGGTGGAGCGCATGGGTCAGGGTGAGAGACCTGCTGTTCAGCCCACCGGTCAGACCTGCGATGAACTCCGGTTAATTGCAACTGACTCCATGTTCTATCTTTTCAGTTTTTTGGTCATTTCATCAAACGGCTCTTTGCTTCCCTCCCCCCGCCCCTTGTATTTTGCTGCGTCTATAGCTCAGAGGTGGTCTGGAAGCAGAGGTTTTTAACTTCAAACCACAAACTTGGAAGACGCAGGTTCAAGTCATAATTTTTGTCCACACAGTATTTAAGAAAGGAAAACTGAGGCATGAAAGAGAAAGTTTTTATTTTTTTTTATTTATTTAATATATACAGGAAATTGCTTTGCATAAAAAAATATTCCAATTGTGAGATTATCAATAATTAACCATTCTGAAAGGTTTACTGATAGGCAACTAAGAAGAGAGGTCATTTTACCATTTATCATTTTCTCCGTTATTTCTATTGGCATGAAAAATATTATATTTGACATATTTGAGTCATACTTACTGCGTACTATAGTAGTCATGATTGCCATAACATTAATTATGTCAGTAATTTCGATTAACATTAATGAATCACTTGTTTATGAACCTGTATATGCTGCTCCTGTGTTTTTATTTTCTTATTATTGTAGCTGGTTTGTCAGATGGACCAAAAAAAGAAAAAAGACAATAACTCGAAAGTCCTTTATAGCTTCCTGCAAGAAGAAACCATTAAAGTGGAGCACATTGTCTGGGGGTCAGGCTGAAAATGTGTGAGGAAGCGCATAGTAATCAAGTGAAAGAGGAAGAAAAAAAAAAAACGCTTCGTGAGAAACAGACGTAAATAATGGACCAGGAAACGGGAGATCAAAGCTTTTGAGTCGGGCCCCCGTTTGTTTTCATACTCACCCAGGCCTCGCAATAAAACACGCAAGAGTCGCACTTCAGAGGGAGGGGGATGACGCAAGGAAGTGCTGAAAGCGGTTACGTCCCATCCTGAGGATCCCGTGCCACTATCCCCATGCTAGGGAAAGGCGTCAGGTACAGCACTGTTTACCAGGAAAAGGGACAAGCCGCACAAAAAACGTCCACATCAGAGGGGACACTCTGTGGCCAGGGGCCATCTTGTTAAACACAGACTTTGTGTGTTTATAAAGGAACCTTTTTCTTATCTCATAACGCTACTGTACAAAACACAATGTGTGCTTTAAATGGCACAGAGATCAAACTTAAATCTCAGTGTGTTTGCGTGTCTTCGAGTAGGCGAGCTGGCGTCATTGGGTTTCTAAGAATTGGCACAGGATGAGTTTACTGCCAAGACAACAAAACACAACATAAAACACACAGTTGTAAGACACCTCATACACAGCACTTTTTGTCTCAATCTCTGTGAATCAAACTTGCGTACATGCAGCTGGAAGGATGTTTTGATTTTAAAATGATATCCAGTTGTTCCCCTCTGAATTTCAGTTTTTGTTAAAGTTCCCAAAACAAACAAACCTTTTCTGATGTAGAGATAAATGCCTCTCATCTTAATAAAGAACTGGTTCATTCATCTGCTGGCAGATGGGTTTGTGTTTCAGGAAAAAGCCTGTTATATCTTGGCATTCAACTCTCCTTCTCATTAAAATGGGATTCATCCATGAGGGAGGTGCGAGGGTGGCTGTGAGTTAAAGTCACAGCACCTGTGTGTGGATGTTTTTATGGAAAACAGCAATAAAGCAACTATGAACATTTCATCATCATACTCTACTGAGTATAATGAGCGGTTTGTGATTTTGGAGGTCAGATGCTAAACGTGGGCATCCTAACTGGTTGGTCAGCAGATAAATCCCAGAGGTTTTGGGTACAGATGTCTCTCTCTCCTGCTACTTCTGCAGACTCTCTTCCTCCATCTTTACCTGTCTTCAAATAATTCCAATGTGAGATTGCTCAAAAATCAACTCAACAAAATGCTGACAGTCTGTGACAAGTTATCCTTTATTTAAAATGATTGTCAGTGCATTTCAGCTTTATTAAAGGATACAACAGAGTATCTATCTCGGTGAGAAGAGTGTGGTCAAAAGCTGAAATCAAACTCTCAACAGCGCAAATGTAAAATATGTACTGCAATCAATTAATCAGTCACTCTAGCAGCACTTTTTGTGATAGGATTTTAATAAATTTGAAAATTTTGAAACATTAAAAGTGGTGGACTACCTCCAGATCTGAAAAGTGAAGCCAATGTGGAAGTGCCTTAAACTTGCATTCTTTCTAACAGCCAACAGGGGGCGACTCCTCTGGTTGCAAAAAGAAGTCTGATTGTATAGAAGTCAATGAGAAAATGATCCTACTTCTCACTTGATTTATTACCTCAGTAAACATTGTAAACATGAGTTTATGGTCTCACTCGCTAGTTTCTAGTCTTCTTCAATACAGCATGATGTTCATTTAGTAAATTATGGTCTCATTTAGAGTCAAATAGACCATAAAGCAGGGGATGCTTTAGGGCGTGGCTACCTTGTGATTGACAGGTTGTTACCACGACGTTGTCCGGTCTGGGAGTTGTCTGTGTTTTCGTCTTACAACCTTAACCCTTTCACAGTGTGTTTTCAGTTCATAAAAGTTAATTGTAACCTTTTCGGTCACCTGAAAATGTATTTTTCAGCGTTCAGTTCTACTTTAACTCCTCCCTCTCGTGCTACTCCTGGTTGCAAAAAACCAAGATGTGACAGCCAAAATGACGAACTCGAGGATTCAAAACGGCAGTCCACAAACCACCTAGTGAGCTCATGGTGACTATGTCCACTTCTTATATACTGTCTATGTGTATATAAGAGATACATTACAACGTAAAACAATAATAGCACTTAATGTAAAGGTTAGGATTCAACAAGAAAGCAACAAAAACTTAATGATAAAAAAAAATAAAAAAGTGCAATCTAAATATGTGCAAGTAGTCTGTATAAAGTTGTATTTGTCCCTTTTTTACAGCAGAGGTAGTTGGCTCAGTTGGCTCTGCCTCTGGCATCGTTTGCTCATGTCCATCTCCTCCTGAGTGAGCCAGTCTTATAGTGAGGTAATATAGCAATGTCCAGTAAATGTCTTTGCACACTGAATTCCATTTCTCTGAGTGTGTATCTGACCTCTGAAATCAATAACATTTTGGCACTTACTTGACTCTGACCTCAGTCTTTTAATAGTGTTTTGATATGCAGGCAAATTAATTCACCTTAATGGAGTACAGAGGGTCAATGGACTTTGATCCCATTTGGGCTAAAGGCTGGAAGGATTCCATTTAGAGTCCTGGTGCCTTGAATGTGTGTGTGTGTTTGACAAGTGTCAAATCGTGCCAGGCAAACTCACTTCTCTTCCCAGGTCCCCTGAATGATCCCCCTGGGTTCAATCCACACAAATTAATAGCTATATTATGCACAATTTCAAGATAGGACCTGTAATGTAGATTAATTATTTTGCCATTACCATGACATCCTGTTATACAAATGTGTAAATATCCATCTTAAGCAGCTGAATTTGTCTAACTCAACTACTTCCATCACTCCCTTCAAATAAGCAATACAGGCTGAGCAGGCGAGCTAGATGGATTCCGTAGGCAACCCATTGACATCCAAATAAATTCAAGTTTGGGGAAGCTTTTCAGACTGTGCAGTGAATCTAGTTCGCTGCGCCTATCGCCTCTCCAGTCCATTGGTATTGATTCCAATCTCTCAGCCTTTTCCAATAAAGCTGGGTTCATGAGTTCATTATTACAAGAATGGAGGTGTAATTGGCTTTCAGGCATATAAGAGGCTATTTGCACTAATCTATCTGGTGGGGAGATGTTAACGGCCACTTTGAATGGCACAGTGTGAGCCAACTTTGCTCTGTGGTCCTGCGGTTTCGGAGCTATCAAGTCAGTCAATAAGCACATAAAACAGATATACTGTAAAACTAAGAGTTTACTGACATGTAAAGGAAGGGTAGAAGATTTTTTTTTATCAAGAAAAAAGTGTCATTACAAAAAGTATTTTTACAAATGACCAACTCAATTTTTATTTTTTTTAATCATCAGCATATGGGTGTGCAGGTACAGCAACAGTATACATGGGTGGAAAGCTTTGCTACCACTTCACAGCTGGAGGTAATATCAACTAAAAGATGAACATTTTCTCAGAAAAAAAATTGGACACGCAACATAAAACTATAATCAAGGATCTTTTACTATATTTAACCTCTATTCAGATTCAAAATCTCATCAACATCAAGATCTCAGATTGCAACCTCTCCCGTGTGCCAAGCGTGTAGGAAAACTATGATGGCCGACTTGAAAACACGAACGGCCTTTTCTTGAGCTGTTACAAGAGAAGCGTACTGTAGGTCCTTTGGAGAATAGGGCGAGAGGTAGAGTGTGCATGTACATTGGCTAGCTCACAGCCGCTACTCTGCACTGCTCTCATACGGCGGTTACAGCTGATAACGCTGTCCCGACCAGTGTTGTCTCCGGTTCCCCCTCAGGTAAACACTGCTAGATCTGTCAGCACTTTTGCTGTTCTTTGCACTGTTAGCACTGATAGCTGAGAGCCGCTGGCTCCAAGCCTCCAGGAAGTGTGCCGGGCTTTGATGCAAATTTTCATAGTGGCCAAACAGTGGTACTACAACTTCTGTGTCCGTCACGTGATGCCATTGGGCCCAAAAATACTTTTTCCAATCCCGTCTATAACTCAGCGGATAATTTTTTTTTTTAGGTAAATCAACTTCCCAGTATGAACACTTGAATAGCCCTTATTTAAATCATTAGGTCTGTTCATGTGAATGAGCCCCAGACCGAGGCTGGAGCGAGGGCTGGGAGGCGGGGTTAAAGGAAACGCTACTGCGCCTGCTCTATGGGCCCAGTGGATACGGAAGATCACCGGATGATCCTGGTACTTTATCACTCGGCAGTCGAGCCATTTTGTCTTCATGCGCCACCGAGCAACTCTCATAGGAATGAACGGGAGCTTGCCTCCGACGCTGTATCCAGTTCTCTTTATACATCCATGGCTGGCTCGCCGTCGCCATGTTGAGAGCCATTGAGAGGCAATTGAAATGCTACCAATCCTGTATTTAGCACCTTTAAAGTTAAAAAATAACCAAATGTCAGCTTGTTTTGTTCACTTATTACCAGGGAGATTTATTTATTCTCCCAATAAAGATGGAAGTTCCCTATTCCCAATTTCTCAAGATGTTGTATACAGATTTGGTTTAAATCTGGTGACCCTTGGGACCAAGGATCTGTTTATTTATAGCACGTTTGTGCTACAGACATGGAATGTGTTTCTTTTGAAATAATGAAATTATTACAGAGTGTTCGAGTCCTAGTGAAAAAATCTGAAACATCCAGCGTTGGCCGCTCAAGTTGACTGCTACACAACATATTGAAATAATCAGGTGTGACGTGATACCGTGGTTGCAGCTTTCCAAATAGGAGAAAGTGTTGAGGTCTCTACTGCTCGTTAGTCATACTCATACCTCTGTTGGTTGGCACTGACGAAGTCTGAGCTCACACATTTGTAAAATAAATGCATGATTCCATAAGAAACTGAAATAAATGTCCACCAAACAGCAGGTGTTACGTTCTCCAAATGTCTCAATCACCACCTCCCGCTAACTTCCATTCCCAGTGCAGACACAGCGTGGGCTTATGCAAGACAGATGCAAGCTAGTGATCACAGAGGGCAGCCAGCACCGCTTTCCTTTCCACTTCTAGCCGGCAAGATGGAGTCATTGAGAAAGATTCCTGGCTTTCCAGCAGAGGGGTGTTTTTTGGCTGTAAGAGGGCTGGTGGGTTGGGTGTTTAAGGCGGGGGGAGGGGGGAGGAGGAGGAGCAATGGATAGATGGATGAGAGCCGGTGGAGGGAGGCCCAGGCGGTTGTGGAGACTTCCTATGATGAAAAGGTCAGTGGCACCTGTAAATCTGTGCAGCTGGAAGAAGTTCGGGAGCGGGGGGAGGAAGAGGGAGGAGTTTAGCTGCTCAGCTGGCTCTCCACTGCCCCTGCTGCTGCTTAGCAAACACACAGACACACACACACATTTGTATTATAAATCACAATAATTGTCAGGGTCCAATCCAACTTCTCCTCTACCTGCCGTATCTAAATCTGTACTTCTAATCAGAGCCAACTTAAAATTCTTAACTAACCTTTAAAAAGTCAGACCCATCCAAAATCACTTCACTTTACAAAGATGTCAGCTCAATGAAGGTCTAAAACTTACACCGCTTCTCACAAGGGTAGCAAAAGTACACATCCACTTGTCAGCATGCACATCAGAGTTTCCTCAATAACATTTTATTGCCGTGGTGATTGGTATGTTTATGGAATTTTTGCTCACTGGCCAAAATAAGGGGCTTTTCCCAGTGCAGTTCGGTGGCAACTACTTTTATAGTTTTTTTCGGTCTTCTTGATGAAACAGTGGAAAAAGACAAACCTTGACCGTTAAAGACAGAAGCAAGCACACATTCAAGAAGCTTCCTCAGTTCTAGTCCAGATTTCCTTATAAATTAACTTCATATTGGGCAATTCTGCAATACACCACGTATGTCCATTGCCAACATTGCCGGTGTAGAAAGTAGTGTGATGTTGCGCAAAGAAAAGTAAGTATGTTGAGTTCAGTTTTTAATGGTACAAACAGGAAATGGAAGATAATTGTAGAAAAAATTATATGATTTATGATTTCCCTGCTGTTGGGAAACATGGACTATGAAACACACTGCTGAAGTAGTAACACTGCCACTGTGATAACATTGTTGATATATTTCAATCAGCACCTCACACATACACCATGCGAATGCAGGTGTAGCTTGATGTGTGTGTGTAATCCAGCTGTGTGTGAGTCTGTGTGCTGCCAGTGTGGATTTACTGGCCACCCTTCCAGGACAGCTGGGTGGCGGTGCGGGGCAGAAAAGGGCCTGGTCAAGGCTGCTTCCTCCTCCTGCAACCCAAAAGGATACAGCCTGCTGACAGATACCTGCTCTGAGCTGACAGAACACTTCCTCCTCCAAAATCTGTTCAAGTTACATTTAGCTGACACACTGTATCCAGAGTGCCTTAACAAATGCACAGACAGTCGCTGTTGTTGCTGCATTGAACCTGTGATGTTTGTGTCACACAGCAGCTCAGAAAACCCAAATAAGATAATAGAAGAACACTAGTGTGATTTACTGATGTTTTGCAAATATAAAATACTGCAAAAACACAAAATATTACCATGTATATTTGTCAAATTACTAGTCAAAATATTTCATAACACTTAATATAAGACATACCGGTAATCACCTAACAAGTAACATTTCATTGAGATATATAGGGACTTGTTTTTATGGAATTTTTAATGCATTTTGAATATCTTAAGTAAAAAAATATGAAAACAATATTTTTGAGCACTACAGGCTTATTATGACACACAACACTTCCTAATACTTATTTTTGGAGTGGCCTTTTTTTTGGTGTCTTAAAAAAATGTTTTTGAATGAGTGTTAATTTGATCAAATGTAGCCCATATCATACAGTATATGGCACAATAATTATTCAACCCATATAGGATTCATGAAACATTTTAACTTTTCTTTCTTCCTGCCTTTATATGTTATGCATTTCTTTTTTTAATCACATTTAAATTTTATTTAATTATTTAATTTTTAAATTATTTTTTATTATTATTTTTTTTTTTCTTCAATCAATAAAAAAATCTAAACTGCGTTGGTAAAAAAATGGAATTATTCAAAGTGTTTTCACTTCGATTAGGACAGACAGCTTTTAAGCCTGAATGGGACTAAAGTATTTGCAGCCACCCTGCAGTAGCTGGCAGCTTGTTGTGTTTTTAGCTGCTATATTTAATCCCTGGATTGTCCTCCATATACAGACACAGCGGTGACTCGGAGTTAAACCACATTGTGAAGATGCACCCGAGGTTTTCAGGTATCAGTTACAAAGAAACAATCCCGCTTGACCTTTTTCATTTTACGACACACATTCCACCAAATATCCTGAAGTTGTCATTTATGATTATCTTTATATTTATTTATTTTTTGGAGTGTCAGACTACAAGCTCTTGGTAATATAATCCCCCACCACTGCACACTTCACTGTCGTGATGCCTCACGTCTGTCCAGAGAGCTCTGGTCGCTGTCACAGAAGCCCATTGTTATTTTGGAAGTAGCATGTGTTTGTCTAACCGAGGCTCGGGTTTCCTAGTCCTCTAGTGCGACTCCGCTTGCTTTGGTCTGTAAAGGAGCCGTGACGGATGTCGACCCCAGCAGCCGCCGTGTGAACCCCGCTCCACCGCCCTCTCCAGACATTCCCGTTTTTATTTATGAGGGCCAAAACGAACAAGAGAGGTGTGCAGCGCTGGTGGCTGCAGTTTAAGTAGTCAGATTTCAGTTACATGAGGCTAATTTAAGTCAGAGCAGGTGTCACTTTTGTCTTTTTCCTGATCTAATATATTGATGTGGTCTGTTTTCACGTGTAGGCCAAGATGGGGAAGATCCTGCTTCTTGTTTAAACATTCATCACAGGTCCAAGTCTCTAAAATGTAAACCGTAAGAACCTTGATACTAGAATTCTTATACTGAAGATAAAGTAATAACTTATCTAATCTACTTATCGTGTTTTATTTTTCACGGTGTACTTTGGCCCCTGAGAAGGAAATTGAGTTAGACTGGTCAAGATGGAATCTTTACTCTGTAAGTGGACGTGAATCTGCCGCGTTCTGCTTCATTTGATAATTGATAGAGCGGGTTAATTGCCTTGATCAAAGGTCAGGCGATTTAGTATTCTGAGGTTAGGCCGTAGGATTTGAATTGGACACGTCGAATGTTTATAAGATGAAAACCTAATGCAGTCATGGGACTCTGGCCAATTAAGAACATTAAGAATGTTTTATTCTAATCGACAGTGATATCGGTTGCAGACATCCACATTAACGCTGATGAATATTCATGAAACCTCTTCTCCGAGCCTATCGAGCGAATATTAATTGCAGAACCGTGTGTCTGGAGTCCAGAGACGTGATCACATTTCCCACTAGCATCAATCCTAATATGCAGATGAATGCTCTTTTAAACCTAGCACGGGCCACTGAGGTACATTTGATATTTCATTCATGTGAACGAGTGGAAAAAAAGAGAGGAAAAGGAAATGGCTAAAACAAACAAAAATACCCACAATGCCCCTGTGTGAACTCTCCGGAGGTTGTGCATAATTACCCTGCGGAGCACCTTACCTGCACACCTCTCGCCGGCTGTCAGCGCTGCATACAGACACGCACAGGACCACGGGCACACACACACACATGCACACACTCACTCTTTTCCTCTCACATACACAGTCACATAATCCTCCCTTCTCTTTTCTCTCTCTCACACACACACACACACACACACACACACACACACACACACACTAACACACAGACCAGCGCATCAGCAAAGAGCAGTGCGGCTCTGCGGCCGACCACGGCGTCCACAGGGGAGAAATCTTCAGCTCATTTCTGACCCGGGCTGCCGAGGTGTTAATTGCCCTCCTGAGTTGGCAGAATTTTCAGGGTAAAAGGTGCTATCCTTGATGGATCAGCACTGTTGCCACCAGTGACTGATTCTTTCAACTTGGACGTGTACCGTGCATATCCTATATCTCATTAAAACAACCTGCAGGATGGAGAGAGAGAGGGTGTTTGGGAGGCATGTGTTTTTTTTTTTTTTTCATTTGTTTGCAAATGCATATATAAACTATATTTTTATCCAAACAATAACTTCTACATCTGAACATTTAAACATGATTTAAAGTGTGTTTCCATCAGCAATGGCTCAATTAACTGAACATGCTACCAGACGGGAACCTGAAGAAGACACTTTCCCTAATACATGACGGATTTTTGGTAAATGAATTACTCTCAAAATATAAGTGTAGGGAGGTGGAGAGAGAGTCTGTAGCCACATCTGTATATATAAAATGATTTAAGAGGCTGCTGGATTATTTTCACAATATTATCAAATGTGTATTATTAACATGATATCAATATTTCATTTTTAAGTATCATGGTTATCGTCAATACCGGTATATTGCGACACCCTATAGCTGCAATGGTGCTTGTTGCCAGGTTTGTTGGCTCTCAAATAGGCTACTGTAGTTTTCAGCAGTTTGATTTCATGCAAATATGTTTTGCAGTTATCACTTGGGAAGCACAATATTATCTGAAATTGTAGGAGCTTATGCTGTATTATCACAGGATCCAAGGATCTTATTATAAAGTTTTTATAATTTTAGTTAGTGTGCAAAGTTTGATCTGATGAAAAGGCAAAATCACATCATGGCTGTGTCCCACAAATGTAAAAAGCATGTATCACTCCACCAAAACCGAAGTTCAAAACACATCACTGATATCTCTCCCATACTGATTTTATAAAGTGTCCTAATATAGGGACCATTTTAAAATCTGCTGTTGCTGTTTTCTGACGATGTTAAAGGTTTGTTTATCTGAATAATATTGACCAACAGCAGAAAAAACGATCTGTATTTCCAAATCTGATCAGTTGGAAAACACACAACATTAAGATTTGTTATATATGTCAGACAACACACACACACACACACACACACACACACAGAAAGTACAGCTTTTACTTAGATTCAGGTCAATCAATCCAAATTGTAAATGGAAACTTATGTTCACATAATGAGTGAGATCTTCATTCCCCGTTCTTCTATTATGGATTGAGACATTAGTGCCTATTTATGATGGTGTTTCAGAAGGAAATCCACATTCTGCACTAATTAAACTCAAAGTAATTCCAACCTCCAGTTTATAGACATTTCAGCGATGCAGTGAGGAATATCGTTGTGTGAATGTGGCCTTGTAACAGCGCAGCAGACTAGACGGGGAGGATTTGGTGAATTCACTTGAAAGGAAGCAAGTGTACCGTGTGTGTGTGTGTGTGTGTGTGTGTGTGTGTGTGTGTGTGCGTGTGTGTGTGTGTGTGTGTGTGTGCGCGTGTGTGCGTGTGCGCGTGCAAGCTTTGATATATTCTGTAACAGAAGTGAAAACATAAATCTGTACCTATTACATATAAATCTCTATAAATATATCTCAAGAACTATACCGAGAACTCAAATTATTTAATGATAATTCACAAGCATTTTGTCACTTTGCTTGAAACAGCAGGTATTTGTCCAAAACATGATATTCTTGAGTGTGTGTGTGTGTGTGTGTGTGTGTGTGTGTGTGTGTGTGTTAACATGTCTTTAACTGTATCTCATTCTGCAATTTAACAGCCAGTGTGATGATGTGTTTGCATTTATGCAATTCTGAGTAGCATCAATATATTCTTGTGTGTGTGTGTGTGCGTGTGTGTGTGTGTGTGTGTGTGTGTGTGTGCGTCTGTCTGTCTGTCTGTCTGCACAGATGAACTCATTCACACCATGTGTGTGTTGTGTTCCCCAACCTGCACTGGAAAGGTAGTCTAATACTTTACACAAACTGCCTGCCTTTGTCTGTTTATTGTAAACACTTAACGGTGTAAATCCAATCAAACTCTGTTTTCTTTTTCATATAAAAAAAACATTTTCAGACATTTATTGGCGATAGGTCCTCATGCCCAAATGACAAAAATGGCTGTTTGTCAAGGCATTTCAAAATGACACATGATCGTTTTGATCTGCCTCTTAAGTTCAGACAGCTACTTGGTGAAGGAAAGATTGCAATCATACTTAAAAACAATAAATGTTGGTAAGGACGTGAGATCTGAACCCCAGTCCCTGGTGTTGACATTAAACATTTTTACAAACATCCACCACCTCAACCTCCACATTTGCAATGTTGTAAGATCTTGCCAGGGTTCTCTTACTATAATAAACTATATCACTAAACATGTATGTAAACATTTTGAGCTGTTAAATGTGTCAGTTTTCTGGTGAGGACTGTTAGTAACGGTTTAATGGTAATATATAGCAGCAAGGATGCGTTGTTAGAGGGCACAATCTGTTTGAGAGCAGAGGGCTGTCAACCTGTGCAGCATCATTTAGATGGATCAGGATGGTCAGTGTAACAAGAACCAGCAACAAGACTAATTAGATTAATTGTCAGTTCATTTATGCTTTTTTTTAAATATAAATTCTCTTAGAGGTCAGAGGTCAGGCTTGGCTAAAGAGCAGCAGCCCCAGGATATTTGAGCACTTGACCAGGGTGGATGTAGAAAAGCTCAGCAGCCTCATAACCGATTTCAGTCTGCTGATATATTAGCTTGATAAAAGCACTTGTTTTCAAATTAATGCATATGCATATTGTGGTTTATTTACATTTCTAAAAAATCATTTTGGAACATTCAATGATTTGAACGTGTGTTTCCAAAGAAATCTGGTGTGTATAATGTTTTTATTTCTAGCTGTTCTTCCTCCAGTGCTAAGAATACAGCCACATGCACCATACTGTACACATGTTGAGCACATTTGCACAACGCACCCACATACAAACAGATGTTATGCACGCATATATGTATAAACACAAAACCCACATACACACAAATATAGAGACAGACAGACGCACAGGATTAGCATAATAATTTGCATGGGTTGTATTATATACAGTTCTTGCCTACGCCATTCAATATTGTGGAAGAAAACCCGGCATCTCCGAAACCACACATATATTTTCAGATCAATTTAATTATTGCTTCAATAAAAACACATCCTTCAAATTTTGGGCTTCAGTTTCACATTTTATAAAATCACACCAAAACCAATGAGTGACAACCTTTAATTTAGTTGGAAATGAGAATACAATCCAGCTGTAAAACATCCCAAATGTTTGCAGAAATTCTTTCCCAGGACGGATGTCAAATATTAACCATTCCTGCTTTTTTCTTTTCTTTTTTTTTCCCTCCTTTTTTGGCCTGAAGCCTCTTTTTCCAGTTAGACAGGGATCCCTAAACCTTGGCTGGGTGTTATTGAAAATACAGAACTATTCGGTAACATAACTGGTTTTAATGTCTCTGAAATAAATCAAATCCTTTAGTCTAACATGAAATATCTATTAATTAAATGAAGTGAAATGCAACTAACATGATTCACTCTTTCAGACACAAATTGTCTTGATTATCAAGTCCTCAACACTTTCATATGGGTCTATAGGAGGAAGCATGTGCTTACATTAACAAAGAGGACTTATTCATTATTTCTAATGTGGTGAAATTAGTATTAAACACCAGTGATATATGCTCTTATACATTTTGAAATATTTAAACACGATACATTCACTCAACTTTGACACACACTCATGCAACATTCATTCTGGCCTTGAGGATACTTTTTGTCTGATACGATTGATATAAGAGATAAAATGAATCCATCAGTGCACCCAAGCTTAGCGAAACATGAAACATTGACAGGAAAAATGTGTAGCCTGACAGGAAAATTAAGATTTAATTGGGTGTAATTGTCCAGTCAGGATCGTTTAATCCGCCAACCGATCTAGTTCAGTTGTTATGAATGATGCTTTGTTGAACAGTGTATTGTTTCAACTGGAGTTACTGGAGTTTCTTACACGCTGTCTATCCATTTTTGAGAAAGAAAAACACACCATTTGCATGAAAGATTATTTTACTAAGCATCTGATCATCATGTGATCTACATTAGCAAACTACGGATTTTTAATTTTTTTGTTTTAATTTTATATTTTGTAAGAAAGAATCACAGATGATTATCACATGAACTGACACTGGAATAAGGCTGAACTGGTTAAAAAAAAAAAGACTTCACCTTATCTAATATATTTTTCATCGCGATCTACAGGAGACAAATTCAAACACACACACACACACACACACACACACACACACACAGAAAATGCATACATACTGTACATCCCACAGTCACATACAGTACAAGCGTGAGAAAAAGACAGAGACGGAGAATGTGAATGCAGGTAGACGGCAGCTTCTCTCTCTCTCACACACACACACACACACACACACACACACACACACACAGTAGGGGGCCCGTGTGAACCGGGGCAAATATATGGCTTCAGGTCCACTCCCAGGCTCTTTGGGCTTTGGGGACTTCACTTACTGGTTTCCAGGCCCTGTGTCTCCCCTGTCACCAGTAAGAAAAAAAAGAAAAAAGGAAGAGTCGAGTAAAACACCTGTTCTACACATCTAGGGAGCAGCGTCACTGCACGGGTCAGATATTACAACAATGTTCAGAGAGAAGTCTATCTGGGATTATGGACACATTCGCCGTTTTATTCCTTTGTTTTCCGACTTTTAAGAGTATTTAAATAGAATAATAATCAGCAACATTTGCTTGTGATTAAAGTGCTGCTCTGGCTGATGTATTTGTTTATGTAACTGTGATTCAATCAGCCGGTTCATGACCGCTTTGACGTTATCCGTTTTGCTGTAAACACTTTGTGTCTGATAACTCTTTTCTGTGAAAAAGGTGGGTTTTTAAGCAATACATTTAATGATTACTCACTGGAACAAATAGAATGAGAAATGGGTAGTTAGCATTAGAGGTGATGGCCACAAACTTCAACAGAAAATCCTAGGAAGAATAGGTTTTGGTACTGGCAACATTGTTTGATTCACAAGGGATTTATGGTATATGCAGGACAGAAATACAGCATTTATTTTCACTCTGAAATGTCTTTGTGTCACAAAAAAATACTTACAAGTAAAGAAAAAGTGATACGAGGAGGAGAAAAAGAAAAAAAAATCTAAAAAAGTGTGGTTGTAAGATAAAAACAACCCTTTAAAATGCTACAGTAAAAATGCCCGCAGTATAAGAGACAAAGACATTACAGCAAGCCCTTGACCAACCAGAAATAAACACATCATAGACACATTTACCTGCCTACCTAATAAACATCTCAGCACAGTGAAGTATGTGTTAAACAGTCTCATTATGAGTGTTAAACGGACTTATGTGTAGTAACAATGGCATTCCTGCAATTTAGACTGCTTTAAATACACGGCATACATGAGCACGGCAAACGGTTTTAAGATCAGAACAGGAGAAGACAGACGGGGAGGTGGTTCGGGACAACTGATGTATCGTGATTTAAAATATAAGCTGCAACTGTTTGTTATTATCAGACACACATCTTTAATGAGAGCTTGTTGAGAAATGCAAACGACCTACAAAACTGTCTTCATTCAATTCGGGATTCTAAAACTGGCCTTCGTAAGAGTTGCTTTGAATTTTGTGAATCGGAGAATCTTCCACTCAAGCCTACAATTTTACCATTAAGACACATTCAAAACAATTCCTTTGATTTAGTGGCAATTAATGGACTGGTTATTATTAATTACACTGATTATGACACTACAGAAAGATCCAATCATTAGTGGAAATAATTGAGATTGCTTTAGTTATAGTCTAATTTAGTTAGGTTTGTTTCTAATTTATGAATCATGCATATATAATAAACATATAGCGAAAACATACTGACAAATACACAAGACATACGGCAACTAATGTGAGGGAGACTGATAACCTGCCTGTCCTTTACCAACACAATACTGCCATCTAATGACAGATAGGCTACATAGACTTCATCATGTACACTGGACCTTTTTATTCTTATTTAAAATCACAAACATACGTGCTCAACGCAAAGACAGATGCTTTCCTAACAAAGAAGCTTTTTTATGTTATTGTGACTGAGGTCAGAGGTCAGACTGTAGACTGTTAAGTATTTCTTTATATATTCAAAGAGAATTTTAAGGATTCAGGTGTTTATTTCACGCAGACTTTAATTTTATGTCAAAGGTCACATTTTACATAGTGCATTTAATGTAGTGCAGAGATGATTAACATTGATTTCTTTCTATTTTAACCGCCGTGTAGAGAGTTAAAAGGTGTGCAGCATTTTAGTGGCACTCCACGCCTTTTAAATTTAGAATTTTAGAGTCTTTCATGTCAATGATCTGACATAGTTTTGACACAACATTATCTAAAAAGTTTCTCAAAGAAGGTCTTCATTTTATTTATGCGGCATTATCTAAATTTTAAGCAAAATTTGTTCAAAATTGTGACATTCTACTCTTACATTTAACACATACTGTATTCTTTTTAGTATTTAAATTTAGGCTATCAAATCCTTGAATACACAAATTCACGCATCCACCATAAAAAACTAGTGCACCAAATTCATGTATTTTGCTGTTGTAACTCATGGCATTAAAAATGAGGTGACCTTCACACCAATTGAAATTATTACAAGTTCAAAGATATCCCTGTTTATTATTACATCACAGTGGTGTTAGGTTTTAAATATCCGAAGGCGCTTATAGCTGCAGATTGAATGGACATGATGACCTTTCATAAACAACTAATCCTTTGATGCAAAAGGCCATAATTCTCCCATTTTTAAATCCTCTTCTTACAGCATGACCTTTACCGTAGGGAAATTATCGCTGCTTCACATTTCAAAGTGGAGTCTCCGTATTTCCCTAGATCCTGGAGCCAACAACAGGGACCTCTTCCCCAAATACAATCCTCAGAGGGGAGCCAGCTGGGCCCTTCTATATTTATTTTTGATCACATTTGGGACTTGGTGGTGCAGTTCGTGCTATTAGCGAAGGGCATGTGTCATTCCAACTGACAAACCCCCCACATGCACACACACGTTGATCTGAGTTCCTCCTTCCTGTCTTCTACTCTCCCACCTTGATCCTTCCTCCTTTCAAGATGATGATTGAAAGATGAAAGCTCCTCAGTAGCTCTCAGAACACTGCTGCTCTGTGACAATTTGGATTTTGTGTTATTGAAGTTCGAATTTCTGTGGCTGAGGCTTCGTTCTTGTTATTCACCATGATGGTTATTGCTGCTTGTCACTCTGTTGCTTGAATTACAGTACTGTTGTTGTTGTTGTTGTTGTTGTTTGTCCGTGCCCTCTAGATCAACACATAGAAGCATTTTCTGATCACTGTTCACTAGGGGTGTGACGATTCACTCAGCTCACGATACGATACACGATACACGATACACGATACACGATACACGATATTGGGTTCACGATCTCGATACGATATGATATTATAACAATAATTTTAACAAAACTTGAATGATGAAAACATATGACTGAAAAAAGTGCTGCTGCCGAGCCAACGCTCTGCTACCCGCCGAGCCAACGCGCTGTGCTTGTGTAAACAGCAGCGGTGGATGAGAGACAGCGGAGAGAGCAAATCGAAACGTTGCTATCCTCCATTTTTAACCATTTCATCGTGTTTATGCTTGTTGAACAGGTTGTAATAACGTATTTTTTGCTTACACTTGCAAAATTTTATTGCACTAACTTACAGCAACGAACGTAGCGTCAACTCGTCTCTCCACCGCGGCCTCTCTGATCAGCTGTTCACTGACTGCGCTGTGTGTGTGTTGATGTGTGTGGAGCTCCGACACAGAAGCTGCGGCCGTGCGTTACGATTGATTGGTTCAATTTCGGCGAGGGCAGACCAGATTTTACTGCGCATGAGTTGTACCTCAAGAGGCTGCAGCTTCAGCCCTGGAGCCCCATATGTACGTAGTACCTATTATGCCCTGATATTGCGATCCAGTTTTTCGTCTCGACGATGCATATCGTCAGGTTTTTATATCGCGATATTTCGTCACACCCCTACTGTTATAAAATAAGTCTGTTTTTATGATGTGACAACGCTATGATTAAAGTTTGGTCAGGTTGAGGCACAAGAACGACATGGCTAGGTTTAGGGAAACATCATAGTCGTCGTCATGGTTGCAATAATGAACACTTGGTTAAGGGAAGGAACGATCGTGGTCATGCTTTAAAAAAAACAAAACAATGTTGACTGTTGGTTAGCAACAGGACATGAACAGCTGTCTCCCGTGTTTAAGTCCAGTGTTTTCTTGACCCATCCAGTTTGGCTGGCTAAACATCTGGCTATACCAGGATAAACCAACTGGAAAACAAGCCCGTTCTCATCTCAGGGCATCAAATAGGCTACCAACGCTTTGTCACGCCCCTCGGCGTGTATGTAGTTTTAAGCCAAACCAAGATCTTTTTTCCTAAACCTAACTAAGTGGTTTTGCTCCCGAAACCTATAAGCAAGTGTTTTTGTTTTAATTCACAACGTTTAAGCATCATAGTTTGACATGCGTGTGTTAGCAAGCGACGCCAATGGGTCCTGACAAAATGTCAATATGTGACGAGTTGGGGTGAGAACGTTGTTGGGGAGACGGGGTGGTTGACTGCAGGAGTAGCAGCCAGTGGAGGCTCAGGCATGATGGGCAGCGGGGAGATTTGTCAGGATTCAGGTGCAGTGTGTTGACTTGAGCCACGGAAGATGACAAGCTGATGACAAGCAGGTACAGTAGATCTCCTCCTGATCTCCTGAAAGCTTGTGCTGGTATACAGACCCTGTGGGACAGAGCAACAACACTGGGCTTACAGATCTGACACACTGGGGTATCCTGCATTGCAGAAATGATGCCCTATACCTCCGGAAAATTTACCTGCATGTCATGTCACTATCTTTTAAGTATAACCACGACATTTGAGTTCGCCAAAATGACCCAAAAATATTGAATAACACAAGCAAACAGTCCCTATTGATATCCGTTGCTTTAAAGCGAAGTCTGAAGCGGAGACACGTAGTGTCAGAATAGTTTTTTTGCATCCTATTTCCCTATACCTTGGATATATTTCAAATAAATGGCCTTTCTTTTGTGTGTATTTAAAGGAAATAATCACTGTTATGTGTTGGTTTGTTTCCATGCAAGGTATGTGCTAGTTACATTGTATGTCTCATGAGTCACAACACCTTTATTTTAGCAAATTTTAGATTTTCAAGACACAGTGGTTCACTGAGAGTATACGAGCAGGCAAATATAGATAGAAACCTGTATACAGACAAACTCCCATATTGCCCCCAGGCAAAGTATTATTTAATCAGGGACAGGACACACACACACACACACACGCACACGCGCACACACACACACACACACACACACACACACACACACACACACACGCACACACACGCACACCCACACACACACAAATGACAACGAATGAGAAAAGTGACACGGCTGACCCCAAACTGCGGGTCGCTGGCAGGTCAGCCATTCACTGGACCGTCCTCCTCTTCACACTCATCTCCTCATCCCTTTCATCACATCCTGCCATTTTTATTTGCACTGTGATTAAATGTAGATTTGCAGTTATAAAAAAAGACAGGTCATGAGGTGTGATTTGAAAAAAAATATCAAGGGGCTCATAAAACATCAATGTCAGCCGCCGCTCATCCCCATCTCATGTATTAGAACTATATTTCCAAGTATTGTATTTACTTTACATTTACAGTGAAGTTCAAAACCTTTTACAAACTCTTCCAATATAAGTAAAACTTAATTATTACAGTTTTTGAACTTTTAACAGTTTTACTTCTGTCAGTAAAATAGCTTTACTTCCGTTGTTTTCTGTATTGTTGCTGTGAAGTTACTGTGTGTTTTGTGGCTCTTTGGTGCGGCTGATATCTGTATGCTCGCTGCAAACAGCTCCTACAGTCCTGCAACTCATCCCTGGCCTCCTTCTCAATCCTCTCACCTCCATCCCTCTTTTCTCCAAAGAGACTGTCCCTCTCTGCCAGCCGGGTCCTAAGGGAGCCCGGCCACCCCTTCGGGGACCCATTAGGGGGGTTGGGGGGGTGGTGGGGGAGCAGGGAGAGAGATGGCGGCAGGTCAAATCGCTTTGTGGCGAGGAGGGTTATCATTTACTGTAATTCAGGTCCTGTCAGGCTGAAGGAGAGGGAAGGTGAAGTGGCGTGGCGCGCCCCGGCTCTCATCTGTCTCACCCCCCCACCCCCACCTATCATAGACAATGGCTGGCTGGTGAGTGGGAGGAGGAGATATTACTGCTACAGTGGGGTATATCTATTACGTAGCTGAGCATTGTTCTATGTCATTTTACCTTCGAGACACATCATTGACTGACTTATTCCTTATGATGAGTGAGTAGGTAGGGGTTCAGTGCCTTGCTCAAGGATACTGTGACGAGACTGCTATTGGAATCAAACCACTAGCTTTATATTTTAGGTATCATATTATGCTTTTATTCCTAACAATGAATACGCAAAACCATAACAATACATTATACTGACAGACACTGATTCTGCTTTGGGGTGATTAAATCTGAGACACGCTGTCTCTTCATGTTGTCAGTGATTAACCTCTACTGTTGTCACTGACAACAGGACACAATATGTCTCTCTGTTCATTGTTATGTGTCTCCTCTAGTCCATGTACCAGTTTGGTATTTAAGAAAATAAATCTGTAGGCTACAGCAAATTTTCACGATGAATAAATGCAAGCAGTAGTATTAATCATAGTATTTATATGTGGACTTTATTTTAATGTATTATAGTCTTTACCTTAAGTTCATTGTTTTAAATATGTCAAAGTCTAATTGTGAGCCCCCCCAGACGTCATCACCCTAAAAAAAATGAAAAAGCCTCTGTTTGAATAAAGTGATTCAGTGTATTAAATTAGTTTTTTTATTTAATCAACTTTCTTAAATGAATATAACTCGTCAGTTTCGTCAACGTGATGACGTCTTGACAGATTCGACAAGTGAATGCAGATACATAATATGATCTTTTCTTTTCTAATGACTTAATTCATTTACTATAATAGTGTAGAAATAGAAATAGATTTTTTGTTATTGTGGTCAAATAAATGGAAGTTATGGTGTTGCTGCTTAGACCGTCTTGTTAATACAGGTGTGGGCCTCCATTTGTTTTGCGTCAAGCGGGAGAGCAAATTATTTTTTAACCGCAGTGAAAATTTTGTTTTTGAAAGGCTAAACGCCAACAAATATGAATTGAAGCAGAATATTTTGTTGTATTTTGCTACTAAGTAAAAAGTTGTATATCTTTTTTAATAGTTTTATTTACAGATTTTTTTTTTTTTTTAATAAATTATCAAGTAAGTGTGTTATTATGATTTTAGGTATACATTAGCAAATCTAATTTTGACAACCTCAGAGCAGCCTGGCACACCACTGTGATCTTTGGCACTCCTCACAGGGGGTCCGGACCCCTGGTTGGAAATCACTCACTTTCTAGGTATGATACAAGACAGAAAATTAAAATTCTGATAGCTAATACATTTGCTGATCCTTCTGTCTATTATCAAATAGTTTTTAAAATGTATTTACAATAATGCCCTGATATCTTCAAGGTAAAGCACACACACAGGCTACAGTATAACGCAACATACAATATCCCAAGATTCAATTTAAACTCCACCGCTTCACAAATATAAGACTTAATTATTATGCTAATTATTGCTGTTGTGTTAATGTAAATTTTACTAAAATATAGTACTAGAGGCATTAGGAATGTGATGGTGTAAACAAATAACACACCAAAGAAGGCAACAACTTTGATATTTTCCCTCGAAAACAACACCTCATCAGCTTCTTGTTTTCTTTTACTGTGTGAATATTTTTCTATTTCTTTCTTTGTTGTAAAAAAAAATCTGTATCATCTTAACTTTTCTTGTTTTTCTTGACATTTCAAAAGGCTATGAATTCATTTTACCAGCAGAGAGGTTGTTACTCAGAAGTGTATCAAATTATGACTCCATGATTAAGTGTGTGTTTTTAGTAGGCCTACTATTTGTTAATAGTGATTGCATGCAGAGGTGGAAATAATGAATTACATTTACTCTAGTTAATGTAACAAAGTAATTTTTTGTGTAGGCCTATTTGAATATTTTTAAGATTGGTAATTTTACTTTCACTATACACAGTACTATTATCACAAGTATATTACTTTGTCGCATCCTTTAGAGAGTAAAACAAAAGTCACTTGAGCTCCAAAGAGGAGACACTCTGCACTCCGGAAATGATACTTTATAAATGTTTGCGTTCACGGGGCAGAGTTCACGGGCCAATCAAATTAAGGATCACTTATGAGTTGTGGTTATAATTAGCATTATTATACCTCGGCATAGTTAAAAAATGTTCTATCTTAATTAATGACTGATTTAATTCACCACCCAGTGACAAACCCACGATGTTCGTGACCTTAACAGTAGGGGCACGCTGCGTCATGCCAACATGCTCATTCTGGATCCTCCAGCTGTGACTTCTGCATTCACTGAGGAACTTTTACCTTCAGTGAGCTGATTGACGACGTTCTGCTGTTTGAGACTGTTAATCTCTATTGTGACGGTAGAGCCTCATTCAGCTCTAAATATGTTGAATTTCAGGAGTGCAGTGGGACCAGAGAGGCGAGTGGACTGGTTATACTGGGACCGACTGGTTATATATTCTCCTTTGAGACTGAATAAGTAAAGAAGTTGAACTGGAGCAGATGTGGAAGGTTTCGCGGTACCGTTCAGACCGGTGAGTACAACAACACACTGCAGATGAGAACGTCAACAACCACTTCCTTGCCTGGCAATGTAAGTGCGTGTGCATGCTATGCGGTGTGTGGAAAACCATTGAAATATGGTGATTAGAGATTATTTGTTAACATGTCCATGTTGTAGGTTTTGGTGATGTTTTATTCTACTATTTATTCTGAAAGACGTTTCTGGCGCTGTGGTGTCCATAGCTTGTTTTATTTATTGTCGACCATTTTTGTTTAATTGTCTGAGTTTGTTGTCTGTTTTCTGGTTGATACACTGAGGAAGACAGTTGTACATTTATACTGTATAACTGATAATCAGTTGTATCGATATGCCCGTCTGTTGGTTTGGACAAAACGGGTCTTATTACTGAGTTTGTTCCACTTGTGTTTAAGTTTACATTAATGCAATCTATTTTGTAGCCTAATGTTCTTTAATTTAACAGTAATATCATATATCACCCGCCCCCTCCCTTTTTCTTTAAATCTAACACAGCAACGTTTATTTAGAGTACATTTAAAACTACCTACTTTTTTTACTTTTATTAAGTAATTTTTTTTTACAAAAATTGAAGTACTTAAAATAAGTAAGTAAGTCAAATTTCTTTAAAGTAACAGTACTTTTACTTTACAATATCCTAGTACCCTTTCCGTTTCATACAGCAAAAGAAAAAAAAACTAAAGTGCTTAAGTTTTAAAGCAAAACAAAGAAAGTATTAATTAAATAAATAAATTAAAAAAATCTTTAAAAGAAGTTGTTAGTCCAAACACAAAGTTTAAGCAGAAATGTACCAATTCCCAAAGAAAGAAAAAAAAATATTTTCATCCCATATTAATTAATCCCTCTCTTTCCCCTCCTTTCTTCCATCTCTAAGCCTTATAATTAAC
This sequence comes from Sebastes umbrosus, assembly GCF_015220745.1. Lineage (NCBI taxonomy): Eukaryota > Metazoa > Chordata > Actinopteri > Perciformes > Sebastidae > Sebastes > Sebastes umbrosus. The sequence continues at coordinate 3,224,332 of NC_051273.1, read as the reverse complement.
CTAACTTCCTTGGCCCGCTCAAATTTCCCAAAGGGATCATTAAAAGACTTTTTTATTTTCTTTGGTCTTTAAATTTCAAAACTATCATGAGCGTGGTCTTCTATCAGATGCTTTATAAAAGACGCTGTGATTGTTTTTCAGATTGGGGATTTCATAATAGGTAATAAAGCTCCATTAAAATAAAAAGTGATGACCCCTCTGATATCCAGCTTCCAAGAGAAGACCGTAATGTCTGATTATCAAAGTTACGAGTCATCTCAAGACCTTTTCTTGCAAAACGGTCTCTGACTGATTCATGTCGGCCTGCAATATTTCACAAAATTGGATTTATTCCCATTGGGTTGAAGACCTTGGGCTGAGAGGGTAAGCTGCTATGATGAAATTTGTCACTAGAGGACAGCATCTTCCTCTTTAATAACATGCACCAGACCAAAGGAAACGCCCTTACAGTCAGATGCTGAGGCCTCTGAGGTGATGTTTCCATTGAAAAAAGAAAAAGAGAAACCAGATTAATAATGGGCCTTCTCTTCCAAAGATGCTACATTTTCATCACTTTTTAAACACATGATGCTTATCTTGGAGTGGGTTAGAAGGACTCAGAAGTGATTCCATGCCCTGCTAATGGACACTTCAACGGGTTCTTGTTAGCTCCAAAACAATTAAAACCACAATTGTATGGTTATGGAAGAGGTTTCCAGGCACTGTGCCATGATGCGTATGTTCAGGTAATAAATCAGGATGAAAAATAAATGTAAATGTTGGCTTGTTGTAGTAACATCTGTTCTCTTATTTGTTAGATAAAGGTGTGAGATGAAAACTATTTGCTTTGTGCATTCATAAAGGGGAAACCTCCAGACATGTGATGTAATTATCCCTTTGTGCTGCTACACTATAGGATGAGCACCGACATGAAAGACTGGCTTGATGTCAAAAGAAACAAAGGAGGGTGACGATGGTGCTGTAGGTATGTTGGTTATAAAAAGGGTAAATCATATACATTACACACACACAGACCATGGATGGGCAATTATATTGAAGCATCAACACAAAGAAACTCTTACCCCCAACACAACAATAAGAAGGCTGCGTCAAATTACTGTTCAAATCTCATCTCGGCTGACCTGATTTTGAAACGGGCCTAATTCCTGAATGCATAATGGCTTTAATGAGCTGTCTGTGTAATTCACTGTGCCTCCACAGGGGGCGATGTTGGGCTCAGTTTGGACAAATTTGTGATACCACTTCCCCCCCTCTCTCCCCTAAATCATCACTTCATTAAATAAAGCCTCACACAACCGTCACAGCAAATCAGTTACCGTCAGCATTTAGAGAGTCACACAGCGACAGATGAGAGCACGGCCTTTGTCTGAATCCCACCATTTAACGACACAATTCCAGCTTGCAAATCACTCCCGCCGCATCCTTGTCGACCTGTTTTGTCAGTCGTCGAGCGAGTTAAGGTTTGTGGATCAACCAACACGTTTCCCCGGCCCGTAAATAAGCCCTCTATGTCTCCGGCTTTGAAATGGGATCTTAAAACAAGAGCTCGGCCTAGCCGCACTCTCTAATTAGAGAGGCCCACAGATGCCTGCTCACACACACACATGGAAACCACACACACAAATTACAGAAAGAGCGAGGACATCAAAAGAAAAGAGCACAGTACAGTAGTTTGTGTATTTACAACTCCCCTTCCAAAAAAAATGACAAGTAGCAAGTGTTCTTTTTTTTTTAATGGTGAACTGATGCCGCTTGATACCACTGAATGCTGCCTCTCCTCGATATTATTGGCACACCCATTGGTTTCTGTGTGCGTGAATGAGCTGCCTGTCATTTTCTATCTATGCGCTTTTTCAGTAATGTGTCACATGATCAGCGAGGCAGCCCTAGCCGGCCTTTATCATGCTAATGTTTTTCAATTTCCCCCACAAAGAGCATACATAGCTCATACAAAAGATGGCTTCAGATGGGCCCGTAACTCTCCGTCTCTGTCTTTCTCTCTCTCTCTTGAACACACACTCTGACAGAGTCCCATTTCAGTGGCCAGATACAGTCATTTCTTGTCTGATGCACAACACACACTGACGCATTGAGATTCACGCACAGCGAAGACACACACTTGCGGGCTCGCACATTGTACGCAAACACGACCCTGCGAGCGTTGACAGAGGAAAACACACTAATGCACAACAAATGCACGCGCTTGTACTCATCCTCACAGCTGGTCGCCCCTCTGAATGCGAGCAAGTGGATCTTATCGCTGGTACTTATGTGCACACACACACACACAGTACAGCACAAAAAGGCCTTTTCCACATCCAATTCCGTCACTAGCAACCTTTTCCTCTCTTCCTTTGTTCTTTCTTTCTCTCTCTATTGCTCTGTCTCTCCTCTCTCAGCTGGCTGTCCTTGTTCAATCCCCAAATAACCGCATCCTCTCAGCATGCTAACAAAGAAGCCCAATCAAGAGATAAATGTCTCTTTTTTGTCTTTTATTCAGTCTCTTTCTCTCATTACGTTCCCTTCTCCTTCGACCAACAAACAGCATTTTTACTCTAGCTTTGGATTTGTTCTTTCCACCACAAGTACACAGTCAATATATTAAAACATTATCTCGGCAATTAGCGCCGCGCACGGCTCACTTGCAAAAGCACTGAACCAAGTAAGTGAGGTTTGGGAATCCGTTGGTATTGGGAATAGAGTACAATCATATGCATGTTCTGCATGAACGAAGCAATGATGTGTTTGCATTTCATGTTGATTTTTTGCACCGTTTAACGTCTTGATTAGTATTTAATGTGTTGTATTACAAACTGAGTTATCCACCCTCTGGAATATACAGTATCTCTCTTATATTTACCAAATGATTGATAACACTAAAGTAGTTAACACTCTCTTGGATATATTCACTTACTAAATGCAGGTGATGTATTTGTTTTGAAATAGACATACAGTCAAATTGTGTTTTTTTTTTCATTGTACGTATTGCGCAGATTGTGAAGGTGAAGGAGTCCTCATGAGCGTGCAGCACTCTGACAGTCGACCTAGCTGCAGGCTATTGTTGTCTAATAACACACAAACACACAGATGCACACATACATATGCCGAATCCCCCTCCACCCTTTGAATAAATCAACACTTGAAGCATATAATTCTCCATGTAGGGGCCATTTAAGGGGGCATTATGGCCCATTTTAAAATCTCATTAGCAGGGCAGCTGCACTTGCACCCCACGCTGGTGATTGGAGCTCTCTTTTTGTTTTGCTTTTTTGTACTGGGGGCCCGAGAAGAAACCTCCACTCCCCCCCAAACACCTCCTTCCCCGCCATCCATCCCCAAAAAGACATAGTGGCAAAGCTCAATGGCAAACACCATGGCAAAGAGGGCCACATGTAGTATATAAACAGTGAGCTGTCCCCTCAGAGGAAACTCAGACAGGATGTTTTATTATCTGTGCAAAAAACTTGACGTGACTTACACCAGAATGCCTAAAGTATAATTTGTAAAAATAAATTAACCTTTCACGTTCACCTGAGACAACTGACATCAGTTTGGCTACCCCGGCTCGGCTTGTCTTTGAATGTTGTACAGCAAGACACGACACGACACGACACGACACGACACGACACGACACAACACGGAGAAACTAATAGATAACCTGATGGATATAATTATCATGTAAGTGCCCACTGTACTGAGTAAAAAACAAAAGCGGAGTTTAGTTGTTCTGTTATTTTGTGGGTTCAGATCATATATGCAAATAAATACTGGGTTAATTACATTCATGTTGTTGTAATCTAGGCTTCAGTTGTTGTTCCATCTGTGAGGATTCCATAGTGCAGCATAGCAGCAGTTGCCAACTGTTTATGATGTGTTATTTTGGTGGGGTTTATTCGTTAAGGTATGTGCCTATTGAATTAGAGCTGCAAACATAATGTTAATGAGGTATTATAATGATTAACATATGCAGTTTTCTCACACAGCTATAAGTCAGGCCAAAGGGGGAAAGTAGATACTGAATGCAGTCATTTTGCAATCATTAATTTCTGCAAGATTTGTCTTTTTTCTGTTTTTCTTTGTTCCAAAAAGATGTTGAAATAGAACACACTCAATGTGGTGGTGCCAGGCTGCCTATCATGTAGATTCATGTTGTTTTTCTAAATTAATTTTATTACAAAAGACTGTAGATTATTCACCAGGTTTTAATAAAGACCACTGTTATAAAAATTATTCATAGCAATATATTAAAACCCCTTGTAATACCCTTTAAAACATTACAGGGTATTTTATTCTTTCACCATGACGGCCTGTATCCTCTAGAGAAACTGTATTTCAAAATAAACACTGATTCCTTTTGCTTTTCTTTTTCCAAAATAGTTATGCACAATAACAGCTTAACTCTTCGACTATACACTACTACTCTTCTGTTATGTTTGGCTATTTTTACACCATGTCGCCAGTTTCCAGCTGGACACCGTTTTTTTTTTTGTTTTTTTTTCAAGCAATGCTACAGTAGAACACAAAAAGAAAGAAGGTGTGTGAAAATAATAATTTCACACCTTGTCTACGAGCATTCAGCCAGCTCCCTTTACGTGTATTTTTGTGTAAAAATAAATCTCAGACAGAGAAACTTTGTACTGTAGCTTGCTTCTGCTTTGTGTAGCCACAGACCAACTCTGGAAGCGCAATAGCATGGTGAGGGGTAAACATGCGGGGGTGGTTGGTTTTGTACACACCTTTGGGCATATTTCTGGCTCTCTGTCATATAATTATGCAACGAATGGTGAGGTAAAAGTGGCAGTGTTAGTGGGAAAGAAAAGAAAAAAAAATATCTCACTGTCGAAATAATTCAGTGAAGTGTAGAATTTAGCAGGGACCTATTTTTAAGCTGGGAAAAACCTCACAGCCTGTACTTTAAGAGAAGGTCATGCAAGGCAAGATGGAGAGGTGCCATGAATGAGGTTCTGGCAGATGTGGAGCTGTCGTTTGTCTCTTTTTCTCCCTCTGTTTCCTTTGCTCACTTCCTCCAGTTTGTTTCAGGGTCTGCTGTTTGTCTTTGTGCTCCCTTCCTCCCCCATCTCCCCCTATTGTACATCTGTGAATTTACTGCTGAAATTTATGAGCTATAACCTTTAAAATACAATGCGTCTGTACGTCAATAAGTCTGTATCAAATTCTTCAGGAGTAATAATGATTATGTTTTCAGCAAGTTGGCCGTCACAAAATACTGTGGACTCTTCACTAAATCAGTCATTTTTTTGGCAAAAATGGAGGTACAAATGAGGCGTCCGGTGTTTGCTCACGGCCGTTCTGAGTCAATATTGCTTTAGTGGTTTTCTACTGTATGCCAACAGTATAGGACTCTGGCAAAAGTAAGCAAATGGTGGTTTTACAATCATTCAGTATGCTGAGACCTTGAGACAAATGAGTTATTCCTTGTTGAATTTGTCAAACGTCATGCATCCACAGAACGCTGACAGATTATTGGTGAAATAACTCCTACTCAGATATCACACTGCCAAAATTAACTGTTTTGAGATTCTGTTATTTCTATAAAAGCAATAAAAAATGTGTTTTTGCCCATGTTTCAGGATGGAGGAAAGTAGCAATACCACAGAGTAGAAAGACTCTGTTACAAGTAAAAGCCTTTCACTCAAATGTTACTTAAAGTACTGAAGTATTAATATCAAAATATACTAGTATATATACTAGAGTATCGAAATTAAAAGTACTCATTATGCAGAATGGCCCATTTCAGAATGAAGTTTATTCAAAGTAAGTTCAAAGTGTGGTTTATTTTTTTTTACAGTATATATTGCTCTGTAACGTGTCAATTTCACCAGGGTATCAATAAAGTTGTATCTTAATCTATAATGATTAGGGCTGTCAATCGATTAAAATATTTAATCACAATTATTGCAATGATTGTCCATAGTTAATCACGACTCATCTCAAATTAATCACACATTTTGTATCTGTTCAAAATATGCTTGCTTTATGGAAATGTATGTACAGTATATATGTATTATTGGAAATCAATTAACAACACAATACAATGAAAAATATTGTCCAGAAACCCTCACAGGTACTGCATTTAGCATAAAAAAACCCATTTTTCATTCACATATCTTGAGGTCAGAGGTCAAGGGAACCCTTTGAAAATGGCCATGACAGTTTTTCCTTGCCAACATTTAGCGTAAATTTGGAGCATTATTTAACCTCCTTCACGGCAAGTTAGCATGACTGGTGCCAACAGATTCCTTCGTTTTTTCTAGTTTCATATGATGCCTCGCTTTAAAAAATCGCAAGTTGTGTTAACGGGTTAAAGGAATTAGTGGCATTAAATCTAATTTGCGTTAATGCGTTATTATTGCATTAACTTTGACAGCCCTAATAATGAAAGCTCATAATGTATTTGTTGATTCAATTCTGTATAATGATCTGAATCTGCAAAGTAACTAAAGTTATCATATGAATGTAGTGGAGTAAAAAGTACAATAATTCCCTCTGAGATGTAGTGAAGTAGTATAAAGTAGGAGAAAATGGAAATACTCAAATTACAAGTACAGCACTTCAGTAAAGGTACTTGGACAGCACTGGAAACTATATTAACAAGTACTAAATAAGCAGGATTATGCCACTGGTTGAACAAGTGAAATAATATCTAGATAGTGGAAATGTAACTAAATGATTTGACTTTTGACAGGGGGAGGTGTACTTAGCTGGCTAGGGTAGTATTAAAGTTCAGTAATTAAGTGGGCATTCATTCTGAATATTGCTACATGACATTTGAGGTTTAAAATATATAACTCTTTCTTTTCCAAACACTTCCTTTCTATGTCTATTTTCTACACAAACCGCTTGGATGTGTGTCTCATTTCCCTAGTAATTTGCTGCATGTCCTTGCCATGTTGAATGCAAAAAGAGAGCGAACAAGGAGAACATCAGATACGAGCGCGGCTGCGTCCTCCCTACACCAGATCCAGCCAGATCCTCAGATAGACGTGAGGCTGACGGAGAGAGTATACGCCCCAGACAGGATATTAGAATGGACGTTTCCTTCTTCAGTACGCCACAGGCAGGGCCTTCTCTCCCACTTGTCTTGTCTGTAGAAAGACACGGAGAAAAGATAAAGATGTGAGCGGAGCTGACAGGCTGCTGGAGCGACGGTCTCCTTCGCTGTTTGCATCTTGAGCCCATTTTCTGATTTGATCCTGAGAGGATGATTGTGATGGGGGCTTTTTTGGAATGCGGACAACAGATGGCAAGGGATGATGCAGATCTCTATGTCCGAGGTTGTGAGATTCACTATTTTTTTCCGTATTTGTCTCTTTTTAATTTAACCTTTATTTAACCATGTAGCCCCAGAGAGATAAGAGATCCTTCTATTCTAGGAGACGGGGTCAAGAGAGCCACATCATGATACATTTATTGCTGTAGAAAAACAACAAAGAGGACAAAATTAGAATTTCAAACGAAGCCACGTGAGAGGAAAGAGGAAAGGCAAAATCCCCGACACAGGGCAAGGGGTTAAGGGTGCACTTTTCTCGGAGCGTCTAATATCTACGGACATTGTTTATCTAAGAGTCATACACAAGGACTGGAGGACGACTGAGGCTGCTGTGACAGTTTTTTTGGAGTCGTCGATGTGACTCACATTGCCACACACGTGCACTCTGCGTTAGAAGCAGAGAGACGGGGTCGGAAGCACTGTTTGTTTTCCATTTTTGCAAGTGTTTGCAAAGAGCTTGGTCTGTTTTGACTGTTGCATTTTATCCATCTGTGTCCAAATGTAGATTCATCTAACTCTATATGCCAACCGTCAATTTTACACAACTGCATGTTTACATTGTGAAAACATCATCAACATACTATAGGCATTCGTCCTTTAACAAATTGAAGCAGTAATATTTACTTTACTTTCAACCAAATCAGACGGCAATTTTCTGACTAGTCTTTAGTGACCAGACTTTTTCTTTTCTAACATTTCATAGGGTGGGTTATTTCTCTTCACCCCTGTATTTAACCATATAGTACAACATAAACCATGACAATGTCTAACAATGTATGTAAGAGCAACAGTGTCATTTAAGCCATTTAACATTTTAAGAACAAAGTCAAAATTTGTATTGGAAATTTGTGGCATTGAGGAGAGAAGTCGCATGTTTCTATAAGTGTCTGTACCCTTTCTGACAAACACTGAATATACCAGTTTAACGATATGATGAACTTTGCATAACCATCAACCCAACCATCAACTTTATGTAGTTAAAGGTGCTAAATGCGAGATTGGGAGCATTCCTTTACTTTCGCACAGCTCTCAACATGGCGACGGGTGAGCTGGCGGCTCGTAGCTAACGGTGCTAACAGCCCTTACTGTGAAAACAATAACAAACACTGTGGACAGAGCTAACTGTGTTAAACTGGGGGGTAACAGGAGGGTGGGTGCTACGCTTCCGCTACGGCACCGTCGGTCAGGACGTCATCAGCTGTAACTGCTGTGTGAGAGCAGTGAAGAGCGGCAGTGGGGCATGCTCACATGCACGAACATGCGTGAAAAGCACGTGCGACCGGCCCGATTATGTCAACAAAGTGCGGCGAAGCTCAGATTAGAATACACACAGAGGGAGAGTGACTTCATTCTCTGCTCAGGTAGACATTACTCCTTTATATCTTTACATAGCAGATAGTTGTTTGCTGCTGGATATCATAAAGAGCACCTTTAAAAGTGTATTTGTGCATGCCAGTGCATTCATGTGTCTGAATTAGTGTTTATGCATGCCCATGGATGGGCCTTCCGTATGTGTGAGCATGTGTGCATGCATGCATGCATGTATGCACACAATCTCGCACATATGCATGCATGCATATTCTACTGTAGTCTACCTATAAGTTCTGCACTCTCTGCAGTAGTACTTCCTGTGACAACATAAGCTTCAAATTGCACTTTGAATACATGTTTAATCACAATCTTTAGTATGTAAATGAGTGACTCACACCTGCATCACCACCTCCCTGCACCCACAACCTCCCACCATCTTCTTTAGCTACTGCAGACCAAGATGTCTTAATGAACCAATCGACACCCCTCACTGTAACCATTTTTTTTTTTTTTTTTAAATCCGCTCCAGCTTAATTCTAACGTGACCTCATTAACATGTAAAAGTGGATCCATATGTGCTTCTCGTGCCTGTGCATGCACTGACACATAATTTACATAGTTAACGAGCAGCCGAGCGTGAATAAACCATATGAACCGTAACGAGACGGGCAACATCCCGCAACATATGTCCCGATCGGACAGACGTCGGGTCCTCTCTCCACCCCACCCTGTTTAGGTAGGCATTGAGCAGAGCTCCTCAATGCCTCCGGAACAAGAGCTGAACCAGATTTATGTTTCTTTTTTTTTGTTTTTACTGTGATAAAAAACATATTTAAACTCTCCAGTTGTGGGGACATATGCAGTTGTGGTATGTCAGGAATGGTTTTAGCTTGCTGTAAATCTGGAGTTGAGCTACACAGGACGGGGCTATAGCCAGGAGATAATATACATAGGGATTACTATCTGTCCGATACGGCGCAGACTGAAGTGCGTAAGTATAAACGGGGTGGATTTATATGTTAGACGGGAGTGTGAATTTATCTTAGAGCACAGTCGCGACTGGCCTCTTCTTCCTCCGTCTCTCTCTTGCTCTCTCTTTATCCCTAACCCCCAAATGCTATGTACAGTATGTGAATTGGTAATTGCCTGATACACTGGGAGTTTAATGAGAAAATGTCTGGCAAAGGCAATCACCAGTTCCAGGCTATTTGCTTTCAGCACAGATTATTTCAGTGAGTGAGTGCACAAAATTGGATCATTATGGAGTGGGTTTTATAATGTGAGAATGACAGAGAGCATTAGAACGAGTAGGCATGATGCTTTCTTATTTAACTATTTCATCCGTCAGAGGGGGTCAGTCTGACTCTTTTCCACAGGTTAAGGTAAGACGTAGGCAGACAATTTAAAAGACGATTTTAAAGGAAGTGATGAATAGAGAAGGTGAAAGAAACTGAGAGAGAGAAGAAGGAAGGCAGTAAAAAAGGGAATAGATGTTTTTCTGTTATTAGTTTTTGTTCAATCTGTATACTTCCACTGAGACTGGCTTTCAAAAACAGCATCCGCACATTTATGTGGAGACTGACAGACAGCACAGCATTTCAAATAAAGTAATAGACAATGTAAAAGTGAGGTGGGAAAAAGCAGAAGGAATGGGAAACAAGCAGCAAGAAAAACAAGGAGGGAGAGAGTTTTATGAATGGGATGATATTTATGGTGATGAATGTCAAATGGTTACATTAGCAGGTAATTTAAAAAAAAAAAAAAGAAAGAAAAAGGTATAGTTAACGCTTATGATTTGAGAAAAGTTAAAAGGAAGAAAATAAACTGTGGGAAATAACATATAAACCACAAATATTGATGCAGATCTAGACAGGTTCTTCACCCCCCTAAAATCAAGTGAACCTACAGCCTCCCTCCTGGTTCCACAAGTCAAGACGTGTGTGGTTGGTACGGTATGGTTCCTATTTCCTATATACAGTACTTTGAACGTATGGGCCAGACTCAGTAGACAAAGCCGGTCTATCCGAGGCCAGCGGGCTGTACATAAACCCCCGTCGATCTTTCCATGCAGACAAGAGCTGGAAGCGTTCCCAGGGTTATGGTAAGGCTGAGACCGCTACTGATGACTTCACCCTAAACCAACCTAATTGGGGAACTGTCATGACATTACAGCTAAATCCCCCTTAAATAAAGCTTTGACTTTGAATTGTGCTGTGAATTACGCCTTTTGGGATTTTGTTTTTATTAACAGTGTCAGAGGACGTATTAGAAATGGGTGAGGGGGGTCTGCGGACGGAGAGGTGGCGGATCTGTGAATGGGTAATCACATCTGCAATGCCGGGCCCTGCCACCTAATACTCACAGCAGGGTCCAAGATAAACACAGCTGTGAAATACCCTGAGCGACTGCACACATAATAAATGTGTATGGGTGCAGTGGGCGGCAGTTTCTCCTTCAACCCTCTGCCTGCCTGTCTATCTCTCCATCTTTCCCCAAAGGGACAGTAGCAGCGCTAACAATCAGCAATAGAACGCAGTGACTGTGTACGAATGAAAGACGGCAGCAAATCAAGACTGATGACAAAAAGAATGACAACACGTGTGCTTTGGAGGTATTCTAGATTTGGCTTTATCCATCCATCCACATTTACTCTCAATTTGGACAAGCTGTTGTGTTTGGAGCGCTGCGCTGCTTAGAAGTGTGTGAAACGTTATGAGACAGAATTCATTCATGTGAAGGGAATACAATGTTCTATTTTTAAATCTGTGTGCCGCAGAATTGGCCTTATATGTTTGAAGTACTAAGCCATATTATATTAAATGTTACCTCCCCTCAGGAGACATTTTTCTATTTTGTCAAATTCCAATTTTTCAAGCACAAAAAATGACTGCAAGCAAATATGAGTCAGACTTCACTGGTGTGTGAGAAACAAGCAAAATACAGTTAATAGCTCAAGTTAACTTCTGATATATTTGATGCTGGGAGAGAGATTTATTTTTGACGCACACTAATCTCTTTCCAGAACTTTAGACAAGAAAATTCCTCTTCTCACTCTTCATTTTCCTGCCTAAAGAATGACAGTGTAGATTCGGATAGCTAATGTTGTATGTTTGAAGCCAGCCCGGCCCTTGAGACACAGTCACATGTTGATATTCAACGAGCAGGTTGAATATCAGCGTTGTATTTGCTGTAAATCCAATTAAGCTTTATATTAACCACAAACCTCCCCTGTCATCTGACTCTATTTCTAATTGTAAGATCCACACACTCACAATATGTATAGGTTATACACTTTTTTCAGTTTTCTTGGTGGGGAAACGAACAAAAAAGGAGGAATAACAGTCTATTTCTAATACAAGGCTATCATATTTAGTTCAGTACCAAACTAGTCCTGTATTGTTAGTACTGTTTATGAAGTGTATGATTGTTTCTGTTGCTTTCACTGTCTTTTACCAGGCTTTTAACAAGTAAGTTATTGTGAATCACATGTGAGCTGACGAACGGTACTCTCAATGAGGAGCTCCACTCGGGGTTGGAAATTAGCACCAGCCATAAACCAAATGTTGGTAAAAATATGCAAGCGGCTACTAGATTTTCTTCATCTAAAAATAATAGTACTCTATTGAGTGGCTGGTAGATTTTGGAATCCACCAACCACAGTTGCAGGTGGACAAAAAAAGTGAATTTCCAACCCTTGCTCCAATGCTAAAAGCTACTGATTCTGTCAGTGACAGTGGCGATTCAGTATTCTCAGTTCACTTTGAAAAGTCATTGATAAAGAATTGTTCGTACACATGTAGCCTATTGAACACCTCTTATATGCTATTTTCCCTTGGTGGTGGCCAGAGCCTGCATTGCCGAGCAAAATGCATCAGACACACTGCAGCTAAGAAATATCAATGGCTGATTTGACAGAACCAAAGAGCTTGGTTTTAAATTCACCATGGATTAAAAAAAAAATAAATTCCAAAGCAACATTAGGGAATGTTTGTAATATAAAATGCATGGTAGTACATAGCTACCTAAATTTTTTTTAATCTTGTGAGACCATAATGTTCTGGCACATTTCAGACTAATCGGATGAGCTGCTCCTGTTCTGTTTGTATGAAACTAGACGTTATGCTTAGTTTTTTGCAACGAGAGTCTTATTTTTATATTTTTGGCTGACATACTTATCAGCTGCAATAGGAATGTACTCATTTATTGCTGACATCTGGGGAATGCAGCCACACCGGTAGCTATTGCTTTACTGTACAATTAATGGGCCAACTTACTATATGGTCATGATTAGGCTTTTAATAGGACCTGAATCATGCGTTCACAATGTTAGAATAAGCCAAAAAAAAACAACCCTTTTAACATTTTAGGTGATTTTCCAAAACCACTGACGAATAGTCGACTTCAATAACTTCATAAGCCACAAACCATGGCAACAACAAGCGTGTCCCAGCCGTGTGCATCACTTTTTAGTGTCCCCTGGAAACAGTTTTCGTTGTGTTGTGAGCTTCTTGTGAGCACATGTGAAGCTGTTTCTTCATTTGCTTGTGTTATTTTAGGGCCATTAACGCGATAATAAGACGTTAACGCAAAATGGTTTTAACGTCACTAATTTCTTTAACGCAACTTGCAATTTTTAGGTTGTAGTGGGCTCAGAGTGAAGATCGTGGCATCATATGAAAGAAGAAAACCTAAGGAATCCATTAGTACATGTCTTATAGCTTGTCACAAAGGAGGCTAAGTAATGCTCCAAACCTATGCTAAATTTTGGTGAGGAAAAACTGGCATAGCCATTTTCAAAGGTTTCTCTTGACCTCTGACCTCAAGATATGTGAATGTAAATGTGTTCTATGGGTACCCACGAGTCTCCCCTTTACAGACATGCCCACTTTATGATAATCACATGCAGTTCGGGGCAAGTCATAGTCAAGTCAGCATACTGACACACTGACAGCTGTTGTTGCCTGTTGGGCTGCAGTTTGCCATGTTATGATTTGAGCATATTTTTTATGCTAAATGCAGTACCTGTGAGGGTTTCTGGACAATATTTGTCATTGTTTTGTGTTGGTAATTGATTTCCAATAATAAATACATATACAGTTGCATAAAGCAAACCTAATTGCCCACTCCTGTGTTGATAAGAGTATTAAATACTTGACAAATTTCCCTTTAAGGTACATTTTGAACAGATAAAAAATGTGCGATTCATTTTGAACAGCCCTACTTTATTCTTAATTTTCAGTGCGTTGATGCCTCAGGGCCACCGTAATCTGGCAATAATCCACCCTGCCAAAAAATGTCAACACAAACTTGCAGACTGTCACTCTAGTAAATCAGTCAATGCATAAAGTCTCCCGCGAGGGCGAGTGTTTGCCTAACCCGTTCTGTCATTTCTTTGTCACCAAAGTGTGGAGATCTCCTGGAGGGGATTCAGGGCAGGTGTAGGAACATTGACTTTGTCATCGCTTTTACTTGTGTTCTCCTTGTCAGGAGGTGTTGAATAGTCTGTATGTGTCCCTGGGAGTGAAAGCAGTGGAGGAAGCCACTCAGACATCACATACACCCAAAGCACCTACCGGACACATCAGCGCTGTCCATGTCAATAATGTCAGACGCAAACAGCATTTGACTGGCCAAGAAGAGATTCAGTTTGACCACATTTCAGCTTTGAAATATGCAGATATATTCCTATGCCTTAAATTAGTTCCATCTGGATCTCTTGCCAATATCCACCAAAGTTTCTGACACTGAATAGTAAAGAAGCAGCTTGCACCAACAATGAAAGTTGAAGCTGCATCTATAGTCCTCCACTGCAACTTCAAAAACCAGGACCTAAATATCCTTATAATATCGTGGTAACAGTTTCCCATTCTGTTAGCATTTTATTTTTCGTGTTTCCAATGCTTGCTGAGTTTGAAACATGGCAGAAGAGTTTATCCTGCCACCCAATGTACAGAAAAGAAATGTGCTCTGCTGACAGCTGTATAGTTATTACAGAAAATCCCTCCCGAGTCTCTGCTCAGCTCTTCCTTTCCTTACACTTCTCTCCAATATGACCAGCACCACAGGAACTATATTTTCAGGACACTACCACATTTCTTATTTTGTTATTTTTTTATTGCCAGGACTGAATCCTCTTGTCAAAACAAGCATTCAATTTAATCTGAGTTTCGTGTGTTGAACCAATGGCCTTGAGGATGTTTGCAAACCAAATCTGTTGAAGCTGTTTTTGCAACTCTGGTGGGCTCTAGAGAAGAAGCCTGAAATATTGAATACTGAGTATATTAGGGCCAATTTCTTTATTGTATACTGTGTTTTACTCTGGTGTGAATTATGACTTGGACTCGAGTCGGACTCGATTCACAAATTTGATGTCTTTAGACTCAACTTAAAAAAGACTTACAATTCGACTTGGACTTTAACACCAGTGACTCATGACTTCACTCAGCCTTTTGACATGAAAATACTTGATACTGTACCTTCAACCCAAGCAAATATTAATATAATATATTATATAGTAAAAAGTTTGTTATTTAAAAAGAGTGTGCACGAAGAAGATAAACTGCCCGTTGCCGGATATAACTCCGGCAGCGTCAAATATGTTGGGTTTATTATTTACTTTTTGATAGATCCTTTAATGATTTGTTTGGGAAAATGATTTGTGGGAGAAAAAAACGGAGCTGAACTGAACAAAGAGAATTTGTATCTTTTGTTGTTTATTGTTGAATCCCTGAAAAGTGGAAAAGTGTCTTTATTTTGTTGAATATTATTGGGACT
Organism: Sebastes umbrosus; assembly: GCF_015220745.1. Classification (NCBI taxonomy): domain Eukaryota; kingdom Metazoa; phylum Chordata; class Actinopteri; order Perciformes; family Sebastidae; genus Sebastes; species Sebastes umbrosus. Next base: position 3,208,956 of record NC_051273.1, on the reverse strand, counting down.
TGCATTTGAATATCTTACACTAAATCCGACAGCATCCAAACAAGTTGCAGGAGAAAACCATTGACATTGTGCCAGTTGGCGCCGGTTACTCTGTTGTTAAAATGACATTACATTTGGTGAAGAGCGCATAATGACTTGTTTAGGGACTCGAAACATAAAGTTTAGGACTTGGGACTTGAGTGCAAAGACTTGAGACTTACTTGGGACTTGCAAAACAATGGTCCCACCTCTGCGAAACACGCCTCTGTTACTGTATCAGCCTGTGGGGTTTTTTTTTTCCATTTGAGAAATATGCCTTCTCTGAAGCTGCTGCAGCAGATTAAATGACTTAAGATGGAGTGACATACAGGACTTGTGAGTGCTGGCTATAGTTGTTCATCAACACAAACATTGAATTGGCCATGTACATGAAATAGAAACTATCTTAAAGTCTTCAAATAAAGGGTCACGGCAGCCGATTTCCACCTCAATGCATGGAGCCATTTTGTCAGTCACGGCCACTATCAACATTTTGCTGTAGCTTTTAAATGTACTTTCATACTTGGTTATGAAGACGTGTGTGTGGGGGGCAGCGTTGTGTTGATTGAGTCACATCCAGCAGCGCTGCTGTGGGTGCAAAACAGCCTCCGGTATTAGCATGTATAAACAGGCTTATAAATGGAGCACTATTTGGCTGTTCATTTTCATCCTCTTAACAGTAAACAAGGCGGAACAGGCCCTGACACCCTCAAATAAATGGAGACCAACACACACAAGTGCAGCTGCAGCGGGGAACCGAGGAGGGTTGTTTGAGTTAAGGTCAATCCTGTTTAGATTGCGTTGGTCGTGGGCCGATTTTTTTTTCCGCGTTTTGTTTGTTGAGCTTTTCTGCGAGGAAAATCATGTATTCATGTATTCTGAAATCTGATGTTGTAATGAATGTGACTGTGTTTGCTTGTGTTGTAGGGCTGTTTTTTTATGGTGAAGTGTGTGTTTGGAGTAGGGGGGGGTACAAAGGATTCAGCACAGTGGATGCACTCATATATAAATAGAGGCGCATTCTGGCAGAGGATTGTGGCTCGTATACAACGTACTGTATATCTAAATTTACGGGGACATAATGTGGATAGGATTGGTTCTGTCATACACTAGTATTAGTCTTCAGAGTGTCTATTTTCTGTTATGTATTAAATCATCTAAGCTTTGGCTGGGGTCAATCTGGGGATTTTAAGACTTGCTCAAGTAACTGACAGCTGTTCCAAGTGTCAGTTGACCTTACATTAACCATATCAAAGCTGTTAAAATGATTGCATCAGCATCCTATATTCTTTAGTAGGTCATGCAGCTGTTAAAACTTTAACTTCACATGCATCTCGATTGAGATCGCAGCAGGTCCAAAGCGACTGGGTGCCCCACTGCTAACTGAATGAGTTGGATTAAAACCACTGGCAGCTGTTTCCAGAAAACAAACTCAAGCAGAGCTGAGTTTATGCCCAAGCACAAAGTGTCGACAAGCCCAAGTAAAAGAGCATCTAACAAAAGACCCAGTTAAAAAGTGAGTGAATGTTGGACGTAGATCCTTCAGGTGATGCTCGACAGATGGATCCATGATTCAGCAGTCACTGTTAGTTTGCTAACAGCTTGATTAGTCTATCTCAGTAGCAGTGTCTTAAAGCTGCAGTGTGTAGGATTTGGCGACATCTAGCAGTCAGGTTGCAGATTGCAACCAACTGAAACTCCTCCTGTGTGCCAAGCGGGAAGAAGAACTACGGTGACCGACCTGAAAACACGGAAAAAACAAAACTTATTTTCAAGTGATTATACACCAAAATAACATACCTATCAATATTATATCCCATTTCTGCCAATAGATCCCCCTAAATGTTACACAGTGTTCCTTTAAAGCTGTGAGAAAAATTACATAATGCAGATTTAAATTTACACACTTGAACAAAAATAGGTTTTTTTTCTTCTACTAACTGTTCTCAGCAAATGGCTGCACAAGCAACCATTGAGATCATGTAACATATATGATTAAATAATAATGTACTATGTTTCGAGACTGGTAAAATGATTGTCATGAAACCTCTTACAAAGGTACTTATCACGTTTAAATGTTACATCACACTCAGAAGTTAGACTGTCCTCATAACTGTACAATACAAAAGGCTGAATTGCAGTCAGAGAGAGACAAAGCAGTATTTTTACAAGCCATTTGACAAATTCATCTGTCGCCTTTCAGCGCTACAAATTTACAGCGTGTCTCTATTGGACGAGGTGTCGTGGTTTGAATTATGCCACATGCAAGGATAATGGTGATTGTCAAAATGGTGGACAGGAAATATACGAGATCTCGATTCATTAAACACTGCCAGTCGTTTCTGAAGAGCCCATTTAGATGAACGCGCTGGAGACAATGCAGCATGTCATTGTGATAGGTCCCATCTTGGCTTTTTAGTGCCACGCTAAAACAAAGACAGGATTAAGAGCATGGATTGAAATGGTAAACCGCAGTCAAATACATTTGTTACTCTAACACGGCACAGTCTCCGCGCTCCCCGCGGCGACCTGCTCAGAGTTATTTATGATGTTGAAATTAATCTCACTTAGCGCGATGGGCTCTCGAAGAGGGGCCCTCCTTCTGAGTCGGCCGCCGAGCGAGGGATGAGAGATTGAGGAGTGGAGAGAGAGAGAGAGCGCGCAGAGCCACCAAGGACTTATTCAAATCCTCCCTCATAGATTAGCAATCGCAGCTTGACAAGCCGCCCTGCAAGTTATTATTTATTTAATTTTTTTTTAAAATCGAAGCTGTTTCTCACTAACGTGTCAGAGACAGGGGGTAATCCGTTTGGAATTTACGAGTGATGAGACAGGAGACAAACTCGCAGGCGTGTCACAGAGTACCGGGGATGCAGGAAGTGGAATATGCAAATGAGGTGTGCAGGCTTTAAAGCAGCTGTCGGTTTGATTGCCGCTCTCTGGCATTGTTTGCCTGTGATGGATGGAGGCTTTCATGGCAGGGGCCCATTAGGAGTACAAATATTATGATTTATGATTACACATGATCTTTGATTGTGAATTGATGTGAGGCTCTTTAAACGCGTGGTGTGGTATTGTATATGGATACGTGGATGTAAATATATAAAACTTTAATGTTCACCGGTATCTGCGTGTTATAGGGTCTAACACAGATTTATCGAGGGTAGCAATAGTAAAAGTCCCAGCAAATGAAGGGGGTTCATGAAAAATGCAAAAAGAGCAACTCATGACCAGGACCAGCATCCAACTGAACACACTCTGCATAGTCTTTTCCTCTCTTGAATAAGACTTAATCTATTAAGATAATCTTCCTGCTCAAACAAACAGAATGTGACAAGGACTGTCTGAGGGAATAAACACAGCTCCTTTGTTGCAGCTTCCTCACTGGGACAGTGTTTTAAACAGACAAACAAAGCGTGCAAGTGAATACCAGTCACCACTGGCACCGATTACTGCAAACCGGAATAGAATAAGTAGTTGCTTCTGCATCGATGCAGAATAAAAAATGCGCATGCTCACAGTGACACCAAATTAAGTCAATTTATGTTAAATAATGTTTGCCAGTGCTCAAAATATATACTGTTCTAATAGAGGCTTTGTTGAACTTTAACTTGATGTAAACTAAAAGCGATGCTGTATAAATAAGTAAAAGTAAAAGGTTGCTTATTTTATAAACACAATAACTTTGAACACTTGAGTTTGTTTTTTTTAAAGTTCCTTAACCCTCATCCTGCCAACATATTTACCATGCAAGGACTATACTGGTTGGAGTCCATCATAGCAAAATGTCAAATTATTTCTTCACAAAACATTATTTGTTATGTAATATATGTAACCTGAAGAAAAAACAAACAGATTATTATTATTTTAGAAAAGTTACAGTTAATTTGCATGTGGTTTAAAACGAAAATAGAGAATATGAGGAAATCTGTGTCATATGTGTCTGTCTCCTCCACAATGACTCACCGAGTGCCCACATCCCCCTGATAGTGTGTGATACTTTAAAATATGACCCATGGCAAACATTTTATCAATCTATTCTATTTTATATATTTTAACTGCATAGGCTGCAATTGGTTATTTTGACTTGCGTCTCTTATAGGACCCCAATACATTTGTCTTTTTAAAAAAAACACTACCTAAAATACAAAGAAAAAACAATAGTCATTAGGAACAAATTGATTGACAAAGTCATGGAAAATTGATATGATAGAATAAAGCATCTTTGCGATATGGCATAAAGTAGACATCTGGGATCTGCAGGGATGCAACAGGATCAAAAAGGAGCCTGCAATCTATTTCTCACTAATGCATACAATTCAAACACTCTTAAAGCTAGTGTGTGTATACAAATTAATTCCAATTCAATTCAATTCAATTTATTTGTATATAACGCCAAATCATAACAGAAGTTATCTCGAGATGCTTAAATAAAGCAACTAAATGACAGAATTTAGAAAAATGTGGCAAATGGGGCCAAGAAAGTTCAAAGCGAGCAAACACCTCTACAAATGAACTTTTACTGCAGTTTTCCAGATAAATATCAAAGTGGCAGAAGATGTTATAATGACAGTCACTAAATCAGTTCAGATGAGTTTTAATTAAAAACAGCTAAATTACATTTGTAGGACAAGGGTAAGTGCAAAAAAGGTCAAGGTAGGTTGGAAATCGTTTTCATAGCCACACTCACCCTAAAGGGTGTTCATAAACCGATGGGCTCATTATAGCTGGGACCCTCACAGAATATGTTGGCATCATTTGGAGGCCTCAGCTCCGTGACATTTATAAATATTTGACAACAGATGAGTGGGCTCCGTGGGATGCCACTCCGAGCACCACTGACAAGTCTGCTAATAAAGCAAAGGCCATAAGCGGCTCCATGTGTCGAAGACCGCGCTCAATATCCAGCGGCCGAGATAGCAGTGAAAACACGCACACCCCTGCTGATGCACACTTGTGTGGGCACCCTTTGCCTTGCGCAACACATATCTGCACCAACACACACATATATATACATGTGTCGGTCAGTACACAGCATCAACAAGTGAGGAGAGCTACTGGGAGACTGTTAGTCAACACAATCAATAACAGGGCAAATGAAAAAGCAATTAGATGCTTTGTGACCAACTGTGATTTCAATAATAATAGTGTGTGTGAGGAACGCTGCACCATCAAATGATCTCCCACTGTACCATTTGCTGCTACACTTGACACAAATTGTCGCATATAAAGCACGATTCTGATGGTCACCCTGTGGTTCATGTGTGTGTGTGTGTGTGTGTGTGAGAGCATCAATCTTCTTCCCAGGCAGCTGTTAACCTTCCAGGTTTGAATGAGAAACAGGTGGTGGGGCCAAACGCACGCTCTTGGCTCGGAGGAAACACCACAACAGTGTAATAGCTGACATGTTGCTAATAACACACTAAACATTGCCTGATGGGGTGATTTAGTGTGTTTTGTGTACTGTTTATTTCATTTACTGCCACGTTACACATGAGTCAAAAAATCCAGCAGTCCTACTGTATGCAGCGGTTGCATGCAAAAGCCTTCCCCCTTTTGAGTTGCTGTCTTCTCTGCTCCACTTTCCGTATTTTGACATTGAATAAATAGTTGTTGAAACAAGCTGATAGTTATACAACACGCTGCTTATACGCTGACACTTATGCTATAAATATAGCAACAGAATAAGAATTGCAGCGAGGTCTGCTGTCATCCATACCTTCCCATTTTATCATGTTTGTGAAAGCGAGGCCTAAATATCTTGATGGTATTTGTTCAAACACAATACAATGTTGAAATGTTGCCTCTAGAGCTGATTTCAAACTTTTACCACCTGCATGTCACCATAAATGACATGTTGCAGGGTGCAGTATGCTCCCCCACGTTATTTTTTTCAGCTTTCATTTTCCCGCTTCTCTTATCCCCCCCTCTTCTTATCGGCCTCTACATCTTAGATTAATCTTCCTTTGTTCTTGCTCATTTCTCTCCATTTCCTTCCCTCCATTCCTCCATCCCCCTCTCTTGCTGTCCATCTGTATATGTTGCTCTCTCTATGTTGGCACGTGCATCGCTGTTCCCCTGTTGGTTCTTGGCCAGCTCCCCCACTCTTCTGTTCTCGCTCTTGTTCACCCACCCCCACCTTCCTCCTCCTCCTCCTCTTCTTCCCATTTTGCATGTGTGCCAGGGTCCGGGGGGCTCGGCACAGTGTACAGCCCAGTGGCCTAAAAGTGAATACTTACGTAATTGCCAACTGTCTCCAATCATTAGGGGCAGCCCTTAAAAAAGACATGCTTCGCCGACAGCTGCGTCCCCTCGCCTTTGCCAGCCTTTCAGATCGCATTTGCTTTAAAGGGCTCGCCCGCATTATATTTAACTCCGGTGCACTGTGTGCACTGTGGACGGAGGGTAAAAAAGATAGAGGATGCACAATTTATGCAGAGTTCTACAGCATAAAGTATGAAAACAGAATATAGAGTCCCTCCAAGAATATGCGATGTGCACAAAGGTTGATCGTGTTTACGTCCAATATTACGCTAACTGGCTTCATAAACCTCGGCTCTATAACTGCACAGCAGTTACAACAGCATGTGTAACAAAAAGTACCACGACAATATGTCACATTGCATCTTTCAACCTCTAGTAATCACAATGGCAGGTCTATTCTTTTCATAACATAGAACAACATCTTTATTGCCATCCATTGACGTGTCACTGAGTTACTGCAATGAGTGAGCAGGTAGGACGTTCAAGGTCTTGCTCAAAGGAGACGGTGATCTTTGACCTTTTATGCACAACAATGTTTTTTAAGCCAGCAGGCTTCATTGCAGGGCGTTTTGTATGTATAAAGAGGTAGCAAGTCAGGCGATTGAAATATTTAATCGTGATTAATTGCATGATTGTCAAAAGTTAATTGTTATTAATCACAAATTAATTGCACATTTTGTATCTGTTAAATATAGGTACTGCATTCAGCATAAAAAAATATGCTCAAATCGTAGCATGGCAAACTGCAGCGCAACAGGCAACAACAGCTGTCAGTGTGCTGACTTGACTATGACTTTCCCAAAACTGCATGTGATTATCATAAAGTGTCTGTAAAGGGGAGACTATCCAAATGCTGGAATGATTCATGATACCAATGAATTCATTAGGTTTTCTAGTTTCATATGATGCCAGTTGCCAGCTTTATAACTGAGCCCGCTACAACCTAAAAACCGCACGTCGCGATAATGCGTTAAAGAAATTTGCTGCATTAAAATGAATTTGCGTTAACACATTATCGCGTTAACTTTGAAAGCCCTAGGATAAAGATGAGCTTTGTTGCTTCTCCCTGTCCCGCATGAACACTCAATTAAAGTCACCCCTGTAATGTGAGAAATTAAGGTTGAGATGTGCTCAGAAGAGACTCATTTGTTTATATTAACTGCTGACAATTCCCTGCCAGTTCCTGCTGAGAGACGAACGTACATTTTTATTTCCATGCTTTCAGAGAGACCTCCCACAGTATGGTTAGTGACAGCTGGGTCAGGTCCCCACATATCGGGGACACAGCTGCCCCGCAGACATGTGCTCACACACACACACACACACACGCTCCCATGCACCAGGCAAACAGGAACAGGAAAGCATGCAGAGCATCTGAACAGCCTCGGAGCAGAAACATATGACCACATTTCTGTTGGCTGGCAAAAAAACGTGTATCTGCAAAAAAGATATTTCAGCAAAGAACAAAAGAGTACTTTATTGATCCCCATGTGTTTTAGATACACTTTTACTGTACTCAATGTTTCAAAGGACCGTAAATGGTAATGAGATTTTCAACTTAGGAGAGAATGAGGACGGTGATATGTTCAAAACATAACCGGCTTTGTGTTTCAATTTGCCCACAATTATCAGCAGTATTTCTGAATTTATGTTTGTCTCCTTGGCTTCATGTTTCAAACTGAGGATAATTCCACTGGTTTACTGTTGCCGCTCATACGCATATACTATTGCATATATGCATATACTACAGACAGTCTTCAAATGCCAGACCTAATTTTGCTAGTCTTTGTACTGTGCCAGTGCAGCAGGAAGATTATGCAAAGCCCACCATCATTCTGGTATAGATTAAAATAAAGGTTGCTGGAATTTCATAAACCAATGAAACTGCAAGGCTTAATGTTGTAAATGTTTACACTGGGGCAATGATACTGAGGTTCATTTGACATATGACTACTCTATACTAACACAAAATACATTAAAGGTCTTGGTTGTTAATGTTCTTATTAGACTTACTGACTGCAGAAATAGAAAGAGAAGGAGGAACCAAATGAAGCAAAATAGGATGGTCCCTGCAGACCATGACCATTGGGTCAGAGGTTGAATGTGAAACTAGCAATAAGTGTTCCACATTATATAATATAAAATTATTATACCTTTTTTTCCCATGCCCTCTATAACAACACATAGAAGTGTTTTCTTTTCATCGTTTGATGACTGTTGATGTAACAACACTATGGTTAAAGGTGCTAAATTTGAAATTCAGAGCATTAATATAGCAGCAAACAACTATGGGGCGGCTGTGGTAGAGCAGGTCGTCCACCAATCAATCGGAAGGTCGGTGGTTCGATCCCCAGCTCCTCCGGTTACGTATCGATGTGTCCTTGAGCAAGACACTTAACCCCAAATTACTCCCGAAGGCATAGCCATCGGTGTGTGAATGAGTATTTACATTAGATCCTGATGGACAAAGTTGGCACCTTAGCAGCCTCTGCCATCAGTGTATGAATGTGAAGGCTGACATGTAGTGTAAAGCGTTTTGTGTGGTCGGAAGACTAGAAAAGCAAATTTGTTTTTACGCCATTCATTTCTTTAACACATTAACGCAACTTGCAATTTTTAGGTTGTAGCGGGCTCAGTTTGAAAGCTAGAGTGAAGATATGAAATCATATGCAACTCTAAAAATCTAAGGAATCCATTGGTACCAATCACGTCTTATAGCTTGTCGCAAAGGAGGCTAAATAACGCTCTAAACTTACGCTAAATTTTGGGGAAGAAAAACTGCCTCAGCCATTTTCAAAGGGGTTCCTTGACCTCTGACCTCAAGATATGTGAATGTAAATGGGTTCTATGGGTACCCACGAGTCTCCCCTTTACAGACATGCCCACTTTATGATCATCACATGCAGTTTGCGGCAAATCATAATCAAGTCAACACACTGACACACTGACAGCTGTTGTTGCCTGTTGGGCTGCAGTTTGCCATTTTATGATTTGTGCATATTTTTATGCTGTGAGGGCTTCTGGACAATATTTGTCATTGTTTTGTTTTGTTAATTGATTTCCAGTAACAAATATATTCATACATTTGCATAAAGCAAGCATATTTGCACACTTGAATGTTGATAACAGTTTTAAATACTGGACAAATTCTCTCTTAAAGATACATTTTGAACAGATATAAAATGTGTGATTAATTTGAGATTAATCATGATTAACTATGGACAATCGTGATTAATCTTGGTGAACTATTTTAATCGATTGACAGCCCTCATAATTTCACTCCCAACTAAGTGGTTTAATTTGAAACCCAGTTGAATCTGGACCATTTCTTTTCTGTTACTGGTAGATTTAAATGTTTCACTTCTCACATAGGCCTATTCCAGAGGGGGGTCAATATTCGGCAAGAGTAGCTCAGATAACTTTAAGATACGTTTTGATATGGGTATGGTTAATCTCACACCAAAATAATTGTTGTTTTATCTTGATTGAAATGACAAGGTGTTCAAACTTTACAATCCATTTAGCTTGGAATGTGGATACAAATAACACAGTATCATGTTTGAGTGTTTCAAAAAGAAAAAGAAAATAGATGGCAAGTAAACAGAGAACTGAGGATAACCCAGGAGTGGTATCTTCTGGCACTTACAGGTATTTGTCTTTATACTGCAAAATAGAGTGAAATCAAACTATTTTCAAAAGTACCTGCTGATGAAAAGCACGTTTGCCTTGCTGAGACTGAGGGAATTTGTTTTTTTTCAGAAGAAAAAAAAAGTGATGCGTAAGTTAGTGTGTCAGGCTGAGGGCTTGTCTAAACGGTCCCCCAACAGAAGCTCAGAGGGCCATGAATCAACCATGAAGGATAATCAAATCAAATGCAAATGTGGTTTGTGTGATTTATTTATTTTTTTTCTGTTGCTGGTGCTTGATGCCCTGAGGGGCCCTGTCAGTTGTAAGAGGAGGGGCCGTACATAATGAGGGGTCACGCTTGAGGGGCCCTTTGTAAACATGGTGAGTGGGAGCCCTTTTCTTGGGGACAAGATTGTGGAATTAGTCCAAGACAATGGGAGTTGTGAGCAAGAAGCACCCTCACACACACCCACAACACACACACGCACACAATCATCCACCAACCACCTCCTATCACCTTTGTCCTTCTCATTCTCCATCCTTGTGCAAACCCCTTTCATTCTTGTGTGTGTGTGTGTGTGTGTGTGTAGAGGCCTCTAGCGAGGGGCCCATGGGAAGTTAGTGGAGGCTCCCTGGCCTTTTGGGTGAAAACTGCATTTTGATATTGATAGGCTGCAGTTGGACCTTACTGGGCAAGGGCTCCAGAAATTGTCCCATAGCCAACAAGTATATAACCATCTGTCAGCGTTTTCACCAAAGAATCAGAAACTGATGATGTCTAAGGTAGGCCTACATTATTTTTTTGAACTTTGAAACTTAAGAAAGTTGATCTCATGTAATGTGTTTTCATCCTGTTTCACAATCATATGGTTACATCCAAAGGTCAACATCATAACTCTTCATCCTTATACTGCATTCACATGGAAACAGGCAAACTTTTTGTCGTCCTCCGTGACAGAATTTACAATCGGATGTTACGTAGCTCCCCTACACGGAAGAAAGTTGGTTTAAGTTTGCAACAGAATATTAAGAGAAAGCTGCATTTTATAGCTACATGCATTATTAGAATAATTGCATAAAATGGTATTTTAATCCATCACCATCGTAAGATATCATCATGCGTGTTTCGTTTTGCCGTCCTTCCATTCTGTCGAACTGTTTGTTTCATTGTTTTTCCCATGCCGTCCAGAGGTCTTGTCCGTCTGCCGTCTACCGTCTGCCTGATTTCATGTGAATGCAGCATTAGTACTCTAGTGACTGTCCTTATCATCATGTGGCTGTAACCTACAGTATATCTAAGTGAAATTATTCCAAGGTCAAACAGCAATAACAAAAGTGTGCTCACTAAAAGTGCTTTCATGTTTTGCTTGAGGCATCATATATAACTTTTTCTTTGTCTTTTTCAATTGTTTTCTTCTTCAAAACAGAATTCAGGTTTGTTTATAGGAATAATGTCCTACATGGTCACTTTAAGGCAGTCATTCCCAAAGACCTGCTTGGGAGTCGGGACCCACAGGTGGGTCACAGGAGATTTTATTAGAGTCGCCAAAATTTGCAGAACTTTCTTCCATAGTGTTTATTCAACATTTATATCTGCGGTTCACCTTTCTGCCACACGATGTTCGTATTGTTTTGATAATTGTAGCCTACTTATAACATTGAATCTAATATGAACGGCTAGCGTACATTCTGATTGTTTTACTGATGAGAGGAAAAACTCAGGAGCCTGTTAACTCCGTCTAAATGCATTTATTTGGTCTCATTTATAAAGTAGTTAACACGTATATGTTTTCAATAACACATGCATAAAACAAAGTTGTGATTTATCAATCATATATCTCTTCAAAATGGCTGGTTTACCTATTCAAGATAATATAAGGTGAGGTGGAAACGGCAGTAAAAATGGTCAGGGATATTCATATATGCGCAAATTCGCCCAGGGTTTATAGATGAGGCCTGTTGTGAATTAGGTCACGATGGTTTGTCATTGATGTTGTTTGGCAAAATGTCGGTATGAATCATTCCTCAATTCAGCCTGGAAACAACAAATACAACATTTGGTCTCTGATATGATGCTGTTGTCTATCCATAAGGGATATTTTGTAAAATAAAGGATGTCTGACTTTTTCAAATTCTATCCAGATAGAAAAATAGATAGATAGAAAAAAAAAAGATAAAGAAAAGATAGGTTTCCAGCAAGCTTGAGTTAATGTTGCTTCTTTTTGTTGGTTTCTGAAAACCTGGTTTTGAAGATGAGACTTCAATGAAGATCATATCAGAGATTATTGTTTTTTTAGCCATTTAATGCACGAGGTAAGACAGCAGTGAAATGAGTAGTGTCGTGCTTTGAGAATCAAGGGCTTGATGAATCACATTGGTTTCCAACAGATGCTCATTACTTGACTCATACAGAAGGTTGGAGGGTAGATGGCTAAATAAACATGACTATAAATTACAAATTAAATAAAAAACTACTGCTCAATCCCAGAAGTGCTGAGTTGATTGATATTTATTCATGGGGTAATCATAAATCATCACGATAATAACAAAGATTCAGAAAAGAAAACTTTTATTCACATACAGTTTTAAAAACCACAAGACACACATTAAAGCTGAGGCGTATTTCCACTGTAGTCCACCCTCAGACATTTTTACAGCTTTTGGAAGTCACATCTGAGGGTGCTTGTGGCGTCCATAGTGGCGGGCTGGGTAGAGTGTGTCATGCCCCCCCAAGCAGAGGAAACCAGACAATATGAGAAAAATAGCTTCGAGCCTCCCACCTGTCTCTTAAACGTCATGGCAGGACGGTAAATTTCAAGTGGGCAGGGTGATACAAAGTCAACAACAGGTTTCCTAAAACAGCTGAACACAGTTGGAAAAGTTTAGGCAGGAGTTCACATTACTGTAAAGTCACCGGATCGTACACTTGGCATCAGAACACATGGCCATCGCTGTGAATATAGACGTTGTTACTACAGTAAAATTGCATGTGCATTTAAATGTATTATTTTGCTTGAACAACATTACATATCATTTCTGAGAAGGTGTGTGAATTTACAATAGAACTTCTTTTCAAGGTTATGTGAAAATGCCATTTAAAAGTTACCTTCACTGACCATGAATATATATTATAACTCTATTTGGTTGTTTGTTTTGTCACCATATAAGCCAGGCAAAATACGAAATACATTCAACGCAGTAATTTGAATTATTCCCCCGTTCTATTTAAAAGAAAACAAGCCGTCCCTACACTTCTAGCTCCTGTAAAAAAATATTCTAACTTGTAAATGTGACATGGAACAAACTGAAAATCATAAATATTAACAAAAGATAATTGAAACCATGATTCGAAACGCCTCTGAGCTCTGCAGTCTTTAATTACATGGCCTTGACTTGTAGAACAGGCTTCGCCTTCGTAAAAGCTAAAAGCAACCAATTTATTTTGCATCCATCTAATATTTAGAGGCACCGTCGCTCATTTGGTTCATATAAGCTGACTTTAACAACGTGGCTCGGGTGATTCACATGCAAAACAGAAGGGCCTCCTTTCAGAGCCATGTGGAAGAAGGCTTGTGCGTAATTACAGAAGAGGGGTCTCAATAGCATCGTAATTGGAGGCAACGCCCCGGCCCAGAAAAGGGGGCCATGGGGCTCTAAACATGTTGAGAGGTTTATTGCAATGAGGTCCCTCAGTCTACTACTCTTTAAAAACCACAATGGAAGAGAGTGGGAAACAATGGCGGGTTAACATGCTTGTGCTTGTGTGTTTGACTAGGCCTGGGAGCTCGCTGTTGTCTTTTCTGCTGCACTCCCGGTGAGGGGGAAGTGAGGCGTACTGATGACAAAAAGCGCCGGGTGCTTGGGAGCATAAAGGGGCTGGTTAATCACGGCCCTAAACTACAGGAAGTGTCTATTCAATGAAGCCTCAGGCAGCCAAGCAACGATGCAATCTGGGCACTGGGGTGGACTGGGGTTTAGCAGCGGGAAGGTGGCAGCAGAGGAGGGATTGAGTTATGACAGATTTACAGCATTTGGGGTTGTTGTAGGATTACGGCTGACTTGCTTCACCAGCTATCATATTTGTTTAGTCTACTAGCATTATATATTTTTGACGTTTACCAGTTTGTTTACTGTAGACATGAACAAATGCAATATATGACATGTTTGGGATTGACAGCATCCAAAAAACGCACAATAGATATTTTGATTTGATACAACAGTTTCCCCCTTCTGTGCTGTGTTAATCCATCTTGACACTACCAATCCATTTATATCTCTTCTGCATTTTTCTCTGCCCTCACCCTTGAAATTTAAACATAACACATTTTCAGTTCTTTTCATCTTTGCGTGCCACCGCAACAAAAAAACATGAAGACAGCAGAAGCCATTTAGAGCAAATGTTTATTATCCAGTTTGGGTGTGCACCCATCCTGACTAACTGCTAAACAGATTTTCTGAGCTGAAAACATATTAAAATATCTTTCTGATTCCGCCGGCTTGCACCAGAATTTGTGAGACTGAAAATAATGAATTGCTCATGCCTCACGTACACAAATGCATCTCTAATGAGTAGTGTCCTACTTGTTCAATTCATTACAGAGATTTTCTGACGCTTTCATCTTGTGCACATGCCTCTGTGTATGACTACAAGCCTTGTGTGTCACATAAGTTGTCCATGCTTTGGGTGTGTGTGTGTGTGTGTGTAGAGGAGGGGGGGGTTGGTAGTTTGTACACATCCGTATTATCTCTTGCTGCTCAAGCTGGCCTTAATTACAACTGTCTGCCTGAGTCACTAGCATGCTCCTCTACCCACACAAATAGACAGCAACAACAGGCAGCGTCTCAAAGGAGAGGCAAGAGTGGTTTTGCGTCGTAGCCGGAGGGCCAACGACATACAAAGGTACGGTGGGCCCACATCCAAATAGATCCCCGGACCCTTTTCCCGTGGGCCTTGTTGACGTCCAATTGCTGTGCAGGGGGCTGTAGTTTGGATGAGCTAAATCCATTGTTTATTTTTTTTTTTAGCCTTGGTTAACTGGTTTTATTCTACCATCTCTTTCTAGCCTGTTAAAATAAGCTATATCAAATCAACGTTGAGCTTTGAAATGGTGGCTAAGGGACTGGTTTTGGAATTAGGCTGTAAGTTTTCAGAGAATGTACCTCTATCTAATTCAGACAGTGATCATCCCGGAGGCGTTGTGCTATATCTTGTCTGGCTGCTTTGATAGAGTCTTCATATGTAGGCAATTTCTTTTCTTTTTTTTTTCTTAACTCGCTCCCACCGCCTGAAACTGTCGACTCAAATGAAAAACTTTACATGGGAACTGACGGGGCTTCAATTAAACATCTGGAAAGACCAGGCACAGCCCAGCTCGGGTGGAAAGCGGGTTGAGGCTATAAATAAATTCCATACATTTTCTGTGGCCGGAGCCCACCCCAGCATGCAAAGAATTTCATTTGATGTTTCCATAAAGTTATAACAAGGCTTGGATTTCAGCCAAATCATGTCGGTTTCTCACTATTGACAATCTTCCTTAAGCACAATGTTTTAGTAGCTGGCTTTGGTCGACTTACAGCCAATAAGGCCACCATATGGCAAATCATCATCTGTGTTGATGAATGTATATCCATGCAGAATAACATGTGCACGGTTAGCTACTAACCACAGTGTACTTAACTTAAAATATAGTCAGAAAAGTCTCCTCCAGTTACAGAAGAGTAAGTGCTATCATTTGCTGGAAATGTTTTGATATACGTTGATTGGTGTTAGACAAACACTTTTGCATATAGCCTACATTTGACCAACACCACAAAGAATGATACATCAATGTATGTCTATTGTATGTCTGCAGCTGAGTTTATATTGCCCAGTCAACATGCATACTTAAATGACAAAATAAGTAATTTCTTAGTATTTTCCAAAGCAACCCATACTGTATATCAATGTTGTACTATTGCCATCTGTGTTAGTAGAATAAAGACATTTACCTGTGTTGTTTTCTGGAGTCTTGATTCAACACAAACATAATCAACCAATCATTTTAAGCCACTTCAACAAGAATCAGAAGAATCAGAATCAGAATCAGAAAGGTGTTTATTGCCAGGTGTAAGGGGTATACACGAGGAATTTTCTTTGGCTTTGTTGGTGCGAGACAAATAGTATAATAACAAGAATTAAATAAAACGTTAGAATAAAATAAGAACAAATGACCAATGCTACAGTTTCAGACTTACCTTGCACGCCAGCTGGATTCTCGTGATGTCACGAGATCACGCGAGAATCGCCGGAAAAAACATCTTGTCAGGCTTCAAGTAATACGTTTGTGTCCGGCGAGAGAGCACAGACCAATCAGCGTCGTGTGAGGAGCTACAGGCGTGGCTTAGGTGTGTTGAGACGTGACGCCGAGAGGCGACTGTTTGTTCTAAACAACAATGGCGACTCCTGAAGAGGTTAGCGTAGATGCTGCGATAACAGTTATATCAGAACTTTAGAGTATTTCTTCATGGATAGAAGAGCAAAGAACAACACTGAAGGCCTTTATTGATGGAAAAGATGTTTTCGCTCTTCTTCCAACTGGCTTCGGTAAGAGTTTGATCAACAGATGGTTCATCCAATCACCGGCCAAGTACTTTTTGAAAGTGCCTGCCCTTTTCCAAACAGTTTCCATGATCTGGTGGATCAGGATAGTTTTAGACAGGCCTTCCCTAAAGCTACAGTTTGCTTGTCAGTATGTCTTGTGTTGATATTTTATTTGGGAGTTTTACTGATATGATTCAAATATTTGAGGACCATCCCACAGTTGTGATTGTTAAATGTTGCTGAGGAGAAAAAGATAAATTGATAAAAGAACTAAAAACACTCTTTTAGATACCGAGACATCGGGAAAATAATCTGAAGATCAATGTGCTGAACACACCTTTAAGGAATGTTATACAATTAAACCAATGTAGTACATTTTAAGACAAACATTTGACATATCTCAACCAGGTTGTCTTCAAACCATTCTTTGCCAATGCTGCTTAAAAGAGAGACTGAGCCAGAGCACAGCAATAGTTCAGCAGGCATGGAGTGAGAAAAAGTTCTACAGATTAGAAATGCGATTCTGAACACAAAATGGCATTACCAATGCTACCGTTCTGCAAGCCCAGCACCGAGAGCCACTGATGCTGTGTTATTACTGCGCAGGATGGAGTTTGTTCAGTCAGTCACCCGGTGTGAGGCGACGGCTGCCTCGGCTCGCCCGGCCGCTCCTCTGCTCCTTTCTCACTGCATTAGCAGCAGGGAGTCGACTCCCAAAGCCTGGAAAAGACACACTCCATTAAGTCTCCTACAGGACCCACACACTGCTCAGATACATGACGAGAAACAAGAAAAAAATATTAAAAGGGAAACACCCAGCTCAGAGGAAACACTGCCTTTTTGATATATACTTCTGGAGTGTGTATAGTGGTTTCTATACAGTATAAACACAAATCTCAAATGTCACTATAGATGAGAAAGAGTGTGCAGATTCCTGTCAATTAGGGCTGTCAATCGATTCAAATATTTTATCGCGATTAATCGCAAATTAATCACACATTTTTTATCTGTTCAAAATGTACCTTAAAGGGAGATTTGTCAAGTATTTAATACATGGTAATAGGCAAATATGCTCGTTTTATGCAAATATATGTATATAATTATTATTGGAAATCAATTAATAACACAAACCAATGACAAATATTGTCCAGAAATCCTCACAGGCACTGCATTTAGTATAAAAATATGCTCAAATCATAACATGGCAAACTGCAGCCCAACAGGCAACAACAGCTGTCAGTGTGTCAGTGTGCTGACTTGACTTGCCCCATACTGCATGTGATTATCATAAAGTGGGCATGTCTGTAAAGGTGAGACTTGTGGGTACCTATAGAACCCATTTACATTCCATATCTTGAGGTCAGAGGTCAAGGGACCCCTTTGAAAATTTGCATTAGTGCATTATCGTGTTAACTTTGACAGCCCAACTGTCAATATATACTGAACTAACAATAGACTTACAGTGGAAATAAAGAATGTGGAAAGGTATGTACGGCATGTTGATAGACAGACAGACAGAGAAGGTGAGAGAGTGCAAGGTTGTGTATGCATGTCGGGAATGAAAGACAGCGGATGTGCATTAATGCGTGTGTGAAGCCGAGCGTGTCTGCTTTTGTGCGCATTTCAGCATGTTTGCATTCTTGTTCATGTTACATTTGAATGTGCTTGTGTTAACATTATGACAAACAGTCACAGCCAGTTACAACAATATCTGAAATAACTACAGTATGAGGAAATCATTATTTTTGGCGTCTTAGAGAGCACAGATGAGATTCATCCTCTAATTCTGACTGAAGGCTTGGCGTCACCCATCTCTGCTACTAATTGCATTATTGTGGTCCGTGTGGTTGTTGGGTGTCGGCTGTGTGCACTTTTTAAAGTTAAATGAAATACATGTCATTTTGTTGTCACCAAACTTCTGATATGGTGACAAAACAAGCGCTTTTGTTGATGGTCTCTAAAAATATACATTTAATATGAAAATTGATCTAACATATATAAATTCCACCGCCTCTTCCACTTCACCCACAAATCCTTAGTTTGTTTTGAACTCGTATTGTCATGCAGGAGTACACGCAGCATCTTCATAATGACCAGAGATATTGATTTGTGCTATTTTGCAGGAGGGACAGAGGCAGAATCAACCTCTTCCTCATCACATGCGATGCATCAAAATAATTGGCAGTACCCAATTATCCTGTGATCCGTGTACAGGAGATCTGACGAGCTGCCTGAAAACAAATCTGTAATCAGGAAGCCTTGGGTATGAATCACAGATGTGTCGCTGGTAGGTCAAACCGGTCAGAGAAAATAGGGCAGGGCAACTGGCCGAGTGTTAAAATATAACAAAGATGGGCAATACTTTCCATACTCTTTTAAAATTCCACATCAAAATTCAGCACAGAAAAATATTTCACTGATAACAAGCTTGACTTAATCAACTGTAGAGTTATTTAACTGTCAATTACAACTGTGACAATTCCTGCTCAAGACTCTACAAAGAGACGGAGCTGTGAAACAAATAGCTGTTACACAAGAGTCACGTCATCGTCAGCATAGCTAAGAATAAGTCATACGTTACATTATTTAATTTAATAATAATAATGAATTTAATTTATATAGCACACTTTAGAATACATAGAAATCTCAAGGTGCTTCACACACAGGGTAAAACTATCACAATACAACGTTTAGACAATTAACACAAGAAAGGTGATTAAAAGCGTCAAAATAGGACAAATAAAATTATAGACAAATTATTTCCTGACAAGTTAAAAGCAACTAAAAGTACTATAAAATCATAGTAATTTTAAAACCCTAGGGGAAAGCTAAAAGGAACAGGTGAGTTTTAAGATTAGATTTAAAAACAGCATGTGAGCCTGAGGCCCCAGTTGTTCCTGGAAGCTGGTTCCACAGACGTGGCCCCAGCGACGAGAAAGCACGATCCCACATGGTTGTCAACTTTGTCCGTGGCACGGTGAGGAGGTTCGAGTTGCCAAACCTGAGTGTCCGGGGTGAGGAGGTCCTGCAGGTAGGTGGGAACGGTACAGTTCATGGATGATCCGTTGGTTTATTGGGAGCCAGTGAAGGGAGTGGAAGACTGGGGTGATGTGCTGTGATTTCCGAGTTCTGGTAAGGACCGTGGCGGCACTGTTTTGGACATATTGTAATATCTGGATAGTTTTGTTTGGGAGGCCTGCTAGCAGAGAGTTGCAATAGTCAATGCGTGAGCTGATGAAGGCGTGAACCAGTTTTTCTGCATTACGTTTGCTCAGGGATGGTCTTAATCGTGAAATGTTCCTCAGGTGGAAGAGGTTTTACAGACAGATTTATGGACGTCAACGTTGGTTTTTGCTTTCACACGAGACACAAACAGTGGTCTCCTGGGTGAAAGTCCTTTGTTGACCCACCCATTCACCATGACCTCCTTCCTACACAGACTATGATTAGAAACGCATTTTTGATAAGTCAAAAACAAACGTAATCCGGGAAAAAAATATGATATATAATATAATATCAAATATTTTCCTTGAAACGTTAATGACAATGCAGTTTTGTTGTACGCGAATGTCATTTTTAGGAGACCAGGCTGACAGTACAGATTCAATATCAAGATATTTAGTGCCTGTACACAATGTTATACTGGAGTTGAGGACCAACTGAATTGTTAAATAGGAGCAGTCTTTCCCAAAGTTAGGGTTGGAACCAAAAATGTGTCACGACCTGTTTTTATTGGCAGCTGGCAGAATAAAATGCAAAACAGTGCTATATGATATGTAAATTAATTTTCCTAATTAAGAAGAGCATTCTTTGCTTCGCTGGTCTGCTCGGCTCAGATGCTGTGTGCCGGCCTGTTTACTCCCCGCTCTCTCGTGGAGTGGGACTTCTGTGATTCCCTCACACTTGATCATGTTCATGATGTCGAAACAAAAATACAAGGAAGAGTTGCTTTAGCTGTGATTGTGGACGTTATCTTTCAAGCAGCGATGGACAATCCGTCCCCGACTCGCGGGCTTGTCCCTAATGTTGATTAGACAACAAAGTGCATTTATTCAACATTGTTTTGACGGTGGAAGAGTCAGTAGCCTAATGTGTGTGTTACGTTTTTATTAGTTAAGTGTGTATGTGTGTCAGTTTCCGTGGCGGACAAATGTCAGAAATGCATGCGTGCATGCATGTGTGTGCATTCGTGTGATTTTTAATGACCCCTTCTGGCATGTCAGGTCAGCATCATTTTAAAATAAGTCAGTAATAATGAATCAGATGTTGGTGTTTAGGGCTCAGGGACGAAGGGAGGGGGTAAGAAATGGAGAGTTGAGAAAGGGGGGAGAAATAGAAAGGAGTGTAGAACATGTTTGTTCATTTAAAAGTGTTGCAAAATTGTATGTACATATTTTATGAGGTGGTGAGAAACTTAAAATTACACTCAGCTCAGCAAATTTGATTATTGCTGTGATGTACTACACAGAAATTACTTGACCACACTCCCTAGTGTATTGCCTTCCTGCTTCTATGTCAACGTTTTAGTACAAGTTCATGGTGCAAGTTCATTATGAAGTGTTACACTCATCAAATTTGATTAATGCTGTGATGTACTTTTACACTGAAATACATACATTGCATATACATTTTAAATTCATGGTTTGTTTTGATATGCTATGGCAATTTGTGATATATTTTTGGATCCCGGAAGACACCGAATTTCTTTTGGGTCTCGGAGCTGATTAAGTTTGGGAACCAATAGAGGATTTCTGTTTTAATATTTCGGTAGAGTCATGTTCACCTTGTGTCCTCAAGTTTATTCCAAAGCATCAGGATTAGAGAGATACAGTTTCTATCTTGAAACAAGAAAGGACTAATGGTAATGTTCATGTTTTTCCAGCAACACTGAAAAT
This sequence comes from Sebastes umbrosus, assembly GCF_015220745.1. Lineage (NCBI taxonomy): Eukaryota > Metazoa > Chordata > Actinopteri > Perciformes > Sebastidae > Sebastes > Sebastes umbrosus. Next base: position 3,187,572 of record NC_051273.1, on the reverse strand, counting down.
GAATTACAAGTGATGTGACTTCAGTGGATTATTTGAACTCTGCTTCTGGTTATGTTGGTAAGAAGGAGAATAGAGTGCAGCACTACCAAGTACTTAAATCTACTTTCAGCACTTATAAGTGAAGCTGAAAGCAGAGAAAGTGTCTTGTTCAAGGACACTTTGGCAGGGTGCATGCTTACCACCCTTGGGTGCATACACCAAACATTCCTCTAATGTAGCTCAACCGGTTGAGTAAAATCTCAATGCGTGCTGCTGAAGAATTACCATTTTTTCAAAATGCATATTGGTTAACTGAATATAAAAAGGGACATATTCATGGTCAATACGTTCTCATCCCAACTCGTCACATACCGCCCCTTGGCGTCACTTTAGGATTAGGCAACAAAACCACTATAGTTAGTTTTAGGAAGGAACTACATGGTTGGGCTTAAAACTACGTTTGTAAAGTTGTGAACACGGTACACGAACGAACAGCTGATTGTAACGTGGCGCACGGGACACAATCAGCGGTCTCCGGGAAGAAAGCCTTGTGTTTGTTGGACCCATCTACCTTCCCTTCTGCCCGCCCGGTGTCTGTCTTTTCGTTCTTTAAACTATGTCACTGCAATCTCTGCGCACTTTCTCGGAGGGTTTACTGTTGCCGCGGATGGGTTTACATTGTATTTAATAGAACGCCCGGTGCTTTTCATACCGGTGCTAAGGGGTGCCGTGTGCGGCGGTACCGAATGCCAACGGTTGTGACAAAGCCTTGGTATTTGATGCCCTGGGAATGAAAACGGCCTGTCATAGTTTGAGAATGTGAGCAGAGTAAGCTAAGGCTATATGCCTTGCTATTCCATTTGAGTCAACTGGAAATCAAACCTTATTTCGTGGTGCCAACCACATTTGACCTAGACGAGCCACAGTATATTTTCTGACCTATTGCGGTGACGGACAGTCAAAAAAATCGGCATAAAGAAAGAATGTCTAAAGTCAAAGCCCACGGATGACACGAAACATCAAGAAAAATGTTCAAACACTTGATGGGGGAAGGACACGGTGATAGGTCAACCTTGAGACAAAGCACCCAGAATGAATGCCTCCCAACCATGAAATGTCGTTGCTGTCAATCAGTGAGTGAATGAGATTTAAACATGGCACGGGCCATGTCACAAGGTGGCTTCTGTCTTTGCTTCAAACAGGAACAAATAGTAAAGGCTGTGACAGACTATACAGCTCAAATAACAATCGCTCAAATTGTGTCCGTCTCTACATGACAAACTAAATATATGAGATGGTGTTGACGGAATCATATCAGTATGATATGTCTTTTTGCATGAAATAAGTTGACATGATGTTGTTCTCCAGAGTGACTTCTCAGCGCTCGAGCAGGTGCGGGGTTCGGTTTCTCAAATAAACTGGATGGAAAATAAACATGTGACCGTGTGATTACAGAAAAGCTTCTATACCAATTAAGCTTCGCTGACATGCTGTCATGCATTCATCACACATTGGCCAATTAGCATTTGTAAATCATTCCTAGTGGATGGTGTGACCTACTTGGAGGACTGGATGGGTGGAGATTTTGCATCAGGATGGTGTGATGGTGTACGTTGTGTTGCAGGATCAGAAATTGGGTACAGAATAAACATGGCCTTGAATGTTGATAAAAGTGGCTGTGAATTTAAAAAAAATATGCAAAAACATCCTTGATGACTAGGAGTACTAACTATTTGGAGTTGTATTTAGTAAGTTGTAACTAGATACAATAACACAATAAAGGACAGAGAGCGGAAAGAGTTGTAAAGAAGTGTGGGACATGTGGGATATTAAAATAAAACAGATCTTAACCGTACAAATTAACTGCATATTTGTCAGTATGTAAAGATATAATATTGTTTTAAGGTGCATTTGCCTCAAAAGACATTTTTTCTCATACTTAAAGTGATAGTTTGAAGTGGGTTTGTATGCGGTACTTATCCATAGTAGGTGTATTACCTACAGTAGATGACGGTCGACACGCCCCCAGTTTGCCAGTTTGGAGAAACAGACAGGAGTACAGGCACCGGAGTAAAGCAATACAGTGTTGTGGACGGGGAAGGCAGAAAAACTTATTTTAGCCACCTAAAAGAAAAGCTCACCTAAAAAAATGTATATCCGTTTAAATGTACGCTATATTCAGAATATTTTCACAGCTTCATCTTGCCGTCAGACAGCCCTTTCCTTCTGCTTTCCGATGGAGAACTGAACTGAAAGGGAAACTTATCTATGCTCTCTACAATGCCAGCAGGGTCAGATGACAACAACAGTATAGAAACGTTTTACTTTCAGTTCAGTTCGCCGTCAGAAAATATTCAAAATATAGCGTACGCTTAAACGGATATACATTTTTCAGGTGAGCCTTTCTTTTAGGAGGCTAAAATATATTTTTCTGCCGTCCCCGTCCACATTACTGCATTGCTTTGCTCCGGTGTCGTTACTCCTGTCTGCTTCTCCAAACTAAGGGCGTGCCGACCGTCATCTACTGTAGGTAATATACTGACTATGGATAAGTACCTCATACAACCCCACTTCAAAACACCCAAACGATCCATTTAAGTGCCAGCTGTGGAAATCTTTTTCCATCTTGTGCTTAGTAAAATAAGTAAAAAATAAATAGTATGTTTTTTGTACAGATAATCATTAATGTTTTCTATTTCAATTGGCATTTTTAACTTCTCTGTTATCAGTCAAAATCAATATCAAAACTGTAATTTTTAATGTTTAATCATTGCTGAGTGTTGCAACTTAAACTACCAGCGACCTTCTATGTTTCCATTGCACCACAGAAAAATTCACATCACTATTGGACATTAAGTTATAGAAAATATGAAATCCTGCAATCAAGGTATTCCTTTTCAGAAAGTAATTGGATAGATATGTACTGATAAAGAAGTAAAAAAGAGCAGACAAGGTCATTTAAAATTCTTGCTGCTTATTTTCCATCACTCTGAAAATAAGTCATAACCAGTGGACTCAGCTCCTCAAGAAATAATTCATGTCCTGTGCTCCTTTCTGAGTCCCACCCTTCTACCCCATATGTTCCTTCCTTACTCCTCTGTTGAACTAAAAAATGCACCTTTATTTAAAGATCTTGTTTTCTTAGCTACCATTTCCTTATTATAGATTAACATCTTAACGGAGATATGTAGTTAAATCTATTGTGTGGCTGCTGTGGCTCTGACATAGTCCTCAGTAGGTTGTGTTTAGTGTTGTAGACCTAGAAAATAAAGCTCATTCAAATGAAGCACTCATCAAAAGTTGCTTTAGTTAAGAGCCTCATCTGAAGGCGTTGACTCTAAATGCACAACACAGTGGTTAACTCTAATACATGTAATGCATACAAATATCTTTCCTGCGATCGCCACTGTGTGACCCTCAGTCCGAAAACATAGAATTTTCTTCCAGCACATTATAAAAACCCATCTGAGATAAATGACAAACTCTTGAGTTGCAGCGCCAGGGAGGCAGAGGCTACATCGGCTTATGCTTGAGCGAGCATGTAGGCCATACGCCATGGATGCACCACACACCCTGAGGTGAGTGGAGCTGAGCGTTTTTTTTTATATATATATACACGTCAAGCAAGCTTCACTGCATCCTTGTGACACAACCCCTGCCTCAGAGAGGAGTCAGCCCTGTGCTGAATAAAAGAGGCCTGATATCAGTACGGAATATGGTAAACTGTTAAGGATAAAGATGGGCTGAGTTGTTTGTGCTCATTTGATTTGTTTTTAATACATTTTTGTTGTTTTCTGAAACATAATGTGAAATGACCACAACCTCTTAACAGTGCATTACGTGGTGGTGGCACGTAAACAAAATTACGTGCCACCACCATGGAAACTATTTAAGTTTAGGCAACAAAACCACTTGGTTAAGTTTAGGAAAGAAAAGATCGGCGGTCTCCTGGGGGAAAGTCCCATGTTTGACCTATCCATCCATCCATCCATCCCTCCCTCCATTCACCACAATCTCCTCTGAGCACTCAAAGCACTGAGTGTACAGGAGCTGTCAATGACTCAGCAGTTGTTTTACTATATTAACATTAACAAAAAACAAAAGTCTAGTGGGAATAAGTGTCAACACTGACAAGCCAGGCTAACTGGTCGTATCTATAAGGTAACCCCTAAATTGCGAAAACGGGTAAAAACTCTTGCGAGACTCACTGCCCGACAACCTATCCTCACCTTAACCATTCAAGGTCAATGCCTAACCGTAACCATTCAAGGTCAATGCCTAACCTTAACCATTCAAGGTCAATGCCTAACCGTAACCATTCAAGGTCAATGTCTAACCGTAACCATTCAAGGTCAATGCCTAACCTTAACCATTCAAGGTCAATGCCTAACCTTAACCATTCAAGGTCAATGCCTAACCGTAACCATTCAAGGTCAATGCCTAACCTTAACCATTCAAGGTCAATGCCTAACCGTAACCATTCAAGGTCAATGTCTAACCGTAACCATTCAAGGTCAATGCCTAACTTTAACCATTCAAGGTCAATGTCTAACCGTAACCATTCAAGGTCAATGCCTAACTTTAACCATTCAAGGTCAATGTCTAACCGTAACCATTCAAGGTCAATGCCTAACCGTAACCATTCAAGGTCAATGCCTGACCTGAACAATTTCAGATCAATGATTAACATTAAATATTCGAGGTCAACGCCTAACCTTAACCATGTCATGAATGTTTTCAACTTGGGGGTTACCTTCTAGACACGACCAGGTTACCAAACCTAAGTTAATTAGCCTAGCATGCTAGCTTCCATTTTCCGAGGTGAATACGAAGTTAAATTGCACAATATAGGTCCTCCTTAAGGTTGAATGTCGTAAAAGGACAGACTGCTTAAAAGCTGTACATGACCAACAGTATGTGGGGGAAACGTTTTGTATGAAGATTGTAGGATAGAGAGTATATCATGCTCCAATCAGTAACGCACCACAGAAGTTTGTCTATCCTGTCAGCATGAGAAACGCCCACCCAGAGGCTTAAAATCCAGATGCTATTTCCAAAAATATGTCAAAACACAGTTGCATTTTTTTGGAAATGGAAAAAATATGCATAATAGTTACAGTATAATTAGGCTATTGCTTCTATGTGAGAGTCAGGAGAACAAAAAATTCAGTTCAACTTTAACTAAGAGTAGGTAACCATGGTGCAAGGTTCAGGAACCTAGCTCCAAAGAGTGGACATGTCAACCTGAAATAGATGTAATGTAACGATAATGTGGGCTCTGAAGAGCTAGAACATGAAATAAAGCCTTTAAAAGGCAGAATATTTTAACCAGTGTGGAGTACCAAAGAGTGTATCAGGGCAAGTACCTTCACCGAAGTGGAACCCACAGCGCCCAACAATCACATTAAATATAACGAGAGAGATGTGGTTTCCTCTGTTGCTAGGTGACGTGACCTATCACATCTTTTGATGGGAATGGGCAAGCCAATCCCGTTTCCTTGTTAGGAATCCGTGGCGAGATTAGATGTGAAATTTGAATATGAATAAGGATATCTGGGCTAATTATAACCCCTCATCCCGCTGCCTCGTCAGCACTAAGCGACATTCAATGGAATCAAAAAACTCCGGGATGAGGGGAGGAGGAAGAGGAGGAGGAGGAGGAGGAGGAAGAGGAGAGAGGAAGAAAGGAGAGCGAAAAGGGAGGAATCAAGAGATCAATCCCTAGTTTGGGATTACGTGTGCTCAGATAACATCCTCCACCCCACCCACTGCTTTCTTTCTGGGAGTGTGTTTCAAGGCTGCACGGAGTGATTCCCTAACCCGTCTACACACACACACACACACACACACACACAAAAGCACCTTCACTCACTCTCCTCTGCACCCCCCATCCGCATAATGCCGTTGGCCAAGTTTACACCTAGCTCTGCCGCCACGGTCTCCAAATGCGATTAGCACTTATCTGAAGGAAGACCAAACTACCTTCATCATCGGGTTCATCATCGTCACATCCATATTCATGCTGTTCAAATCCCCTCTGGAGTAAAACTAAAGGGATTCAAGCACCTGAGAACACGGAGCGCTTAGCGGAAGAGGGAGGATTGCAGATTTCTCTATTGAGGTCACAGCGCCGTATGAGAGAGGCTTTTGAAGACTTTTGCTCCACAAAGAGAGATCCACTATGACAACAAAGTGACAACTCTTCTCAATCATTGATTGATTGAACATAACGAGAACAAATCTTTAAAATTACAGGAGTCGATGCAAGACCTTGCTTTGACAAAATAATAATTCCACAGACACCATCATCCATATGTTTTTATTGATATTTAACAATAGACTTGAAAATTAATCACTTTCTGAAATACAATGAAAAAAATCCTTGTTTGGAGGATTTTATATTTTCTCTGGATAGTGATGTGAATTATGTTTCTATGGAGCAGTGGCTTTCTATCAGCAATGATATTTTTCACATGGAACCTGTAACATTTCTGGGTTTATTTACTTGAGCGAGGACGTTGTTTTAAGCGTTCACAAATAGAGTAGGTCTCCTATATGTGTTGATTCTGATGGATCCCAATGGATTAGCCTTTTTTTCCACTCGTCATATATGGCAGCACTACTGGAGACCAGTTGTGAACTAGAAAATAAGAACACCACAGAGGAACAGCGCTAAGAATTCCTGAATGATACATTTTAAAACTTTAACTGAATGACAGTCTATTCCCCTTGACTTAATTGGCAACACATTAGGGTCACAGAAATACATTCACATGGGGTGTTTCAGGTTTGTTAGCTGATTTTTATGTCCGTCCGTCTGGTCTATTCTTAGGAACGCGATATCTCGGGAACGCTTGGAGCGAATTTCTTCAAATTTGGCACAAACATCCACTTGGACTCAAGGATGAACTATTTAGAATTGGTGGTCAAAGGTCAAGGTCACTGTGACCTCACAAAACACGTTTTCGGCCATAACTCAAGATGACAATTTCACACAAATGTCTAATGAAATGATGTAATGAATGTAAATTGCAACTTGACTGGTTGGCCGAGGCATACAACCGCGAGGCTGTAGTTGTAGTTTTTCTGTGTAATAATGACACCTTGGTAGCTTTGTAAAACCGGCATATAAGACCACAGTAACCTGTGTCTGTGTTCTACCTGCACTTTAATACTTTTGTTCCAACAATATAACATTTTTTGATCTTATTTTTGAGCAGTGAAATTGCTCAAAAAATAACCCCAAAAAAAAGTCAGAAAATCAACTCCTGTTTGCACAGTGCCAAAGTTATCAGATATAGGTTCAGCCTAACTTAGCAGGGCGCTAAACCAATACAGCGCCTGACACATTTATATGCTGGTATGGATGCACAGATATTTTCATCTGATTCTGGGTAAGACAGCAAAAAGGCATATTTTCCAAAATGGGTTTTCAAGTGACATTTTTTTAACTTCTCTATTATCGTTCAAATTAAATATAAAAAAAATGTAGTTTTTAAGCAAAAGGTTTCATTGTTTTTTAACTTTCTGCCATGAACTTCAATCAAATGGTCAAATTAAGCAGCGCTGATCAAATATGAATCAATATTCTGTTACTGTAATGCCTATTTCTCGCCTCAAATGTTTGCAGAATCATCTTCTAGTGCACGGTTTAGCTGTAAAATGAAAAAGTTTATGATTCCGGCAGCCATGTTGAGATCTCTTGAGGAAATACCAAGCACCGCCCACCAGCTGGAGCACAGCCAATAGGAACGCTGTCTGTCTGTGACCTGTGATTGGTCAAAGCCTCCCGTCACAGGCTAGATTTGTTAAAGCCTGAAAACAGAGCCATGAGGAGGTGCAGAAGTCTAGTTTTCTCTCAGAACACTTGAATTACAATATGCTGAAAGGTTGTTATGGATTTTTTGCCCAATGATGCCAAAAAAATGTTGCCTACTGAAGCTTTAACTGTTAAAACCAGAAGAAAAAGAAAAATGGTAAAAAAATAAAGCTTTTTCTTTCACTTTTTTACTCTTCTTCCTCTGTCTTACACAGCATATCCAGTGTCTTCTTGTTTCTTCCTATGTCGTGGCTGTAGCTCCTCTACCCTAACGAATGTTTCCCATCACCGGCCACAGAGGCCTACCTTCGAAACCACGGCCTCAACGGTTTCTCACCACTTCCACCTCCTTGTTCGTGTGTGTGTGCGAGAGAGGGCTGTATGGAGCACACAGCTGTCAAAATGCAGTCGAAACCTTGATAGCATCGTCACACAGGAAAGACGCTGGTGAGCTAGACACTAGCTGGTGCTGCTAAATGTGGAGGAAAGGAGAGAAGTGGGGTTAAGTGCTAATCTGCTCTTTGTGGATAAAACAGATGTTCAGAAAGCATGGGAACTCTTCAAGCTTCTTCACTGCGGCTTCTTTGTGGAGGTCGGGATAGCAGCGTGTCCTTATCCAAAGTTTGTTACCACTACTAATTAGCTAAGATGGATGCACAGTATGTGTAACCAAATGTTCACACGAGACAGATAGATAGCCCGTTCTTATTCCCAGGGTGTAAAATACCGACGCTTTGTCACACCCCTCTGCGTTTGATACCGCCGCACAAGGCACCCTTTAGCGCCGGTATGAGATGTCTTTCAGTTAACTACAATATAAACCCGTCCGCGGAATTATTAAACTCTCAGAGAAAGTGCGCCGGGAGTGTGGTGAGGTATTGTAAAGAGCGAGAAAACACATTTACTTTCACGTTACAACCAGCTGTTCATTCATGTCCCGTGTTCACAACGTTCGGTTTCATTTTCACTTTACAAACGTAGTAGTTTTAAGCCCGAGCATGATGTTTTTTTCCTAAACCTAACTAAGTGGTTTTGTTGCCTAAACCTAAACGAGTGTTTTTGTTTGAATTCTCGCATGTGTTTACTGCAGCCGCTGAGATGTCTGACAGAGCATCAGTATTTAATGAGTTGGGATGACAACGTGTTGGATAAATAGAAAACTTTATTGTCTTTCACACAAGTCCTTACTCCTGAAGATAATTCACCGACCATGTGATGTCATGTCATGATAGTATTTTTTCCAGCAGTCTAAATCATCAGTGGTAGATGTTAAACTTTGTGGTGTCAGTCCTTACCGTAAAAGAGCAGGGATCTTCTTTCTAGGGCCACAATGTTGCACCAGTCTGCAGAAGAGACGCACCCACAGTAAGAGGTGTGATCATGATCAAGCTCTGGTGTTCACACACTTGTTGGCTATCCTAGCAACAGATTTGAAGCTTGTTCTCTGGAGATATTTGGATGTTATCCTGTAAATGTATAAAGTAATTTGAAGTAGCAGTAGATGGGTCAGGTTTTGGAGCAGGTGGTTACACCTAAAATAATGTAATTTACATAACTTACAGAGTACTCAAGAGCATTAAACATTACAATATGATGCACAACCCAACACTAGGGCTGCAACTAACGATTATTTTCATTGTTAATTAATCTGTCGATTATTTTCTCGATTAACTGATTAGTTGTTTGGTCTATAAACGAAGACGACGTCCTCAAATGATGTGTTTTGTCCACAACTCAAAGATATTCAGTTTACTGTCATACAAGATATTCACATTTAAGAAGCTGGAATCAGAAAATTTAGATTTTTAGATTTTTTTTTTCTTAAAAAAATTCTCAAACCAATTAATAGATTATCAAAATAGTTGCCGATTAATTTAGTTGACAACTAATCGATTAGTTGTTGCAGCTCTACACAACACTGCAATGTAAAAATACTCCATTAAAAGTTTCATAATCCATTGAAATAGTATCACTGAAATCTATTCATTGGTCACAATAACAACAAATTTGGTTGGATGGCCATGAAATCGACTGACATATTGTAATAATGCATGTGGTCCAGGCAGCACTAGACCTACAATAACTACCTCATACACTGCTATGTAAATAAAACCATAATAATGTGTCATAATTTTATGAGGTTATTGTAGCTTTTGCACAACAAGGGCAAAGTAAACCACAGTTGTCAGGTAAATGTAATCAACAATAAATACACTTATACAAGATTTCCCTCTGAAATACAGTGGACTAAACTCTCAAAATAGGAATATTTAAAGTAAACCATATGTGCCTCTGAAAAACGTTTAAAATGTAAACCTTTGTGAGGCTGGAAGGCCAGTTGCATACACTGCACCACACCTAATTGTTACATGCGTAGAGTTTGTTTCACAGTATTTACAATATGCAGAGTTATGCTAATTTGTATATCCAGTTTTTGCTGCTTCTATATTTGACTCCATAATGAAAATTTCCCCTCTAAACCAAAGTCATCCTGACTTCTATCAAGTTTTAATAATTATTCCCAAGGCAATAGATGCATATCTGTCCACAATCTAGTTTACCAATCAGCTTATCTAATATGCTGCGAGTGAACTTTGTTGCTGAACCATGTGCTGTCCCCGTCCCCACCACCAAATCCCTCCTCCCCTTTTCCCTTGCTCCACTCCTTTCATCACTCCACATTCACAGGGGAGATGTAAAGCTTTTGGAGTAAATCAAGGCTTTCTCCTTCATAAACGCCTGTGCAATTAACTTAGCTCCTTCTTCCACTGATTTACGGTGGCCATGTTGGAGACTGGAGTCAGCCAGGCCCTCTGGGTTTCAAAAGAAGAGGGCTAGTTGGCTAACTTCCCTCTCTCTTTCTCTCTCTCTCTCTCTCTCTCTCTCTCTCTCTCTCTCTCTCTCTCTCTCTCACACACACACACCCTTTCAACTGCAAACACTGTATGCACACACACAGACTCATTCACATCTGCTTCTCTGAAAAGAAAATGATGAGTGAATAGGAAGAAAAGAAAAGAGCAGTGAGTGAAACGATGAGGCAGAATGGCAGAATGATTGAAAGCAGCAGTGCAGATTCATCTGACATCAGCCTTCTTACAAAGGTGTGTATTCAAAGTCATAAAACACAAGTAGTATAGAGCCTCTGGCTTTATATCTATATCTAAAAAAAGGTACTTACTGTCATTGACACGTTATCCACACAGTAAAAGTAATTCTACTCTGGATAAGCATTATTAAAAGGTGACTGTCTCCCCTTTTAAAGTAACACAAAGACACATCTGCGAGGTTTAGTCAAATCTTTTCATACTACAAACTGGTCTGGCGACATTGTGCCATATGGGAGTGATGGTACGCACAATTTGGAAAAAAAAAAGCAACCGCGTCATTCTCCAAGCGGTTGGTACAAGTTGGAAAATCAGGTTTTATTGGTTGACCCAGAATTTTCCCACACAGACGGTCCTGGCCCCTCCCTTTGAGGAAACAACCGCCTTCCACAGACTTTATGTCTTCATTCCTCTAAAAAGTCTCACTCTAGCAATGTAAAGTGAACGTTAATGATGGTAACATACAAAGTTCTGCATGAATGTGAAAAAAAATATCCATCTACGTTACATAAATGTTGCGCAACACGGCTGTTGTATAGAGAACACCTGCAGTTTGGTGGTTTTCTGTCTTGAATTGGAACCTCGTGAACTTGAAGCTTTGCACTACATTAAAAACCCTGTGAGCTCTGTGATATATGACTACACAGGAAAATGTACTGTGGTTGTTTTTTCTTTACTGTAAAACAGGAATTTTGTAGTTATTTTTTAAAGGACCAGTTAAATTAGCTCTGTCTTCTGCTCCGCTAGCTCACTTGTTCGCTGCCTCTCTCTCTCTCTCTCTCTCGCTTCACCACTCACTTCCCATGTACAAACACACATATTCTACACACTGGCTCGGCTATTCTCCAAATGACCTACGCTACTCTTACAACAACTAGCTCTAAATAGGGGCAATGGCATTTTCACGTCAGCCACCGTAGTTTTCCTACACGCTTGGCACACAGGAGAAGTTGCAATCTGCAACCACACCACTAGATGTCGCTAAATCCCACACACTGTTCCTTTAAGGAATTCAGGATTTATTGATTACTTTGATGGGGATTAGTGATCAAAACTACATCATAAATACTACAAGCGTTGTCACAAATGACGAAAAATTAAAATCAAAGGTCAAAGATTTAAACTGAATATGAATCAGTCTGAATTTGCTGTACAATTAGGTCTGAAGTGACGCATTACCTTTGGCAAGGTATATTACAGCAATAAATGCCTATTAATTATGTTTAGAATTACATAAAGGGAACCTGGATGGAAGAAGGTCAGCGATATAACAGTGTAAACATCACGTTTTGGCCCTGTGAGAGAAACAGCAGAGTGTCCTGCTGAAGTGTCCTTCAGCAAAACACAGCAACATCCTACCTGCTCACTCAGTGTAAGCAGCTTCGGATAAGGGTGTCAGCTAAATGGCTTAAAAGTTAAAAGAAACACTGACATAGTGGAGTCAGATTTAGTTTCATAATCTTAATCACAGTTAAATGTTGGAGTAGAACTACAACTGTGACAGGTTAAGAGGCTGACTCTAAAGTACCTTCAAAAGTTAGAGCAAGGGGAAAAAAGAGATTTTAAAGGTTCAACAGAAGTGAAATTTACTCAGGTTAAGTTTGTAGAATTTCTTTTTGTGTTCCCCCACTAGATTAACAGGTACATCTTTTTTTTTTTTTACAGCTACCAAAGAAGGAATCAATGCTCCAAATTTATATTGTCCAGATAAACAACTTGGCAGTATGTGCCCAGAAATCTAATAATTATGCATTTCCCGTATTTTCCCTAAGGCTGAAATAGACCTATGGGTATTAACTTTGCCGTGTCTGCTGCTTCTATGAAGTTCAGTAGAGTTTTAGCTGACAAGAAGGTGAGCAGACAATGACAGAATTTTCATTTTGTATTCAGTATTTCTTTAAAGGCAGTTGCTTGAATCCTTTGAGTGCTGCTTTTAGACAAGCTGCTAAATTTAGCATGGAAACATCCACGATTTTAATAATTTATTCCCAGACTGGCCTGTAAGGATCAACTCTCACATCCTTCAAGGGCTTTGTACTGTAGATGCAACCACAGATCTCCCAGTTTGTCATAATAAAACTCCCAGAAAGTCTTCAGATTCTATTTGTGACTCTGTCTATTTACTTAAATGCATCTCAGACGTATAGGCCAGGGCCCCTCCCGAAAACCTACCCACATTTCCAAGCCCTCTGCACCCCCAACACACACACACACTCCCTCACACATGCCCCTGCAAAACCCCGGCCCTGCCCTTGTCTGCTGGCTGCCTCGCTGCACACTGGCTCCATTCTTCCAGGCCACGGATTGAGAGGGGCTGGTGTGTCTGTGCGTGTGCACTTGTATGCGAGTGTTTAAGGGTGTATTGGTGCATACAGTGCACAGAGTGTGCTGGAAAGCCAGTTTGTATGTGTGCTTGTGCCACAGTTGTGTGTGTGTGTTTCATGTTTTTTGGAGTGATTATGCTGCTTTCTGCACAGACTGCAGATGGGTTTAATGCATGTGGGAGGCTAATGTGTGCATGAGTGTTTGCATGTGACAGCAAGAGGGAGGGAGACCGGCGGATACAGCATGTCAGGATGTGTGCAGGAGTATTCAGGCAGATGACCCCCCTACAGCCCTCCCTTAATCCCCCCACACCCCCAATCCAACCCACCGTCCCTCCACCGTCCCTCCACCGCGTACCCCCCGCAAACCCATCCACAGCTCCACCTCGCCGTGATCAGGCCTGTACACGATGTTCTCACTGAGCCTGGCCTGTCATTTCCTTGGAACAGGATTTCAGGATAGATAGCAATTGGTCAGGGTCAGTCTCAAAGTATGTTTTTAGTTATGGCTGAATGTAAAATAACTTTATTAGTCCCCCAAGGGAGGAATTGGTGTGCAGGGAGAGTGGCAATGCACACAATACGCACATTACATAATGGGATGTAGTGGCGCAAAATGTAGCCTACAGTAGAATCTGATGCTTGTCTTGACAATGGTATAAAAGTTTTTTAGGTACATGTCTGATTATTATTTTCGATCATAAATGCAAAAGGAACCAAATTTAACTCCAGAGTTTATTGCTGTGTTTCAATTTGCGTATTTTTGTACTTACACCTGCTATTTTGAGTGCATAAGTGCGTTCGTACTGAGAAGTATGGCAAAATGCAATGCGCTCTAAGTATCTGGATGTTGTACTCAAAACGGTCAAAGTGAACACTTCTCACCCTCAACGGTCGCCATCTTTGCTACGTAGCGGAAGGGAAGGCGCCACCAACCTATTTCTAACTCATGAAAATGGCGGGTGAGGAAGCTCAAGAGGTTGCGTTTGAAACACCAAACTATACAAATTTAAGTTATACATGTTTTTCTTTTCACTAAGTACCACTATACTGTAGTCAGATAGAAGCCATTATTGGGTTAATTTATCCATCTGAATTGAATTTCAGATTCGAGCTTCCGGGGCGTGCACAACCGGCATGTGCGATTTGAGACAACACTACCCTGTCGAAATTCATACAGTACACAAGTAAGTACATACAGTAGCATACACAGTGTACTACATCAGGGGTTCTCAAACTTTAAACCTCATAATCGTAACACCGATTAAACATACAGTACTGTATGCTTACTACCATTTGTACTCTTAGATGCTGATGATTGGAACTATTTGTATTCTAAAACGTTTCAACCTAAACACTTCAGACTTATTCCAGGTGATTTGTAATAAGATGTCGCATTAGCTTGGCTGGTTTCATGGCTTCGTTCGCTAGCACCTGAAGACACTTGAGACATTTTGGTATCACGTCGCTGTTCTCAATAAAACCAAACTCAGTATAACTGTCGTCATATTTTCTCAATTTAGCTAGTTTGGCTTTAGCGTCACTTGACGATGCGGACTGACTCAAATAATTCTCCATGCTCGCCAGCTAGCTTGCTTATTTTTTGGCGCAATGGTCCGCATCTGTAGATATGAACTTTTTAATAATTCAGCACAATCCTCTTTGAGAATCACTGTACTACGTGGAAGTTTACTAACGGAACTATCTGAAATTGAGACACAGATGTAAAGCAGCTATTTATCAGGATGCATTTTTGGGGTATGGGGGAAAATCTAGTGTGCAGTAAAGTGAGGACAGTCTTTGATCAGGGAATGACATGACCATGGCAATGGTTTATCAACAAAACTAAAACCCAGTGTGATGCGGCGCGGCGTGGCGCTGAAAACCCGAACCTGAAAGCTACCTTTGCTTTCCACTTCTTGCACCACATGGGCACTAAATCACAGAGACAGGAACATAACAGCAGCTTACCTTTGTGTCAGCCCAAGGCACCGAGCGCTCCCTCCCTCCCTACATCTTCGCTTTGTAGCCCATGCCAAACACTGTCACCCCAAATCTCCCGCTAACCTGCCTTCCTTATGGCAGCAGTCCTCAGAAGGCGAGCGCGGTGGCATGGCAGAGCCACGCTGCACCATCTGCTTCGGCGGGGGCACGTGGTGGAGGAGAGAGGGACGGGCTTCCTCCCTGCCTCACCCTCTCTATCCCCTCCACCTCCTTCATCCAAATCCTTCATCCAATGTCCCGTCGATCACCCCCCCACTCTGTTCCCCATCACCCCAAAATCCTCATGATAATTTTCAAGGAATGAAGAGTCCCTCTGCGCTTGGATTTATGAACTCCTGTGGTAGCCATGGCAACCATGGGCAACTTTGTATTTGAGGAGGAGAATAAAGGGGGTGAGTGGGGTGTTTGGGCGGGGAGGGTGGTAGTAAGATGTGTGTGTGTATGGGGGGGGGGGGTCTCGCAGAGAAAGAAGAGGCATTGTTGTATTGGTATTCAGGGTGTCAGCAAACCAGAGTAATTGCTGGGTCTTATAAAGGGGAAGAGGTAAAAGCTTGTCTGGGGGGGTGCAACTCTCTAAATACTCCCAGCACACGGCTGGAGGGAATAAACACTCGCTCCGTTTATATTGCCTGTTGACGGAAATTATTTTTATAATTTTTTTTGGGCTCCTGCAGTGATGGAAGGGTCAATTCAATTTGTCTGGAAGCAAAATGAGACATGGCATGGTATCTTCTTTTTTATTTTTTTTTGCTAAAATGTATCCTCGGTGCAAAGATAGAAGTTAGCCAGCTTTTTACGAACCCTACGTTAACACCTCTGTATCATATGCCACATGTAAATCCCAGAAACATAATGTATGTGATCTGTTTACTGTCTCCCCGACTGCGTATCTGTAGCTCTCTCCAGGATGTATATATCTGCTTTCAGCTTCTTATCAGGAGCTCGCAGTGTTCCCTGTAAAGCACAGACTCAACCACTATAGAGACGTTCTCGCTGTGAAAAGACAGAGAGAGAGAGAGAGAGAGAGAGAGAGAGAGAGAGATGGAGAGAGAGAGAGAGGGGGATGGAAAAAAAAAAACTCCTGACACCTCAGACTCCACTTCACAGCCAGTGAAGGAAGAAAGTGAGCGAGCCGCTAAGCCTTCCCTCCCCACAGCCGCCTGCAAGGTGGAGATATTACCGTTCACATTTGGACAGATGCGAGGATCCCACTGTGGTGTGTGTGTGTGTGTGTGTGTGTGCAAGGTGAAGGCCTTCAACTGAGATTTCCTCATATACTAAATGTCTCTTGCTGTTTGATTTTGCTAAGTAACATCTTTTTTTTTTCTTCTCACAGTCAAAACGGTGATTTTAGCATTGATTCAAAGAAAATCTGAAAACGTGTCCTTTGTCCTAAACTTTGGGAAGCTTTCCATTCCTGTGTGGTTGTGGTTGAGGTAACTGTTTTCATTTACCTCCGGGAGAGTTGGACGCTCGCTGGGAACAATGCACGGATGCTGGGTTTTATGTATCCCAAATGGTCAATTTAGAGAGACCGTAAACGGTTTGTTATGGTCATATTTGTAAATGCACAGCAGGATTATTTGGGAGTGTGAGCTTTGAAAGGCTTTATGATGGAGCTGCGAGGGGGGAACAAAGCAAACATACTGCAAGACACAGGAGCCCTATTGAGTCTAATACTGTGTACTTAGAGAACATCGAGACAATAATAGCGTAATCAAACATGACATGATCTTATTGCCCTCCAAATGTCAACTGCTGATAGCAAACATTCAAGACCACCGAGTCTGAGAGAAGCCAAGCAAAGGAGGGAAAATAAAAACATCACAGTGTGCAAAAGGCTGAAACAGCTTGTAAAATAAATACTCAAAAATAAAAACAGCTGCAGTCAGCATATGAACCGACACAAAATGGATAACTAGGAGGAAGTCTGAGTGACTTGTCCAAACCCTCGTCTCATGTCTTATGCACTTTCATGTTGCATTATATTTAATTATAGATCATACCGGGGCAGCCCTTAACAGGGCCTGCTTGCCTCACAGGTACAAACAGTTGAATAATTCAGCAGCAGGCATGTAGGATAGGATGTGGTGTGAGTGCAGCAGGAGAATAAGCTCACTGTTATTCAACCCTCAGCTCCATCTTGCTGCAGGACAAAATAGAGATTCAGGGAGGTTAAATGGCAGATTTTTACAAGCTTGTACGAGGCATAAACCAGCCAGGACACCTTTCAGGTATCCAACAGAAAAATACCAGTGTTATAGTTTACGAGAGGCTGACAGCAGCTGCCTCCGCTGTTTTATTTTTAATGCCAGTACGACTCATTGGCAAGCCATTTATCCGAAAATCAATTGTAACACAGAGCAAGCTATAGAGCATTAAACCATGTTCACGTTTTTACACTGCACAGTTTATTGCAGGTTGACAGTTGACTGCTATCACGGTCAACCAAAGCCATTACTGTTATCTGTCTTTTATCCTGTGTGCCCAATATCTTTTTTTTTTTTTCATTATGAGAAAGCAAATTGCAGGTGGAGCTATAAATAAAAAGAAATAAAAAAGAGATGTTGTAGTGACACGGAGGGAGAGAGAACGCACTCATTTTTGCATTTCTTTTTATAGCGGGACTTAATGGAGTCTGGAATGACTTGAATGGAATGGCAAATCAGGTGGCACAGAAGTGATGTAATCCCAACGCTTCCTCTCTATATCAGGAAAGACTGAATACGCAGCACGTTCTCATCCCAACTCGTCACATGCTGACGCTTTGTCAGACCTCTCTGCGTTACTTTTCGTTCGCAGTAAACACGTGCTTAACGTTGTGACTCAAACAAAAACCCTACTACTACACCACTTAGGTAGGTTTAGGAAAAAACAGCATGCTTGGGCTTAAAATGACTACGTTTGTAAAGTGAAAATGTGACTTGACGTTGTAAACGCGGGACACAAAGGAACAGCTGATTGTAAAGTGAAAGTGAAACGTAACGCAGGGGACATGAACAGCGGTCTCCTGGATGAAAGCTTTATGTTTGTTAGACCCATCCACCGCACCTCCCACCCGGTGTGTCTCTTTTGTTCTTTAAACTACGTCACCACAGCACTTTTTCTCTGAGTGTTTACTGTTGCTGGGGATGGTTTTACATTGTAGTTAATGGAAAGCCCGGTGCGTCACATACTGCCGCTGAAGGGTGCCTTGTGTGGTGGTATGGCTGGTGACATTGGAGGCACTATTGAGAGGAATCAAATATGACCTTTGACCTCCAGTCTTGATTCTTTTGCACAGATTAGATATTTTGTCTATCGTGTGTTCAAGACACAACTAGTATGTGGCTGGTGCAGATATACAAACTGAGTTATGCACAGATATTAATGATATAGCAACATATAGTCACCAACATTTAGCCCTTTCAAATAATATTTTGTTTGCTGTTGTTCAACACCGTGACATCAGAAAAGGCTTGCATGTGACAACTTTTCATGCTCAGATTATGTCATCGATCTAAATGTATTGTTATAATTAGTAGAATATGTAGCCAATATATGAATGGGATATTTCTCCTGCCCAGCTGACACATCAAACATAGTGAACACTGCAGCAATCCTATAGTGTTATAATTCTACAGCACAGGCACTATTTGGGAAAATAGGCTACAGACACAATATCGGAATAAAGAGGTTGCTTGTTGTAGCGGTTTAATGTTTCCAGCTGTCTGCGTTGAAAGGAGGCTCTGGATGCACAGCAGGAGTCAGGTGCGGTGGGAATGTGTTCTGCACTCCCAAGTGTTCCCACTGAAACTTTAGAATGAAAAGGAAAACTTTGAATATTTGTGCCATCGTCTTTCCGAACAAAGTAAGCTGCCAGACAGTGACAGGAGAGAAGTGAGACTTTGCCTATGGTATGTGGGATGTAACACCACTAGGTGTTTCAATTCAGGTCAGACATTGGCAGTAAGACTTTTATGGGAGTTTACAGTAATACCACATGTGATCTCCAAAAATTGGATACCATGTGTTTACACTTTAGGCATTTAAGGGCGCTTTCACAAACCATAGTCCGTTTGACTAGTCCGAATCAGAGTGAAATTTATACTTGGTTTGTTTTCTCGTCTGGTTCGGTTTCACAGTGCACAAATGAAAGTGGACCAAGTAAAAACAATTATTTGCTGAGGGGCGTGTACGGAGGAGCAGATTTATCTTTTTCGTCTCGAGAGCTGCTACTTTTTTGCAGGGAATCGCAGACTTTGAAATATTGCTGTCAAAGTTTTTTCACTTTGACTCGGCACTGATCTACTCTGCATGAATTCCTTCTCCTCCAGTTTATCTCAAATTACTTTATAATCATCTTTTTTGTGTGGACTTTTAGCATATTCTGTGTGTTCTCTTTGGCCCAGATGTCATGCAAACATCAGACTAAACAAACCGCACCAGAGTTTGATTAAAGCAGACTAAATGCTGGCTTGTGAAAGTGTCCCAAATAAGAATTTGGTAAGATCGGGGTGGAAAGTTTGGGCACATTTTTCTGAGCCTGAATTGAATAATGTGCTTAAATGTGGACTTTAATTGGAACTTAGTTGGGATTGCTAATTTCCAGACCAAGGGGCATAATTTAGATATTAATCTGTATAAAAAATGAGAGAAAAGGGAGACAGTTTCAACATGTGCATGAGAAAATAGAGATGCTTTACGGGACAGATAGTTAAGAGGAAGACATGTAGATGGGGGGTTGTGGGGGTGGAGTGACAGATAGAGAGAGAGAGAGAAAGAGGAGTGGATGCAATGAACAGGAAGCATCCGGAATGAATTCCCAGAGATGGCCACGCATGGCTGGGCTGAACTGGCCTGGATCCGGGAGGTGGAGGTTGGGTGGGGGGTTGAGAGGCTCCTGCACGTCCAGCTGGACAAAAAGAGAGAGACAGAAAGACGACATAGGGAAAGAGAGAGAGAGAGAGGCCCCCGGGCGCTGACAGGTGTAGCCCTCCACTCCAGCTGAGGCCTCACAGCTGACCTGGATCTCTGGATATTTCTCTCTATGTCTATCGCTCTCTCTCTCTCTCTCTCTCTCTCTCTCTCGCTCTCCCCCTGTCAAAACACATGCTTTAACTCCGAGGGTTACACACACGACAAGCTACGGTATGTTACACCATGTTCACTATTCTTCATTTAATATGGCAAGTCTCCCAACCAGGCTGCAGCACAGCCACGACTGCCTGGGGTTAAAACCTAGCACCCTTTTGTCAAACCCTAAGAAAAGTCTCCCTTCATCCTTCATCTTATTGCAGCTAATTATTAGAACTTGACTAATGCAGTAGAAGCGCACAGTACAGTAGAGTACACCGACTTAACAAGGCAGTTAGCTTTCCACAAACAGAAAGTGAGTAAAACTTTGTTTTTTTCCCCTCAAAGCAATTCTTCTGAGGATGAAACGCAGCGGTTAGATCTGTATGTCTCATGAAAGCAACTGTCTGAGCAAAACAAAAGGCCTTCTTTTCATTTTTTGCCTTGGTTGTCAATGGTTAGCAACATATGGGATGACATGAATGGATGGATTCAAACCCAGGATGTTGTAATTAAAGAGGACCTATTGTGCTTATTTTCACATGCATACTTGTATTTTGGGTTTCTACTAGAACATGTTTACATGGTTTAATGTTCAAAAGCCACTTTTCTCATACCGGCTGTGCTGCAGCACCTCTTTCACCCTCTGTCTGAAATGCTCTGTTTGACTCTTACCCGAAAAAGGCCAGTCTGCTCTGATTGGTCAGCTGGCCCACTCTGTTGTGATTGGTAAACCAAACCAAACTCTTCGGACTCCTCTCCAGCTCCGCTCTAACTATCTTTGTTTTAGGGAGTACCAAACTAGCCGAGTATTATGCGAATATGTTACTTGGTGACATCACCATGTTACGGAAGAAAAGGCGAGACTTCAAGCAAGGCATTTCAGGCCGTTCAGGAGCAGTGTTTCTGTGGGGGAGAGTAACTCCCTTTGGCGTGGACTTTGGGCTTTGTGACTTTGCAGACCTTTTACATGCACAAAAAAACTATATAACACACTAAAGGAAAGGGAAGAAGCACAACAGCATAATCAGTCCCCTTTAAACAAATTGGACTTCCGGACTGGACACCAGAGAATGACTACATGTAATCAGTTGCTGAGACATAAACCTTATAGAGAATAACACACTTATGGTGTAAGGCTTAATAGCCGGCCACAAAACTAACTTAACATTTCTGTATTTCTCACAACACTGGTATTTTTGTAAGTGGTGTTTGTCAAAAAAACAAAACCACACCTCCCATAAACTCTGTTGCTTCCTACCACAAAGAGAAAAGAGCTTCCCCCAGTCAGTCAATGTTTGTCTCTTTGGCTTCACTAAGAGGACAAATATGCTGTCAGTGACTTTTTCAATGACTCCAAAACGCAAAAGTTCAGCTCTTTTTTGCAAAGAAATAAAAGTGGCCTCTTCCTGTTTTGTGATGGAAAAGAATCCCAAACATTCCCACTAAACCTGAGCAATGAAGCAAAATGGAAAATGCAATGTAGGAGCTGCTGACCTCCTAAGCAATGACTTACTAGATGTATCAATGTAATAATGATTAGCTGGTTCTAACACATAACAGATATAAGAAATACTGCTCATTTGATGGTTAAAGAGACTGTCAAATATTATATAAGACCACCTCCCTGTCCTCATCTTGTGCAATATCATATTATTATATTTTAATATAAAGAATTATCCCCCTCCATCTCAAAAACATCTTTTTACCAATTAGTGCTTCTATCATCATCCAGACCTTTTTGTCATACGCTGTTATTTGAAACATCAACACGATTAAAAGTAGCCCCAAATTAATTTAATTTGCCTCACTGACTCGTTACGTGAGGCGACTCTTAACACGATGAGTAAATGAGTATTCCAATGTGACAAGTTAAAATGATAAGGTCAGTGCCGCTGAACAAAGAGGGACCATTTTCTGTCATTGGACAAAGGACTAGATTACACTCATGTTAAATAAACAATGAATTAGAGCGAGTGAACAAGAACAGATTGATTTGCTGTTAGCAGCACGGCAATTAATCTTACACCGCAAATGAGGGTACGGAACAAAATACAAAGAGTGAAAAAGAGCACCATTGTGAGAGCAGCATTGGTACATGTCATTGTCAAATGCAGTGAGTGTAATGTACTGTAGCTACGTATTACATGCTTTGTCTCTCCCTGCCTAACAGGGCTTTCATACTTTGTTGTCTTCAAATTTTATTTTACTTAAAGGAAGTACGACAGTCTGCAAATTGGATAATTTAATTTGTTTCCTGTGCAGGTTTTTGTGAGAATGTCACCTTTGAAATGAGGAAGATGAGTTCGTTATTAGCATAATGTCACTCAATTTAAACGGTGTTTCACTTTGGAAAATAATTTCAAGAAAGAAATCAAGATGTCAGAGTTAAGTTTCGAGATTCAATTAGTTCTGCGCACAGACATTTTTTTGCAGAAGTGCATTGCCTGTGTAAGTTTTGTTCTTCCGATGTACCATTTATGATTCCTGAGAGCATTTCTCATGAGCAAACATATCTGTACACACTTCTGTGAACATTTGGCAACAAAGTGCACAACTTTAAATACTTCGGGGACAGGCATTTTTGTCTTAGTTGTGATATTTGACTATTCGGGCAAACGTACAAAGTGTGTGCATCCCTGCATGCTCACCCCCCCACGCACACCCACACCCACACAATCACATCCCCTAAACCTTCTCAACACACACACACACACACACACACACACACACACACACGTATACACTCATGTGGATATTATCAGCGGTGCTCAGCTGAGGCTCCAGGCCTGTCCGGTCCCCACGGCGTAGCGGTGACCAGGGGAGGAAGAGCTTATCTCGGCCCCAGGCCCCTCCCTCGGCCCCATGCCTTGGCTCCGGGAGCTGGGAGGCAGATGCCATGCAGGCCCCCAGTGTGGCGTGCTTCCGTGGCCAAAGCGTATAGCGTTTAATGCTTAAGGGACGAGCTTTTTGAACCAGACAGTCCGTCTTTGCCTGTGTGTTTGTGTGTAAATGTGTGTGTTTGTGCGGGCCACACAGCAGATGGAGGTAAAGGCTTTTCGTGTGACCGACTCCCTCTGGCCCACCTTGACCAGATCAGAGCATTTGGTGCTCACATACACAAATGTTGCGAGCACACACACACACATTGACACATGGGCTTAAACCGGCTGTACTCCCCGGGTAATAATAAATGGTAAATGATTACCAGGTGTAGTGTTATTTCCTCCTTTAAATTCATCTGGCCATGATCAGTGGAATGTGTTACATCAGGTGACGATGGAGATGAGCATAATGAAGACGATAAGATGAATTGGATGATGCTGTGTGAGACAGTGAGGGCACTTTTTAAACCTAAATTCATGCAACTTTTTGAACTGATTGCACATAAAGAAACAATTGTCTCGTGAGTGGCTGCGAGAATCAACCACCTCGCATCCACAGCGTCATGCTGCACCATCATTTCCATTCATAACAAACTATTTCCCCATTGAAACGGAGAGCATTTCACGGCACGACAAAGGCGAGAACAGGTGTTTTTTTGGAATGCGCAGCTGAAAAACT
This sequence comes from Sebastes umbrosus, assembly GCF_015220745.1. Lineage (NCBI taxonomy): Eukaryota > Metazoa > Chordata > Actinopteri > Perciformes > Sebastidae > Sebastes > Sebastes umbrosus. The sequence continues at coordinate 3,163,720 of NC_051273.1, read as the reverse complement.
CCAAAATGAATTTTAAAGAGACGAGGTTAACAGCTTCGAAAAGCTCCTTTCGTCTCAGCGAATTATGCTAAGTGTTCACAAAACATTGGTCTAAATATAGGGCTGGAAACGCGCTGCAGATTAGCTGGCACAGTGATGGGTCTATAAGACAGCGGCACAGAGCTGTCTTCCCCCTTTTTTTTTTTGATTGGCACGGCTTTGAACCCCACCACTCAAATTCACTCCACAGTGGATAAATGCAAGTGTGTGTCTACCTATTAGCCTGTCTGTGTATCTTCGTGCACGAACCAAGGGGTGAATGGTTTTTCTGTGTTCGGAGCAAATCCCGAGTGTGTTCAGCTTGAAATCGCTGACGTATAAGGCTCACAGGGCACTGCGGTCGAAAGAAAATGACGCTGCTGGAGTTTACTTCGGAGCGAGAGCACCTTCCTCTTGGCTGTTAATAGGCATTAAAGAGAGACTGACATTTGGGCTAACTGTATCATACAGGCTTGCAACCCCCCGAAAACACAGAGCGGCTTGACTCGCTCAAGTCCTGTTTCAACGAAGACACCCATGCTCTAATATTGGACTCTTGCCTTTGATGTATAATCACACATGCGCATGTCTACCACTCACTCACACACACACACACACACACACATACGCACACATACGCACAATACATTTGCTGAGATAAAGTGACTGCAGTGTGTATGACCCATTTTGCAGAGGCAGGATTTTGCTTTCATAACGATGCGGTGTGAGTGAACGTGTGTGTGTGTTTGAATGCACAACCGGTATCTTACACCGGGGTGATGCAGCACGACAGGCTTTTAAATCTTGAATAGGAAGTGCTAGGCTGGTTTCTGGTAAAAATGCTACTGTCACACGTCCAGTCATAATGCCGTTAGCCATACTCCCCCGGGGGCGACAGCCAATACTGAAAGTATACTCGCAAGAGAAGGGGAAGCATTATCTTGAGTTGAAAAAATTCAAAAATCTAGTTCAGGGGGTGTGTTGTGAAATACATTTCATGTTCCTTAAGTGTGGCGACAAGCCTCGAAAACCCCTGAACATGCTCCTCAAGCAGTTAATAATCATTGTTTCACGGTGTTGGAGGAGCGAGGCGGAGATAATGTTTTGTGTCGAGATAACGCGTCGCCTTATTCCTGCCGCCTCCCGTTAACGCACGAGACAAATGGAATGGGCGCATCGCCTTGGAGCCATCCAAATGAGGGTGTCTGCCGTGAAGTGAAGTGAAGTGAAGTGAAGGAGGAGGAGGAGGAGGAGGAGGAAGAGGGAGGGGAGCCAAGTGCCACAAAAATCAGGGAGCGGCTGCTCGACCCTCGCGGCGCATCACGGCAGCAGTCAAGTGAATGTGAAAACAAGAGAAAGCTTTGCGGAATATTGATTTAATGCCGCAGCCTGAGCAGGGGAAGATGCGCGCTCCAGATTACATGCGCTCTATTTCCCACCCATACAGAACCTTGAGTTCCTCTGCCTCCACACTCCAGAGAACCAGAAAGGATGTTCTTTTATGTGCTGCTGCCCTCTGTGAAGTCCAACTGTGTAGAAAATCAATATGGAAATAAAAGAGAACAGCATAAATATCTAAAACATATCATGCTCCCTTTGTTCCTATACATGTAAAAGAGAACGTCAAGGGATCTTCTCACTGTAACCTCCCACCACAGCACCTTCCTTTCAATTAGCTCCCCATCTTATGAATAATGAACTAGCTTGGGAACTTGTTATGATCAAAAATTGATTGTAGAGGTTGGTTTAGTTCCACTAAAGCAGCAGGACAACATGAAGTCACAGCATTTCAGAAATCGAAGGTGAATGTGAAGATTTTTTTTTTTTTGTTTTTTGTATTTCCACTTCTTTTTTAAATTTTTTTTTTATCATCAGCTTGTAGAAATGACATGATCCTGTTCCTTGCGTTTATGATTGCTTTGTTAATAATACAGTTCCTCATCCACCTCCATCTGGGCCATTATCCAGCAAATTATCCAGGAAGACGATGCAACAAATTAAAGTATACGAGCCACAAATTACATGATTTAGTTCTGTTCTTGTAATCGTGTGTGTCATCGCAGTTGTACATCTGTTACATCACATTCAGATACATTTATAACACATGTAAAACACTAGAAAATGTTAGTGCAGTATCAAACCACTAAATAAAAGTCTACATAACTACATAAGGGATGAAGGTCAACTGACTAACAAGATAGTATTATCATCTGAAGGAGGAGTATTGTCTATCCCTCAAAGAGATAACACAATGGTGATTGAGCCTATATGGCCAACTGATGAAAGTAATGCAATATTTATATATTTGCAGTATTATGAAATGGGTCTGTGGAGACATTCCCTGGGGGGAAAAATGCTGTTTTACAGTTTTTCTACATTGTATACTCCAAAAACATGGAACTATGCATGCAATTCTGCAAACTTGAAGGTCATTTATCAACAAAAAGACTCCAGACTGCTAAACTCTGAACACAATTTTACTCAAATAGAAATTCTAAATGGACTGAAATCTTAAGTATTTCCACTGTGATGTTTCTGCTCCGTTGCTGTCTTTTATAGTTGTCATTTTAGTCTTCATCATTATGCTGAAAGTGTCAAAATAAATTGATGCGTCATTTAGATTAAAGTGGCCACATCTTCAAGTTGACAGCCGCTCAAAAGTTGATATGTAGACTCACCAGACATTTTCAATCACTCCTCTCTTTTTTTTTTAGAGAAGAAACAGAATGTGTGCATTACCCTGATGCTGTTTACAGTTTTTCTACATTGTATACTCAAAAAAAATGGAACTATGCAATTCTGAAAACTTGAAGGTCATTTATCAACAACAAGACTCTAGACTGCTAAACTCTGAACACAATTTCACTCAAATAGAAATTCTAAATCAACCAGGACTGAAATCTTAAAGGGACTTTCAGAATTGCTTGTTAACAGCGACACCTGTGGCCGTGAAGTCAATGAAAGTCAGCGTCGAGCTCGCGCTTGCTCGCTCTACATAGACATGAACGAGCATCGCTCAACACAGTGAGGCGACACACTTCAGCTAAAACCACAATATCACTCTATATTTCAGCTGCTTGGCAGTAATGTTAGCTGACCAGACGAAGGTCTCTCCATGAATCAATGCTGATCCTAGTGTTGGCTTTTCCTGCTTCAGAGAAACTTTGTCGTCTCCAGACTGCGCTCGCAGGGGAGACACCGGCACCCGGTCGGAGACGATAACGTTTTCTCGCTGCGGAGCCCCGTCACTTCACAAAACACGGGAAACCTTTGTTGGTCTGGAGGAGCTGCAGCATTCATTTCTGCACAAACGTCCACTGTACATTCCCTAGATATTCTCAGAGCTAAACTAACTCTTCTGCAGTGTGTGGTGTGCGCGCATGCACGTCTAAAGGTGGAGCGAGACAGCGAGAACGCGCGCGGTGTGTGAGTGAAGGCAAGCAGGCAGAGGAGCAGTGACTACACGCGAGCGCATGGGATCCCGACCCGTTAGATTTATACATGTAAAAAGTTACAAACAGTCCCTTTAAGGATTGCCAGTGTAAATGTTTCTGCACCCTTGCTGTCTTTATAGTTGTCATTTTAGTCTTCATCATAATACTGAAAGTGTCAAAATAAAATGATGCCTCATTCATATTAAAGTGGCCACATCTTCAAGTTGACAGCCACTCAAAAGTTGATATGACTCACCAGACATTTTCAATCACTCCTCTCTTTTTTTTTTTTAGAGAAGAACCAGAATGTGTGCATTACCCTACACTGCTGCCTTCCATGTAACTCCAAGATGACAAAAAGCAGATCTTCAGAACAATTTGTTACTTACTAACCCCCACCACACCAACCCACCCCCCCCATCCACCCCCCTCCTCCGGCTGCTGAAAATTATGAACAGTGAGGCGCACTCACATTCTTGCGCACAGCCAAGTGAGGAGGCGCCTCTCGGCTCCAGGTCGTGGGCCAATAGCGCGCAGAGCAGCCTGATTCTACTGATCCTCTTCTGGCCAATGGGCGCTGCGCTCCTCCTGCTCACATGACGCGCCTTTCTGTGCGCTCTCCTCTCCTCTCAGCGCTCAATCCCGGCGAGTGCAGGCATCACTGAAGACCTGACACCGGCGGAATCGGACGTCTGACTGACTGACTTGTCCTCGGCAGAATTAAACCCAGGTGTTTATCTTTTACGCAAAACTTGTATCGCCATCATGATGAAGCTGAACCGTCTCCTGTCCGGTGAGAGTGAGCGCGCTTCAGCCGGAGAGGAAGAGACTTTTTGTCCGTCTCCAAGCGCCCGGAGAGGCGCATGCAGGGCTCGAGACAATAGCGCCCAGAAGAACTTATTGAAATGAATCGTAAGTTGATATTTTTTTTTTCCTCTTCTGTAATCGCTTATTTACTGCTCCCATTCCGGAAAGTAGTAGTTTCTATTTATAGTTTTGTTTGTAGTCGACTTCAGTTTTATAAATGCATGTGTCACTTTTTGCGCCGTGTCCTTTCTGCCCTTTTTTTTTTATTAAGTCTAAGAATTAAACATTAAAACAAATGCTTTCATCGCTAAACATAATGTGACTTCACTTGATGCTGTTTGAGAGCTCTCTTAAGTTCATTTGTGTCCTGTCTTTGTGCGTCTCTGTGCATTTTCTCATTGTGGATGTGCTGTCTGTCTGTCTGTCTGCACTCCAGCGCCATAGCATGAAATATAGATAAAAAGCACACGGTAAACCCTCTGACCTCAGTCAGTCAGCCAGCACAGCCAGCCAGTCAGACAGCCAGGCAGGCAGCCTGTGCAACCGGTCCACACGGCTCAATGAGGACAATTAGGGGGGACAAGAGAGAGAGAAAATGGAGTACTTGAAGCGCACTAAAGCAGGGCTGCACTTCAGTTCAACCCGCCAGCAGGCAGGATAAGGGTGGATCTTTAATAACATTTGGTGACATTCCCAATGCAGGATATGATTAAATAAAAAAAAAAGTCCCTTAAGTTTAGACTGAGGTCAGGCTCACTTAAAGAACTGCTTTTTTTTATTTTTTAATTTTTTAATTTATTATACAGAATGAGTTGTTCTGCCAGACAAGCATTTATGTCAAATCCCAGTGAATTTGACAGACACTCAATGGGGTCATGTCACTCACTGAACCCTTTTATTGATTGGAAATTAGGGGCTAGAGGGGTCAGGGGAGGAGGAAAGGGGGGGATTCGGGGGGCGATGTGGCAAAATGTAGGTACATTTTGGAACCAAAGCAAAAAATGGGTGATTTTCCATGATTTCTGCACAATCAGAGGGAAAGAGCGGGCGGGCGGGGGGGGGACCGGGGCCATTTGATGTTTTGAAAGGCTTCAGATGGTTTTAATTAGGACCTATAAAATCTGTCTGCCCCATTCTCTGAGGCGGCGGCGGCGCTCTGGAAGAGCTAGAAGGGAGGGGAGCTGACACAAAAAAAAAGAAAACCGATACAGAAAGTCACTTCGGCAAAGGATTGTCTAATGAAATTTTTATAACCCTTCCTTTTTTTCTTCTCATCGCTCCCTCCCTTGCCTCCCACCCTCCCTTCCTTGATGCTGGTGGTATGTAGGCAGCCCTCTTATTCCCTCTTTGTCTGGCTGCTGTGTTATCTACACTCACCCCCCCCCCTGTCCTCCCTCCACCCTCAACCCTAACTACCACCTACAGTCGGCCCGACCCCAGACACCTGAAGGCTAGACATAATGATCAAGAGAAGTTCCAGTCTGTCTGGAGCACAGCCAGTTGTTTGAGGTTTTCTTCTTCTTCTACTCCATTCTTCTTCTTCTCTTTTTTTGTCCTCATGCTGGCCTGGCTGGCGCTGCCCGTGCCTCGGCCTCTTTCTCCATCCACAATCAAGACACGCTATGTTGTTTGTGAGTTTGTGAGTGTGTGTGTGTGTGTGTGGTAAAGAGTTTGCAGTTTTATCGCTACTGTTGCTGCCGCTGTGTAGCCTATATGGATTTGGATGGAGTGTGGGTGACTCACACAGCTGCAGTACACACACTCATGAGGAAACATCAAAGACTTCTTCTGTGTGTGTGTGTGTGTGTGTGTGTGTGTGTGTGTGAGAGAGAGTGAGATTTCAGCTATGCAGTTCTGGCGAGCGTCTGCAAGAATATAGGTATGGCCATGTTGCTCGTAGTTATTTTCTATTTCGTTCAATTAGCTGGGGGGTTTACGTGCGGTGCTACTTGGCTCTTTTTTGAAGCGTTACATTAATTGTAGGCCTATATCTCTGGTCAGCTTGATGTTTTCCTTGTTTTAAGTTTTTCCAATATGATGATGCTAATCCCTGAGTCTTGGAATTCAAAAGAATTAGGGTCAATAAAATAATTATCGCATTATTAATGAACGTGAGTCGAATCATTTGAGCTTCAAAAATAAACGTGAAATAATAATATCTTTCTGTCGCACCTCGACTCTGACGCCGGGCGTCTTTGAGTCGGGTCTTAAGCCGCTGCGGCTTCTGAAGTCGAGCAAAAGGAAATAAAAAACACTAATTAGAGGTGGGAGTTTGTAAAAACGCTTCGATATGTGCATTTCTTTATCAGACAAATTCATCTTCAAGAATCTCTTCATTCTTCTTCTTTGTTTTCTCAATGTGTGTTGGTTAGGGATTACATCATTTGGCTGCTGCTGCTGCTGGGTTAGCTAGATAAGAAGCTAGCTCGCTTTATGGAAAATGGCTGAAGTCTTTGTTTGACGTGTTTGCTTGACGACACAGTGAAAATTGTGTCGTGTTTTTCTGTTTCTAGCCGAATGAGCCTAATAATCTCTGAGTTGTTTTTGTCGACGATGTCCATTTTTGATAAACTTGTTTGTTAGGAGATTATCCCCTAACAGCTGGAACGGGCTCTCTCTGCACCCGCCACCATGTAATCTTCTCAGATGGGATGTTTTGGAGAACAAGTGTTGGTAAAATTTGCACAGAGCTCCAACCGAAATCCTGCCACTTGTTTGTGTGTGTTTTTCTGTGTATCATGGCATCAAGGAGGTTGAGGATGTCTCTTCCTCGGCCACCACCCTTTGAAGGGGGAAGTAATAAAAAGCTCAATGGGTGCAACAAGCTGTTCTTCCCTCCTACACTTTGAGGCTTTCTACCTGGAGATGAATAGGAGGCCCCGCCATAACGAAGGGGGAGAAGACAACATTTTATTGAAGGCTGAGGATGTGGGGGGATGCGCCATAGCTTATAGACACTTGGTGTGAAATAGTCCAGTTGTACCAGTTTACAGCACCGTCTACTGAGTTTGACACAAGAATAATTATTATTTTAGGTTCACTGCAGGCATAATTTCCCAAATCTGTCAACATGTTTGAGTACAAATGATGTTAATCTATTAAGTAGGTCAGAAGGGTGTTATGTAAACATTAACAAATTGTCCTGTTTAAATCCCACTTGAAGTGAAATACTGTCTTCATAGCGTGATAATACAACATCCGTGATAATGACATTGGACAATCACAAAGCCACCGATTAGGATTTACGGTAACCAGATTTATGCGTGAAGGAGTGAAGTCATGGTCAGGAATGTAAATGGCGGAGTCATTCAATTACCACCGTGCCCTTTCCTGAGAAAAGTCCCCAGCCGTGAAGAGGTTAATTGTTTTTGAATCTCCATCCGAGGGGAGAAAATGGGCGAACGGGAGGGATAATTGAGCCGCTGATAGTTGAGTGGATTATGGATTACTGCGCCTTTTCCAAAGGAGAAAAGAGAAAAGGAGGTGAACGAGAGAGCAAGGAGAGAAGGCAAGGAAAGGAAGGGGTGTGTGAGAGGCCCGTGTTGTGCGATGCAGCCGCAGGGGTCGTCTGGCCTTCTTATAGGAAGATGGAGAACTCCAATCCTGTTTAGCCCACGAGGCGACCCTTGACCCGTAGCATGCTCCTCCCTGCTCCAGGTGCAAGCCCTCACTGCTGGCAGCTCACACTGCAAAGCTAATTTTTCACACACTCTGCAAGCACTCGGGGGGGAGACGGCGTATGAAAACGCTCAACATTTTCACCCCCCTGCTTCTCTTTCTTCGTGCCATTCTATTGTTTGGGGTTAAAGATCCACGCCTGCTTGCTGGGGTGGGGGAGCGCTGTGAAAATATAAGGCCTCTTTTTTCTTTCTTTCTTCCTCTGAAATATGTTCTCGCTTAGAAAATGGATGACTGTCTTTAATCGGGGGGAAAAAAAGATCATCTGACATGGTGCAATAATCACAAGACTGTTAATCAGATGGATGTCATGTATAATTACTACAGTGTTTGATAACACCACAGCGAACCACCGCAGGCCATTAGGGAAAGTTTCCCAATGCCATTAATGGGCGTTAATAAAATACAAGAAAACCCGAATGGAACGAGCCCTCTGCATGGCCCACTGGTTATAGCACTGTAAGGTTAATGAACCAATTTACATACTTTCTGCTGCCATCTGGGTGGAGTGACGAGGCAGATGCTTCCTACTCTGTGCTGCTGCTCGGTGCTGTTCGATACAGAGGAATGTGTCAGGTCCACAGAGGTCGACGAGCACGTTTAACATTTAGCCTGTGGTCAAAAACGATCATGAATGAGCTGAAAATCGATGCTGCTGAAAGGTCGACCGGACAGCTTTTGTAGTATGTGTTTCATTTCATTCAACTCGATTGCAAATGGGTGAATAAATGAGTGGAATGTGGTTGGTATCAAATTTGACTATCACTCTAGATCACCAGTTTTAGCTATCGTTCTTCATTAAAAGGTGAGGCTTAAGTGTGGATTATGCCCTGACCCATAACCCATAAAAAAACGTCAGGAAGAGGGGAGTCGTCTTGACAGAAACTTGACAGCGGCGATCCACAAGAATCACCAAAGACGATGCTGAAGACCGGGGCAAAAAGAGGATTAGAGTCCATCCACCTCTCTGCCATCCTCATCTGGGTGATCACATTACAGACAGAGCATTCTCAAAGCGCTCTTTTAGCAGAGGAACACAATGAGGTCTGTCGGCGATCAATAAAGCAGTGTGTAAGCAGAGGGATATACTTAAAAAATCAAAGGCTCTGGCTGGCATGGCCATCATCTCGCCCCCGTCTGCTGGAATCAGATAAGGGAGCGGGGCCTTGCAGGAAAGGTTGTTTGGCCCCAGGGCCGCTCGACTTGACAGATATCCCTCCTACTGGCATCCATCGTGGACTGATTTCATCTGCAAATGGGGAAAAACCTAAACGTTTCTGCATCTATCTGGTCGCTCTCTGATACTGTACGTGGAAGAACAGCTGAAGGGATAGATGGGTAAAAGGGGAGCATAATGTATAATCTCTGCAGCGCACGGGGAGAAAACTAACGCAGCTATTTCTCTAACCCCTCTGTTGTCCTCCATGGATGATGGCTTTTACCTCATGCTTCACTTACATGATTTAAAGAAAATAAAATCACCCCGGTTTTGGTTTGACAATGTGTCAGAGCCGGTGCGAGTGTTCGTCTCAGATTAGCTCTTTGTGCCGTGAGGAGAGAGGAAAGACGCGGTGGGTGGGTGGCGGGGGGGTCAGGGATGGGGAACAATACCGCCGCGATCCCAGTTGAAAGAAATCATTTGCACAATTTTATGAGAGCTGTATTTGTCCGGTCGGATAGTTCTATCAAAGCCTAACAGCTACAGCGGAGCGTGATTTAAATGACGGGTTGAGCTACAAAGCCGGCGAGGTGTCGGGTTGGAGTCATTTCTCAGCTGAATGCTCTCCAGGTAAATGAAGATAATGCGCTCTCGAGTTTTTCTTTCTCTTTCTTAAAGAAGTTTAATTTCTACAGATGGCTCTGAGCTGACTCCGGCGCCGCCAGAGCTTCTGTTCTCAGAGCTAAGCTTGTACAACATTTATGTGGTGAAGATGAAAAGACATGGCTACACTTGTAAATTCATCCCTGAATAACTAGCTCAGAAGAGCACCGACTTTCTCCTTCTTCTTAAAGTATTATCAGGGATTTTTTTTCCCTCTAATTTCAAACCAGCTCTCTTGATTTTGACGTTTAAAACTTTAAATACCCGGTTGGCAAACTTGCATCTGGGTTCAGGTAAGTGCACAGGACATATAATAATAAGAAGATGAATGTGATTTCTCCGGTTGAAACCTGCTGTTCACTTGCAGCACAAATAAAAGAAGAGTGGCCTCGACCCATATCTGTTGTTGTTTTCAGTTTCAGAACCCCCTACAGTATTTCCTGGTGACTCACTTCTTTCCGAGCCATTTATGCTTGAAAACTTCCTAAGGATGAACCACACATATTCTGGGTTTTTATCGTCGATGAGGGACCATTGGGCATAATGAAGTTCTGTTTCCCAGCATGAGTTTGGGAGGCTCATGATTACAAATGCTTCTCTCATTGTCTCCCATCATCTCCTGCCTAATTGAAGACAATATAACGAGACAATGGGGTCTCGCTCATCATTCTGCATCAATGGCGTGCTCTATGGAACGTGCCAGTCTGTTAAAAGTGGGGTGTTTTTGCGGTGGGAGGGGTGTGTGTCTGTATGGATACTTGAACGCGCTCGAGCTTGTTTAATTTGGACCAAGAAGACGGACAATTAAACAACAGCTCCCGGAGGGCGGGCTGTTCAATTTGGTCAGCTTCCCCACTTCATGGCCGCCCGCCCTTGTACACTCTCCTGGATGTGTGTCTGGGTCATGCGTTAGGGGGTGGGGTGGGGTTTTGTAGGCGGGAAGAGGGGATCGGGGCGGGGGTCTGCCTCTGGAGAGGTTGTCTCAGATGATTAGGACAGCCAAGTGGGGAGAGTCCCTCAGTGCCTGGCCTCCTTCACCTCCCTAATGTGTTCTGAATAAGTCCCCCTCCACTGTGCGTTTGTTGTGGGGTTTGGCGGGAGGTGGGGGATTATGTCTGGCCATGGTTTAGGAGTGTTTGTCATCTGCCCCCTCGAGGCCTGCACCGGCTCCTTTGTCTGAGCGTCAGGCGTCGGTACAATGTCAAATCACACAATGTGCCTATGCAATTGGGGCATCTCGGGTTAGGAACTGACACAGGATTTCATGTCTGGATTTTTCTTTAGGGTTGAGGATTTATACAGCCAATTTTCTTCATACACTGTTACAATCGTTTTATGTTTGTAGTAATTGCGTATTTATGCTTATAAGTCATTTAATACTGATTTAAAAACAGCGACTGTGTCACATTTCTCAGCCCATTCTGTTATTACATTATGACATTTTTGCATTTCCGTAAATGCCTTTGCGTGACATAAATGTGACGTATGAGGATATTCTCCGAATTTTATCAGCAAGAAGCACATTTGATCTATGAGTATACAATGTGTTATGAGTCGCCCCAAACAAGAGCTCTGCCATTTTGCGCCGACGCTCAACAGTCATGCAGAGAAAGATCCATCACAGAAGAGGAAGCGATGCTCATTTCTCCACAGATGCATCAATAAACCAGAATGCTCTCAGCCAAAGCTCGCATCTTTGCTAATCTGTGATTGCTAGCGTGAGAAATCCATCAAACTCTTTAACAGCTTCTTTTTTTTTTCGAATTTGAACAATGAGGCGCCATGGCGTCGTTTGTTCCCGCTATCACTAATGTTCTTGATGTGTGAAGGCTGCTGAAAAGCATCTTCAAAACATGTGGGACAATCACTGAAAGAAGAAAGTAAATTAGAATATTTTGCAACACAGCTAACTTGAAAATATTTCAAACAATGAAAATAGCACAAATGTACTTGATCTGCCTCGCCTGCTTGTGTCGCCTGCTTTTTTTTTTTTTTAGCTTTTAAGTATTTTCCACTTCATTTGACTGTGCCTGAAGATATATTGAAACCATTTTCCTAAAGATTTTTGTAATAAGCTCTGGAGACACGTTTATAGCCGAGGTTTTAAGGCGTGTAGACAGACACATCAATGGGCTTGTTGTGTGTGTGTGTTGGGGTTTGGGAGTAACACTTCATAGCTAACTAACGCTTGAAATTCATCAAACAAGATCTGTGATATAGAGGTGTAACATTATAGAAGAATTTACCTTAACTCAAGGCTTAATACTTGCTTTATATCAGATTATATATATTCCTAGTGCCTACACATAGTCTGGAACTTAGTTTAATGGTCTCAAAGGTGTTTCTATGGTTTCACACAGTGCATCTCTGTATGAAATTTGGAAGAAAGATTCATTCATCTTCTCCACACAATGGCTAACAAAGAGGGCACTGAGCCCCGGCCAAATATCACAAGTTACATTGAAAACAAACAAAACGCTCTCGCTGCATACTGAGGAGGCAAAACCTCCCAGTGACTGATAACAGTTCTGGAGGATTTAGGCGCTGTGGGAGAAATGGTTTCTGTGGCTTTGCATTCAAGTCACTTGGCCATTTGGAGCACCAGGAAATGACACACATTCCTCCTTCCCAGTAACAAAATAAACCCAATTCTATAGCTTCCTACTATTTCTGCACTCGCGTCTACAATTTCACTGTTAATTACTTGGCTTGAAATCGGGGAAAATGATTTACGTTCTTGATTTTGCTGCACTTTGAGGACTGTTTCATCAGAATCTGGCTTCAAATTCATTGAAATTAAAGGTTTCCTTAACAGCATGCCACCATAATAACTAGTTAGAGACCATTAAATGCAGTAAAGCGCTTTGAAACCATGTGTTTCTTCTGTAAATAATTTATGAGAAATGGAAACACAAACACATACACAGGGATACAGCCTTTCCAGCTCAACCATATTTCTGAAAAGGTTATCAAAAGTGTCAAAGTTTGTGTGTCCTGAATCGTATTATGACCTATAGGAACATACTTAACTATAGGTCCACCATACTTTTTCAGTCTCAAGCCGAACTTGCTGCTAATTCTGACTCACAAACGTACAACTGCAATGACTAATCGTTTCACTTTGTCTCAATATACAACTGGTTATAATCTCCCAAGGGCGTACCCTCCCACTTTGCAGATGAGTAAAAGCGCCAGGTCTTTATGACACCCAACAGCCTATTTTTGATCACTTTAGCCTTCACACGCTCTCATGAGTGGCTGTTTCAGGTGTTTCTCTTACTGCTGAGTCTCACAGGCTTTTTAATTGACAGAAAATATTTCAAACAATGAAAAATATCACAAGTTCACTTGATCTGCCTCGTCTGCTTGTGGAAGTTTTTCTTTTTTTTTAACTTCTAAGTATTTTCCACTTCATTTGACTGTGCCTGAAGGTATATTAAAACCATTTTCATAAAGATTTTTGAATAAGCCCTTGAGAGGTTTTTTATAGCCGGGGTTTTAAGGAGAGTAGATATACACATCAATGGGCTGTGTGTGTGAGGGAGTAAGTAATTACAGTTGTGTGTGTGTGTAATTGAGTTTTCCTGGGTTCAGGGTGAAAGTCTCATCTGACCAACGGAAATGCGTTCTTTGGTGCTTTTTTTTTTTTTTTTCCTGGTATTACATTGTAGAAGAGGGAGAAAAGTTGTGGTATCAAAGCAGTTTCAATCTCAGCGTGATTTTAGCGGATATTAAACGCTTCCAAAATTAGTTGCACCGCTTCCCACAACCCATAGTCCTCAAAAGGTGAGGAAATTGTGGTTACACGGTAACATCTTTTCCAGTGTTACATCTGTTTTAGATGTGGATAAGGTTACAGGGTTAAAACACAGGTAAATATATCAGTCTATGCAAATCAGATATCAAATAGAGTCTTAACTTTTTTTTTTTCTGGTGGTACAAGAAAGCAAATCCACTACCGATGATCTCTGTGTGGGCAGGAAGCCTTGAAGGTTTGCGTCATGTCTGCCACGTTCTCCCCGAGGGCATTCAGCCTCCTTACACATGCAGAAACACACTCACACACACGGTCGCGCACGCAAGCCACCGTTTTTCCTCGCGGCACGGCAGGAGTCTGTCTTCATCTGTCCTATTGATTGATGAAGCAGGCGCGGCGGGGGGTCCGAGAGAGGCAGGAGTCTAGATCAAGGCTGTGTGCTGCATCACTGGCAGTCGCAGCACACACACACACACACACACACACACATTAGCACTCATTCTCACACACTTTTTTTTTTTTTTTTCACTTTCTCTGTCATGTTCTCTCCGTGTCTGTCACAGCAGACACTGTAGACACAGGCAGCCATGACACACAAAGTGCACACACGCACACTGAGAGACATGACACTCACAGCAGTGCTGACACACACGTTGTCATAGCTAACATATCACACTTGCACACACACGGAATGAATTAGCAAAGGCTGTGTGCGTGCGTCTAAGCTGGACAGACGTTTTCTATAAACATAATGTTTGTACATTAGTTGGGGTTAATGATGCGATTGCCTTGGAGCTGCCATGGCGTCTGTGTATGTGTGTGTGTACATGCGTGTTTTTGGCTAAGGGGAAAAAGAAAATGCTGTCTCCCTCACTTCCAAATGAGACATGCCCCAGGCACCATTACAAGAGCAGTATTTATGCTATTAGGGAACTGGGTTTGCAGTGGTACCAGGACCAAACGGCTAAAATTATGTCCTCACTAACCTCAAAGGGCAGGTCCTGTATTTTCTCTGCATAAATGAGAAATTACAAGTTGTGTACTTAAAAGGTTATTTTTGCAACTCGCCTGTTGGAATATCACCCACATTATTTCTGAGCCATTTAAAATGTAAAAGCCAAGGAATAGAGCTTATTTTTTTTTAGTGTTTGTTCTCTCAGAACAGAAATAAAAAATCTGCAGTCAAAGTTTTTTTTTTTCTCCATCTTTACTTTGGTGTTTAAAATTAGCTTCCTGGTGCAAACCAGAAATAGTCCTCTGCAAACAACTTTCTACAACTCTCAGTCAACTGGAGTCGGTGGGTTCAATGAGGGTGTAGTCACAAACTGAGAAGCCCCTCTCATGTAATGCTGAATGGACAGAAAAGTAAAGAAATGAAAGATAGAAAGAATGAATGACTGAAAAATGACTGTAAGACCCCTACGACCCCCCCTCTCCACCTACATATTTTTCTCCCTCCATCCTTCGCTCCCTCCCTTCCTCTCCTCCGGCGTTCCTGTCGAGGCATGCCTCCGTCCCCGCCAACCAGCATCGTCCGGGGCAGGACGAAGGGGGCAAGAAGAGGGGGGGGGCAAACAAAGGAGCACTGTTGCTGCCTCGTTGGGGTTTTGCAGAGGGTCGACGTGCGGGTGGAGGGGTACAGACGGAGCGGGGAGTGTGACTGAGGAGGTTTATCATTAAGAATAGAGATTAAAATGAATGGGAGGGGAGCAGGGGTGTCTGTTCTGTTCACAGTAATAAAGAGGACAAGCAGTGCCAGTCATTTTTTCACACGCATACAGACACACACACACACACAAACACACACTTGGCGACGCTGCAGTGAGTGTGAGAGATAGGGGAGGGATGGGGATGGTTCATTGTTTCCTGGCCATTGTACAATATTTGCTTAACCCTCGTGCTTTATCTGTGCAGCTGTATGCTACAAATGAGATGGGCGAAAAGCATGTGTGTGTGTGATGGCTGCTGTCACAGCTGTTAGCAATTTCATCAGTGCACTGTAAGACACACATACACACAAACCTTGTCAATTTACGGAGCAGTATGGTCGCGATAAAATCTATCTCCGAGCAGCACAATTACACGTCAACTTGGCCTCCGCAAACAAAAACTGAACGGTGAAACGCACTAAGTAACAAGCCGACGCAGGTATGCAAACTGTAAATGGCAATCATGCAGCCATATAGGAGCATAATAATCATCATTTTATGGCTCCTAGTCGGTGCTCCCTGAACCCAGTTTGAACCTCATTCCTCCATACGTTGAGCAATCTCTGCAAATACAGCAGTGGTTGTTGTCTTTCAGCATTGCTCATGTTCTCAACTGTATATCTCAACACTTGGATGAAATGCAATATAACAACATATTTCTTGACTTTAAACAATTGTGTAAGATTCCTTAGGTCATGAACCGTATCGATTTGTAATCTCTGCACCCGTCTTGTTCATATGTTCTTCCAAGATGCCGAGTAAGAAACTGTTTTGAAAGATAACTGAGGCAATAACTGGATTCCCACAAGGCCCGACTCTATGAATGGAGTATTTAATATATTTATTTCTCTTCATGTGTGATGCTGGTAGAGATATCTCCATTCCAAACAGTTTCTTAATGGTTTTGTTTCCCCTTTCTGTCCTTTCCCTTGTCCATGAAAGTAGCTGGCACGAGAAGAAGAAACTGAACGAGTGCTAGCAGCGTTGGCCTTCACCGCAGAGGGAAGCAGAAGAGCAAACGAGGAAAAGCTGAGCGATGAAAGAGAGGTAAGCGAGCACAGTTTGCTCCAGGGTTATACATTGTCTTGTGTGTGTTTCTGTCTGTCCTCTGTTGCCCTTCCACCTGAGTCAGCTGTGTACCTGGGGTGGGTTTGGTGTTTGCATGCATGTGTGTGTGTGTGTTTCTGTTATGTGTTTGAGTGCGCCCGTGTTTGTTTTCGTGTGTGTGTTGTCCCTGGCGTCGAGCCACAGCCACCCGGTGAAGAACAACCATCCTGACTGAGTCACCTGCTTCACCTCAACTTCTCTGTTGTCTTTATCTATCCATCTTTTTCTCTGCTTGCCTCATGCAAATGTATATATATACAGTATATTCATTATTGGAAATAAATATATTGTCCAGAAACCCTCACAGGTACTGCATTTAGCATAAAACAATATGCTCAAATCATAACATGGCAAACTGCAGCCCAACAGGCAACAACAGCTGTCAGTGTGTCAGTGTGCTGACTTGACTATGACTTGCCCCAAACTACATGTGATTATCATAAAGTAGGCATGTCTGTAAAGGGGAGACTCGTGGGTACCCATAGAACCCATTTTCATTCACATATCTTGAGGTCAGTGGTCAAAGGACCCCTTTGAAAATGGCCATAACAGTTTTTCCTCGACAAAATTTAGCGCAAGCATTATTTAGCCTCCTTCGCAAGAAGCTCTTATGTCATGGTTGGTACCAATGGATTCATAGTTTCATATGATACCAGCTTCTTCATTCTAGCTTTAAAACTGAGCCCGATACAATCACTGAAAGATTGATTGCAATAATGCGTTAAAGAAATTAGTGGCGTTAAAACGAATTTGCGTTAATACGTTATCGAGTTAACTTTGACAGCCCTAAAAGATTAGACAGTGGGACTGTTTGATTTTTTTTTTTTTTAATTCAGGAAAACCAATACTTTTATTTTTGCACCTTCTAAATGCTCTGTGGATGTGTTATTTTTTAAAACAATATTTGTTAACTTATTATCAATAAGACCTTTAAGGAACCATTTAAACTAAAACTATTTAAATCCAACCCGCAGAGATGAAGAAGGGAAACACTAAATCTTTGTATGTTGTGCATTCTTCGGTCATGAATACTGGACATTGGTCCAAAAAGTGTTTTAATATGGAAATATAGTCATCAGCATTGATTTTACATCTGCATACAAACTTCACCTGTGTTATCGCAGATGGTTAGCCCATCCCTGTTTTGTATCAGAATACAGAGAATACATTTCATGTTGTGAGGATTTTCTAGCATCCATTACAATTTTTAAAAAGTCCTACATTTCAGGGATGCAGAAGGTAAAAAAAAATAATAAAAACCTTGGAGAACAGCATAGCCAAAAGGCAAAGCACAGGAGTGAAACTGGGAATAGAGCCACTGTATTGTTTTAACTGTGTTTCAGCGGCTCCCAAAGCGAGCAGTCTCTCAGAGAGTAATCTCCTCACTCTCTCTGTGTGAGGCTGAAAGCAGCACTATATCATTTTCTGCCATGCAGGCTTGGCCAGAATGGCTGCCACCGTACACAGATAGATAGGGGGGATGGTTAAAGAGGAGCGGCAGTGTGAGGAAAAGAATATGTTGTTTTTCTCAGTTCTTGTCATCCTCCCTTCTGATGAGACTCTCTTCAACCTCAGCCCTCCACCCTGAGGTTATAATAGCAATGGGGGGACTGTTTTAAAGCCTTTTTTGGATCCAGTCCAGAGTTTTCGTAGTTAGTCATAGAAGATCCTTCCATAAGTATAGGTCATTTACAGTATTATTATTATATTGTAGGCTCTATAAATGGTAATGTGCAGGATCTGTTTTTTCTTTCTCTTTGGTGATTCGTTTTTTGTGCTATGTCTTTTTTTAGGGGATTTCCTAAAAGCTGACTTTCTAAAGGTGCTACTCTTTCTTTTGTTTCTTCCTTCTTCTGAACACCACATTATAAACACCTCCATGAATCGCATATAAAATACTATCATGATACAACAAGGTAAAACGGGAATGCACAAATGAGCATTTAGGGTTCAATGTTCAAGTCATGTTAGGGAAATGAACCATTGACTCTTCTATTACATGACATAATACGTACTGCCTTGCTGGCGTGCCCTGCCTGTGCAAATGTCCTTTTCCATCACTCTCTTTTTCCTCCATGAGAAATACTTGCAATGTGAACTGTACCTCGCAATGACGTGCGGCAGAGGACAGAACAAATTCAATTCAGCTCATTTCAGTTCAGCTCATTTCATATCAACCCAGTCCAGTCAAACTCAGTTCTTTCTTCTATTTTTTTTTCATGTCTTTCACTCTCACTCACTTATTTTCAGTCCGCCTGAGCCGTGCAATCTTCTGTCTTTTCTTACAATTTCACCTCCCTTCAGGTTTTTCCTCTCGGTACTCACACTGCTGTTTCTCGGCCCAATCTTTCCATCGTCCACAACCACCAAAAAAAGGGCATCCCACCATTTTAAAAGACAGTAGATGATGATGAAAGAGATTAGTAAGGTTGTGGGGGTGCAGAGGAATGGTTTAAAAGTGGGAAACTCTCCTCCAGGGGATTGTCCAAAGCCAAAAAATAATCAGTTTTAATAATGATTGGAATTCCCCCCATTTCAAATCTCTGTCCAAATAACCCCAGTTGGACAAGACAAAGCTGTTTTAAATGGAAGTGGGTTTTGAACTCGTTTGAGGAAGAAATGCCTTCTCCTTCCTCTTTCGTCATTCTTTTGATGGATGTGCTATACATCAAGCAACCAGGGATTAGAGGAGTCACAAGTTGTACAGCTACACACAACCCCATTGTGTTTGGAACTGGTCAAATGATGCAAGCGTAGTCTGGGGAAGAAAGAAAGGAAAAAGGTGGAGGATGTTGTAAGCAAGTATCCAGACATGCCACTGCTCTTTCTTCTCCCCGCTTTTTTTCCTCTCAAGTGTGTCTTCCCTCTGCTCTGGTGGAAGAAGGTCTTTGAGGAGCAGCCGAGTCTGTCTAAGCTGGGCTTTTAAAAGCTGCAGGACTCGAGAAGTGCCGTGGTTCTCTTTCGGTGTCCATTTGTGTGTGTGTACGAAGGCGGGGGTTGCGAGGCTGAAGCCACAATGTGTCACACGGTTTCATATTTCAAAAAACGCATATGGGGAAATGACAGGCAAATGAGTCACTCCGTCAACTCGTATTGATTCACTGCAGGACTTGAGGACAGAGCGAGTAATTGTCAGTTTCACGCTCCCGCAAAAATAACCGGCAAATGATGGACGGTGGTTTACAATGGTGAGGCCCCCCCTCACATACTCAGTATGTCTCAGGGGGACATACTCAGTTGGGGAGCGGGCGTAAAAGCCTGATGGACAAGTGTCGAAAATGGTAACATTTGTGTCCGCACAAAGGAAAAGCATAGAACAACAGAGTGTGCTCCTCTATCAAAGCCTTTTCCCCCTCAGCGAAGACACCCACCAACCACCAACCACCAACCAGAGGATTAGAGATTAGAATGAGAGCTTTTTATTGAGTTTGAAGCTGCAGCAGTTTCAAAATGCCTGGATGGATGGATGGATGGATGGATGGATGGATGGATGAAAGATTGGGCATGAGGGGGCAGAGATAGAAAAATTAAGACGGTGGTGGGTACACAAGATTTCAGAGAGAGTAGGAATCAACAAGAAAGGGATGGAGATGTTGGTGGAGAAGATTTCAAAGTGAGCATGAGAGAATTATCCATGAGAGAGGGGAGAGTTGGTGTAGAACTGGTAAATAGAGAAGTGGGGGTGAGGGCCAATAGAGCGATGCCTCTAATGTCTTTATAAGGTCATAAAATACTGCACTTCCTGGCCTCTCTCTAATTGCTGCGAGGGATGGGATGGGATGGGGGGGAGTCTACCTGCCTCTAAATCCTCTCTGCTTGGCCTTGGGGGCTTTCTTTTGGATAGCTATAAAAGGAAGGTCTACGTTTGAATGTTCTTTTATTGTTCTTTTGCTTAAGATTGAAGATGAGAAAGAATACAGAGTGAGAGAGAGAGAAAAGAAAAGACAGGAGGAACTCTTCTGTACTTCCCCTTAGAGTTATCTGTCTGGAAAATAAAGGTGAATGGAGAATGACAGAAAGGGGAATAAGAGGAAAAATCCAAAGACAGAGAGCGAAGAGTGAGAAATATAATGTAGTTATATGCTATTCCTGACAATAACCTCTTCAAAATAAAGCAGAGAAGGAAAACAGTTAAAGAAAGAGAGATTTTTATTGACTCAGCAGGAAATGACCGTAGAAATTTTCTAGGTCTCCCCAAGGAGCCGTATGCTGAACTCTTAAAAACGTGAAAAGTCACGCTTGCCATCATTGGAAAAGAAAACATTTTCATTTCATAAACTGCTTGTCTAAGGGACCCTGCCCCAGCCTCTAACCCTCAAGTAAGCACAATAACTAACCGAGCCTTCAGAGGCAGAGAAAAGCACACACTCATTCTAAACTACTCCCTACATACCTGAATGGAAAAGCCATTAATATCAATATTTGTTTCAAAATGAGATAACATCAATTTGAGAACCCTGACAGTCTTAATGTTTGGAGGCATGAATCATAAATTATAGCAGATAGAAAAAAAGTCCTTGCCAGAATGAAAGCCTTTAACTACATCCAGATAGTTTATATTTAGGCTAACCAGATATCTACACATGTGATGGATGTATCTGTGGGCAGTACTGTAGAATTAAATGTCCAATGTTATCTCTTCTATCTTTTAAAGCAGCAGTGGGTAGAAATGGAGCAAATATGATTAAAAAAAGTTATTTTTATAAAAGGGTCACTTTATCCTGACAGTAGTGCATGAGACAGGTAATCTGAAAAAAAACCATGTGCCTCTGTGTCCTCCGGTGCTCCTAATGGCATCTGCAAGATTTCACAGACCGGAGGAAAACAACCAATCAGAGCCGAGCTGAAGCCTGCCGTCTCTGAGCAGCTGTCAACCACTCGCGATCTCCGTTCAAACGGTCAAACTAGGCAGCACTGATCAAATATGAATCAATATTCTGTTACTGTAATGCCTATTTCTTACCTCAGATGTTTACAGAAAAATCATGTAGTGTACGGTTTAGCTGTAAAATGAGAAAGTTTGTGACCCGGTAGCCATGTTGAGATCAGTTGAGGAAATACCGAGCACCGCCCACCAACCGGAGCACAGCCAATAGGAACGCTCTCTCTGAAATGACCTGTGATTGGTCAAAGTCTCCCGTCACGGGCTAAATTGTTGAAAGTCTGAAAACAGAGCCATGAGGAGGTGCAGAAGTCTAGTTTTCTCTATATATCTCTATACATATGCTGAAAGGTTATTATGGAACTTTTGTCCAACAATGCCAAAAATATTCTAAAGCTTTAATATTCAAGAAATGACTTTTTAAACGCTCAAACAGATTGAAATGGAAACAAAAATGCCATATAGTCACTACTAATATATGCATATTGTAATTTAGAATCATTAATGGTCTACTCTCATTCTCGCTGTAGGCCTATTCACCAAGCCCACGCAACTTGTGGTTTTCCTCTTTCCATCCAGTCACCCTATAATATGCTGTATATTCAAAATGAATGGTAATTTTAGGCACTGTGATTTTGTTTCCTAAAATGTAAATCCCAGTGTTAATTTCTATCTTTTGTCAGTGACTTATACGGAGTTCATGAGCCGTGCACCAAACTTCTGCTTATTTTGATGGCGGGGGCACAGGGGTGTATTGTGTCTCAACTTGCCACGCTACCAGAGCTGTATAACAGTTGCCTTTTTTGTGCTGGGTTTTATCAGTGGGTGAGAGAATGAAAAGGAGTCAAAGGCAGCCCCCTAAGCTTTCCATAATGCGTCCCGAGCGGAGACAAAGGCCTGCATTCACTGCTGGGTGTCGATAAGACCTATCATTAGTCTGCCATTGGAGGTATTACCAACACACACAAACACACTTATACACACACACACACACACTCATACGCAGAGTGCAGTAGAGTACTTATTCCTGTACCCATTCTCTTTTTCCACATACACATGCATAAATATCTGTGTGCGTGCCAGAGGAGCGAAAGAGGCAGCCAGGCTCGACTTGAATCGAATAAAGGCAGAGGAGTGGACCCCCTGCCGCTCTCCATCACAGCAGAATTCACTCAGCCTCACATGGCCGCTCAGCTATACCTCTGTGTATGCATGTGTGCTCCTCCATATGTGGCTGTAACAAGCTAAAGATAAATAATGCACAGCGCCCTGAAATCTATTTATACATATATATACTGTATATATACAGTATATATACAGTATATATACCGCTACTAGTCATTTATGAGGAAGAATCTTTACGTTAAGACGCATAAGCTATTGAAAAACATTTTCCAAGGTGCATTTTTTAAAATTAGTCCTATATCCATATTAGATTAATGGTGGAGTATTTCCACAAATTGCATTACATCACTATATTATCCAGAGGACTGATGGGTTTTACCAATACTGTCTCCTAAAATTATGTTCCTATACAACAAAACTGCATTCCCAGTTATGTTTCGAGGGAAATATATTTTCTCCCGGATTATGGTCGCAGTTTTAAACTATCTTAAACATGTTATCAATTGAAACAAAACAAAAAACCCAACACTATTTCATTATGTTTAGGCGACAAAAATACTTTGTTAGGTTTAGTAAAAAAACATCAGGGTTACGGTTTTGTTACATTATTTAAAATAAGTTAGTTGACTTTTAGTTTCCCACGGGACACGAACAGCGGTCTCCTGGGGTAAAGTCCACCAACCTTCCTGCTCGCCCGTAGTGGACTTTCTCGCTGGTTATTCTCGTTATTATACCATGTAACTTTCAAGAACGTTACACCACGTAACTTTCATTAACGGTCGCTTGATATACTACGTCACCTGCTCTGTGCGTCACTCGTTGTAGCACGTCATTACAGTCGTATTTGTGATACATCACAGATAAACGTAATCTGCGACAAAATAAGTTTCACTGCAAACATATTTGAGAATGCAGTTAAGTTGTATGGGGACATCATTTGTAGGAGACAGGGCTGCTTTTACACATTAGTGTTAAACTTTATTTATTTTAATTGCTTTTTTTTGTGCAGCACGAATATCATCTTTGTAATGTTTTGTGCAGTAAAGCGTACCAGCAGACAAAAATCTACACAAATGCAGTTAAAAGGTCAAAGGAAGCTGCCAGCTGTCTCGATGATAGAACTCCTTGTTTACAGTAAAAATACCAATGTGTCAGAATTAATGTGGTATTGACTTATTGATGATAAAACGCTACACATAGTGCATTTACTTAACGAGACAGGAGTAAAAATTAGGTGCAAGAAGAGGAGGATGGTTGGGTTTCCTATTAGAGTTGTCCTGTGTATGTATGTGTGTGTGTTTACACTCAGGGGAGGACGACGGCACTGCTGTCTGGGTCCTAAGTAGATGATGGACCGTAGCTTGTATTCCCATTCCCTCTCATTAGCTCAGCCCCCGAGAATATATGAGGTTACTTACCTTCCCTCGCTCTTCCCGGCCAAACGGCAAACGTCGGCTCAGGGTCATTAGCCTCGCTGCGTGGAACAAATGGCCTTCGATAGCATCTCCGCTAAAATGCAACAGAAGCAGATTAACCCCTTGATCTTTGGTGGATAGCATATTGAGAACATTAGGAAAGAAGGAGTGGACAGGGGCGATGACCATTTAGTTTATTTTTAGCTTTGTCCATCTTAAATTAGCTCTTTTGTGTTGGTGTTACTTTGTTTTTTTTGCAGCAGATTTTCAGAGTCCTCCTTTTTTTTGGGAATCTCATTGCACTTCAGCTAAAACATCACAGTTGTTTGCCTGAAAACCGCAGAGAGAGAAACGGGCAGAGGATCAAAGCCCGGGGAGGATTTGTCTGGCAGATAGCCGCTGGGGTCCTGCCTGTGTAGACTCTTTTTCTCTATGTCTTTATGTCTCTCTATGTGGACACCAATAGGTTGCCCCCCCTTCACACTGCCAGCTTGAAAATTATAGATCATAAGAAAGAACAGTGCAGTCACAACAACCTCCTCCCCGGAGCAGACGCCTCCTTATTACAACGTCGTCTCGTCTTTTCCTCTCTTTCATCCAAGCGCCTGGCTTTGTGCAGGTTTTGATATTATTGGTATTTCATCCCGCCCTCTTTTGATATGGTAAACAATTCACCCACTTGATTTTAACATCCCACAGATTTTGTTATCAAAAGAACTTTGAAAGTCGGGGATCATTTACAAGTCTCCGGGTACACGAGGAGATAATCCAACAATAAACAATATAAAACCAGATTGTCTTTGTAACCTCAGTGGGAAAAAAAAAAACTCCTCGCAGTGCTGAATAGGTTTATTTCCATCTAAGGTCAATGTGTTCACCAAAAAGTTCTTTCCATAAGGCCTCGGTGAGGTTTGTGGCCTGTTGGTGGGGGGGTGGCTCAGATGTCTGTTTTGGGCAGAAAGACACGCCCAGAGGATGGATATAATTAAGACTAGTGACTTTTCTTTCTTTCTTTCTTTCTTTTTCTTGAGTGAGGAGGGTGTTTGGGTAACTGCTCTGGGTGGTCTAGGTCTACATGCCTGTGCTAGTTTTATTACAAACAGACACAATATGGGCAAGAACACAGACATATCCTGACAAAGCACAAAGATGTATATAGTATGTTCAGACATAAAAGGTAAAGAAATGCAAACAGTGTCACTTGTTTCCTTGTCCTGTAAGCCGGCTGGTTGTTTGGACATGGCTTAGCAGGTTTAAAAGAAATGTGAATTGATCAAAGCAGTTGGCAGACACACCTGACATTCATAGAGGTACACTTAGAAATGTACACTTTACAAAGAACAACTGTGAGTCAATACTCTGCATTTAATCACAGAACCAACTTTTAACTTTTATCTGGAAGCCATAAGCATCTTTCAGTGTCATGCTGGTCTTTATTTAAGTATTCAACTGAAGCCATCTGAAAAAACTAAAAAAAAAAGGCTTAGATGTATAAGGTTACCATATAGACCATAAATGCTTCTCTACTCTTTAAGATGTCTTTTTCTGTGTGCATTTATTTAGCTCAAAGAGCCTGAAACAAAACTGTAATTGCAGGATTTTGTTTCCCTAGAGAGCAGAAATCTCTTACAGAGTATCTTACTTATTTCAACCCTGGGTGGCCCACTGGAAGTTGAACTCTTAACTCTTGCAATGTTTGTGTTGTTTTTCGCCCATTGAGCCACACAAGACCACAAGTACAGAATAGCCTCCAAATAACTTCTAGCTGAGCTTATTTGCGTGACCCTGCAGCCTCTCTGTAGCGGTCAATAGAGAGAAAACTGTCACCCGTGTCACTAGAAATGAGGTGTATGCACTGGTTTTGTACGACTTCTAGGCACACGGCTCTGTCACTCTTGTGATAAAAGCACCGCACAGTTTGAAAACACTCAACAAAGAATGAATGTTAACAGTTTGTCTTATAAAATACACATCTAACTGGCTTACACTCTCTCCTCCCTGACACATTTGTGTGATTTATACAAGATTTATTTTTTATTTTGTGGAAAGAAAAACAAAAAACTGCAAGGCCAGTCAATCCCACAACAACAAGGGCTTTCCAAACACTCCATCCAGATTAATGGTGTCTTCTCGTTAACACATAAACACCCTGTGTACCCATCGTCCGTTAATTTGCAACTTCTTTCTTTCCATTCGCGTGAATTGGCTCATTTAGTCGGCAGAGAGAGCACAGATCTTTTATTGTTGCATTTTGTTTTGAGGGGGACTAAACATGTGGGTGGTCCCGGCGTTTTGTTTTTTATGTACTGAGCAGCACATGGATCTGTTAATGAGTATAAATTGGTGACTCCGTGCCGGGACCTTAATGACTGAGGTGCCCTCCCTGGTTTGAGCAAGTCTGCTTACTGGAGCAGAGAAAGGGAGGGATGGGAGTGGGTGAGAGCAAAAACAATGAGAGACAAATGGAGAGGTGGGAGAGAAATGATGCAAGAGGTGGTTAGAGAAACATTGTAGGATGGAAAAGAACAGTAGCTGAAGGAAACATTACCTCGGCAAGACATAATGGTACATTTTATGTATATTCTGGCAGATGCAGGCACAGAGTGGAACTTTGAAAAGAGAAATGAGGAGGGCAGCTCTTAGGCGGCATAAAAGGTTTAATTTCTGCTTCAGCTGTGGCGAGCAGCTTTCCTGTGCGGCCCCGTTTCACTGTATTTAACATCAAAGTGAAGTATGAACAATTGAGGTAATTTATCATCTGGCCAAGGTCAATCATTGTTCTTTCTCCGTGAATGTAGATCCGGCTGAGAGGAATTCAGAGGAACCATATTTCACTTGCAAGTCTTATATTAGCAAGCCACCTTTCAACAACCTTTTGGACACACTTTTTGTCTTTAATTTGTGTGTGTTTTCATTTGGTTTCACATCGTACATTTAATTCCCAGGAATTTTCAGGTCCATTTATTGAAGCTGGGGTGTTAGGACACAGATAGCGTGCTTGAACACAGCACATTTAGAAGTCTAGATATATTTAGTAAGACGCAGTTGTACATGCCACATCTAACTATGACCATTCGCTAGAGTTTTTGCCAAAGACCAAATGGTTCTTGAAGCAAAGAAGTAAAAAAAAAAGGACTCTGAGGGACTTCATAAAACTACAAACAGCAGGGCGCTCAAAGAAATCATTAACGGTCAAAGTAGCTAAAAAAAAAACATTGATGAATATGTCTTCCACAGGAACTTTAATGTGCTTATTCACTACAAATGAACCCGCAGCTTTGAGAGTACACAGTGTGACTCATTATTAGTCACAGTGGGAGACCAAATGGCACTCGAATCAAAGAAAACATCAGGGGATGCAGAGAAAAACTGACATGTGATATAATATTACAATAATAATAATGCCTTTTTGTTTTGTAAGATAATGTTAAACAGTGTCAACACATCCCTTTTAAATTGGGACTCTCATAATTTCCATGCTTTCCTGATGCTCCAATACGGTTGTTCTTTGTACTTGTAATTATATTAACTGTAAATTATACTATGAACAGATTATACCACTTTAGAGCTAAATTGATAAGTTGATTTGTCAATTAACAGAAAATGAATCGGCAACAATTTTGATGCAGCAAAACAAGCAAGGGTTTGGGAAAATTGTGACTTACATTTTCATTATTTTCCGACATTTTATAGACCAAACTATTAACTGATTAACCAAAAAAAAATATTATTAGTTGCACCCCGAGTTGACTTTTCTCTCCCTTTTTCTTTTCTCTTGCTACTTATGTTTTTATATTTGTTATTTTTTTCAAACAAAGTAAATCATGTATAGGTTTAGTTGAACACCATCTGGTCAACTTGAGATGTTATACTCGGAAATTCTTTTTGATAACTCATTCTGTCTCAGTGCACAACACTCCCAGCCTCATCGTGCTGCATGTCAGACACCCAGTTCTATATAATACACTGTAATCTGAAAACTGATTTAGGGCACCACATAAAAGCACATTGGTGACATTTCAGCTTTATTAGAAGGGACACAGCAGCCATTGTAACTCGCAATCAGTTGCATGTTTTATCTAGATCTGATTTTACAAACTGCAAAGTGGCTTCAAAGGCTGATTCCTTATGTTTGTGTTAGCGGGGCTCTTGTTCTTGAGGCATCGTGGTATTTTCTCTTTAAACCACCTAGCCTACATCCAAACTTCTTTTTTTTTTTTTAAGATGAATCATGTGTTAATGTACACACACGGCGACTGCTTGTCATTGTTCCCCAAGACCACCCAGAGTGTAAATAGGTTGTGAGTGGGCTTGTTGTACATACGACATGAAAGTGCAGATTTATTACAGCTAATACTGTCACACACATCACTCAGTCCTGCTGAATAATTTAAGTGCACATCACAGAGTGAGCGTGTGTGTGTGTGTTTAATTTAATGACATGCTTTACCAAACAACACCTGAATTTATCCTGTGCTTTCTTCTTCTCTGTTTGTTTTCTGTCCAGGTCCAGACATGAAGGAGGCACGCATTCACACACACACATGTGAAGGCACCTAGAGTCTGTCTGCGGTCTACCACACACACACGCACACATGCCCGTTACGGTAAGAATCACAGACCACCGAGTTAGGGGGATAATAATGGCGTGAATGTGAGAAAACAAACTCATTATCCACTGCTATTTTCGCCTGTGAGTAATTTAAAGACAAATTGACTGCTTGTTTTCCAAAATGCTCCAAATTCAGTAATTAAAAAAAAAGAAATTAGCTGAATTCAGTAATTTAACTTCTGAAAAGTAGTTTCTTGGCGCTAGTGAAAAGGCTTTTTATTAAATTTGGATGTCTCATTTTGGAACAAATCTTAATTTATGCAATTTCATTTTAATTTTGATTGTATGCTATCATGCATGTCTAGTGTGTGTGTGTGTGTGTGTGTGTGTGTGTGTGTGTGTGTGCATGCACAAAGCCTGCTTTATTTTTTTCTATTTGCATCAGTCAAAACCAAGTCAAGTTTAACAGCCGCACCACATATCCCACAAACCCCCATATCCAACCCCCCTTACCCACCCGGTGCCCCTCCCAGGCTTCCCAGCATCCTGCTTCGCCCTGCATCCAAAAAAAAAACAAAAAAAAAAAACATGCCGAAATTACAGTGTGTGTGGCGGCATTGTGGGAAACCCTTCCCTCCCTCTCGCTCGCTGTAATTTGCCCTTCTTGTTCCTCCTTATCTTTTTCTCATTCCGCTACTGTTTTTGGATGAGTTCGGGCGGGGTTTATTTAGCTGTTCATTAAACTGTCAAACAGCTGCCCATACATAATTTGCATCTATAGTTACAGTGACTAAAGTTCAGCCTGAGGTTAACAAGGTATTAATGCAGTTCTGAATAAGATTTTCCTCTTTGCATTGATTAGTTTTTTTATTTGTTGGCCTTCACAAATTACATTCAGGATGATAGTTTGCCCTTTTATGATTTATGTTTGTGTGTTTTATCAACTTTTTTAAACACAATAGCTCATAAATTAATTTTAGGGCTGTTAATGTTTGTGATTAATCACAAATTAATCGCACATTTTTTTGCCTGTTAAAAATGTAAGGTATGTCAAAGTGAGATTTGTCAAGTATTTAATACTCTTATCAACATGGGAGTGGGCAAATATGCTGCTTTATGCTAATTTATGTATATCTTTATTGTTGAAAATCAATTAACAACACAAAACAATGACAAATATTGTCCAGAAACCCTCACAGGTACTTCATCTTGCATAAAAAATATGCTCAAATCATAACATGGCAAACTCAAGCCCAACAAGCAACAACAGCTGTCAGTGTGTCAGTGTGCTGACTTGACTATAACTTGCCCCCAAACTGCATGTGATCATCATAAAGTGGGCATGTTGTTCCTTGCCAAAATTTAGTGTAAGTTTGGAGCATTATTTAGCCTCCTTTGCGGCAAGCTATGACATAGTACCAATGGATTCCTTAGCTTTTCTAGTCTCATATGATATCAGTACCTTCACTCTAGCTTTAAAAATAAGCCCGCTACAACCTAAAAATCGCAAGTTCCATTAATGCAATATTATCGTATTAACTTTGACAGCCCTAATTCATTTGCATTGATCTGTCCAGTATGTTTCCAGGTTATCACAACAACTGTACTACACCGATTAAAATAGAGGAGAAGAGTTAACACTTTGGTGTTATGCCAGTGTTGGATTCATGTGTTTAAACTCATAAGCACTGATTTGTATGGCAAAGGAAAATTTAGACCACCTTTAGTTACTATTACTAATGGATATAACACAGTAGTATTTCATTTTTATGCACATGTCAGGTTTAAACTCCTGATGTCTGGCAGGTCCTTCCCAGGGAAATTTTCTCCCGAAGTGACTCTGGTTGAAATGGTTTGTTTGTAATACGTGCAAGAATTAGGAGTCATCATGAGTAATGGTTGAAAAGACTGCAGAGTTCCACCTACAAAGAGCTTAAACAGAAAATCCAGTGAATTTTTTTTTAGGTGATAAAACAGTGATTTTTGAAAAGCACAGTGCAAAAACAACACAGCATGGCAAAATAAATAAATACATGAATGAAAGAAGAAATTCTAGGACTGCTGCTTTTATGAAAGCTACTTAAATCAGAAAGCAGCCCCGTCCTTGTTGTTTCTAGCTTCAGGTTAACTGACGCCCTCACGGAAAGAACCGTCTTACTAACCAGCTGTAATGACACACTCCATCAATTCGCCTTTCGGCCTGTGCGAGGCTAGCTTTGTTAACAGTCGGCCGAGGTGTGGCTTGAGAGTGTGTGTGTGCGTGTGCGTGTGTGTGACGGCTATTAAAGCACTTGAGAATCAGAGAGGAAAGGACTCGCACTGCTAATGGATGTGTCTATTGATGTTCCCATTTAGCAGCCCACTGTAAACGATAGGGCAATGATTGTGTTGAAGACGGAAGGAGGTGGAGGAGAAGGAGGAGTGGTGAGCGGTTTGGCTGGGCGATGATAATGACAAGGAAGGTTATTATTTGGCGCCCTGCGGAGTCTCTGCTGTGTGTGTGTGTGTGTGTGTGTGTGTGTGTGTGTGTGTGTGAGAGAGAGGCTTCCTCCATCTCTTTCGCTCCTGTCGCTCTCCCAGCCTATTGGCTATTATTCACTTCTCGCTTTTTCTCCCCAGTCTGCTCCTCTCCCATGACATTACTCACTGCTGCTAGTCTACATCCAGTTGTAGCTGTCTCTTTCTCACATCCACTTCTAGGTGTCTGTTCTCAATGGCCCTGCCCCTTTTTTTAATGTAAGGTATAGATATTGTTTGTGAATGTAGATAAAATAGGAGAAAAAGAAGTCAAAGAATAATGCAGCAGAGGTGGCAAACTCGTTATTTTTTTTTTTTTTAGAAAGTTGCCCTTGAAATATTGATTTACTCACCCGAGATATTTTTTTCCCAGCTGTGTGTGTGTGCGCCTGTGTGTGTGTGTGTGTGTGTGTGTGTGTGTGTGTGTGTGTGTGTCCTGTCAGTTCCAATCAGTGTGTGCGTGATGAATATGAATACAGCCAGCCTGCCTGCAGGTTTGGCAGGAGACCACCTCCAGCTGGACTCAGACCCCTACTCAAGTGTGTTTTGTGAGCGTGGTTGTACACGTCAGCCTGCA
Organism: Sebastes umbrosus; assembly: GCF_015220745.1. Lineage (NCBI taxonomy): Eukaryota > Metazoa > Chordata > Actinopteri > Perciformes > Sebastidae > Sebastes > Sebastes umbrosus. Next base: position 3,132,320 of record NC_051273.1, on the reverse strand, counting down.
TCTGTCAGCACCGTGACAACCTGAGGATGAAATAACGAAAAAATATACAACATAATATGCTGCTTGGCACACCATAAAATCCAGAGCCCTTTCGACACGGAGGGAAGCATCCAGTTTCAGCACAAGTGGGAATTGAGGCTCTTGTTCTACTTAATTTAATGCACAAAGAACCTCTACATATTCAAATGTATTGAAAAGCATGAAACAGAAACAGAAACAAGTATTGCTAGTTTTGATAAATTCTTGCAAATGTGCGGTTTTATGTCCATGTTTCGGTGCACGTACAATCCTGCCTTTCTCACTTCCTCTCCCCCAATTACTGTAATCAGCCCCATTCTTTCCAGTCCAGCTTGTCAGTCATAGTGTGTGTTTTCTTGTTCACGGCTTTTTTGTTTGCTAGAAGATTAACAGTGTTTAAATTTGTCTTGTCAGTGTATTAAAAGTCCATCTATCTTTTTCCTATGTGTGTGTGTGTGTGTGTGTGTGTGTGTGTGTGTGTGTGTGTGTGTGTGTGTGTGTGTGTGTAATCGCAGGGCAGCAGATAAAGAGGGAGACGCCATTCCAGCTGTGAGGAGACAGAAGAAGTCAACACACACACATACACACACACAGAGCCGGAGGCGTGCGAGCAGGTGAGCATTAAGTCAGGCAGCTAAACAGATCACGTCGCGGTATGATATCTGCAGACAGGCAGACAGAGGAGGCCGGTCTGTACCTGCAGGCAGAGAGCAACAACTCACAGCACCCTCGCCAGGAATTTCCTCCCCCTCCAAAAAGAGAGAGAGGAGTGAGAGACATAAACTGGGGTTTCCACTGAAGTGTTTTTATGAAAACCAAATAGTTAAAGTCTATTTGGAAACTGGCTGGCAGATTTAGTTTTTATTCACATGTTTTTCAGACACCTTCAATGTGACAAAATATTTGATTAAAGCAGTAGAGACATATTTATAATGAAATAATGAGGCCTGTATTTCAACCCAACATTTTTTGTTGTTGTTTCTCCAGTATAAAGTGCAGTAAAAACTTTTAATAACATTAAATATTACTAACATTAGCTAACAATAAAGAACATTAATGTCATTGCTCAGTTCATCACTGTCTTGACTGTAACATTTTCAGTAGTTTTTATTTTTATTGAGATTTAGATTGTAGATTTCAGCTCATGTGTAGCCAGTTTTGCAGCTACATTTGCAGTTTTATCTCTGGACATATATATATATATATATATATGTATGTGTATAAATTAACTTATTAACTATTTATCTTTTTAAAATCTTTTTAGCATGCAATTTTCATATTCAACCTAGTCCATGATTTAAAAAAAAAAAAAAAATTGACTCTTAAATGCATTTTTTTAGTTTCATAGTTTTGCATGCCTAAAATGATCCGTATGGAGTGATGATACTAGAGGACAGTGAGATGGAGGAGTAGAGGATAGTCCTATGTAGACAAGAAGTTGCACAAAAACTGCCCCAATATGTCGCCTCTTTGGTCGTATTGTCAGCCCAACATTCTCCCTTCATCTCAGTAGATGAAAGGATATCCTTTGACATTAATAAAGAAGTTCACACGCTACTGTAACGTTGAGTACAGATGGTTCTTTTGTTATTTTGGAGTAAATCGATCCCTTACTGTATGATTTGTCATTCTGGAGTTACCGAATTGTTTTGACAGTGTCCGCAGTACTAGCTGTGAAACTTTGACGGTATCTGTTACACAAACCCGTTCCTCTGGTTTGCTGTTGTCAGTGCTCCTTGGAGCCGCTTTGACATTTACATTTTTTTTTTTTTTTTTTTACAGCTTTCTTTCATTCACAATCTGCTCAGCATATGTTGCAGTTCTGTGGTGTCATGTATCACACATTCATAGTAATTCCCCTTTGGGAGATGCCCATTACAGTTTTGGTTTTCTATTGAGCAACATCACGAAACCAACTGTGGGTTCTGTTCAAGACAACCTCGAGAGTAGTTACTAAATAAGTGACGGCGATCAGGTCTCGTCTCCTGCACAGATTCTCCCAACTGGTCCAGCAATTTACTGCCATAAGCTTGCTTCTCTTCTCTTCCATCTACCCTTGAATTGAATTTATTGTATCCATTTGGCAGATCGACCATGTTCTGTGATCGCCATTATTACGTAGAGTTTTTTTTTTCTTGTCTTTTCCAAAGCTCTTTATATTTAGACATAAAAACAGCCTCCTGAAATTTTTACAAGTCCCAACTCTCCCCACACAGACTACCACATCCACTTATCTAAAAATGATTCAGTGGTTAAATGTCAGAGCTGTCTGTGCCATTAAGGCCAGCATGTTTGAAGGAAGGACACCCCTGCCTGCCCTCTCCATCCTCCCCCCCCCCTCTGTCTCTTCTTATTCCTCTCGCTCTCTCCCTTCTCCTTCCTATCTCCCCTTAGCTCACTCATCATCCCAACCCAGGCTGGTTTGAGGGCTGATGTGCAGACCTTGTCATTCAAATTAGGGCCACATTGTCAGCTCAGGGCCCTTCTCTCTCTAGTTGCGTGTCCCGGATCTTTCTTCCTACTGTCACCCTCGTCCTGCGGCCAGAGAAGACCTTATAAAGCAACATTACTTCTCATCCACTTCTGTCAATTCCAACACTGTCACTCAAATCACTGTTCGGGAGAGTGGAGAGAGGCCGAGTTTGCGGTGTCCCTCTCAGCAAGGACTGTGCTTTTTGGCCCGAGCTAGGGTGACGTGTCAACATCTAGCAAACTGGATTTTGATTGATGTATTTTGAGTTATGATTATATTTTTGTTTTTGCTCACACATGACAAGCTTTTCAGAGGACTAAGGGAGTGACAAAGCATGAAGCAGCTCTTGTGATCCAAAAGACAGAAGAAAACAAGCGCACTCTTTGCTGTCAGGCACGTAGTAGAAATTCAAGTCTTTAAAAATCTTCAGATATAAATACTAATTTTGTTTTGCTTCATAGTAGAGGTTATCAGAGTCATAGCGTTATTTTTTTTTAGCTCTGTTTTCTGTGTGAAATGAGTATTTGGCAGGACATAAGGTATCCACCACATCATCTTAGTCACTCCTTATCCTGCTGTAAAAGAGTTCCAACAATTACAATCATCCGACCACATCTTGACTCATTGCCACAGTTTTATTGTCAAGTCGTATCTAATTGCTACAGCAGCTCTGTGGTATTTGAATTTTGAGCCTCTCACAAACTCTACCCTTTTTTTTCTCATGATGAACAACAATGATTCAGCAGTGTGCAAGGAAACCTTTGTACAAGATGGCGGACAGTTTCTTTACTGGTATTGGTGTAAGAAAAACAAAAAAACACCCCTCTCCAGCCACAGTGCCACATCATAGCGAAACAACAGACGCTATAGATATGGGTGAGTCGACAGTTTCATACCCGATGTCTGCCTCATCCTCCACCTTGCACGAAGCCCTCGAGGCATGCTGGTGCGTCTCTAGAGGCCGTACCGCTGTGCTTTAACACAGGCGACTAGCTGCAGCCTCCACTAAAAACTCGCTATGAGTCAGTAGTTTCAAGATGACTTCCCCCTTCTAACTGCTACTTGCAGTGAAGTAAAATGTGTTCCCACACACTGACACTGTCTTTGGTGTCAAAATAGCCATGTGCCATGGAAGGTAATATTTTGCAAGGGTTGTGGTAGAGGAAAGAGCACAGTAGACTGATAATTTTAACAATAAACTGTGTATATATATAACCGTGATTAATCACATGATTGTCCATAGTTAATCACAAATTAATCACACATTTCTTATCTGTTCAAAATCTACCTTAAAGGGAGATTTGTCAAGTATTTAATTCTCTTATCAACATGGGAGTGGTCAAATATACTTGCTATAAAGCAAATGTATGTATATATTTATCATTGGAAATCAATTTGTTTGGAAATCAATAAGTTTGGAGCGTTATTTCGCCTCCTTATCGACAAGCTAGTATGACATGGTTGGTACCAATGGATTCTTTAGGTTTTTTCTAGTTTCATACAATGCCAATATCTACACTCTCGCTTTTAAAACTGAACCCGCTACAACCATCCTTCATAATTTCATATTAATTATTTTTCATGTCTCTTATCCTCAGGTAGTGAATGGCCCACACCAGGTGCAATGAAAAAGCAGACTTAGGTTTTCATGATGTGTATGATGTGTGTGTTATGAATTTGACAACTCTAGAAGTAAGACCACTAATGTAAACTGAAATAGAATAGACCTCTGTAGTTTTCTCATAAGCCTAGATGGAAAAGATAACATCATCAAAGTATGGTGAAACACTCATGACTTTTTCAGTGTCCTTCCCGTTCGTAGAATGAAAGAGTGATTTAGTGAGAGAGGGTGAGTGTTAGAAGCCTCTTTGCCCACAGAGAAGACTTGCTCCCCCCTGCATTTCTAAGCAGACTGTCATCCCTGGTCACCATCAGGTCTGTGCTCGCCCCAGTGAACATTCAACGCTGTCGGTGAGTTTTCAGCTAAATTGGAAAAACCATCGACCGTTGATTGTACCCTGTGGCCAGTATTTGTCACTCAGTGTCTAAAAGAAGAAGGAAAGAGGTAAAACACATGCAGAAACCTGCACACAGGCATGACTCCTTGAAAAATCCCATGAAGAGCGCCGCATACATCCTTCACAAAGAAGAAAACAGAAAATACTTTCAGCTTCCAAACCACAGCAAAGGTCACAATCAACATTCATTGCTGTCGGTGGGTTTAACTATGTGGAAGAGCTCACTGAACGATGAATGCAACTGTGTCCCAGATTTCATCCGAACGTCACAAGGAATAGCGTCACGATATGCTGATGATGGCATTATTTATTTCTCCGCCTGTCTCCCCCCCTTCGCCTCCCACCAACAACAGGCACACACAGGCAGTGTGAATTGACAGGCAGTTCAGATTGCATCTCGATCACGCTTGCTGAGGCGTAGGGGCCCCGAGTCTGGCTAGAGAAGAGGAGGAAGAAGAAGAAAGATGCAAGAGATAGTTGGAAGAAAATGACCTTTCAAAAAAAATACACCGAGTACATAGCTTGCGTTGCATCCAGGGTCTGATGAATTATTTAAATGTTGTAAATATTACATGAAAAATAACCAGAAACAATATGTTGACTATAAATAGATGCATTCCAAAAAGATAAATTACCTTTTTGGAGAAAAAAACGGATTTAGTCATTAAAGGTCAACCCAATTTTTCAAGATAATACTAACAGCCAAACCACTCAAAAGTAAATGTAAGTATATTAATATTTCATAATCTTTTTAACGGTAGACATGTCATTTTACCATCAACTGTTTATGTGTAATGAAATATGAACTGCATGCTCTTTGAGTTGCTGTGTTTTATCAAATAAAGTCACCAATTCCGCCCTCAAAGATGTGGTGGGTCTTTGTTTGTTCCTTCGTTCTTCTTTCGGTTTGGGAGATGTGAAAGTGATGAGGTTGGATGTAACAGAGTCAAATATTCCTTTGAATATTCAGAAAAGTAAGAATGTGAGATTAATGTGACACTGATTTAATGCTTATTTTAATCTATATACAATATTCAGAGGTACAATTATTATTATCAGTACAGGCACAAATCCTCAAAAGGGCTTTAGTTTTCAGATACCCCTACCTGAGGTAGAAGGAAAAAAAATAGTTTTCATTACTTTGATGATGGTCATAACAAAGATATTATTAGCATGATTTATACAGCAAAAAGTGAAAGAGCCCTGCACTCAAAGCAATATGAATATCAAAATATGTATTTATTAAAAAACTAGATCCTAGAGGCTTTTTAAATCAATTGTCAGAGGCAGAAATGTCACACAAACACCTTTTTAAAAGCTGATGGTATGTTTTTTTATTACTTTTTTCAGCATACTATATACTATGACTTTTGACATACTATACCCTGACTTTTTTTTTACATGCTATAATATGACATGTTTTCGACATACTAATCTATGACTTTTTTATCAATCTTTTCTCGACATACAATACTATGACTTTTTTTCGGCATACTATGCTATGACTTTTTTTTTACTTTATTTTCGACATACTATACTATGACTTTTTTCAACATGCTATAGCATGACTTTTTTTCCACATACTAAACTGAATTTTTTTCGATATACTATACCATGCCTTTCTTGACATACCATGCTACAATTTTTTTTTGACATAATACACTATGACCTGTTTTTCGACATACTGTACTATGACTTTCTTTCAACAAACTACAGTATACTATGGCTTTTTTTCACAATGTATACTGAGACTTTTTTCAAACTTTTTCAACATAATATACTATGCCTTTTTTTCACAGTGTATACAAAGACTTTTTTTTACTTTCTTCAATATACTGTATGACATTTTTTCGACATACTGAACTATGACTTTTTTTCGACTTACTATGCTATGACTTTTTTTCCACATACCAAACTACGAATTTTTATCGATATACTATACTATGACTTTTTTTTATATACTATGCTACGATTTTTTTTCGCCATAATATATTATGACCTTTTTTTCGACATACTGTACTATGACTTTTTTTTCAACATACTGTACTATGGCTTTTTTTCACAAAGTATACTGAGACTTTTCTTTACTTTTTTCGACCTACTATACTATGTCTTTTTTATGACTTCTCTTCAACATACTATAGTATGACTCTTTTGCGACATACTATATAATACTTTTTTCGACATACTATACTATGTCTTTTTAAGACTTTCTTTAATATACTATAGCATGACTTTTCTTCAATACTATGACTTTTTTTGACATACTATACGATGACTTTTTTTTTACATTCTATATTATGTCTTTTTTATGACTTTTTTTCGACACACTATTATATGACATTTTTTTCGACATGCTATACTGTCTTTTTTATGACTTATTTTCAGCATACTATACTCTGACTTTTTTGACATATTATACTATGACTTTTTTCAACATACTAATCTATGACTTTTTTATTAATCTTCTCGACATACTATACTATGACTTTTTTTCGACATACTATACTATGTCTTTTTTTATGATTTTTTTCAGCATACTATAGTATAACTTTTTTGCGACATACTATACTGTCTTTTTTATGACTTCTCTTCAACATACTACACTATGACTTTTTTGCGACTTACTATATACTTTTTTTGACATACTATACTCTGACTTTTTTGACATATTATACTATGACTTTTTTCGACATGCTATACTGTCTTTTTTATGACTTTTTCAGCATACTATAGTCTGACTTTTTTTGACATACTATACTATTACTTTTTTTCGACATATGTCTTTTTTATTAATCTCCTCGTCATACTACACTATGACTTTTTTTTTACATAGATACACTTATGTGGTGTTTCTTTCTGTATTTGACTTCTTCATTTGAAGTTGATCCTAAAAAATCACTGTGTCACATAGGGATCGAACCCACAACCTCTAGTTTACCAACCAGCTATCTACCAGCCTGAGCCATTTCACAAATCATATATGTCAGAAAAAGACTACAAAAAAGTAAAGATATAATATGTCAAAAAACGGTCATACTATAGTATGTAGAAAAAATAAAAAGTTCATAGTATAGTATTTGGACAAAATAAAAAATCATAGTATAGTATGTCAATAAAATAAAAAATAAAAAGTCATCGTATATCTTGTCAAAAAAAATCACAGGACAGTATGTCGAAAAAATTAAAAAGTCATAGTATAGTATGTTGAAAAAATAAAAAGTCATATTATAGTATGTAAAAAAAGTCATAGTATAGTGTGTCGAATTTAAAAAAAAAAAAATTCATAATATAGTATGTTGAAAAAAAGTCATAGTATATTATGTTGAAATTTTTTTTTTTTAAAGTCATAGTATAGTATGTAAAAAAAAATTCATAGTATAGTATGTCGGAAAAAAAAAAAATGTCATAGTATAGTATGTCAAAAAAGGGTAAAAAAAAAAGTCATAGGACAGTATGTCTAAAGTTTTTTTTAAATGATACTGCAGTGAAAGGATCAATTAATTAATGTCCCCACGTGCGGAGGGCATGCCCATTGTGGGTGGACGCCATTATGTAGTACCCTCTTAACCACTATATGGTGCCATTGCTGCCATTGCTTGCATTGGTGCAAGCGTGAAAAAATCTGTATAGTATGTCGAAAGAAGTCATAAAAAAGTCTTCGTACATAATGTCGAAAAAAATCATCATAAAGTATGTAAAAAAAAAAAGGTGGAAATAGTCATAGTATAGTATGTCGAAAAAAAGTCATACTACAGTATGTCGAGAAAAGTCATAAAAAGTCATAAAGGCATAGTATAGTATGTCGAAATAAGTCAGGAAAAAGTCATAGTATAGTATGCCAAAAATAGTAAAAGGATAGTAAGTCGAAAAAAGTCATAAAAAAGTCATAGTATAGTATTTCGAAAAAAAAGTAATAGCAAAGTCTGTCGAAAAAAAAATCAGAAAAAAGTGATAGTATAGTAGATAAAAAAAAGTCATAAATAAGTCAAAGTGTAGTATTACGGAAAAAGCCATGAAAGTCATTCTATAGTATGTAGAAAAAAGTCAGGAACATTCTTAGTATAGTTTTTCGAAAAAAGTCATAAAAAAGTCTTCGTATAGTATGTCATAAGTAAAGTTTGTTGAAAACAGTCATAGTATAGTATATTGAAAAAAAAAGTCATAAAAAAGTCATACCAAAAGCATAGTCATTGAAATAGATATAGACCGTCTGATTTTTTTTTTGCAATATACTATAACATCTTATATGACTTTTTAATGACTTACTATACCATGTACAAATGTCTTTTGGTTCAACAGATTATTACATACAACACACAGAAAAAGAAACTACTGTACACACAACCACAGCAAACCGAACAGTCAGCAATTAAAATAAAAAAAGAACTTGCAACTGAAAATGACAAGCCCAACAAAACTTTTATGAGTCACTCAACATGCAACAGCCAACAAAATGCAAACATCAATCACACTACTTTTTTTCACTGTTAATGCTGACTCCTTGTTGCCTGAATTCACTTAGGCCTCAGAGTAGACTGCTATGTCATGATAATCATATTTCCTATATCATTTATGGTTAAATGACATTTCATATCAATTAAAATCTAGGACGAGGGATGTGACGTAAATATAATTCATATGAAATAGTTTTAGTTAAAGCCAGCTGCTCACCCAGCTTGCACAATTAAAAACACATTTTGCAAACCACAATTTGAGACATTGTATAATTCCAGTAAATTGAAATCATTTTCATTTATCTTGTCAGGAAAGTACTTGCACAGTATTTCAATGAAAACCTGAACAGAGCTAATTATCTGCTTGACCAGCACAGACAGAGGAACAGTACAGGTGCATGTGGTCTTTAAATTTAATTTACGCACTATGGGCTTTGGAGACAGGAGATGATTGGAGATCAGTATCACCAATATTTTAAATATTTTCTTAAATATACTTATATTTTATACAAAATATACACATATTCTGCACATTTAATACCATTATCTCAAAAGACCAAATTGAGAAATGTGTGCATGGGCAGGGTGCAGGAGAGCAAATACTCAGATGAGATTTGCAGCTCTGCTCAGTCAAGTAATTTAATGTCTCAAGACTGACTTTATACAAGAGAACATTCAAGAGGACATTTATTGTATAAACCACTGTGATGCTTGTGATAAAATAATGTCAAACCATTAGCAAGAAGCTGCAGATCTATGAAACTGAATAAGTCATGATAACAGCAATTGAAGACTAGTTGTTTAATTAGGATGTGCATGATGACAAAAAAAGAAAATCAACTCATTCTTGCACAGCAAAAGACTGTATGGCACACTAAAGCCTGAATTGTGTTTTAGGATTGAGGCAACTGAAGCCCTTATTGGCAAAATGTTATACATTTGTAAAGATAGACAGTTTCTGAATGATTTAAATTTAGTTTTTGAATATGTTGTTAAAGAGGGGTATTAGACCTAAGCACAATATACAGCTCTCCATGAAAGACCGGTTTGTAATATCAACACCAAACATTAATTTGAATGAATCATAGTGGATGAAGACTGTGAAGAGACGGAAGAACGCAAGACTGAAGAACAAATTTAATGACTTCTTTTGTCCACTAGAGGGACGCCCAACAACAGGACATGAGAAGGACCAAAGAGTCTCCCAGCTCAGGTTTATGTCATTTGTATTTTTCTTATTACTACATTTACATAAATGCTAAATAAAGGGTGGGGTAAGTAGAAGTTAATGATCATAATGAAAAGAGAGCACTTGATAACATGTATACATGCATTATCACATTGTGACACATTGAAACTGATAAATTCTTTTTTGACAATCAATCAAGAAAACATATGAAACACAATGAAGGGGCTTTATTTTTAGAACAACGAGAACTAGAAACAAAAGTGTCCGCATACCTAATCATTGTACTATCTGTGGTTTTATAGTTTAATTATCATAGGTAATTAGTTTCATGACATTAATTTCACAATTAAAAGTAAATGCCACAGATCAGGTGCTTTTTACTCCCTCTATGATCTCATGCTTTGATTTTCTTCAATGGGGATAAAAAAAATAGATTTCTAAAATACAAAGTGATGTCTTTTGTGTGAAATAAAGAATATGTGCAGCTCCAAGATAATTGATCAAGTGCATTACCCTGAGGAGATAATTAATGGTTTTGAAGCTTGCTGACATAAATGTGTGAACCATGAGATGAGATTGTGAGACAACTATTGCCAACCCAATGACGTTAACTAATACAAACTAGTTCTGCTATCAACTTAGACAGTCTACTGATCTTAACATTTCTAGTGCCGATGTACTACAGACAAACTTAAGCAACCGATTTCTACATATCTGAATATATTGACACTTCTAAAAGAATTGTATACACACAAAAACCTATTACTAGTGGACGCTATCATATCATCGGCTTCCCTGTAATGCATTTTTTTTTTTTAACAATGACAAAATAGCACAACAAACAAAATGGAAATCCAGCCATGTAAACAAATTATATTCAGTCACATTTTACACATTAAAGGAATAGTTGTATGAGGTACTTCTCCATAGTCAGTGTATTATCTAGAGTAGATGACGGTCAGCACGCCCCCAGTTTGGAGAAGCAGACAGGAGTTACCGCACGGAAGCAAAGCAATGTACTGCTGTGGACGGGGCCGGCGGCAAAACGTATTTTAGCCTCCTAAAAGAAAGGCTCACCTAAAAAAAATCTCTATCTTTGGTGAATCAGAACTAACCAAAGGCACGCAATAACACAAACTAACTGATCGAGGCAGCGTTTTTTTTCCCCCAGTGGAGTCTGTTTGCTTTGGCGAGAGCACAGATAACGGCTTCAGTTCCCTGTCAGAATTAAAGACTGTATAGCTCTCATGGCAAGATAAACTGAAAGAAAATATTCTAAATATAGCGTACTGTCTCTCTGTCAGATTTCGCAGCCCTTTGCTTCGCATTAATGAGTTGATTTTTTTTTTAAATGATGCATATCATATTAAGGAACAATGGTCTTCATTGTTGTTTATAAAATGAATGTCCTCTTGAATGTACTCGGGGCGTGCCGACCGTCATCTACTGTAGGTAATACACTGACTGTGAATAAGTACCTCACACTACCTCACTGAGAAACACCTGAACTCTCCCTTTAAGTTTCTAAAACTATACATTTCATTGTTGATTTATCCATTAAACCATATAATGCTAAGTTTAATAATGCTCTAATGCTATAGTGCTCTAACAGTTTTTAACTACAAAAAGTACATGATTAACTACCATGCTTCTTATGTAAATAACACTCTCCCAGCTTCGTTGGTAAATATGTTTTTAAGACATTATGAATTAACTTGTTTATGTTTAATGTGACAGCTAATCAGCTAATTTGATTATGCTGACATGCATTTGGATCAATTTGAAAAAGTCATTAGTGCTACAGCAGTTGAGAAGCAAAATGTCCCCATCTGTGCATTCGACTGCTGTTCTTACCCCCCTCCAGTGGGGGTCACTACTGTCTGATGTCTGCTGGTCTGAGCTGTCTTTCACCCTCTGCCAGGAAGATCTGCATGGCCCGGTAGAGCAGGTGGACGCCTAAGTCCCGTTTCTTCTTCAACTGCCAGTTGGACACCACGCCGTAAAAATCGCCTCGCTTCCGATTGGTGAGCATCTTCAACCCTGGGACAATTGGAGAATTAAAGTTATTGACATGCTGGACTGGCATAAGATCAATGTTCTCCAAGTTTGTCGTTTCATTTGTGGATTTTCCTCTGGAAAAATTAACAGATGTCTCATACAGTCCAGTAGGTTACATTATTGTTTGCAACTTAACAAAGATAATTGGTGATGAGTTTGACCCCTCCTTGTACTCACCGATGGCCTCCACCATGCAGGCCTCTCTTGTGTAAGCCTCTACTGGAATGACGTTCTGGAAACAATGCAGAGAGATGACACCCTGCTCGCCGTTCCACACCTGAAGAATGTGCTGCACTTTGGAGCACAGTTTCTGTCACAGAGAATAAAGGGACAGCGTTTTATAATGCGTAATGTACACGTAATTTAAATGTAATTAAACTAAGACAGATCGGTGTTTGCTGCCTTACCTTGGAAGTCTTGTCTCCTTTGAAGTACTCTAAAGCCTCATACAGGTGGCTGTAGGGACGGGAGCGCTTTCCTTTGCCCACATAAAATATAGCGTGGATAAATGTGTGGAAACACTCGTGTGGAGTCATGGTGTGACTGCGGAACGGGAGGTTTTTTGTCACTCTGGCAGAGAAAGAAAAACAAAGACCCATCTAATTACACTTTGAGGGTGAACGGTGTTTCTCTGTCTTACAGGGATATGGTGGTTAAGACTTAATTAATCTAGAAAATCAGCCAATTAGCTTGTTTTGTTAGTTTAGTTCCAGCTCTGTTGACCTTATAACAAGTGATATGATAATGGAGCCAAATCAATAAAAACACACATATATGGAGAGGAGTTTATACGGCTTTCCTTACTGAGCCACTGTTGCTGATTTGTGCAAATGTTTTGCCTGATTTTCCAGCTTTTTTGATCATCCCAGTGACATTTACAATAAATGACAACCGACAAACCGAGCTGTTTCTCCGATTACGGGACAAAATAAATGGATGAGCTCCTACAGCAAATCCCAAAATGATCAAATGGCTGCTTTTCAAACACACCATAGCCTCCTGTAATTACCATTACAAGCAGTGGGGTTGTAGAAATGATTTCCTTGCCAAGTAAGAAATGGCATCATCTCATCACATTAGGCGAAACATCTTTCCTCAGAGAGCTTGCAACAAGAAAGCAAAGAGAAAGAGGAATCGAGAGGCGGCAGACCTTGGGTCGAGCAGCAGGTAGTTGAAGCTGGACTTGATGATGCCCTCCCTCCACTTCCTGTTTTGATCTGGCTGGTCAAACTGCTGGCACAAAGCCTGCTCGTCAGCCTGGCAGTCAGGCAGCTCGAAAATCCGCAGGGCGCGACACAATTCTGGACTATAACCTAAATCTACAGAAATAAAATAAGACAACACAAGAAAATTGCTCGCTGCGTCAGTGACAGGGTCGATAAGCTAAATGATATTAAGTGTATTAATATGCCTCATTCGTTGAGTGTTTCTAATCTAATCCACCCACAGTGGTGGTGAGCATGGCTCAAGTACGATAAATAAGAACTTTAAATAAAGATCAGAAGCGTTACCTGTCTGTGGCTGGTCTAACTGCTGCTGGGGATGTGCTGATTGGGATTTTGACTCCTGCAACAGACGGCACAGCCTTCGCATGTAGGTGGGTCTGGTACGGCAGCTGATAGGGCCCGGGCTCTCCCCCATCTCTACTAGCCTCGATCTCAGCTCCCTGTCAGTCAACCCTTTGGTCTCCGGCAACAGTCTGTCCTCGTCATTTTCCTCCTTCTGCGGCACCATCTGGGGCTTCTGGTTCTCCTTTCCTCCGTTCCTCATGTCAGTCTGCGTGGAGCGCCAGTCATAAAGGATGGTATCCTCGCTGCTGCTGCTGGTACTCATGCTGGCGCTGAGTGAGGTGTTCGCCGTAGGCGGGACGTGAGTCTCGATCAGCTTGTGGCCCTGTTCCGAGTCGGTGTAGAGGTACTCCACCGGTTCGTCCAGATCCTGAATGAGCGGACGCCCTCCAGGGGTGTAAGACAGGCTGGCCAGGTGTTGCGGCCTGCGGCAGCTCGACAGCCGGCTCATGCTGTACCTGGGGGTGCATCCGGTGCCTGGAGTGCAAGGAAGGTCGGAATCTTCCCTGGACCTCCTTGGGGAAAAATAGGTGGAGCTGGATGAAGATGAGACAGAGTCCAGCTGAGAGCTGTAGTCCTCAGTGATCCAGGCGTCTTTTGGGCTTTCTACTTTGTCCTGACCAGAAGCATCATTTACGTTTCTCTCTGTTGTTGCCTCATCTGTACTAGTCACATCATCAGTCAGAAAGTCCCTACCTTCAACAAGATTATGGCCTCGCATGGCCATTATGACCTCTGCAAGGTTTCTCTCATAAGCATCCATTGAAGAGTCCTGCTTTTCCTCCAGTATGACTGTGTCAGACAAAGTCTGCGATTCAGAAGCAGAATCGGTTACGCTCTTGGAGAGGACGAGAGTGTCGGCTTGGCTATCGCTAACACTTGAACCGGCTCTGAGGGTGCTGGACTGTGTGTCCTGGCAATCAGCAGGCAACAAGGAGGCAAGTCCCGCGCTACTGTCTGCATAGGATGGTGTGTAATAAGGTGCATGTGGTGAACTGTAAAAGTCTTCACTGCTCTGAGATCTGGGCGTCTGGCGGCGTGTTCGAAACGGTGTGGGGAGGGTCTCTTCAAACAGAGAAGACGTGGCGAGGAGGCTTTCGGGGGTTTGGCTTGTTCTCAATGAGCAGCGACTCAACCGGGAGCGAGTCCTGCCTGTTACAAAAGGACTTGGAGTGAACGGGAGGTGGACGTTTTCCTGTAACGCCTCAGCTGCATCATTCAATGGGGTGTCAACACCACATTCACTTGAAGTGTCCACAACAGCACCATTACAAGCCTCAAACAATACACTGTTTGGGTGTTCTTCCAGTTTGTCACACATACCTGGTGCATGCTCTTTAGTTTCAGGTTTTGAATCTACCTGTGGTTCTGTTTGAACAGGTGGAAGATTCCAATCAGAGTCTGTACAAATCTGAATCTCTTTGTCAGATTCAGCCTCAAGAGAAACCTCCTTTACCTTGGGGAGTAAACGATGCCTGGGGTGTATAGAAGCATCCAGAGCACTGGTGTAATGGTCATCGCTTTCACAGCTACTATAATGACTACTACCAGAACCGCTGCTACTGCTGCCAACGTGGCAACGGGCTGGCCGATCTGCTATATCCACCTGAGCCTCTTTTACACGTTCATCATCACTCTCTTCCAAATCACAGGGACTGATGACCGTTTTCTCCATGTCCTCCTCTGCACTCCCGCTGCTCTCCCTGCAAAAAACATAAACGTGATCCGGAGATGTGACGTCGATGCCCTGCTTGTGTAAAACAGTGGCCATGCGATCGGAATCCAGGAAGTCAGTGTACTCAGACATGTCAAAAGATAAGTTGCTGGAGCACTGGCCGCCTCCGTCAACACCAAGTTGCTGTTTGGGGGATTCAGGACTAAAAACAGGGAAATACTCATCCACATTTCTGAAGCTCACACTCTTACGACTCGCTCGCCTGGAGAGAAACGCTTGGAGAGTGTCTCTTCTGGAGGGGGAGACTCTGCCATCAGTTGTGGCAACATGTTCACTTGCTTTTGATGTGAACACACCATCATCAGTACATAAATCCTCCTCCTTAAGAGTCGGCATTGCAGCTGCAGGTCCCGCTGCAGACATGCGAGTGCTTGATAGTATGGAGGGACCTTCAGATGCCCGATGTGAGGAGGCATTGTTCCAGTCCTGGCTGAGATGCCTCTTAGTGTCCATGTCAGAAAGTCTGTTATATGATATTCCTCTGCACTCTGGCCTTCCATTAATGTTTGACAGGTTGAAAAATGATGAGTGCCTTGTGCTGCTCAATAGGGCTTCACCGAAGTCACTTATCATAGAAGAGCGGGAACTGAAGCTGTAGTCTGACTCAGGATAGCTGGATGTGTCTGTTTGGTCTGAATACACAGCTGTGGAGAAAAAAAAGAAATAAAAATCAACATGGTTTCTATAAAAGGTAAAAAAAAAAAAATGACTACTAGCCAGCCAAATCAAATCATCTTTATAAACTGCCAGACAGTTTGGCAGATGATCAGCCTTGTATTTATTTTTTTTATTTGACTGGGAAAATAGTGAGTGCTACTGGCAAATGTTGGAGTAAATTAGTAAATCAGAGAAAAATGTCAGAAAAATAAAGTTTGAAAAATGTTGGAAAAAAAAGTCTGAAAAAAATATCTTAAAAATGTCTGAAAAAAAAGATCTGAAAAAATGTCCGAAAAAAAGATCTGAAAAAAGTCGGAAAAAAAAGATCGGAAAAAAATATCTTACAAATGTCTGAAAAAAAAGATCTGAAAAAATGTCCGAAAAAAAGATCTGAAAAAAGTCGGAAAAAAAAAGATCTGAAAAAGATCAAAAAAAATTCTGAAAAAAGCTCTGAAAAACAAAAGTCTAAACAATGTCTGAAAAAGGTAAAAATATAAAATAAAAAAGTCTGGAAAAAATATCTGAAAAAAAAAGTTTGAAAAATGTTGGAAAACAAGTCTGAAAAAATGTCCGTAAAACAAAAGTCTAAACAATGTCTGAAAAAGGTAAAAAAAAATAAAAAATATAAAAGTCTGAAAAATGTCCCAAAAAGAAGTCTTAAAAATGTCTGAAAAAAAAATCTGAAATATGTCTGAAAAAAAAGATCTAAAAAAATGTCCCAAAAAAAGATCTGAAAAAAGTCTGAAAAAAAAGATCGAAAAAATGTCCGAAAAAAAGTCTGAAAAATGGCTGAAAAAAAAAAGTTTGAAAAATGTTGGAAAACAAGTCTGAAAAAATGTCCGTAAACAAAAGTCTAAACAATGTCTGAAAAAGGTAAAAAAAATAAAAAATATAAAAGTCTGAAAAATGTCCCAAAAAGAAGTCTGAAAAATGTCTGAAAAAATGTCCAAAAAAAAGATCTGAAAAAAGTCAGAAAAAAAAGATCTGAAAAAAATATCTTAAAAATGTCTGAAAAAAAAGATCTGAAAAAATGTCCGAAAAAAAGATCGGAAAAAAGTCGGAAAAAAAAGATCTGAAAAAGATCAAAAAAAATTCTGATAAAAGCTCTGAAAAACAAAAGTCTAAACAATGTCTGAAAAAGGTAAAAATATAAAATAAAAAAGTCTGGAAAAAATATCTGAAAAAAAAAGTTTGAAAAATGTTGGAAAACAAGTCTGAAAAAATGTCCGTAAACAAAAGTCTAAACAATGTCTGAAAAAGGTAAAAAAAATAAAAAATATAAAAGTCTGAAAAATGTCCCAAAAAGAAGTCTGAAAAATGTCTGAAAAAATGTCCAAAAAAAAGATCTGAAAAAAGTCAGAAAAAAAAGATCTGAAAAAAATATCTTAAAAATGTCTGAAAAAAAAGATCTGAAAAAATGTCCGAAAAAAAGATCGGAAAAAAGTCGGAAAAAAAAGATCTGAAAAAGATCAAAAAAAATTCTGATAAAAGCTCTGAAAAACAAAAGTCTAAACAATGTCTGAAAAAGGTAAAAATATAAAATAAAAAAGTCTGGAAAAAATATCTGAAAAAAAAAGTTTGAAAAATGTTGGAAAACAAGTCTGAAAAAATGTCCGTAAAACAAAAGTCTAAACAATGTCTGAAAAAGGTAAAAAAAAATAAAAATTATAAAAGTCTGAAAAATGGCCCAAAAAGAAGTCTTAAAAATGTCTGAAAAAAAAATCTGAAATATGTCTGAAAAAAAAATCTAAAAAAATGTCCCAAAAAAAGATCTGAAAAAAGTCTGAAAAAAAAGATCGAAAAAATGTCCAAAAAAAAGTCTGAAAAATGGCTGAAAAAAAAAGTTTGAAAAATGTTGGAAAACAAGTCTGAAAAAATGTCCGTAAACAAAAGTCTAAACAATGTCTGAAAAAGGTAAAAAAAATAAAAAACATAAAAGTCTGAAAAATGTCCCAAAAAGAAGTCTGAAAAATGTCTGAAAAAATGTCCGAAAAAAAGATCTGAAAAAAGTCAGAAAAAAAAGATCTGAAAAAAATATCTTAAAAATGTCTGAAAAAAAAGATCTGAAAAAATGTCCGAAAAAAAGATCGGAAAAAAGTCGGAAAAAAAAGATCTGAAAAAGATCAAAAAAAATTCTGAAAAAAGCTCTGAAAAACAAAAGTCTAAACAATGTCTGAAAAAGGTAAAAATATAAAATAAAAAAGTCTGGAAAAAATATCTGAAAAAAAAAGTTTGAAAAATGTTGGAAAAGAAGTCTGAAAAAATGTCCGTAAAACAAAAGTCTAAACAATGTCTGAAAAAGGTAAAAAAAAATAAAAAATATAAAAGTCTGAAAAATGTCCCAAAAAGAAGTCTTAAAAATGTCTGAAAAAAAAAATCTGAAATATGTCTGAAAAAAAAGATCTAAAAAAATGTCCCAAAAAAAGATCTGAAAAAAGTCTGAAAAAAAAGATCGAAAAAATGTCCGAAAAAAAGTCTGAAAAATGGCTGAAAAAAAAAAGTTTGAAAAATGTTGGAAAACAAGTCTGAAAAAATGTCCGTAAACAAAAGTCTAAACAATGTTTGAAAAATGTTGGAATACAAAAGTCTGAAAAAATTTCCGTTAAAAAAAAAGTCTGAAAAAAGTCTGAAAAAAAAGTTTGAAAAATGTTGGAAAACAAAAGTCTAAACAATGTCTGAAAAAGGTATAAAAAAAAATTAAAAAGTCTGGAAAAAATGTATGAAAAACAAATGTTGGAAAACAAAAAGATCTGAAACAAAAGATCTGAAAAAAAGATCTGAAAAATGTCTGAAAAAAATGATCTGAAAAATGTCCGACAAAAAAAGTCTGAAAAAAAAGATCTGAAAAATGTCCGTAAAATAAAAGTCTAAACTGTCTGAAAAAGGTAAAAAAAAAAAAAAAAAAAAAATTGATGACAGGTATTGACAAAGTATTTTTTTCCTGGTTCCCTACATTTTTAAGACACAATATCCAAGATCAATACAGTCAGATGTGTGTTTTTTGTATTCAAAGGGATTTAGGGAGTTAACACTTGAGATTGGTATATGACCACTGTAATAATTGTGGTATTACTAAGATATGACGTTACCATTAGGGCAGTGGATTGGCAAGAATCTGGCGACCAGATACGTATCATGATACAGGGTTATAACTTACGATTCAATATATTACGTTATATTGTGATACTGTAAGCAAGGCAATGTATTGTGATTTTTTAAATCTAATTTTAGGAAAACTGTCATAGTATAAAGAACACACCAGCATATGCATCAAATCTGAGTAAAAGTTGACAATCAGAACAGTGGGATCTGCATTCGCATTTATCACAGTCCCTGTAACATCCAACATCACAGCACTACTGTGAGAGGGCACAAACACTGAGAGGGGGCATCTCTTTGAAAACGAAATAAAGTGTTGATTGAGTTAATGTTTGCATGTCAACTATTAAATAAAAATCAATATTGTTTTTGAAACTCAATACAGTATCACGAAATATAAATATTGTGATACTCGATATTTTCTTACACCCCTAGTTATCATACTATGATATAATCTGCTTGCAGCCGAGCTTGATGTTAAACCCTTGACTAGCTGAATAAATATTCCTGTAATATTCTGTATCTCCATTTCTAACACTGATATGTATTGTTTTCTTCAAGTTTATGAAATAACAGAAGTTGGACAAATGACCTCTGCATTCAAGTGGTATTTTTCAGATGAAGTGTTTTAAGTAAACTCCAACAAAACAATGGCTTCAAAGAGACTTTCTTACAGTATTGGAATTGAGGTAAGTCGTCCTCCTCTGTCTCCACTGAGCTGGACTGGTGCTCCTGAAGGAGCTGGGCACATTTTCGATTCTCCTGTTGCTCTGCGAGCTGCCCTGGTGCATTCCCTTCCTACATACGTTAAGGAGACAACAGGTGTAAACCAAACTGAAGCAAACATTTAAAGCCACACATTAGTACATATCTTGTTGCAGCTCGGGTGCGGCAGCACTGATGGAAAATGATTAATTACATTATCTTTAATGTTTGGGTTCCCTCCGTTCATCAAGAGCAGCTTCAGATTTTGATAACATCCCCACAGTGCAGCAATGTGAAGAGGAGTCAGGCCGTCTGATGACCTGGGAGAAAAACACAAGAAAACAACTTTACAAAACATTACATTATTGTTATGCTCAAAGAATTTTAGTAGTGTCTCGTGTCTATATTTTAACATATTTCCAAATAGAGGAGGCTATTAGAGACAATGTAAAGTTACTGCAGGCTTTATGTGGTGCAAAAAATCTGTGGAGGATTGCTCAAATCAACCTTCATATACACTGACAGATGCTGTGTTTATCAAAAGAACAGTAATCTCAAAAGCAATTTCAAATAAATGGGTTCTGTAGTTATACAGATAGAGGAAGAGGTGAAGAGGAAAATGATCTAACAAGGTGACATGGGGATTTTTCTTTCCACTGTGTTCTAACCATACCTGATATTGGGGTCCGCTCCATATTGCAGCAACATCTTCAGGCAGCGTGTGTTCTTCTCAGTCTCTTTGCCAGCAGCCAAGTGTAAGGCAGCCACCCCTTTACCACCCACCAGGTCGGGGCATGCACCTTGTGAAAGAAGCAGCAGCACAGATCTGCCCAGGAAGAAAGATCTGTTACAATCTGTAGTGCAGGATACAGACTTACTGTACTAAGAAAAGGTAGGATGTCCTGCAAAATGTTGTAGTTTGGATAAAAGGTGGATAAAAAAAGCATAATCACTTATACAATAGCTTCCTGTGTTTGACACAGAAACTTTAAAGACTCTAAACACAGTGGCTAATATGAGTAGGGATGCACCGATCAGACTTTTTCAGTCCCGATAGCGATACCTGGGCTTTGGGTATCGGCGGATACCGAGTACCGATCGGATCTATATGCCTCACTGTGTGGAAGTGACTGGGACTTTTATGTGCAAGGCAACAACAGGCTTGACTCAAACATTGCTTTCCTAACTTCATAAAACAAAATGTACCAAATCAATACATAGATATACATTAAGTGAATTGTTATTTATTATTAAAATAATAAATTGTACACCAACAGGGCTGCACTTTGGTGCAGTGGTTAGCATTGCCACCTCACAGCAAGAGGGTCGCAGGTTCAAGGTTCCCTTCTGTGTGGAGATTGCACCTTCTCCCCGTGTTAGCGTTGGTTCTCTCCGGGTTCTCCGGTTTCCTCCCGCAGTCCAAAGACATGCAGGTTAGGTTCATTGTTGACTCTAAATTGCCCGTAGGTGTGAATGTGAGCGTGTATGGTTGTCTGTCTCTATGTGTCAGCGCTGCGATAGTCTGGCGACCTGTCCAGGGTGTACCCCGCCTTCGCCCAGTGTCAGCTGGGATCAGCTCCAGTCCTGATAGGATAAGCGGTTACAGATAATGGATGGATATACACCAAAACTTGGCAAAAACAAAATCTTCAAAATGAATAGGAAATACAGTTCAAGTGTGAACCTTTTTAATGAAGCAACAAATTGGTCAAAACTTGACCAGGAATTTAAATTCCAGTACATAACGTATATTGTATATAAACATAGAATTGAATTTAATGTATCGACCCCATCGTCACCGATATCCAATCAAGTTATTTCAGTCAGTATCGGCCTGATATCCGATCAATGCATCCCTAAATAGTTACGGTAGGAGTATCACTATCAGGTGATTCAATACCTTATTTTAAATACTAGGCCCTGTATATTAAGTCATCATGTTTATCTGCAATTTGTAGATGATGTAGACAGATGACAAGTAAATCTGTAGTGAACAGGAAGTTTTATTTTTTCCTCAGGGTGCTTTATCTGTACAGCATAGGACAAGTTACCCTAGTTATTTATATTTATATATATTATATTATATTTATATTTAGAGCCTAACTAAGGTCTCACTGATGGCTGGTGCATCAGTGAAAAGCTTCAGTCATGTCAAATGGTAAAAATCTGAAAGATACTATACAAAAAAGATATTTTTGGGAGGTATATGGTTGAGGAAGAGTTGTGATAAGAGTTGTGATAAGGGTTGCATTAAGGGTTGTGATAAGAGTTGTGATAAGAGTTGTGATAAGGGTTGTGATAAGGGTTGCATTAAGGGTTGCATTAAGGGTTGTGATAAGGGTTGCATTAAGGGTTGCATTAAGGGTTGTGATAAGGGTTGTGATAAGAGTTGTGATAAGGGTTGCATTAAGGGTTGCATTAAGGGTTGTGATAAGGGTTGCATTAAGGGTTGCATTAAGGGTTGTGATAAGGGTTGCATTAAGGGTTGCATTAAGGGTTGTGATAAGGGTTGCATTAAGGGTTGCATTAAGGGTTGTGATAAGGGTTGCATTAAGGGTTGCATTAAGGGTTGTGATAAGGGTTGCATTAAGGGTTGCATTAAGGGTTGTGATAAGGGTTGCATTAAGGGTTGGTTATATACTTTTTAACTCCGGATGGATTTGTGGGTTGTAAATAAACTTGGGATGCTGTTCATATATTTAATTTGGGATGTAAATAAATCTGGGATAGTTTATATATTATATTATATCATCATTCTATGATATATGAGTTATTAGAGGAGAAGTGAGAAAGGGGTATAGGGAAATATAAGTTTTACTTCTACCTACTCCTTTTCGGACACTATTACTCTTGTTTTGTTTGTTATTATTTTGTATCTGTTTTTATTTTTTTTTATGTTCGAAATAAAGTCATTCATTCATTCATTCATGCATGCATGCATGCATTCATTCATGCATTCATGCATTCATGCTTTCATTCATTCATTCATGCATTCATTCATTCATTCATTCATTCATTCATTCATCATGTGGACATATCACACACAAACTGCTCTGTTTAAGGGAATCTGTGGTCACAAACAGGCCCCTAATGCTGATGGATTATTTAGAAACAATGCTAAAACAAAGATCATCAAACAGGAAAACATTTAAAACTCTGTGGGTTTGAGGACTTCAGAAAACAAACACTTAGCTAGGAAGGAAGGAAGCTCGCTTTACTTGCACTATGGTATCAGGAACATATGGTGCAAGATGTACTAACATGCATGTCAGAGCTGTCGCATGTCAACAAAAGGCATGTCCAGACACAACACAGAGGAAGAGGGCTACACATCACCTCGGGTCTCCATCCTTCACTGCTTTACACAGCTGACTCACGAGCCTCTCCGCCTTTCGATCCATGGCCAGCGTTATCCGTTCATATGTTATATTCCGTTCATATGTTATATTCCGTTCATATGTTATATTTGTTTATCATAGTTATCGAGGAACCAGCGCGACTGTTTTCATTGAAATTCCCTCCAAACTCACAAACACATCCTCCTTTCCGGCAGCAGGCGGAAGTCCCGCCCCTCGCTGTCTCTGATTGGACAATGCTTTCACTTCACCCAATCAGGTGAGACGTTAATTGAAAAAGGACATTTAACCTGTCAAAAGCCAGTTTCTGTATCAATTCAATTCAAACAACTTTATTAATCTCTTTAGGGGCAATTGGTTTGGAACAGCTTGTACATAAAAACATAAAAACATAGATAAAACATAGTGACACACAACAACATACTGTATATGTATGCATGAATGAATGAAAGACTTTATTTAGAACATAAAATAAATAAAAACAGATACAAAATAATAACAAACAAAACAAGAGTAATAGTGTCCGAAAAGGAGTAGGTAGAAGTAAAACTTATATTTGCCTACCCCTTTCTCACTTCTCCTCTAATAACTCATATATCATAGAATGATGATATAATATAATATATAAACTATCCCAGATTTATTTACATCCCAAATTAAATATATGAACAGCATCCCAAGTTTATTTACAACCCACAAATCCATCCGGGGTTAAAAAGTATATAACACAACCCTTATCACAACTCCTCCTCATCCATATTCCTCCCAAAAATATCTTTTTTGTATAGCTTTTTAAATTGATTTATATTTGTGCTCCGCTTCAACCCATCCAGGATTTGTGGAATGGGTTAGGTGCTAACCCATTCCACAAATCCACCCCACAGACTGAAATACACATACTCTTCTTTGTTGTACGAACACAATGCTTTTTAAAATTCAATTTCCTCTTAAATTATAACCCCCCTCCATGTAAGCTAAAAAAATATAAATAAGGACCCAAAACGATTACTGATGTAAATGAGACTAACTAATAAATAAACAGACTGAATAAGAACAACAGAAGGATCAGTCTAATAAAGAATAAAATGATCTGTGATGCTAAAAGGATAAAAACCCATAAGAAATATAAGATCTAAGTAGCATTCAATAATCTGATTGCAGAGGGGATAAACGATCTAGAATAGCGGTTAGTTTTACAAACCGGTAAACCTTAACGACGTCCTGATGGCAACAGAGAAAATTCACTAAAAAGCACATGACCAGAAGATGCTAAAATACTTTCCGCTTTACGGAGGATCTGTTGGTTACAAAAGGAATTCAAGTCTCTCTGTTGAACACCAATAATCTTAGAACAGATTTTAACAATCACTGTTGTACTTATCACATGTTCCTAATGTTTGAATAAAAGATGTGTGGTCTTTTGTTAAAGTAAGATTCCATCATTAAGTATCACAGCTTGACCTCAAAGCACCATTTTAGAAATCTATATTTAAATGTAGCCTAATTGTTATAGGCCTAAATCACATACTGGCTTTGTGATGACTTTGAAAGATCCATACTTTTGCATTAACTGATTAAGTTAAGTAAAGCTCAAATGTTTGCTACTTGGACTCTGCAAAGACATGCTTTATGTTCTGGGTTACATGCTATGTTTATTTTTATATTAATTATCCCACAATAAATGTTGAGTCTTGTGTGTTCATTGCATATTTTTTTTTAATAAAATTATGTTTCAGTAACAAGATACTGACAAGCCACTTAAAAACAATTAGCATAGGCTAATTGTTATAGAGGGTGACGAAAATGTGACTGGTTCTAACCTTTTACAATAAGCATTTTGTCTATCTGTATAGAGAAAGAGAGGCCTGGAAAGAGATAGGCCTACAATAATGACAATTACTCTGTTACGTTGTAGGACAATGATTCTCCCACAAAGAACAAATGAAAGCATGACATATTGAAACATTAAAAGAGTGTTTTTTTTTACATTTTTTTTTATCTAATATGAGAAAATTACTCCTTTATTCAAAATATATATATAAAAAATAATTACAACACCATTTTTTATAAAAAATAAACTCAATGGAGTGTTAAAAGTCATGGCTCTGATTGATTGATTTTTTACAACAAGGTTATCTGAACAAGATAAAAATGGCAGTGATCTCAAAGTTGTGCAACTATACAGCTCTTAAATTCCACAAAGAAAACACGATGAAAGGATTATTAATATTTCAATCAAAATGTCAGATAGCACAGTTATTCCAAGGTCAGGACCAGATGCCAAAGTCATCTCAGACAGAGCAGAGGGAGAGGAGGAGGAGGCCCATCAGGAGGACCAGCAGGCTGGGGTGGATGGATCCAGCGTGGCTGGGCTGCAGGGGTTCGGGTAGCTCGCAGTTCTCGTAGGGCTCCAGGCAGGCAGCGTAAGCCATGACGTGGGCAATGTAGTTCTGCTCCTGGACCCCGTGGAAAAGATGTGACATGGGACCTTTGGCGAAGATGGCTACATCCTCTATGCCATGGGTCTCTGATGAAAGAGGGACAGGAGCCTGCTGACGGTATTCCTTATCCGCTGAGGAAGAACGGGACAAAGGAGCATTATAGTAGCTATATCGGGGTTTTCTGGCACATAGACAAATAACAATATGACTATATGATCAAATCCAATACAGCTAAACTGAGTCAGATCTTTGACACAGTAACAACAACAAGGGAATATCATACGTTTTACTGTTGTATTCATTGCAGAATTGTATCTTTGCATTATGTTGTAAACGATCAGTCATAACATAAGGTAGACAGTTTTTACAGTATTGCACCAAGTTTTTGGACAGTATTTGACACTTCTTAATGATTATAGGATGATAATGTTATAGTATTTTACAGTATTTTATATTACATGTAGTGCTTATAATATAACAACAGTTATTGTGTTGGTATTTAAGAGTTATTCTGTTTTTATTTGTAGCTGGAAAAAAATATCTATGGCATCTGCTGTGATCCCTTCATACATCAAATGTTTTTGCAAATAATATAATATTTACAAAGCTCTTGCACAAACAATATCTGGCACATTTCGCATAGAGGAGACAACAGATACGGTGTGAAAGAACAGGTGTTACATTATAGAGTTGCTGTGCTTTCAAAAGAGCCAACATTGACTTGGAGCTATAACACATTTTTTTAATATGAGTGAGCAGGTGGTGGATCATCATCTTCATCGGGACATTCCTGTCACTCTACACCTAGATTCAGTTCTTCTTTGTGCCTCTATAGTAGGTATGCTCTTACACCACAAGATGGAGCTACTAAATCACTTTGTCTTCCTTAGAAGATTATCAATGCACACTTACATGAAATTGTTTCATTCATATCTGGGCGAGTTCCATTCCGGTATCCTGGTCCATTTCCATACACAGCAGTGGTGAAGTGCTTGTCGTCCTTAGCTAGTGAGCGAGACACCCCTGTAAATCACAGGACAAAAACAGGTTTGTTCAAAATCAGATGATATAACCTCCCTCAGCTCAGCTCTTATCAAATTCTAAGAGTGCATTTTACCGAAAACAGAGTTTCCTCTGCCGGAATATCCTCCATAGGCGAAGACGTGAGAGTGGTCAGCAGTGACCACAGACAGGGTGTCCAGCTCACTGGTGAGTTCAGCTGCTCGCCCGATCGCCCGATCAAACTCAACAGCCTCATTGAGAGCCATTTTGGCCTTCCCGGCATGGTGACCGTGGTCAATTCTTCCACTTAAAGTCCAAAAGGAAGCAATTGACTAATAAGCATCAGCAGAATATCTCATATTAGTAATTCAGAATTGCAAGTTGGTAAATAAGTACTACAAGCCACAACTAAAATGATATATCCTCTATGAAAGGTGAGGAATGTTTTGAAATAAAGAGTGTTTAACATTTAACAGTACATTTATGGTGGGAAGGCGACAGTTACACTGACAGTTTCAAGATGAAATGGTTGTTTGCTGTCTGGGAAATATGCATAGAAAACAATTAACACTTATCTTCCACAAAGAGGTAAAATCCCTTTGGGTTCTTGCTGAGAATCTTAATTGCTTTCTCCATCATCTCCGTAAGGGAGGGGTCCATGGACGGATCACGGTCCAACTCGTAGCGGCAGTCTTTGGGCTCAAAGAGACCTAAATGCAGAAACAACAAGCCTCAGATTGAAGAAATACATGCTCATTTTTTCTTTTAATACAGCTGACAGTGTTAGTGCCACGATATGATTAAATGTGCACAATGTGAGTTTTTCTGCAAAATAACAACTTGTGTTATGGCTCTAAATTGCAAAGCAATTGAGGCTGCAAAGAAGAAGATAATCTTATGATTTTTTTAATCAAGACCCTGTTTGATTCACCCTATTTCGCCAAGGACAGCTCAGGCAGTCATTTAAGCACCAAATATTTAGGTCAGCAGAAGATGTCTCATAGAAGTAGTGTACATCATAATAAAGCTGGGAACCTAAAGATTAATTTGTTCTAGTCATGAATCAGAAATAAACACAAATTCATTAATTAATTAATTAATTAAAATTAATTGTTCAAGTGTATAAGGGTTTAAAACATTATGATAGAAGTATATGATATCCATCCCCATGCTCTATGTCTCATGAGTTGATACCATTTGTTACACAGATTTGGTGCTAAATTTAATAATTTTTACCATTTGAGAATTGATTAAAATGATCAATAATCCCTCTAAAATACCACGTTAAGACATCAAGACCTTGAGGAACACCACAGAAAAAGCCATGCTGTGATTTGGTTTCAAAAACTTTTGACATTTTAAGATTTCTGCAGGAATTGCATTTTTCTGCGATTGGATGGTGAGCACTTCTGTTCTGGAAACTGCTCAGAAACCCCCTTATTGTCAACATAGATAGGAAAGCCATCCATCCTCTGAATGCTCTAGGTCTGTAGTTTGTTGATGTAAAGTTTCATGAGGCTGTGATTATCTTAGCGGTCACCACAGGTCATTTTATACAGTGAGGTCAAATTTTAAAAAATGGTCTCAATGCAATGAAATGATTACTATGGGGACTAACATCATCACATATAAATGCAATTGGGCTTATTGGATCCACAAGAGTCTCAGCTTTACAGTGATACCCAATTTATGTAATTCAAAGGCTGTTTAGAGACCCCATTATGCAGAAATATTCAAATACATCATTTTTAGAATAGGCGAAAATAACACAATTTTACTGCATGAAAAAAACTCCATGGTTTTTGCCCCAAACTGCATGTGATTATCATAAAGCAGGCATGTCTGTAAAGGGGAGACTCGTGGGTACCCATAGAACTCATTTTCATCCACATATCTTGAGGTCAGAGGTCAATGGACCCCACTGAAAATGACCATGCCAAAGATTGTCAAAATGGCAAAATAGTTCTTACCTATCAGGAAGTCTGTTTTTGCAGGATCGACTGCATCGAATTCAGATTTGTTCCAAACATATTTAGCATTCTGTAGGTAATGAATAAAAAACAATTTATTAGACGTTTTTGGAAGGGTGGTGGTGGGAGGGAGGAATCTTTTTTTAATAACTTATTTAAAAAAGATAAGTTGCAGCCAGAGGGACCATTTACCATTTTGTTCTTCAACCACTCCGTAACAAGGTTTTTTCCATCATCTCGGTCTCCTCTATACGCTGAATTCTCTGGATACTCTGGGTCTGCGACGTCTCTTGGAAACATGTACTGACGACCTCCACCAAGAATGACCTGGATCAAGAGACAGGGCGACAGTTTATATATATTTCATGCATTTTAAGCTTTTAGCAGATTCTCTAAACCAGAGTGGTGTCTGATGCCTACCACCCGTGTGCTGCCCCTATAGTTTACTCTGCAACAACCATCGTTTGGGATGCTAGTTTAGGCACGTTGTAGTGCAAGGATCACATCAAACATTGAATCCCATGTTGTCTGGTAATGATCAAATTGTGGTCTTATTAATAAAATTTTTATGAAGATGAATATTTAAAAAAACATTATACATCTACAGAGCCTTTAGAAAGGTGCTGAATAAAAGTATGGCTTTTCCTGAAATACATCTTCTGTGGAAGATATCAGATATTTGATTCCCACTTCTAACAAGGCTTCTGGGCCAATAGTATAACGACGTTGGTATCACATGGTCTCTCTGGGTCGTCAGTTAGTGTGGAAAAAACAGATAAACGGCTGATATTGACGGTAAGTGCCTGGCAACGACTTGTTGTGAAGTAAATGGACCTAAAAGCACCTTTAATATGGCTTCCTGATGATGACTGAGTTCATTTTGTCAAAGGAAATTCTCTGTCATCCAGGTTATAGACTTGCTGTTTGGTTTTTGTTGTTTTGTCAGGAGAGAGATTGTACATATAGCCACAGATATGACATCTATTGAGTCATGCTCTAGAAATACCATCATTTTTAAGACTTACATTTATCTCTGTGTTATAAACTAGCTGGTAAGCAATGTCATGGCAGCCATTATCGATCGCCTCAGCGGTGAGGTCGGAGTCAGAGTACCAGTTTCGGTTGGCAGTGTGAGCGTAGTTTGCACCAGGAGAGGCATGCTGCACTCTGGTTGTAGTCACAATTCCCACAGACTTTCCTGCAACACACAGAGAAGCTGTGATCAAACATGTTTTTTACTATAGACATGTATACCTATGAGACATTAAAGAAAGTTATGTAACACCAAAAACAAGATTGATATTTGCGTCAAACCATATTATAGACAGATATTATCCACGGCAGACGCAAAGTCATAGTCAAAGTAAATGTCCTTGACACATTAACAAGGACTCATCCAAACAGTATCAGAGCAGATGTATAAATGAAACCAGTATGAAGTAAAGCTGTGTGAACCTGAACCTATACCTGCTTGCTTTGCGCGGTGCAGAACTGATGAGACTTCGTTTCCTTTGACAGTACTACAGTTGTACCTTGGGCAGGCGGCAGAGACACCCAAGGTGCCGTAGTTGGCCTTCACACCACAACAGTAAGCCGTGGCTGTGCCAGCGCTGTCTGGCATCTGCTGGTCCACATTGTACGTCTGCAGGGGCCAAATAAATTCACACACATGCATGAAACCTACAGTAGGCAGAATGTTTTTGGCATCACTGGGCTTAAAATGTATAATAACCTTTCAGCATATTGTGATTCAAGTATTCTGATAGATAACTAGACTTCTGCTCCTCCTCATGGCTCTGTTTTCAGGCTATAAAAAATCCATCCTATGACAGGAGACTTTCCAGGTCATTTCAGAGAGAGAGCGTTCCTATTGGCTGATCTCCGGCTGGTGGGCGGTGCTCGGTATTTCCTTAACTGATCTCAACATGGCTGCCGGCCAGGTCACAAACTTTCTTATTTTACAGCTAAACAGTACACTACAAGATGTTTGAGGCAAGAAATAGGCATTACAGTAACAGAATATTGATTCATATTTGATCAGCGCTGCCTAGTTTGACTGTTTGGTCGGAATTCACAAGTGATTGACAGCTGCTCAGAGACAGCAGACTCCAGCTCGGCTCTGATGGCTGTTTTCCTCCGGTCTGTGAAATCTTGCAGATGCCATTGGGAACACCGGAGGCACATGATTACTTTCTGTCAGGATATAGTGACCGTTTTATAAAAATAACTTTTTGTAATGATATTTGCTCCAATTCTACCTACTGCTGCTTTAACATGAGCATTTATCATCTCAGGCGTTTAGCAGCATCCAATTACTTACACTGAGATTATATTCTTGGACTAGGTGGGCATGTACATGTACCCCATGTTCCAATCCACTAACTCTAATTAAAGTTATTTTACATGCCTAAGCTTCTCATCATAAATCACATCCACGGTGGACAAATGTTACCTTCTTATTATTCATGCTGACAACGCTGCTTGCATTTCAGATGGCATTGTCATTTCATGAAATTTGATGGAATTGTGTTGCAAGCCAAGAATCAGAGCCAAGACACATTGATGACTACTTGTGTGACCATGGCATGATTATAATGACTACCTCCAACCTCTAAATACAGTCTGTTCACATTTAAACTCAAATCTTTCTTCAACTTCAGCAGAACACATAAATATATTATTATTAGCTTGTTAGTGTGGTATAACGTACAGGCAGCTCAAACAATGTCTTTATTCTGAACAACACTGCTTCACATCCAATCATTCTGTAGTCGAAGTTGTTTTGTTGACTTCCAATCAAATTGTCAAATGTCGGTTTGGGTCAGGCGTACTCCTTGGCAACCCTTTTGTTAAGAGGTGGGTAATCACTTTGAAAATAAGAAAGAAAACTCGCGCTAACTGTGAAGAAAGGAATTAAAATTGTCCAACCTAGGTAAAAATGTGGGTTTAAAAATGATGATTGCCAGTGTTGGCATTACATCACAAGTTTAGTTATACAATAAAACAACATGAAGCATCATTGCTAAATACAATATGTGAGCTACTTCCTAAGAATTATTTGTGAGTTGCTTTAATGCACACGTCGCTCCATGATAATGTAATAAATATGTGGTGTTTTGCATAAATGACAAAGAAAATCCTAATTCTAGTGGTTGTTAGTAAGCATGGTTGAAGTACTGCTGCCGATCTTCCGAGAGTATAACATTCCTACAGTATGTAGCAGTCTGAATGTGTTGGTCACAGTGGGCTGACCTTAGACAGCGCCAGGTGAGGGAAGGTATCCATAACCAGACTGGTCTCCTCCCCAGAATGTCCCGCCAACTGGCCTTTGAGGATGCGGGCAGCGGTCACTGTCGATACCCCCATACCTGGAAGCAGGTGGAAACACACCTGAGTGTTAGATAACCTGGGCCAGGCAGACACAGGGCTGCCATTGTGCTCCGTTAACCTCATAAGGCTCAGCTGATGTGAGAGTTTAAAAGGTGGTGAAAGACATCTGAGTTATTTATCATAAAGTGGTGGTTAGGAACTACATTTACCGAAACAAATTACCTATCTTTCCTCTGGGTCTGTTTCCCATGAGGCCATTCAGTTGATTAAGTTGACCATTAGATTAAAGATGCCTTTGAAAATCTCAAATATACTGTATTTCAACATAAATCAGAGTTAAATTACTGCCCGTAGCCAAAGTTTCAGGTCAAATATGTCATTCTTCCTTATAGTATTGATACACGTCATTAACGTTGTTCTCATAAACATGTCACTACGGGGTAATTAAATGTTACTGATCAATCCCAAACACTGATAACATCTTCATTGCGTTGCTATCAGCAGGTATGTGGGTTGGGGGTAGTTGGAGGCAGCTGTAACCATAAATCCATTGATCTATAAATGTTTAATTTGTGCAGTGGAGTGTCCAGATACTGTTACTGGATCATGTAGTTAACAGAATGTGGTGAACAGCGTTTTATCTGTGTGTTTAGTCCCAGGTTAAGGCTAATGTTTAAATATGTTGTTTGGCTTCTTTACACAGGATTCACTGTTTATTTTTCTTCTTTTTACCTAAATATAGGGGGAAAAGTTCACTTTGCTCCATTTTTGTGAGTAATTGTTCAGTTTACATTCACTCAGCGTAATCTGATTTTACCAGTTTAGAGATATTAGTGTTAATGGGAGTTGAAACTAATTTAATAAGCGACCAGTTTCTAAAACTTTAGCTATACATGGGGCTTTTTTTTAACTTGTTGCAGTGGTATACATTTCTTTGGTGCTCAGATCAGTTAAGGACACAATGTGGAAATGGCTTGGCTACACATGCAGTGTAGACTGTGGTTGAGCCTCAGTTTATTTTGGCTTTTCCAAGCAGTAATAACTGCTGGTGATCAAATGTCAACATTCATCTCCTTCTACCCGTAAACCCATGCTTTTTGGGGTCACATTTGGTCTGCATTGCATTTTCTCTCTCTCTCTCTCTCTTGGTGAACTACACCACAATAATGACGAGACTCACACTTTCCAGCTATAATGGCTTCTTCAAATCAAAGACACCTCTTTAATGGTGGGAAAAGCTGCTTTTTCATCATACTCACCGTCCCCCAGGAAGAGGATGATGTTCTTCGCTTGGTGAATATTAGGTTGATTATTCAAGGCAGTGTAAAGAGCCTGCCTCCCTTTGTTGTTCCAGTAGCTGGCCTGGAGCTCTTCGTCTATAAGCAAGAAAAATACAATATGATGATGTCACCCACAATCAGAAGGGTCTTAATTAAACGTGCTTTTACATTTTAAATCTATATTTGCCATCCAGGTGATGCTTTTATTTAGTGTGACTTGCAATAACAGGTGTATAAACACCAATTCTTACATCACTGCCATTTGAAATAAGAAATACAATGAGCAAAGTCATTACGGACACACAATAACCTCATGACACTGGAATAGTTATACAAGACAAAGAAGCTGAATGAGAGATAAGAGCAAAGGCTGATTATGTGACCGTGCTAAGTCACTGCGAGTTTTTTTAAACACTCTGTTATGTATAAAAATGGTTGTAACAATTGACTATTATTATTGTTTTTGCATGTAAACTTTTTTCTTTCTTGAATTGAAAGTTGATATGTGTACTGTAAAAAGGTACGTCTTTGTTTTGTCCTTGAAATCAAGTTGTAAAAGTTCAACTTGAATTCTGAAAGAAAGCATTCTTAGTCTATTTTTGTCTAACAGCAGCAGTATGTAACAGATCCTTACCTGAAGCAGACAAAGTCCATGGCACTGAAATAAAAATCAATAATCCAGTGAAAATGAGTTTATGTCCGCTGGCCATGGCGCTGACTGTATGTGGATTAAAAGAAAGTAGAGTGCTTGTCCTTTATAGCTGCAGGCAAGGAGCAAAGGGCACATGGAGGAACCTTTCAACATGAGACACAAAACACTCTATTTGTTTGACAGCGCAATGAATGCAAGATGATGTCCATGAGGTTTAATAATCATTGATCTTAACTGTGATCTAATCGGCCCATTATCTATTTTTATTTTTGTGTTTATTAGTTCAGCTAAAGTACAAACACAGCTGTAACACACAACACTTTATGATGAATGTTAAACAGAAGCAGCTTTACTCAATATTGTCTTATAGCCACCATCAATCATCAGGTAATGATGATGATGATTACAGTGTTTTATGGCACAATATTATTATCGTTTTACAATATACAGCTCATATTTACGTGTAGGCCAGAGGCCAGAATTCAACCAACTACTGCTTCATTAAAACACTTTTCTAACAGAAAGACCATTTATTTGAATTTGTGGCAGAAATAATTGGTAACATGTGAGTCTGTGTGTGTACAGGTGGTCGGGTCGGAGTTTATATCCGTCTGTGGGATGCTTTTCAGCAGTGTGGTTAAACAATCCTCAGCAGTTTTACTCTGATGGGCCTTGTGGTTCAGACAGACCGTCACAAGGTCACGTAGTATTTTGTCAGCATCAACATTTGGACATATTACAGCCATAGACAAGAAGTTGACGTAGGCACTGTGACGTTACACATTGGTTTGTGGACTGCCATTCTGAAGCCGCCTTGACTTTGTCATTTTGGCCGTCGCTATCTTGTTTTTTTGCAACCATTTGACTCTAAATGGGACCATAATTTACTAAATGAACTTCATGCTGTATTGAAGAAGACTTTAAACTAGCGATTGAGACCATAAACTCATGTTTACAATGTTTACTGAGGTAATAAATCAAGTGAGTAGAATCCACAAAAAAATTTAAGTAAATGACAATGAGCACGAGATGGACACAGCTTTCCACGGAAAAGACCTTGAGTTTCTCCAAAAGGTCAATGCCATGGAATTTGCTTAACTGGGAATGTTTTCACTACTGTTGTGACAGTGTGGCATTGTAAGAGAAAGGTCGTTTCTACGAGCTGTGAGATTGAAGCATAGATGTATAATAAGGCCTGTGACTCTTTCTATGTTCAGAGTGTTTCTGACAGATGGTGACAAAAGGTTCTGCAGCACAGCCGGTATAAGAAAAGAAAAGCATTTTTTGAACATTAAAGCATGTAAACATGTTCTAGTACAAACCCAAAATACAAGTATGCACCTGAAAATAAGCATAATAGGTCCTTTCTAAATATTTCTTGCGTTAGAAATCAGCAAACCCTTTCCAGAAAATGTCCCAAATATCAGTTACTTTCTAATAAAATAAAGTGTTACCTAAAACAATTGCTATCAAATAAATTGGAGAAAGGACTCACCAAGAAAAAGTGTTTTTTTGTCATCCTTATTTAAGTAACATTTGCAAAAACACAGTATAAAAATACAAAATATTTGCTTACAAAATACATTCATGTACAATCCAAACAGATTACATATCAAGTGATCTGACAGAAAGCAGATTTACTATTTGGAACCAATGAGGTCAAGATACAAACTTGATAAAAAAAAAAACAAAAAAAAAACTTAAAAGCTACATATTTTTCACTCCTGAAAGAGGTACAGCATCTTTATGAATACTCGTAAGGTCGGTTGGTGTCGCAGCTTGGCATTGGCACGATGGCTCGTTCACGTTACTGTCATAGTCATTTATTCCATCTGGACAATGACGGTCATGTTCATCAACAGCTGTGTGTAGAGCTGAACAGTGAGCCCTCAGCCTGCTTGCTTATTTCAAGTTATTCTGGTTGAAGCCTCAGATTAATGTGTAAATAGTAAATACAGCTCCTTGCAAATGTTTAATAGCTCTGAGCGAGCAGAGTTCTGATAACAGAGTTTGTATTGAACTTTGGAAAAAGAGTACAAAAATCAAACTAACTACTGAAAGAACTAGTTAGTGCAAATTAGTAGTCATGTTGCAAGTACAGGTTGTAAATAGTCCTTATGAAGTAAATACAGATGGCTCTACAATGGCAACAGTTGCATGGAGTGTTTCTTAAAGAGCTGCTTGCGTGTGAATTAATGTTTGCATATTTGTCTGCGTTCTAGCCTGCCTGTTTGTTAGTTTGTATTTGAATAACAGCGACTACATGCATGTTTAAGCCTGCATTTTGGATGCACTCTAGGTTACAAGCTCATGTGAATATACACCAGGATGTATGCGAGTATTTCTGTTAACACAAAGGCTACAGTACTGTATATTTTTCCCTGCGTTCTGACTTCGCCAGCCTGTGTGCATACAGTGATTGTGTGTGCTCTATACTCTATGAATGTTTAGTGCATTTATTGCTGCATGCATACAATGTATTTATGTAAGTGTGTGTGTGTTGATGTGTTTGGGGTCATCTGAGGAACCAGAGGAGGCTAAGCAGGCCAAACAGGAGGCTCGGGGTTGTGTTCGCACACCCGCTCGAGGGGCGGCTGTGGGGGTGAGGAGGGCAGTTCGTGTAGGGCTCTAAGCAGCCAGCGTAGGCCATGACATGGGCCACGTAGTTCTGCTCTTTCACCCCGTGGAACAAGTGAGCCATCGGGCCTTTGGCGTAGATGGCCACATCCTCCCCGCCGTGCGTCTCGGCATCCAAAGGGACGGCAGCCTGCTGCATGTACTCCTCATCGTCTACAGGAGAGAAATGTGAGTAGAATGTAACCAAGCACTGTATTATTAGGCAACTCTCTGCTTGGATCATTAACTGTACAATACAAAGCTTCTATAGACTATGTCACCATAAATGAACCATGATGCCAGTCAAGATTAACTGCACTCTTCACTGTGACTGTGTAGAAATGTCACCGTTTGCTCGCAGCACCGGATTCCCTTTGTTTGTCAATTCAAATACTGAACGTTCACTAAAGAGAGCACCTACGCCCAGCGTTAAGATTACATTCTCCTCATACAGTAGATGTTTTTTGTGGGTGTTGCCCATAAAATGGTGTTTGGAAAATCTTCTGTAATTTACCTAATTACATTTAATTACAACATTTTCAACACCCAGAGGATAACTTAAATCATTTTGATGAAATTACAGAAGTTTTCACATCCACATCGTGGACAATAAAGTTTCTAACTAACTAACTAATGTTGGAAATATATCATGATAAAACTGTTGTTGTGTAACAAACTTAATTATGTTGTGAGTTTAGCGAGTTTAGTGTTAAATACTAGGCTTAGACTGTCTACAGATAATTGACTAATGTAAGACGGGGCAAGAATGATCACCTGGATTATCTCGTGATGGAATGTTGAGTGGGCCTGTACAAAGAGCAGTTGCAAGGTCAAAAGGGCATTGGGGGTAAAACCGGAAGGGGGAAGGGACAGGATGTTCGTGCAGACCCAAGGTTGTAAAAGATGGAGTCAGACATAGGATGGAAAAGTATTGGTTCTGCTAAAAGCCTGACCCCTCCCCCAGGGTGAGCCTGCTGTGTATAAAGTTAAATGTATAGCAGAGATCGGGGTTCATTCTCTGCGAACTGACAACCGTGTTGCATGGTATCAGGGACACATTGATGAATCCAGAACTTCTGTAATAACTCTGTGCAACTTTGATGAGTATATCTTCGGAATAAATTGATACTGATTATGCTTTAAACTTACTTGTATTTGTTTATGATTTACTCTGAGCTTGCAGCTGCTTAGAAGATAAACCAACACGCATGAAGGTGACGACTCCCTGAGGGGAATTCCTTCAAATTGGTGACCCCGACGTGATCTTCAGAAAGAGTGACGCGAGCCAGAGACTGGACGACTCAGTGAGAGAGAGAATAAGGGATCCCTGACTACAAGGCAAAAGGTAAGCAGAACCTGTTAAATCAAATCTGCATATTGGCATAGGCTCTAAATTTAATCTCTCTTGCTGAGTAAGACACATCTCTGTTTATTTAAAAACATCAAGTTGCATAGTTAAAAGGATCTGGGATCCTAAAGGATCTGGGATCCGCTAATGATCTGGGATCTTAGTTAATAAGGATCTGGGATCCGCTAATGATCTGGGATCTTAGTTAAAAAGGATCTGGGATCCGCTAATGATCTGGGATCTTAGTTAAAAAGGATCTGGGATCCGTACTGTGGTGTTTGGAACACTAATAAACTGTATTGATAGTGTACATCAGAGGAAATTTAAAACTGCCTCAGATACCGGGCCAGCACCGCTGACGGGAGACCGTTAGTAGAAGCTTGTGTTGGTGGGATCTGTGGTGGGGGCATAACGACCCAATTACTCTGATATCACTACTGTTTGAAAACTAAAAGGAGGGAAGTTGCCCTTTTAGTAACGTCTGGGACGTTAGAAAAGCGTTTGGAACGCTGCGCTTGGAGCGCTAGAGTAGTGCGCTTGGAGCGCTAGTTTAGTAACGTCTGGGACGTTAGAGTTTAGTAAAAATAGCGCTTGGAGCGCCTGTATGAGTGTACATTAATAACTAGTATTCAGAGGAAAATTAAAACTGCCTCAGATACCGGGCCAGCACCGCTGACGGGAGACCGTTAGTAGAAGCTTGTGTTGGTGGGATCTGTGGTGGGGGCATAACGACCCATTTACTCTGAATCTAGTTACTGTCATAAACTGAATAAACCTGTGTGAAGTAGTACTGGACAGAATGGACGGAGAATTTGACAAAGATTGGGAGGAGAAAGGCGGTTGTAACAAAAGTGGGTTAACCTTCGGCCAACAGTGGGCGAAAGTAAGGACAAATGTGATATGCACCTTTGACCCAAGGAAAAGGGCAGAACGAACTAGGGATTTGGATGACTGGTTCAAAGGAATGATAGAAAAAGAGGAGTTTCCCAAAGAGGACTCTAAGGCAGCTGTTACCCTGACAGTTCGAAAGACCATATCAAAGCAGCAAGACGATTTGGCTGAAAGTAGAAAACAATTGAAAAACAGCAACATGTTCACACGAGCAAAAGCAAAAAAAATTAGTAGAACAAAAGGCCAAAGCTCTGGCCAAGGTTAATGGTGTGTATCTGGCCTCAGTGACTGAATTAGGCCATCAGTGGTCTTCAAAAAAGGAAAAACAACAGCCTAAGACAGAGAGTACTCTGTACCCTAAACTAGGTGATTATCCTGACCCATTCCCCGATCCTCCCCCCATGCCACAACATCAAATGATAATGAGAGAAACACCAACTACACCTCCCCCATATGTTGACAAAGACTTCCCTCCCCCACTCCCTCCCCCAGAGACTGATGAACCCGACCCTCCAAAACCTATCGTGACTATCCAAATGCCTCTGTTCAAAGTAAACGGGGGCAGACTATGGTTAGAAGAAGATCCCCAAGACACAAGAAGTAGAGAAGATTTAGAAAGAAGGACCCGGCTCCTAGAAATAGGCCTGCTAGGGTTAAACAGAGTGGGAAATCAGCCTGGGGTTGTGGATCTAATGGGGGAGACAATCTCAGAACAGAACTTAACATCTCCCATATCACCACTGATGGTCGTCCCCCCAAGCAAATCCTCTGACCCTAAGGGTAGGCGGGTAGATGAAGAAGAAACTGAGCAGGGGAAAAGAAGAAGAAAGGAAGAGAAGGATGAAAAGAAACGTAACGAGAAGGAGGAGGATAGAATGTGGGAGGAAATAAGAAGAAGAAGGATAGCGGAAGAAAGAGAATTACAACAAGACTTAGAAGAAGCATGCGGGAAAGACGAGCATAGTGACGGTGGTGACTCATCTGACACTATGAGTCTGTGTATGAGGACAAGACCCCTGTATACGTCCAGCAGGGAGAGGGAGAGATCGATGAGGCAGGATGAAAGAGAGAGGTCAAGGAGGGAAGATGACAGAGAAAGGGAAGATGGTAAGGAACAGTTTCATTGGCAAAGGTCTGGGGAAAAACCACAACTGTATGAGAGAGGAAATAATGGTAATGACGAACCTGGTATACTGTCTGGACGATTTACTGCCCAATTAGACACCGATGGTGGGCCATTACATGGGTATGAATTGAGAAAAAGAGGACCAGATAATAAAGTAATGAAGAAATCCGCACAACATATGCTCCCAATAGTCCAGGGTACAGGTGGCCCTAGATATCAGCCATTTGGGGCTGGAGATAAAGGGGCTATTTTGGCTTTAATGCCCGAACTAACAGAAGGAGGAGGAGCATGGTTAAGAGCATTGGACGCGCAGACTCGGGGTGTGGAACTCTCTATGGGAGATGTGAGAGCACTTATGGGCGGGGGAGGAGTGTCAACATGGGTTCAAAGAGAATTAGAGGAAGAAGCAAACACCACTCGAGTGAATGATGACAGACCCTGGGCAAGCTATGCCACTCCTTTAGGGGACAGTATAAGGGCAAAATATCCCATACCTGCAGGAAAATTACATAGCTTGGTCTTCAAAATAAAGCCAGACGAATCCGGAAGACAA
Source organism: Sebastes umbrosus (assembly GCF_015220745.1). NCBI lineage: Eukaryota > Metazoa > Chordata > Actinopteri > Perciformes > Sebastidae > Sebastes > Sebastes umbrosus. The sequence continues at coordinate 3,091,778 of NC_051273.1, read as the reverse complement.
TATCTAAATAGGTGTAGAAAAGAATGGGCAGATGCATCTGGACATAATCCAGATAAAGTAAATCACCAACACCCATTCAGGGCTGCAGTCCTAAAGTATGCACCCCACGGAGTGAAAGACGCTATGGATAATAATCCCGATATGCATGGGGCTGATGTGGGGAAATGGGAAACACACTTCCTACATCATTGGAGCAAACATGAGGATAAGAAAGATAGTGAGATGGGGGAAATGAGGGAAATAGTGGCACAATTAGCGAAACTACAGTTAGCATCAGCTAGGGACAGTGCTACAGAGGATAAGAAGAACAAAAAACAGAAACAAATGGTGCAAACACCTGCACCTATCCCACCTCCCGCACCTGCCCCACTTCCAGTTTCACCATATCCGCAATATTACGCACCCCAGCAGTATGGCCCCCCACCACCTGCCCCGTTTCAATATGCACCTTATCAGAACAGACAGGGACAGAATAGAGGAAGAGGAAGGGGGGGAGGACGAGGAAGAGGAAGAGGAGGACCCCATGGAGGAGGAGGTTGCTTCCTATGTGGAAGCCTGGATCATTGGGCAAGAGAATGTCCCAGCAACAACCAGCAGCAGAGTCAGGGTGGGCCACCCCCACCCCCACCCCCACCCCCACAGGCTCCCAACCAGCAGTACGCACCAGTTCAGGCTTCCCTCTATCAACAGCCCCCACCCTGGGGACTATAGGGAAGCCTAGAAAGCAGAAAAGAGCAGGGATTGGCCGAACCTTGCTTACAATTAACAGTGAACGGAAAAAGAAGATGGTTCATGGTGGATACCGGAGCCCGGTATTCAACCATGGCAGAACCACAGTGCCAACTATCCTCTCACTATGTGTCTGTTTTAGGGTTTTCCGGCCAGGAACAACAGTTACCTTTTACGGTACCCCTCACTGTTAAAAATGGAACTCAGAGTTTGATGCATTCTTTTTTATATGCACCAGAATGTCCTAGAGATCTTTTGGGAAGAGATGTGCTGGCTGCACTGGGAGCTTCAGTACATTGTTCCAAGGAAGGAATATCAGTGGAATTCCCGAATGGACAAATAGTACACTGTTCCGGGTCAGCAGGGAAAACACATCAAATGATGTTAAAAGAACTATCAGACCCACAGAACATAGAACCCATGGCTGAGATATATTGGGTTCTCTTGGATGACCCAAACCCTCTACTGGTCTTTTATCTACAGTGGCAACCATGGATTCGAGCCCTTCATCCCTATCTCCCCGTTCCTGATCCTCCCCACTGCACACTAAATTATGACAGGGAAAGTAACTTACAATATCAAGATGAGTTTCAACAGCAGTTAGCTGATAAAGAATGGTGTTTACAGGTGACAGACATTATAATAGGACCACAAGGGGTGGCCGCTGTAGTGTCTCTAACCCCAGAGCAAACGGAATGGTACCGTCTTTCAGATTATGCTGTTCCCCATATCTCATTAGCATTAGCTCCAAAACATCAAGCAAAAGACTTAGGAAATATGTGTAAAGAAGCAGGGCACCTCACCGGATGGGAGGAAACCACATTAAAGGGAGTATGGGTGGCTGACCAGGGAAGACATTACAAAATATCATATTTTGGGACCGTAAGGGGAAGATGTGAGAATGTCTCGTTGCAGCGTCATCACGGATGTGAAATGACCGATGGGGAAGGAGCTACTTCCATGTTGGCTACTCTCCCTTCCTCTTTGTGGTCTACAGGACCATTCGATGTGGGGAGATGCAATATGGAACCAGTGACCTTTGAAATGAACTCATACTGTCCCATTTGGAAACCACAATACAAACATAAAGTAGAAGCAGCAAAAGGGATCTCTCCTACCATTAAGGGCCTAATAAAAGCAGGGGTGTTAAGAAAATCGTATTCACAGTGGAATACGCCCATCCTGCCGGTAATAAAGCCCTCTGGATCGTATCGAATGGCTCATGACCTTAGAGTCATAAACAAGGAGGTGTTGACTCAAGTCACACCAGTGCCCAACCCCCACTCTGCTCTCTCAATGCTCACTCCGGCTCACACCTTCTTTACGTGTATAGATCTGGCTAATGCTTTTTTCTGTCTACCATTAGCAGAACATTTACAGGATATTTTTTCATTTACCTATGAGGGACAAAGATTAACCTATAATGTCTTACCACAGGGGTTTATCCTCTCACCCTCTATTTTTAATGAAACATTGAGACAACACTTAAAAGGGTTGGAACTCCCAGAAGGATGTTTTATTGTACAGTATGTTGACGACTTGCTGGTGGCAGCACCCTCGGCCGAGGTGTGTCTATCCTTAACGCATGTGTTGTTATTAAGACTACATAGTTGTGGCTATAAGGTCTCTAAAGAAAAACTCCAGTGTTGCAGAGCGCAGGTATCATTCTTGGGAAGAATGATTACAGCTAAAGGCACTGCTATGTCACCTGCACACAGAGAGTCGATTTTGCATCACCCAAAACCACGAACGGTGAAGGAAATGTTATCATTTCTAGGTCTAACTGGTTATTCCAGACAGTACATTCCTAACTATGCAGGAGACACACAGTTACTAAGACAAATGGTAACTATGGCTGGGATGAGGAATTTTACTGCAGAACTGGAATGGTCGCAAGAAGGGGAGGAGGGGTTCATCAGACTGAAACAAGAGATGGCTGAGGCGGCTGCTTTAGCCCTCCCTGATTACTCCCAGCCCTTTCATCTTGACGTTTCGGAACAGCTCTCCACAGCACATGGTGTTCTATTTCAGAAGCAAAGAGGGGACAGGAAAGTACTCTATTACTGCAGTATTTTACTGGACACACCAGAGCAGAGAGCTAGTCCCTGTGTAAGATATGCAGCTGCACTGGCTAAAATAGTGGAGAAAGTGGGTCATATCGTCATGCACCACCCACTCCAAATTCTCACTTCCCATAGTACTGTAGCCTACGTTACATCAGCGTGTTTCACTCTCACTCCATTGCGACAAACCAAGATCTTACAGATATTATCAAAACCACATGTTTCCTTTGTACACGAAGGCTGTAACATGGCAGACAATATGGTTGAAGGGGGGGGAGAAAAACATTTATGTGCTGAAAAATCCGAACCTTTTGTGAAATTGAGACCAGGACTCGACGCTTTACCGCTAACCAATCCTGATCTTAGCCTTTTCACTGACGGCTGCTGTTTCAGGCACCCTACAGAGGGACTTAAAGCTGGATATGCTGTTGTATCCTGTACTGACGACGGTGCAAATCCTGTAACCATGTCATCTGCCCCACTTGAGGGCAAACAATCAGCTCAAGCTGCTGAGCTAACTGCCATGATATGTGCTCTTAGATTGGCCGAGGGTAAAACTGTCAATATTTTTACAGATTCAGCTTATGTATGTAACGCAATACACAGGGATATGTCAGGTTGGGTCCAGGCAGGATTCAAAACAAGCGGAAATAAATCTATGGCTCATGAAGGACTCATGAAAGACTTATTGGCTGCTGTCCACCTTCCGGAGAAGGTGGCTGTGGTAAAGGTAAAAGGACACTCACAGGGTAGTGATCCAGAGAGCATTGGGAATAACGCTGCCGATGAAGCAGCAAAGGCTGCTGCAGGGTATGTCGCTGAATGCATAATGTTATTAGCTGAAAACATAGGAAGTTTTATAGATGATGTACAAAAAGCTCAGGAGGACGCTCCCGAGCATGAGAAAAAATCCTGGGAAGACGCAGGTGCCTCTGATTGTTTCACTGGCTTATGGCAGAAGAATGGGAAAACTGTCATGCCCGAGGGATGGATCCCGTCAATGTTGAAACAGACTCATGGTTTATGCCACGCAGGAGTAGCAATAATGATGTTCGCATTGGATGCATGGTGGTTCCCTCAAAAGAGGAAAGTTGTGGTGGATTTTGTACAACAGTGTGCTGTTTGTCAGGCGTGTAACATAAGACCCACGGACAAGCCTCCAGTGGGCACATATCCGAAACCACAGGGTCCGGGGGAACAAGTGATTATGGATTTCACTGACATGGGTGTCCGGGCTGGGGGGAAAAGGTTTCTCTTGGTAATTGTAGATGCCTTTTCCAGGTGGATTGAGGCCTATCCCACTGGAAAAGAGGACGCGAAATCAGTCATAAAATGCCTGGTTAACGATTATATACCAAAACATGGTTTTCCAAAACTAATCAGATCCGATAATGGTTCTCATTTCAAAAACAAAGACCTAAGGACGGTGGAAACGGTCTTAGGTCTTCAACATAAGTTTGGCTCAGTGTACCACCCAGAATCGCAAGGCAAAGTTGAACGGGCTAATCGGACTATAAAGGGTAAACTATTGAAAGTCTGTAAAACCACGGGGATGTCCTGGCCAGATGCTTTGCCTATTGTGCTCCTGGCCATCAGATCCTCTGTAAACACCTCTACAGGTTTGACTCCCTTTGAACTAACCTGTGGCAGACCATTTCCCGGTCCTTCGCATCCTTTTTGTGTACTTCCTGCTGTTGGTTACCGCCCGTATTATCAGTCGGTTAATGCTATTGTATCAGCTTTTTCTTGTCCAGGTGCCCCCCATCCTGATCCTCCCGTGTTGAAAACCACCCCAGCGGGTCCACCGGAACACCTTTGGTTGAAGGTGTTAAAGAGGAAGTGGTCGGAGCCACGGTGGACGGGTCCACACCAAGTGACCGCACGAACAACAACAGCAGTCCAACTCAAAGGGAAAGGTGGCGTATGGTGGCACTTAACCCAGTGCAGCTCAACAAAAAATCCACCGCCAAAGGCAGATCTGATCAGCGGAGGAGTGGACGAGCCAACTACACCACCAGATGAACCGGACAAAGGATCAGCACCAGGGGTAGATGCAAGCATCTCTGCAGGGACACCAGAACCGGACAAAGGATCAGCACCAGGGGTAGATGCAAGCATCTCTGCAGGGACACCAGAGAAGAACACAGAAGAAGACACGGGAACAGTAAAAGCGTGACTATAAAACTCTCTTTTCCGATTTTAAATCTCGATGTCGCCAGACGGGCAAGTCAACTGTATTTTCTTTGTCTATTTTGGTAATAACGTTGGTGAGGATTCATCTTATGTTATACATTCTATATCTGTATGCTTAAAAAGAGCTGTATGAGACACAAATCAGGGAAAGAAGGTTTCAAGGTCTTGCCGGTTTTACAGTTAAAACACGGCTTACAAGTAAAGAAAAGGTGACTCAATAGAAGATTTATATGCTTTATGTTATTTTACTTCTTGCCTTATACATTGCTTTAACGATATTTTACTTTTTGTGCATGTATCCAGAGGAAGAGGGAGAAATATTAGGGATAACATGGGATGGATAAATAAGGCGCTAGTGGTACTGGGATCAGTGCTACTGGTGAGCCTTATCCTTCTCTTTTTAGATTTCTTACCACGACAAAAAACTAAACATGCTCCAGGTCCAACCAGTCCACCGACTAACTCAACACCTGACAACTACACACAAGCGTTCAACAGCTTCACACAGAAACAGGTCCATAATAGACTAAAACGATCAACACACTGTCCGCCTGCCAGGGTACAATTAAATTACACCGTGGGAAGTAACACTAGCTTTCAGGTACAGGGGTTACTCAACATAGAGTTCCATGATCATGACTCAGAGGACGAGGTGGTAGATGATAACTCTGTGTAAAAAAACTGTAACACTGTATATAGTATAATACTGATGAATGCCTCATGAGAATATATTTCTAGGACAGAAGTGAACTTGGACAAGTTCAAAAGAGGAATTGTTGGAAATATATCATGATAAAACTGTTGTTGTGTAACAAACTTAATTATGTTGTGAGTTTAGCGAGTTTAGTGTTAAATACTAGGCTTAGACTGTCTACAGATAATTGACTAATGTAAGACGGGGCAAGAATGATCACCTGGATTATCTCGTGATGGAATGTTGAGTGGGCCTGTACAAAGAGCAGTTGCAAGGTCAAAAGGGCATTGGGGGTAAAACCGGAAGGGGGAAGGGACAGGATGTTCGTGCAGACCCAAGGTTGTAAAAGATGGAGTCAGACATAGGATGGAAAAGTATTGGTTCTGCTAAAAGCCTGACCCCTCCCCCAGGGTGAGCCTGCTGTGTATAAAGTTAAATGTATAGCAGAGATCGGGGTTCATTCTCTGCGAACTGACAACCGTGTTGCATGGTATCAGGGACACATTGATGAATCCAGAACTTCTGTAATAACTCTGTGCAACTTTGATGAGTATATCTTCGGAATAAATTGATACTGATTATGCTTTAAACTTACTTGTATTTGTTTATGATTTACTCTGAGCTTGCAGCTGCTTAGAAGATAAACCAACACGCATGAAGGTGACGACTCCCTGAGGGGAATTCCTTCACTAACTAAGTAACTAACTTTGCTGCCTGAACTTTCTAAAGTGTACTGACATATTCCATAACTTTTTCCTCCCAGAATTCAAACATATAAAACTGTTAACCAAGTAAGATACTAAAGTGTTCTTGAAGTCATGATAGAAAAAGAGTGTAGTCTTTAGTGCGCTCTAGATAAGGGTCCTCTTTGCCGTTTTGTAGACTGATTGTTATCTTGTAACCTTTGGCTAATCATACCTCTACGTCTCTAAAAAAAATGTTGCAATAGTGTTTTGGCCTCATAGTCTTCATCAGAATATAGATGCTGACAGTGCTTCATATTTCTCCAGATGGATACATAAAGTTTTAGAAAGAATCCCTCACTTGTAATTGCATGTTTACTTAAGGTGCCAGAGTGTGCACTTTTCAGACACAACTACTGGTTCCAAAAACATTCAGAAACACAAAATTGGGGGTTTCAAAAGGTAATTCATCCCTGAATAGAGGTATTTCCACCTTCAAGTATACACACTCATGCAATGACTAAAGTGAATGGTGCAGAACAAGAGGAGGAGGAACTGGATCATTGCTGTCCAGTGTTCCACAAAGAAATACAAATAGCCTTTTTTTAGTACGGTTACATGCACACAATGAGGCCTGTGCAGGGAACAGAGCAGAAGACAGCACAGCAAATGCCACAAACATCATATTTCATCTTTGCTTTCCAAAGGAAAACGCAGGCATGAGTCAGCCGTAACCACATAAGTTCTCGCTGTCTGTACGCACATCAGCACAGACGAGTGTCACATCTGAAAGACATTAGTTTGTGCTTACAGTAATCCACCATTGTGATATTCCCTCTGGTTCCATTTATATGGACATAACCGGGGCCGTTGGCGTACAGGATGCTGGTGAAAGGCATTTTGTCATCGGCTTTCTTTGGTGCCAGACCTGAATGAAAAAAATTATTGGAGAAGGCGTGTAATAATACATTGGTCACAGTATCTTAGAGGCATTACCAGTAAACGGCTCACATGTACTTTATGAGACAAATACAAATTAGAAGCTTTCAACTCGCAAGTTACGCAACCTCAATCTCCAAAACTATGTCATCAACTCCATACAAGAATGTATAAAACTAGTCATTCTAGGCTAGTTCTACTATTTACCACATTATGGCCCGCATCCGAATATAAATCCCCGTTTTCTCCTCCTGTACTTTCTAAATCTTTATTATGAGTATGATTTTCATGCCAATTTCAATCTGGACTGCATTCAAGTGTTTGTGCTTGGAACCATACCAAAGATGGGATTTCCTCGAGGTGTGTTACCACCAAAGGTGAAGACGTGGGAGTGGTCAGCGGTGACCACAGTGAGAGTGTCGGATTCCCTGGTTAGCTGTGATGCGCGCTGAATGGCTCGGTCGAACATCACAGCTTCTGTCAGCGCCAGTTTGGCAATGCCGTCGTGGTGGCCATGATCAATTCTCCCTCGTAACAGAACAGCACAAAACAATGAATTAGACCTGGCTCAAAACATTTCACTAGCACGTCTCCTCTACACTCATTTTAGCATATATGTTGTTTTTGCCTTACATTCTTCATAAATAAGTGTTTGGTGCTGTAGAGTAATCTATCTTAAAGACAACATTAAAGACAAAAATTAAAGAATGAATTTCCTGTTTTACAACAACATTCAAATATTCTTTAAATCATTAGGTTAGAAATCTGTCCATTATGCATTATAAACATACTTATAATGCAATACAATTTGCTTATAGCACTGTATCATTATCTCATCCACTTATTCTGTATCATCTTATAATGACTTATAAGGTCAAGTAACTAATACTTCGTAATTGCTGATCACTCACTGACTTTTTTTGTTGCAAGGATCATAGTAAGTTACTCTAAGTGGTCATCATTTGCTTTAGGTAAAGTAAAAAATAATTTTACAATGTTTTGTGTATTGTTCTTGCATAGATCTAATGATGTGTTTTTTTTCACCTTACTTAAAAAGCAAAAAATGACCACTTACAGTAACTTATAATCACATTATAATAGTGATTATAATGCATTATAAAAAATATAGCATATTACATCTATGGGAATTATAATACACTATGTTCCTTGCAAAAAAATTTCAATGAGTGAACAGTAATTATGAAATATTGTGATGTGATGTGATGATGCTTGACTTTATAAGTCAGTCTAAAATGTTTTATAATGTGTTATGATTAATATTATACAGGATTATGAATATTTATGAGTGCTTTTAAATATAATTACACAGTGCTATGAGCAGATTATAATGCATGATAAGTATGTTTATAATGCATTATAGACATGGGCTTTATAGAAAGTGTTATAGTACTCATCTTCCACAAACAGGAAGTATCCTTTGGGATTCTTGCTGAGGATTTGTATGGCCTTCTCCGTCATCTCCACAATGGAGGGGTCACGTGATCTGTTCCGGAAAACCTCGAATCGCATGTCCTTCGGCTCAAACAGACCTGAAACCGCCGGGAAAAAAAAGGAGAGAATATTTTGAAGACATTATAGAATTAAAAGACTTTGGTACCGTAAGGTGGTAACGCTGAGTTAAATCTAAACTGGCAGAGCTAGAGCAAACAGAGCGAGAGAAAACACATGAAGAATTCTCAGTTAAAGCTGCTTCCAAGATCATCAACGCAAAGTAAAGATTACAGACAGTACACATTTATTTGTAACACATACACGAAAGCAATATAACTGTGCATGACGATAACAATTGTATCTGTATTACTATGATACGCATAATCACAGCCTTAATCCTTTGTTTTTTGTTGCTGTAGTTAGGGGTGATAATACCAGCTAACTGCATTTATGGTGTACTGTCATGACCATTTTATGGCTGTAAAGCTGATTTTACTGGAATCCCCTTGCTTCTGAGCCATTGAGAAGGTTTCGTAACTTAGATAAGAAGTTTATCTGTCAACTCCTGAGTGTCTTTGCCTGTGTTGACACAGCTACAGTATACCAACCCATGAGACGATCAGTAGCTTTCACATTTATCTCATCGAACTCCTTCCTGTGCCAGACATAGTGTGACTTCTTGTTCTGTAAAACAAACCAGAGGACACTTGAACCTTTGACTCGTTTCTTAAAATATATGGAAATATCCAAAAGTTAAATAAACAATCCTACTGGTTTAGCCTTCAGCCACACGTCAATGAGGTTCCTCTTATCTTTGCGGTCTCCCTTGCGAGAGTTGGAGGTAGGGTACTCGGGGTCCAGAGTGCCTTTCGGCGTCATATACATCCTCCCTCCACCCAGAATCACCTTAAAGGGACACCAGACAGAATCATTATGTTTAGTAGCCTATGATGGTCGTTGTACTGAAGAATTATTCTTCCCTAACAATAGAGCACTGGTAAATTCCATCTACCAGGTGTTTAACTACATTCAACTTACTTCTTATGTGTAAATACTTATGGTAACACTTCATTTTACATGTCTAACAATTTCATGATAATTGGGTGATAATTAGCAAGTAACCTATTTGAAATTTCTTTAAAATTACTGCCAAATTACCCCAATATTTACCTCAACATTTATCAAAAAATACTTTGTTTGGCTGTCTTGACTTGGGACTTTTATTATTATTATTATTATTTGATATCTATTATAAACATTATTTAATAATTATATTCCGCTATTTCCCAATAAGCAGTAATAAATAGTTGGTAATTTATTTAATACATTTCCAGTAAAAGAATACAAAATTAATTGATATGCTTTATTTCCATGTCTGCTGGTAAATAGATAATAATTAGCAAATATCTTCTTTGAAATTTCTTAAAAAAAACTCCCTGAATCATGACATTAAATACCAGGTTATATTTGTGTAGACAATAAGTCACACAATGGTGAGATTTGCTATTAGTTTTGGTTTTCCACCTGTGATGAAGAGCAGCACGCAGCCGCTTCTCAAGCCTAAGGGCCCTACTTTAACGATTATATGCTATTTTAGCATATAATTATTAAATAATGTTTATAATAAAGTAATTTTCGATATATTTTGAGAAATTTCAAAGGTTACTCGCTAACTATCAACTAATTACTATGAAATTTGCAGACCTTTAAAATGAAGTGTTACCATACTTATTTTATTACATGGCTACAATTTAAACCAGTAATACTCTCTGGGTCATGAGGATCAAGATTGAGAAATGCATTAAGCTATCAAAAAGATAAATGTGCCAAGCGAAATTGTTCTTACATCAATGTCAAAATTGGTGACCAGTTGTGTTGCAATGTCGACGCAGCCCTGTCGGCGGGCGCTGATAGGAAGATCTGCGTCACTGTACCAACTGCGGCTGACAGAGTGGGCATAAGCAGCGGCCGGAGAGGCGTGCTGGACACGGGTGGTGGTCACTACGCCAACTGATTTACCTGGACAATGCAGAGACACACCCAAACAAGAGGTAAAACTGTAAAGGCAAATCACACACCATGTGAACGTTTTTGTCATTGGTACAAAATAACAACTAACAAATGACTGTGGGAACTCAAATGTTCTTGGACATAAAGCTGCTCTGGAGGAAGAAATAATAAGACTGATGGGTGTAGCCACAGTCCCACAGTCCTTTCTGACTATAAGTAATGAAGCCCAGTGGGAGAGAGGTTCCAGGTCACCACATAACTTATTGCTTTTTAGAAAAGCTTGTTACTACAGCAATGAATGAGTAAAAAATGAAAATCACTGATCCTTATATATAAATATATATATATATAGTATATTGTAGTGTTATATGTGTAGTATATCGTAGTATTTGCTGGCCTAATTAACAATAATTCAATAAAAAATGTAAAAATAAATCCCAATTTCATTGTAACTTAGTTTTTTTGGCTTCAACCTTTGAGGTTTACCTCGTACAACAAAGTGCCGCCTCATAGAAACTTTGTAGCCTATAATTAAAACTGTATGGCTTTATGGGAAATATTCCAGTATAAAGATGTATAGATGTAAGACCACGGACACATAACCAACATAAATACAGTGAGCATAATATTTCTAATAAGGGACACTGATCCTTCACACACCAATCATAAACACGCCTTATAGAGTGCTACGGGAACGAGTCCTAAAACCTAGAAATGAGTTCACATTTGAGCACTTCCGGTGCCGTCGTCTGGAAGTCAATGGGTTTTTTGAATGGGTTTTTGGTTAGATGCCTGAAATAAGGTCTGTGGTTAAGGTCTGTAGTTAACACAAGCTGAAGAGATTTTAACGTATTGCTCTACGACATAAAATAGAGTAGATATCCCACTCGTGAATTTTGAAGCCTTTATGTGTCTTAAAAAGACGGTTGCTAACAAGTGGCTAAATGAGACTATTAACGTCATCACGCCGACTCGTCCGTCTTTACAGCCTCGTTGTGTTTACTCGCGCTCATGCGACCGTGGTGTAGTTCGTTTATAGCCTAACGTTAGCTTTTTACTTCTGGCGATTACATTTACACTTCAAAAATCATAAAAGTGGTGTTCATTTGTGGAGAATATCTTGCTGAACAAAACGTGTAAGTATCATAAATGTGTGTTTGCCACAGAGCTTATATATCTGCAGTAATCCAAAACCCAATACACAGCTGTGTTGAATACTCAACTCTGATTGGTCATTTATAGCATTCTATGGTTTGGTGTTTTTTAGACCGTTGCTATGAATAATAGACCGTTGCTATGGACACAATCCTGATCTCCAAAGGACTATTTTTATTTAGCGGAAAAGCCATACAATCATCTTTAAATCAATAAAATAATTTTTAAATTAATATTTTGTGTCAAATCATTGGTTTCTCTACACATTATCCCTTACTTGACACACAGACAGTTGAACATAAATGATATACGGTGTGCATGTTATATAAGCCCAAAAGTGAAAGGGCGCCAATGTGATATGATCTCTTAATTAGTTGTATTCTGAACATTGAACTATAGCTGGTGACAAATCAAGTAGCAGGAAACATGCTTATCGGATAATTGTTTTATTCCTCATATTTTATTTCAAGGCAGTTATCATTGCATATCTTGAGATCAGAATGTAATTCAAACCAGTTGACCTTTCCATTACGCCCACTATATTACACTTAGCCAAGCCAGTTAGTGCCTTTACCTTGGGCTTTAGCACGCCGTAGCACCGAGTAGACCTCGTTACCGAAGGTGGTGTTACACTCGTAGGCTACGGCGTGAGCACTGAGCCCCACCGTCTTAGCGTTGGCCTTCACCCCACAGTGGTAGGCTGTAGCCGTGCTGGCGCTGTCCGCTACCTGCTTATCCACACTGTAGGTCTGTGGAGTAGAAGCACAAACACCATTAAAGTACAGGACAGTAAAGAAATATATATTTAAAGTAGTATTTCCATTTCTATACTATATAGAAGACAACAAAGACACTGAATACTCAGACTCACTCACACTCACACTCTCACTCACACTTGAGTTACAATAATTGAGGGATTAGACGCCACGAGGCTGAATCCAACCTGTTTTCACAGTTTCTACCACAATGTCAGCATTTTCAGTTAATGGGTTGTTTTTAGCTAAATCCCTTGAAACCATCTTCAACCAAAGGTTTGACTACCTAAGTCAGAGCGGGATGGTATGAGGCAAGATGCAACATGTTAAAAGACCAAACCATTTGTGCTTTAACATTTATTCATGCAAGTCATTTCACATTTATGCATTCAGAAATACTTATTTTAGTTTTCAGCATTCACATGCGTTTTCTGGAGGAAATGCATTTTCTAGTTTGCTGATGAATTAAGCTACAGGTCAACATTGTTGTGTCGTCACCTTTGACAGGGCCACATATGGGAAGGTGTCCATGGCCAGCATTGACTCCTCTCCTGATCCGCCCTCCATCTGACCTCGAAGGATTCGAGCTGCCGACACTGTGGACACACCCATCCCTGGGAGACAATGATTTACAGGTAAAGTCACAGATATGGTCCGTCAAGATATTTCTTTTTAGCTTCACTCAGTCATCAGTTCATCTCAGTCTACTGACATATTGAATGACATATTAAAGCTGCGGTGGGTAGAAACGGAGCAAATGTGATTAAAAAAAGTTATTTTTATAAAACGGTCCCTGTATCCTCACAGTAGTACACGAAACAGGTAATATGAAAAAAACCATGTGCCTCTGTGTCCTCTGGTGTCCTCCGGTGCTCCTAATGGCATCTGGAAGATTTCACAGACCGGAGGAAAACAACCAATCAGAGCTGAGCTGGAGACTGCCATCCAGCAGTCATCTATGAGAGCCAGCTGTCAGTCACTCGCAAAGTCCAATCAAACAGTCAAACAAGGCAGCGCTGATCAAATATGAATCAATATTCTGTTACTGTTATTTCTCTCCTCAAATGTTTTCAGAATCATCTTGTAGTGTACTGTTCAGCTGTACAATTAGAAAGTTTGTTGCAGCCATGTTGAGATCTGCTGAGGAAATACCAAGCACCGCCTACTAGCCGGAGCACAGCCAATAGGAACGCTCTCTCTGAAATGACCTGTTATTGGCCAAAGTCTAAAGAAACAACGATTTAGAAATCTATGTTCTGAATGTATTCACATCATGTGAAGGTTTTGCTGTTCTGACCCCAACGACCCCAGAATACTGTCATCTGTCCAGTTGGTGAACATTTCAAAAATCCAGACCAAAAGTATTATTTGTTTGAAAAGCTCAGACTATAACTGTCAGATTGAATGATTCAGTAATTCTCTAAACAAACAAATGAACGCATGTCAAGGTCATTAACGTCAACTGAACCAACAAATGGACAGGGCATTTAAGGCAGTGGTTTTCTAGTACAAACACATTTTTTAACTAAATCATCAGACAGACCACCACTGACTCTTCCAGGCACGTATTCAGACCACTATTGGTAGAACATACTGTATAACATAAAAACATACTTGCTGTTAAGTCACTATCTGGCATATATTACATAAAACATACAGTATATGCCTTTTGCTTTTCAAAAACAATTAAGGGACCTGTTTTATCTCTTCCTGTGGTCCACTATTGAATTTCACCCCTGACTTTGAAAGCCATACTTTACTAAGCCCATGTCACAGTGATGCACTTAACTCTCCCTTCAACGTCACAGTCATAAAACCGAGAACATGCTCTGGGGAGGGCATTACTGGGGAGATGCACAAAGAAAACTCAGCCTCGACCACCCAGAAACGTGACTAAGTAGGTTTGATTTAAAGCAGATATTCTGGTAGTTAACAGGAAAAACACTCTTAAATCTATGTGCCTTTAAACAGCTCCCCTTTCAAAAAATTCTTTCATGCCTCACCAGCTGTAAATATACCACACCAGTGACAATTAATGGGAAAAATGTTCCAATCAAATCCAATCCAGATGGCAAGTTTCCCCAATAGTTGTCCCTTTGGTAGAGAGTAACGTCACTGAATGCCAGGCTACACTGCTAAGAGATGTAGCGTGTCAAGAGTTGATCACCAGGGAGACCGCGAGTCCCTGCCACCTTAAAGATACCCTGTGAAGTTGCTGACCACTAGTAACGCTGGGGCACAATGTTCTTAGGTCCCCATTTTGTTTGAATCACGCACGCATGAGGATGTGGGGTGACGCAACTCACATCCTGCAGTTGGTTTCACGCTATACAGCTGATCGTCAGTTCATAGTGCCAACAGATGTAGCAATGTGTCACGTGTCAACAAAGAAGAAGAATGCTAGCAAGAAAACATGGAACAATGCATGCACAATATAAAATATCTAACAAATTCAGCTTTGCAAATGTTTTGTGAGGAAGAAAATGCACTCGCACAAAAATGCAATGCAAAGTTCAACAAGTTGTCCAACTACAGAATAAGGGTTTGTTAACGTCAGTGCCTTGCAACACTAGAAATCTTTTGGAGTCGCGTTTCTTGCCACCTGATGAATAAGTCCAACTCTGTTTTGGACTGAAATATGTGGCTCTTTAGCTGCAAAATGTTCCACAAGCTTCCTGACTTTATGAACCTAAACAATGAGCTGAAAGGCACTAAATTGCTCCATAAAGCCAAGGGGAACTGCATAGTCAGGAGTCTGTGGGTTGGCCACCGCAAGTGACCCCTTTCACATTACACTCTGTCATTTCAACAACATATCTATCAGTGCAGCTTTAAGTTTAGGTAACTAAAACTACTTGGTGGTAGTAGGCAGTATATTTTTGGCATCATTGGACAAAAATTCCATAATAACCTTTCAGCATATTGTAATTCAAGTGTTCTGAGAGATAACTAGACTTCTGCACCTCCTCATGGCTCTGTTTTCAGGCTATAAAAAATCTAGCCAGTGACGGGAGACTTTGAACAATCACAGGTCATTTCAGAGAGACAGCGTTCCTATTGGCTGTTCTCCGGCTGGTGGGCAGTGCTTGGTATTTCCTCAACTGATCTCAACATGGCTGCTGGGTCACACACTTTCTCCTTTTACAGCTAAACAGTACACTACAGGATGCTTCTGAAAACGTTTGAGGTGAGAAATAGGCATTACAGTAACAGAATATTGATTCATATTTGATTAGCGCTGCCTAGTTTGACCGTTTGATCGGAGTTTGCGAGTGATTGACAGCCGACTCATAGACGGCAGCTATACGGCAGACTCCAGATCTGCTCTGACTGGTTGTTTTCCTCCGGTCTGTGAAATCTTGCAGATGCCGTTAGGAGCACCAGAGGACACCAGAGGACACAGAGGCACATGATTTTTTTTGTCGTATTAGCTCAATTGTCTATTTCTTGCCTCAAATGTTTCAGAAACATCTTGTAGGGTACTATTTCGCTGTAAAATGAGAAAGTTTGCTCCGGCCGGTGGGCAATGCTTGGTTTTGGCTCGACCGTTTTCAACATAAAACTTCACAAACTTTCTAATTTTACAGCTAAACAATTTTCTAAAATATATTTCTGAAAACATTTGAGGCGAGAAATAAGCATTACAGTAGTTTGATATTTGATCAGCGCTGCCTAGTTTGACCATTTGATCGGAGTTCTCGAAATTCACGAGCAGTGAATGACAGCTCCGTTAGAGACACCTCGGCTCTTCTTTGGGCGCAGTGGAATCTTATAAATGCCAGTAGGAGCACTAGAAGGAAGCACAAATTACCGGTCTCATGTACTACTGAGGGATATACTGTAGTGACAGTTTGAGCCAATATGACAAAATGTATTAAAGTTACCAACTGTAGCTTTGAGGTTAGAGAAAAATCACTCATGATTAAAGGGAACCAGCGTTGACTGCTGGTATGAGATGAGCTGTGAGATTAACGCCTTTCTACCTCAGTCATTACTCACACAACTCCAAGAGTTTTCTGGTCAAGTCCACATAAACATAATGTATTTTAAGCATTTAAACACATGACTAAAGCTGTCCAAAGTTTTATTACGACTACTTGCTCATCAGCCCTCACAAATCGAGACACACGTCTGCGCTACCACAGACCGCTGTCCAAGCCGCTCTCCGTCAATGATCCATTCTGAGCACAGCAAACACACCCGTACAGTAACTGAACACACTTGAGCATTGTCTTGCATTGCATATTGAGCCGTATTTGTCATTGAGGCTGAAAGTAGTAGCCTTTTCAAACTTCAATCACAACCAAGTCAGCGTTGAGTGTTTGCTGGAATAGATTCCATAAACATAGCATGACCTACCGTCGCCGAGGAACAGGATGAGGTTCTTGGCCTGGTGCTCCCGAGGGCGGAGTTTCAGCGCAGCATCCAGTGTTGCCCTGGCCTGAGCATCCCAATAGGATGGTTCCCTCTCCAGTTCATACAGCGCTGCTCCGAGGAAACACACACAGAAATGGAGAATGAGAGGTGGATGGATGGGATCTCAGAGGTTTCGCACGTTGAGTATCAAGTTTGTGTGTGATATTGACTGCTTAGTATGTGTGGGTGTTTGGTGTTTGCATGCGTGGAATTGTAAATCTGCAGTACAGAAAAGCTTCAAGTGAATTCGAGTGTGCCTGTGGGTGCCTGCACACTCATGCCTGCACACTCATGCCTGACACTTTGAATTATATTTGGCCTTGGGTTAGACGAGAGAGGAGGTTTCTCAAGAGGTGTCAAAATGACAAAAACAGCCAAGAAGACACTGGTTTTCTGTCCGTTCATGCCCACAGAGAGTCACAGTGAAGGAGGTCAAACAGGAACATTCCTCCTGCCACACACCAAAACAACGGAAAGACAAACAGCGCGTCCCACATTTTACATAAACAGGTAGACACGAGCAAAAATATACTCACACACGCTTTTGTGCATCTCCATTACACCTACACATCTGTGCTGCTGAAGTTCTCAAACACAGTCTGTCCTCACAAACTCACCCTTCCCCAGGTTGAGGTTACCTGCTTGAGTCCCTTTGCGCGTCCAGTTGTCTGCCCACAAAATGCTACTAATATCCCAACCGCAGGCAGCAATAATAAGTCTGTTGTCCCCTCACCTTGGCTGTCCATAGCGGCCCGGCCCACGGCCAACAGTACGGGGCCCAGAAGGATGAGCAGGAGATTGGGGGCCCTGCAATGTGGCGTCTGCATCTCTAATCCGAGCGACCTGGAGGCTGGAGAGGTTGACGCAGCCGGCTTTCAGAGCAGCACACCGAGAGAGACACAAGCAGAGAGTGTGTGTGGCTGCTGAGACCTCCGGCCCTGCCTTTTTAAAGCCCCACTGGGTGTGTAGTAAGGAAGGGCCCACGCCAGCTCATAGGCTTAGAGCCACAAAAGGGGGAAGAGAAAATGTGAGAGAAGGAGGAAGAGCCAGGGGAGTAAGAGAGAGAGAGAGACACAGAGAAGCTGGGACCACACACTATACCATCACAGACCCTCTGCTCACTTTGATTCCTGAAAATGCCCCACCCCCATTTTGTTGTTTTAAAAGGTTTCTCTAATTTAGTTTCCCTGGCTCTCTCACTCTGAAGTGTGTATGATAAAAATTTGAATGGTCCTTTGATGTGGTAAATGTATAATGGGTATTTCTATGCAGCAGCCTTTAACAGGGAGAGAGAAAAAACCCAATTTGTGTTGGCATCCATCACGATACAATTCATAACTGTGTCATTTTTCCATTTCTTTCCCCCCATCCCCTGGAAAAACAGTCCAAGGGAAGAAAAGAGAAGAGGTCCAAGCTATTCTTGAAAATATCATGATTGAATCTTGATGTGCTCTGCTTTTAATGTCAGGAAAATGGTCATATTTCCATTCCCCCCCCCTCTGAATTTTTGCATTTAAAAGACCCCAATATTTTCCTTCTCTCACCAAGTTGTCTTGGCTTGTTTTTCCGTGGGTACTGAAGCGGCGTTCGCATTTTTCTTCTGTGAGGTAGTGGAGACCGCCTGCAGAAAGAAAATGTCTCTCTTCGACGCAAACACAACACTTAATGTGTGAAATGAAGTGAGTTGGGCCAACTTCGCTCCACACGGCCAGAAGAATCAAATTCCCGAGGAGCTGGTCTCGCCTCGTGAACCCGCGAGGCTGAATCTCGTTACAATTCAGAGCCCTGGAAGACCTCTGCTTACTGCCAACCGCTCACCCGTTGCCAACATGGGTTTGCAGTTAGTCACATGTGCCTAATCAAGACTGCAATAAAATCATAGCAGTAATCTGGGTAAAGAGGCCTCACATGATGCGGCCCACACCACATGAACTGGAAATACCAGCGGCAATGTGCGAGAGCAGGAACGCTTGTGGAGGCATGCCTGTCTGTCCGTTTGTTATGGGTTCGCCCCTGAGAGAAAGTCGATCTTATGTTGGGAAAGTCAAATTAGCTTCCTGCAAGACAAGTGTAAACACCTGGTGGCTGTTTTAGGTCTCAGCGTGGATCATCCATCC
The DNA here is from genome assembly GCF_015220745.1 of Sebastes umbrosus. NCBI lineage: Eukaryota > Metazoa > Chordata > Actinopteri > Perciformes > Sebastidae > Sebastes > Sebastes umbrosus. Next base: position 3,072,572 of record NC_051273.1, on the reverse strand, counting down.
ACCAAAAGGTGCTTAGTAGCTTTTGTTGGCTGATTATATGGCAAGCTTGAATGCTCGTGGGAAGGCAGTGATCTCCTGAGAACTTAGGAGACTATAGTGTAAACAAAGCAAATCACAACAACACTTTAAGAAATCCTATCCCAACGTATACTTTATATTAAGGCTGTCAATCGATTAAAATATTTAATCGCGATTAATCACATTATTGTTCATAGTTAATCACGATTAATCGCAAATGAATGCCACATTTTTAAAGGGAGATTTGTCAAGTTTTGGATACTCTTATCAACATGGGAGTGGACAAATATGCTGCTTTATGCAAATGCATGTATATATTTATTATTGGAAATCAATTAACAACACAAAACAATGACAAATATTGTCCAGAAACCCTCACAGGTACTGCATTTAGCATAAAACAATATGCTCAAATCATAACATGGCAAACTGCAGCCCAACAGGCAACAACAGCTGTCAGTATGTCAGTGTGCTGACTTGACTATGACTTGCCCAAAACTGCATGTGATTATCATAAAGTGGGCATGTCTGTAAAGGGGAGACTCGTGGGTACCCATAGAACCCATTTATATTCATATATCTTGAGGTCAGAGGTCAAGGGACTCCTTTGAAAATGGCCATGACAGTTTTTCCATGCTAAAATCTTGCGTAAGTTTGGACGTGATTTAGCCTCCTTTAGGACAACCTAGCATGACATGGTTGGTACCAATGGATTTCTTGGTTTTCTAGTTTCATATGAGGCCATTATCTTCACTTTAGCTTTAAAACTGAGCCAACTACAACCTAAAAATCACAAGTTGCATTAATGCGTTAAAGAACTTAGTGGCGTCAAAATGAATTTGCATCAACGCGTTATTATCGCATTAACTTTGACAGCCCTACTTTATATACATTGCAGTAACAGAATCAATTTCTGATGTACAACATTCAGTATCTAAAATTAAAGCCATACTACTGATCTTATATTCAGAGGTTAAACAAAATATTTCTAACTTGATCTACTGTGTATTAAAAAGTACAATCACTTGTTTACGTTTGTACCACCTACCTACCTCCAACGGGTAGATATCTATGTTTCCTGTTATGTTTTCTGTCTAGTAACTAGGATCAGTTGAAATAAATCCAAAGCTGAAAGATATCTTCTGGTAGAATATATACATATATACTTTTTTTCCCTGGCCTCTGATGGATTGCAAGTGCATATGGGATATTTATAGTGTAGCAGATGGTGCGATTTGTGTACACTACTGAGATCACGAAGCAGGGGAAACTGTACAGTAGGGGGCTTTTCTTCATCATGTGGTGTGTTCAAACTGACTTCCTGTTGTATCCGACCCCCCCAAAAAAAACCTGTTCATGAATCTCAAAAAATATATAGGATCCAACCTGGTAAAGAATAATCATAATCTATAATGATGACTAATACTAACTGTTGCTACAACATTGGACTGTTTGTTTTAAATCTATGACATCTATTGCTTCATATAAGTATAAGTCATGTTTCTTTCGAACGGTGACTATTCCACTGTGGAAGGAAGCTACATTTGTGCAACGAGTTCTTTTTAGTTCTTCTTTTTGCTGATGTCTGCTCTGACGACGAGTGAGCTTTTCTCAGGTGATGCCGTAATGAAAAACTCAAAAGAGAAGAGAGTCATCAACAAATCTAAGCTGGTGGAGGTCATTAAATCTGCTGAATCCAAGTTCTGCACCTCCCTTCCTGGTCAGAACACAAGATGTTGAGGAGCAACAGGCCAACTGTAGTGACTACAAGTCTTTGGAGGGGTTTCAGACCCTTGTATAACTATCAATTGGCATTCTGGTGTGTAAGGTATGAAAGGTGTAACACTAACACCCTTTGATTCGTTATCAAATAAAGGACAAATTGAAGAATTGGTCGTCCTGGTGGACGATAGGTTAAGACATCGACCATGTAAACACAACATGCTTGGTCTTGTGCAGCTACTGTATCTTCTTTACACTGTATCAAAAAGTATAATAATAATAAGATTAGCTAGTTAGTTAGAAACTTTGTTGTCCACAATGTGGAAAATTGTCTTTGGCTTCACGACAATCACCATGAGTTACAAATAAGACAATAGTAAGAAACAATAAAAACATTGGAGAAGCTTTGGGTTCAATCATATGCCATCAAATACAGTCCCATAGGCCTATTACAAATATACAATGTGCAAATTGTATATACAAACATGAGACATATGGGACTAATTATTTCTTATAGACATTTTTGGTGGCTTGTGGTAATCTAAAGCACCTTAAAAATTCCTCACAAAATGGAAGAACGTGCAAGTGCCTTGGGATTCCCGGGTTCAAGTTCCTGTCAGGGGTTGCCCTGTGTGGTTGATATGTAAAGACTTCTGGTTTACGGTTACACACAGACCTCTTCCCCCCACACAAAGGACTCCCTTGCTCCATGCATCTGGATCCTGAGTCACACTCTCCTAAAAGTAAATTATAAATGCTATACTCCCCTCTGCTTTTCTTTCCTCTGCAGGGCTCCTTTAACCTACAGATTCTGTAAATTACAGTAGTTAGCCAGATTTCTGCGTCTAGATTACAACTCACGGAGGGAGATGTTTAGGTTCAGGTTGTCAAAGCGAGGATATACTTGTGGGTGGCGCCAGACCACACAACCACAATTTCAAAGAAAGAGCCAAATCCTTTTCCCCTGGCTTTTTTAAAAATGGCTTTCAAAAGGATTTTTTTTGAGATATGACAAAGATAGAGGAGAGAGCTAAGAATATTGATGGCAAACGTTGTAGATGTTTGAGATGGTATCTCATAAAGAAGGGAGACAGTCAGACATCGAGTCGGGAAAGAAAAAGACAGAGGAGACAGACGGACTGCCAGATCTTAAAGAGAATAAAAACAGAGACAGCACTGGTGGAACAATTAATTTAAGTCTGAAAATGATGCCTGGGATCTATTTTGGCTTCGTCACAAATATGCCCCCCCCTCCCGCTTCCTTCAAACACACACTCGTAGAGTGACATCCACAAGACAGATGAAGAATATATCTAGATCAATTTAAAGAGGCACCATAAATGATGTAACCCCCTTTTTATGTGAAGCGCTGGTGACTGAGATCCCATCTCGGAGCAGTTGGACGGCCAGCCATAAAAGGTTTTACTGCCGGCACGCAACTCAATTGGGGGACAATTACAAGTGAAGAGGCCCGCGTCCTGACTCAAGACGGCTCACCACAGCTTTCGGCAAGAGATTGCTACCTCAACATCAAACACTCTGACAGCTTTGAGAAGTGGCCCCTCTTAGTTTTTAATTGGACTCATAAAGGAAATATGGAGTGTGTGTGTGTGGAACGGTGAGAGAGTTTAGCAAGAAGCAGAGAACATGAGAGAGATTAAGAAAAGTCTGCATGTGTATGAGAAAGACAGTCTGTGTGTGTGTATTTGCGAACATGCCTGTGTGATGTGTTAATTGACCACGGTTTGTTATGTCTGACTTCAGACCTAAATGTTATGACATGGAAAATGGTAAATTGCAATAAACACATATCCAGGCTTATAGTTCCAGTTTTACTGTGTGCATTGAAGAATAGATTTGACATCACGTCATGAAACAATGCTTTCATGGGCACACGGTGACCACATCAAATATTTGCTCATATTCAGCTGTTGGTAACCTTCGCCCCCTTCTTCTCGCTCTCTTAGCAACATCACAAATTCACAAACACTCTGACTCACCTGCGCAGCCACATCCAGTGATGAGAAGTAAGCTCATCAACAGTATCATCTTGCCTTACGAGACTCTTCAGCTACCAGACTTCTTGCTCCTCTTCCGCCTCTCTCAATCTGCTTCTTATACCTCCTTCTGCAAGAATGGCGGGCGAAGATACCTCCAAGGTATCCAGAGAAGTAACAAATGACTGGTGGAAAACAAAAAGCGATTTTCCTTCCACCACTACCATTTTGTAGCCTTGGCTTGCATCTTTTGTTTGAGGCAGAGGCAGCAAGGGGGAAACACACTTATTTGGACACACACACACACACACACACATATATCTGCACCATCAGCAGCACTCACCTTTTTACCAGTTTGCGTCAGAAATATCCATCAAATCAGAAAGCAGGGGCCCATTTCCCTCCCTATGCTGCCCATCTTTTTTCCTCCACAATGCATCGTATCAAAGTGTTTTCCTCTCTCGGTCCTTTGTGGACACACGTCTGTCAGCAGCTCACACAGGTTAGGGCTTTGTAGTTTGCTGCAGGAAATGTCTGAATTGGTTTCAAGGGAGTCAAAGTGGGACAAAGGGGTTTAAGGAATGCAGAGAAATAAACAAGTGTGTAGGCGCTATACATTACAAACACAGGCATGTGAAAATAAACTTGCGCTAATGAGCTAAATGTTGATTGAAAACCGGGATTATGCGGGGAGACAGAAAGCGTGGAAATCCAGTGAGATGCATTCGCATTCAGGAAAAACAAGAGTTTTAATCAACACACACACACACACACAAGCGTGGTGTACCTGCCTCACATTCCTCGCCTCCTACTCAACTAAGCACTCTGCTTACCCTAGATCCCCTCCACATCAAAGAGCCCTCATTACAGAAGCCATCAAACATGCACAGAAAGATTCAAGGAGGGAGAAAGAGAGAGCCTGGAGGGAGGAGCGGAGGTGGGAGGACAGAGGGGGTGAGAGGGAGCAACCATACTCCTACTGCATACAGACATATCATTCAAAACAAATCGATTCCAGCTGCAATTTGCCGCACCCGGCAAGACCTTGGACAAGACCAGGCAGAAACACAAGATATAGCCTGGCAGTTGCCAAAGAGCAATGCGCAAAAAATATCCCCAAAACAGTTTTTTATTTGGAGTCAGAGTAAATGAAGGCCAATGAGATGAGTGTTAATAAATCAGGGAGTCCAATCAGTGTGGTGGAAGAGCATAAAATCAGAGTTCTTCCTCACAGCTTTTGTTTTCCCTCCTGAAAGGACGCAAAAGAGAGTTCCCTTTTCCTACACGGCCACCCAGGCGTGATGCTCGTGCTTGTGGGAGGAACATTGTGTCAGGTGGTGAGGTCGGGAGAGACTCCACGACTGGCGCTTGAGGTCAGACTTGGGTTTATTTTCCTAGGCAGGCCCCTGTCCAAAAACATCCTCCGCAGCGTCCTCAGTGTCCGCCAGGTGCTGACCAGACAGAGCCTGTTAGCAGCGTCAGGAGAACTGCTGTGAGACGGACTGCTTCTTTCATTCAGATGGTTTGGCGGTATTCATTTACATTTCGAGTTTAGGCATTCAGGTCACACACTCATGCATGAATTACCAATAAGGCACGGGGTTGAAATTTCTGGAGGACCACACTGGACCACCCAGGGGGCTGCATGTACTGTAGAGAAATTTGTATTTATATAGATGAGTAAGCTACCAAGCTACAAAAGAAATGTTTAGTGAAGAGGTCTCAACCTTCACTGATCCAGAATAAATGTCACTGAGGCAACATAGACGCCCCAGCGTTATTCGTGTCTGCTTTCTGTATGTTTGTTTTCTGTTCAGTCTTTATCTGCTGCACCCATTACACATCCGATGGTCCCAAAAAGGGTATCGCCAGAGACAGTTAAAGGGACTGTTTGTAAGAATCAGAAATGCTTGTTAACAGCGACACCTGTGGCTGTTAAGTCAACGAAAGTCAGCGTCGGGCTCGCGCTTGTGCTCGCTCTACATAGACATGAACGAGCATTGTTCAAAACAGTGAGGCGACACACGTCAGCTAAAACCACAATATCACTCTATATTTCACCTGCTTGGCAGTAATGTTAGCTGACCAGACGAAGGTCTCTCCATGAATCACTGCTGATCCTAGTGTTGGCTTTTCCTGCTTCAGCCTCCTGACCGCGGTCGGAGGGAGACACCGGCACCCGGTCGGAGACGATAACGTTTCTCGCTGCGGAGCCCCGTCACTTCACAAGACACGGGAAACCTCTGTTAGTCTGGAGGAGCTGCAGCAGTTATTTCTGCACAAACATCCACTGTACATTCACTAGATATTCTCAGAGCTACAAAGTCTTCTGCAGTGTGTATTGTGCGCACATGTGGAGCGAGCTGAGTGAAGGCAGGCAGGCAGAGGAGCAGAGACTCCGGCCCTGGAGACCAAAGCTACGGTCTCCCCCACGTCCTCCGACCGCAGCCAACACTGTTTTGCAAGACGGGCTTCACTAGATAGAACTTTGCGGTTTTGGTTCTTCCGCGTAGTTTGTGTCCGAGTCTTGTCTGAACAGCGAGCGTGCGCGCATGCGCGAGCGCGGTGATTTATACATGTAAGAAGTTACAAACAGTCCCTTTAAGGAAGGAGACGGTGCATGGAGAGTCAGTTTCCTGTATCACGTGGGTTTCGCTATTGCCCCGCACCTGTAGGAGACTAGCGGCATGTCCTGAGTCTTTTAACTCCAATGGGAAAGGTGAACGTGAACACAGATTATGACTGATTCTTTCGCCCCATAGTCACCAAAGTAAATACTGGACCCATTTTTCACAAGCTGCATATCTTCCAAACATTCTGACACTAAAATGGCATTTTTCAGACGGACAAATCAACAGAAAATGAACTTTGTTCGAGACCTTTCTCTATCTCAGCAACATACTCTTGCGAGATCTGGCAACTAAGGTTTGCGAACGCCCAGGCTTACTCATTTCCCTAATGCTAAATATGACTGTGATGTTAGCAAAAGACAAATTAAATACATTATGCAAATATAACCCAATCTGCTTTCATTCATTAACACGACGTTTACAACACTTCCAAACGAGGTGGGCGGATGGGGGAGAGGCGAACACGCCATGACCGCAACCACTTAGGAGACAGGAAGTTTATACCATTTCAAACCATTGGCAGAGTTTGTAATGTGTCATCTTTGTTATAAAGCATCTTTGGTATCACTCTCTCTGGGGACATTCATGGTCCCCAGAGGATGAACCCTAATAACTTTGGTGATCCCTTGATGTTTGTTCTTGCACCACCATGAAGTTCACATTTTTGGTTTTGAGCGAAATGTCTCGATAAGCACTGGATGGATTGATGAGGAATTTGGTACACATATTCATGTTCCCATCAGGATTAATTGCAATGACTTTGGTCATCCCTTAACTTTTCATCTAACATCATCATCAGGTCAAATTTTGTCAATTTTCTCAGAGCGTTTACTGTTGCTACGGATGGGTTACATTGTAGTTGATGGAAAGCCTGGTGCGTTTCATACCGGCGCTAAAGAGGTACCTTGTGTGGTTGTATCGAATTGACGCCCTGGGAATGAGAATGCGCTGTTCTCTCCTGCAACTTGATTGGATGCCGTTGGATTGGTTCAAACAAAGTGGAGCAGGGGAATTGCTGGGAATAAAAAGTGTTAACGTCAGTTGATTCAGGAAATGAATTGATTAGTGACGTACTTTTTAAATATTATACTTTTTAATCTTTGGGCTCGGGGGAAGGTATTAAGTATTTTCAAGTCAAAAGGATCAAATCCAAGTGAAGTCACGAGTCACTGGTGTTAAAGTCCAAGTCGAGTTGCAAGTCTTTTTTGATTTTGTCAAGTTACAGTACGTCTAAAGTCATTAAATTTGTGACTTGAGTCTGACTCGAATCCAAGTCATGTGTCTCGAGTCCACACCTCTGCCACTAGCATTGACTCTAAAGCTTGATTTATGCTTGCGGCATCCGCAAGGGTCGCAAGTGTCCGCACGGCCAAATTGACGTCACACCAGCAGACACTGCCCTTCGTGGGGGTTCTGTGCTACAGGTTTTCGACAGTCCGCGCACATCCAACAATTTTCTGACACGGACGGGCAGAACTTTGAGGAGCTTTGAGAGCAGAAACCCGCAGTATAAAAAATCCAAATCTTTCCTCATCACGATTCCGTGTCAGCTCATGTCCGTGTGACCATCCTTGTGGAAAGTATAATCAAAGTTTTAGTCTTGTTTTATGAATCGGTTGTGGGAGCTTTGCTTCTTTCTGATTAAAAAAAAGTTAATTTGATGTAGATGAGTGAGCACAAAAGGTTTCAACATCTTGCTCAAGAACACTGTGACTGTGCTGTTTTCTGTGGGAAAATGTCCCTCATGCCTAAACATCCTTCTGCCCCCCAGCACAACTCTCCAGATGCTTGTTGGGGTGACATGTAACTGGGTGACATCAACACTCAGGCTGGGAAAAAGGTTCAAGGCACCACCAGAGCACTTTGTGTGAGGCTGCTGTTTGAAGCCATGCCTTTGACGTGTGTTTGTGGCACGAACATGTGAATAATGGATCTGAATGCAAGCAAAAGCTGGCAAACAAGGAAATACATTTTAAATTGAATTGACTGTGGAGCGTCCCAGTGGAGGACAGATTGTTTCAATCTTTTGTTTTCAACTTTGCTCATAAACAAATTGCCAACACTTTATTAAAGCCATTATGCAATGAGTTGACTGTGGTGTGTAAGGGCCAGGATTCGTCTCCAGTTTCATGAATTCCATCAAGGAATGAAAACCACATTCATCATGAGCCTTCTGTATTTGCACATTAACCTATTACTGTCATTTTGTTGATTGCATTTAAGCATTTTAATGTTGGGTTTCTTGTCAACAACTACAACATCTCATCTCAGTAGTTGTGTATCTGAGTAGGGCTGGTTGTCCCTGAGGAAGAGTTTCTCTCTGTCAGTCTCCTGCAGTCCCAACATAACTGGTGTTACTGGAAATCTTTTGCATGCACAACTTTCAAACATCAGTGAAGAAAATTTCCCAGAAACTACAGGGCAGTATCTAATTTTGACACTTGTCCCCCATCAAACACATTTGTATTAGTCGTGTTTTGTTTGTTGCACCATGGTAGGCTAACAACAATAAAACCCCTCTTTCAGTTGTTAAGTGAGTCACAGAGGCTGCAGAGAAAAAAGAGGAAGACTCACAACCATATTAATGTCTGTTTATGCCACTTTGATGACATGTATAAGGTGTATAACAAACTCTGAGGTACATGGTCAAAGATTTCAAGAGTTCTAGCATGTCAAATACAGTGTGATTGATTTTTTACTAGAGATTCACTGGCATATGGGGCATTACATTTACACAAACACAACGCGCCTTTTTTATCTGTTCAAGTTAGACCTTAACAGAGGGAAACATCTGTTTCAGGTTCAGAGTCAGGTAAGGATAAAAGTAAAATAGCAGCAGTGTGGCAACTGGGGAATGTTTTACTACAGTCTTATCTTTGTCAGGGAGCTTTTTATGATATGCACAGAAATGTAGACACGTTTGTGAACCAGCCTGTCAGCAGCTGCCAATAAGACCCTCCTTAAAGGTCCAATCTACTTTTGTGACCATATCAATTTGAGATATATTCATCAGTTAAAGAGTTTAAATACGGATACAAAATAAGTAATTAATGTGTTTTCTTGTAGACGATAATTCTAACTATACGCCTGGGGCTTGGATAACAAAGCAAGATAAGTAGGTTAGCCAGCTAACTTTGGTTAGCTCACTTTTAACTGGGCTAGATCACCTTAGTAACCTTCACTGCACAGTTAAACTGCTCCAGAGCAGATTCAGCTCAGAGGATCAGAGACATCAGAGAAACCCCAACTTCTGACCATTCAGCTTACCGGAAGAATTGAGTCACAATTTCTCATCAAGGACGTGCTGCGTTTACAATAAAGTGACAAGTAATAATGAGTCCCAACTAGGCCAGTAGAATCACTTCAAATACAAAGAGTTAAAAACTAGTCTTGCGAGACTTCGACCCTTGTGCCTTTCAATCATATCTCTCAAGTTTGTGCTTGTTTTTTTGGGGGGAAACCCTTTGTTTACATCTGGATCACAGACTGTGGCTTTAAGACATGAAATGCAATTAAGCTTTGAGGATGAATGAGTTGAAGCATTGTTTTAAGTGGAATGATTATATCCGAGAGAGGCATGTGAGTGGAAACACAGGTCATAAGAATACAACTTGTAAAAAGACATCTGGCATAACAATTTCAGATTGCTAAGTGAATGTAATATGATATATACAGCAAATTAGCAGCCGGGCAGACTGGCGGTATGCATTTCTTCCACTGTGTTGGTGCAGACAGACTCTGACTTATGTAATTCTAAATGTTATTAACTGGTAAGTGTGTGTCATGCAGCTTTCGGTCTTGAAACTTACATCCCTGGAAGACCATGCAATATTGTGTCATTTGTCATTTGTGTATCCTTTCTGCCTTTATTCTGTGTACTGCCACAGCAGTTGCAGCCTGCTCAATTGAACAAATGGTAAATTAATTGTTTTACAAAAGTTGTCTCTCAAAGGGCTTGCTTGTTCTTTGCACCTTCCAGTGGCTGAAAAGTGAATTTAACATTTCTCTACAGCGTGGAAGTCACCTGAGTCTAACTGGTTTCAAACAGTTGCACAGGTTTCTAACACGTTCTTTATTTTAAACCTCTCACCTGAAGCAATAAACTGACAGAAATAAAGCATGCTCCTTTGAACTGTATTTTAGCCTTGTTAAATAATCTATGGATCTTATCATTAACAGCAAGCCAAGATAAGAGTAACTGAAGTTTGTGAACAGAACAAACTACTGCTAATATACTATAGGTCATAATAACATTTCCCTTTATCTGTATTTTTTTTTATTAGTTTATTTGACAGGGACAATACAGGCATTGTTAATCTTAATGAAAGTGCAACCGACTTAGAGGTGATGTTAATCATATGGGATAAGAAAGGCTTAAAGTGGCAGTAGCCAGTAAGCAGTATATTTTTGGCATCATTGGGCAAAAATACCATAATAACCTTTCAGCATATTGTAATTCAAGTGTTCTAAGAGATAACTAGACTTCTGCACCTCCTCATAACTCTGTTTTTCAGGCTTTAAAAAATCTAGCCCGTGACAGGAGACTTTGACCAATCACAGGTCATTTCATTGAGAGAACGTTCCTATTGGCTGTGCTCCGGTCATGTGACCGGAATTTGGTGTTCCTTCAACAGATTTTACAATGGCGGCCGCATCACAAACTTTCACATTTTACAGCTAAACAGTACACTACAAGATAAATCTGAAAACATTTGAGGAGAGAAATAGGCATTTACGTAACAGAATATTGATTCATATTTGATCAGCGCTGCCTAGTTTGACCGTTTGGTCGGAGTTCACGAGTGATTGACAGCCGGCTCTCATAGACGGCAGATGGACAGCAGACCTCAGATCAGCTCTTACTGCTTGTTTTCCTCCGGTCTGTGAAATCTTGCAGATGCCGTTAGGGCTACTGGAGGACACAGAGGTACATTATTTCTTTAAGGTTACCTGTTTCATGTACTACTGTCAGGATATAGTCACCGTTTTATAAAAAATAACTTTTTTAAATCATATTTGCTCCAATCTCGCCTACTTCAGATTTAAAAGACAGATTGATAATGAAACAAAGGTGCTAAATTGTTTACAAAATTTCTTTTTTTTTTATCATGCCTAAAATATTTTGATACAAAAACATCACCTATGCATCAGAACCTGCTCAATTGTCTGTGATTTTGACAATGAAACATGACAGAAAGTGTGGGTACACCTGGTCAGTGGATGGAAATAGAGCATTTCTCTCAAAAACTGAGTAAGCTTGGTGTTTTTAAGCACAAGAGGTGACTAAGGTGAGGTGGATCAAAGTCCTCCGGCTGAGTGGAACGTCAGAGCTGTGAGGCAGCTTATTGTAAGGCATCACCTGACTAGGTAACACTGACTGCAGTAATGTCAGTTTTTTATCGTAAATCAAGTGAATTACAGTATTAAGCAGAACGGTCACTGAGGCAGATGAAATGATAAAAAGACAAAGAGTGAGATTGTGTGCGTGTGTATTTGTGTGTGTCACAGTCACAGACATGATGATGAGGGCACGTCTGGGGGCCCCACATCTGTCGACGTTTTCCATCTGCGAGTCTGACTTTGCCTGCATTCAATTAACCCATGACAAAAACCACAACTGGCTTTACTGGGAAACCAATCAAGCACGGGGCAAATATTGTTTCTGAAAATTTAAGTTAAGTTTTAATAGAGTAACTTGATGCATGGAATTACTCAAGTTCAGGGCAATTCAGGAAGAGCATACAAAATATATTTTATAATGTACACTCACTATGGAGGAGTCAAAACTTTCCAGCACACATTGCACCACTCTATATAGCAAGCTATGAAAGCCCATAAATTATAATGATAATGTAAACATCAAAATGAAAAATGTAAGACCACAATAGCAATTTTCATCATTTGTATGTTTTATCTGAGTAAAAATTCAAATGAAAATGCAATAATCTAAATTGCATTTTCATTTTCACATACTCATATGCGTCAAACTTATTGCCAATACACAGACTAACAGGAGTGGCAATGTGGATTACTGGACAATCTCCTGTACAGTGGACAATATTCAAATGTTAATTTAAATTTGAAAATTAAAATGCAATATGTAGCCTAATTTTCCATTTGTACAAGCATTATCTATGCCACAATTAAAATTAACATGCAATTTTGTAACCATTTGCTTTTAGGCCTATAGCCTATTTCTATTGCAATTTAAAGGGACTGTTTGTAAGAATCAGAAATGCTTGTTAACAGCGACACCTGTGGCCGTTAAGTCAACGAAAGTCAGCGTCGGGCTCGCGCTTGCTCGCTCTAGATAGACATGAACGAGCATAGCTCAAAACAGTGAGGCGACACACGTCAGCTAAAATCACAATATCACTCTATATTTCAGTTGCTTGGCAGTAATGTTAGCTGACCAGACGAAGGTCTCTCCATGAATCAATGCTGAACCTAGTGTTGGCTTTTCCTGCTTCAGCCTCCCGACCGCGGTCGGAGGGAGACACCGGCACCCGGTCGGAGACGATAACGTTTCTCGCCGCGGAGCCCCGTCACTTCACGAGACACGGGAAACCTTTGTTGGTCTGGAGGAGCTGCAGCATTTCTTTCTGCACAAACGTCCACTGTACATTCACTAGATATTCTCAGAGCTACAAAGTTTTCTGCCGTGTGTAGTGTGCGTGCATGCACGTGAGATGGAGCGAGCTGAGTGAAGGCAAGCAGGCAGAGGAGCAGAGGAGCAGAGTACAGCAGAGACTCCGGCCCTGGAGACCAAGGCTGTTTTCGAAACCCCATACTGCATACTACTGAGGAGCGCAGTATGCAGTATGCAGTACATACTGCATACTGCGCATCCTCAGTAGTATGCAGTATGGAACGTAAATCGGTTTATTTTGTAGTACGCGAGGCCGAGTTTCGCGGGCTTCCGGTTTTGGAAAGCTTAAAAAAAACTTAAAAGTTACGGCTTTGCTATGGGTAAAGTTAACGTTAGTAGGACAGATTACGTTCGTTACAGATAGACAGTAGCACTTATGAATTGCTGTCCTTACATTAAATTAGAAAAATAATATGCTATTTTTACATTTATATTATATTAAAAATAATATGCTATTTTTACATTTATATTCCTCCCTGTCCACCGCTGTCCCCGGGATGTTGACGTCCGTCATTTCCGCCATTACAAAAATTTCCAAAAAGTGACCGTCGCAGCGCATTGCATTGTGGGATACAGTAGGCGAGGTAGACTGGTCTGATGCATACTGGAGAATTTTTCCAAATCAGTACGTCATCCGGGTATTTTTGGCATACTGGAGATTTTGCTTTTGTTCGCATACTGCATACTACATACTACATTTTGGCCAAATCAGTACGTACTACTAGTATAGTATGTGGTTTCGAAAACAGCCCAAAGCTTTGGTCTCCCCCGCGGACTCTGACCGCGGCCCACACTGTTTAATACGTGTAAGAAGTTACAAACAGTCCCTTTAAAACAACACACAAATTCAACATATACATCTAAAACAGTGGCTTTCAGGCTTAGTTCTTTTTATCTAATTGTTGACAATTGTATATGTTTTTCAAAGCTTGTTTAATACTTACAAATCCTTAAAAACCATTGCAGTTCCACTGCTCTCCAGTCCAGGTGGTGGCGGTAATGCGCCAACAATTGAGAGTGAAAGAGGGACAGAAGAAGAAGAAGAAGGCGGAACTAGTTTGTGCAACACGTTTCCGGTCGGGTTTATTTTGAGTGAGGACTCGTGGAGGTTGATTTGCGCTCCAACAAACATCACATCTTCGGCTTCACGCTGGATAACTCAATGGCTGTACCGGGTCAGTATCACATCCTACTGATACATACACATGTACACGTTCAGATGTGTGACTCACGGAGCTCCACGTGCTCTCTAGATATAACTAATAACAAACAGAGTGCTGTTAGCACAATGCTAACATCAACTTATAACTAAACATCTAAAGTCCTGTGTGTCAGGTTATGTCTTCATCGTGGTGTAATGTAACGTTAGAGCTACACAGCAGTGTGTTGTGTTGCAGTAGAAGTTGTGAATGCTAACAGGCTTGTTATTGTTGCATGTTTACAAACGTTTAATCAACTTTGCTTCTGATCTGACATGACAGGTCCGAACAAGGACAACATCCGAGCTGGATGTAAGAAATGTGGATATCGTGAGTAAAGCTTGTGTTATAAAGTGATTACAAAACAAGTGAAGACATGTGCAGGGACATATATACAAAAGACCAACATACATTATACAGAGAAAGACAAATAACAAAACAAAAGCAACACAAGCAACACAAGGGGATAAAGCAGGTTGAAGAATGTGTATGTGTATGTGTGTGTGTGCGTGTGTGTGTGAGTGTGTTTGGCATTGAATGAGGCTAGATGACAAATATCTACTCTTAAACACATATACTGTACACATGCACACATATCTACAAACACACACATACAGATATCCATCCGTTTATGTGTAGAGAATAGGGGGAACAAAAAATGAGTAACATATATATATACATATATACATATATATACATATATACATATATATACATATATACATATATATACATATATATATATATATATATATGTGTATATATATATATGTATATATATATATATATATATGTATATATATATACATATATATGTATACATGTATATATATATGTATACATATATATATATATATATATATATATATATATATGTATACATATATATATACACTCACCGGCCACTTTATTAGGTACACCTTGCTAGTACCGGGTTGGACCCCCTTTTGCCTTCAGAACTGCCTTAATTCTTCGTAGCATAGATTTAACAAGGTGTTGGGAACATTCCTCAGATATTTTGGATTTTGGAGTACAGTGAACTGATCATGTTCAAGAAACCAGTTTGAGATGATTTGAGCTTTGGGACATGGTGCATTATCCTGCTGGAAGTAGCCATCAGAAGATTGGTACACTGTGGTCATAAAGGGATGGATATGGTCAGCAACAATACTCAGGTAGGCCGTGGCGTTTAAACGATGCTCAGTTGGTACTAAGGGGCCCAAAGTGTGCCAAGAAAGTATCCCCCACACCATTACACCACCAGCCTGAACCGTTGATACAAGGCAGGATGGATCCATGCTTTCATGTTTTTTATACCAAATTCTGACCCTACCATCTGAATGTCGCAGCTGAAATCGAGACTCATCAGACCAGGCAACTTTTTTCCAATCTTCTATTGTCCAATTTGGGTGAGCCTGTGCGAATCGTAGCATCAGTTTCCTGTTGTTAGCTGACAGGAGTGGCACCCGGTGTGGTCTTCTGCTGCTGTAGCCCATCTGCTTCAAGGTTGGACGTGTTGTGCGTTCAGAGATGGTATTCTGCATACCGTGGTTGTAACGAGTGGTTATTTGAGTTACTGCTGCCTTTCTATCATCTCCAACCACTCTGCCCATTCTCCTCTGACCTCTGACATCAACAAGGCATTTCCGTCCACACAACTGCCGCTCACTGGATATGTTCTCTTGTTCGGACCATTCTCTGTAAACCCTAGAGATGGTTGTGCGTGAAAATCCCAGTAGATCAGCAGTTTTTGAAATACTCAGACCAGCCCGTCTGACACCAACAACCATGCCACGTTCAAAGTCACTTAAATCCCCTTTTTTCCCCATTCTGATGCTCGGTTTGAACTTTAGCAAGTCGTCTTCACTACGTCTAGATGCCTAAATACATTGAGTTACTGCCATGTGATTGGCTGATTAGCTACTTGTGTTAACAAGCAATTGAACAGGTGTGCCAAATAAAGTGGCCAGTGAGTGTGTATATATATATATATATATATATATATATATATATATATCTCAAATTGTCCAGCTTTTCCATGGTTGTTCATCTATTCTCTTTTGGACGTGCTTTTTTTTTCTTTCAGCGGGCCACTTGACCTTTGAGTGCCGAAACTTTGTCCGAGTTGACCCCCAGAAAGACATCGTTCTGGATGTAAGCAGCACCAGCAGTGAGGAAAGTGAAGAGGATGAACCTGTAGTTCAGCGCACTGAGAAACTGGGGCGAAGTAGAGGTAAAAAAAAATGTTTGTTTGTTTTTTTAAAGTAAAAATTATGTTTTCCTTTAACACAGCATTAGTTATTTAGGCTAAGCTGGGTCTTGTGTTGTGTGTCTTCAAAAGATGAGGTAAATTCTGACAAACTCACCAGATGGATTTTGGTGATTGCACATAGATGAGCGGCAACAGTAGCCCCAGAAATGGAAGTGATTGAAATCTCAATGTTGCTATTATTTTTCATATTTTACAGTTGTTGTGTTACTCGTCTTTTTACTTTATGAGCCGCTACTATTCCAGTAAAAAGTGCCTTGACTATTCTGTCTACAAATCTGTGTAGGTACCCATGAGGATGACAAAGACGGTAGAAAAGGGAGACACAAACGGAAGAAGATCGGAGACAGAAAGTCAAGAAAGAGGTAACTTGTTTCCTACCTTACGATTTTTCTGTTCTTTAGTCCACACTTGACCCTAAACATCACTGTTTTACACTTTTATGGTTTGTTGTTTAATGTCCCAGACTGGACATTGGTTTTCTTTGCTGGTGAAGAGGTGCATAATTCAGTGGAATCAGATCCCAGTAACATAAAACAGTGTTCAGAAATCTGAGATGTGTTTGCCTTTTTACATATTTGTGACCTTCCAGCGATTCCATTGGTTTTTATTCTACTCTCCAGATCGAACTCGTCGAGTGATGATGCTACAAAGAAGAAAAAGAAACGCAGCAGTTCCTGCTCCTCGTCTGACGACGAAGAGGAGATGCAGAAGAAAAAGAAAGCCAAAAGCGGGAAGAAGAAAAGCAAGAAGAACAAACACGGGAAGCATCAGAAGAAGAAACTGAAGAAGAGGAAACAAGAATCATCTTCCTCTTCTTCTTCTTCCAGCTCCAGTAAATCCTCAGACAGTGACTGAGACAGCTGAACTGTGCGGTGTCTGGAGGTCCAACATATTTATTCTCCAGTCCATGAAAAGTGTGTTTTTGCAGAAATAAGGCATCTTGTTCCATATAAGTGTCCAATACTGAGGAATGGATTTAAATGATTAATTGGTGCAAAAACACTGTAGAGTGCATTGTACACTGCAGATATGTTTTATATCATCATGCAAATGGAAAAAAAAATGTATTTGGGGTTCTCTGAAGCATTTGGGAAAACGTACAAACCAGGGAACATATTCTGATATCTCTTGTTTCTTTGTCCTTCCAGACCTGCTGTCATTTGTTGTGCGCAGGGGAATCTTCAGTACAGTCTGTTGTCATTCATATTACTGAACATCATTGTGACGTTTTCAAGTCCAATTAAGAAATGTAGTTCAGGGGGAACAAAAGCCTAGATATCTTTAGTAACACGTTTCTGGATGCTGTCCTTTTGTTTTTGTTCTTTTATACACGTTGTTGCTTCAATACTTCTTTGAAATTGTACCCACAAATATTTTAAAAAGGTCAAATGTGAATGCCAAACATGATTCGACATGGTTCGAATGGCTAAGGGTAACAATGACTAATGCTCAATAAACAGCTCATTGTTTTTGTCAGTGCTGACGAGTCTGCAGCAGTTTGAACTACTGGCTAATATCAGTAGACAAAACAGAGTTTTTGGTCTTCTTTTAGTTTCTAACTGCTATAATGTTTGTAATGTACTTTTGCTAGGATGGCTTTATAGTATGGTTAAACTCATGGAGGTTCCTGGCAAAACAATGTCTTTGCTAGTATTGTGATTATTGTCAAAGAACGGCTGTTATCATTTAACCACCCACACCTTTTTGAAAACCATCTGGACATTTTCAAGAGTTCATTCCAAAAACACTGCTGTGTATTAATTGTGGGAACGGTTATTAACTGAGCCTCTTTATACAAGATTTGTTTGTTTCCATTGCTGCAGTCTGTCTTTTCCCTCCTCATTAAGTGTATTTTATTGTAATAAAATATATATTTGTATCTACTGTCTCAGTAGTGTCTTCAATTTTGGAAATAATGCATAATTACTTAAATACAACATGTGACATGGCAGAAAATAGTCCAAATTTGTCATGATTATGAGGCCAGAGAGACTTGTTGAAATTGCACATGGCAATGGGGGAAGATAGAATTCTTATTTCCTGTAGAGGGCAGCAACATACCTTAAATGTGAGATGAAGGACAATGATGTTATAAAGCTTCCAAGAATTATAGATGACAAAGAAATGTGTTGCAAATATACATCAGCAAACATTTCATCTGTATGTATCAAGTGTCAAACACTGGAAAATCAAAAGTAGTGTGCATCCAAATCAAACAATTTAGCATTTTGTATTTGTATTTCATAGGATATCATGTTGATTCTTGATATTTCTGGTTAGAGTCTAGGTTTAGTACTCTTTAAAAGTGTGAAGCGCAGTAACAAGCTGGTTCACTGTCTTGTATAAACCATTAAAATGTTGCTGTAGATGTAGATGTGTAGAGATCGTGGGTTCGACGCTGTACTGAAAAAGATTAATTACATGCACATCACGTAGGTGCGATGCTATCAGAACAGTGTCAGTAAAGAAAAAGGTAACGCCTGCATACTACTCCATGTCACGATATTTTTAATGACTACGTTTCAATCCTGCTTGGATCTTCAGGTCAAAATGTTCGACACTGGACGACCAATCGGAGCAGGCCATCAGCAGATGAACTGTAAAAGTGGTCTCCATGAAAGTGTTTAAAATAAGCAGCACTGGGAAAAGAAGTGCCAAATATATGCATATGCAGGTACTTGTATTTGAATCCCCCTTTCTTTTAACATGTTTTTTCTTTTTGTTGTTTTACATTATTCTTCAAGAATGGACACAAATAAGGAGATTGTAATTGGAAAATACACTGAAGACAACAGTGAATGGCAGAAAGGGGGGCAACATAATATAAAAACAAGTCTGTAAGTTTGTTTTTAAAAATGTAATCTAAAAGACCAATGATTTGACAAAACCTGTCTAGACTAGACAGTATCTACTGTTACTCCACCTAGTGGTCATGGTGTGAACATTCAGAGACTGAGCTGCATCCATTCAAGTCCATCATCCTCACTGATAACGTGCAATGGAGAAAAACAAACAGACTTACAAACTTCCTGACGCTTGTTTGATTTGCCAAGTAATCGTGACTAGACAGAAGCTGCTGAGCAACGATACTGTTTGGCTCGACTCCTCGGTGGCAGAGGCACATGTGTCAAACATCAATCTCACTTGCTGCAGTTAGTGTTCGGGGGCGAATTTGATAAAGTCACGTATACCACGTCCTCATGGGGAGGTCCAATCCACGTACACACACTAGCACGCAAATATATACACACAGACACATGCATAAACATGTCAAAAAAAAGCAATTCAAAGGGCTATTGAATCCACCATGTACACACACTGTTTTCAGTGTCAGAGGCAGGGTGAACCATGGGAAGCCGTGGCTGGACCACCTCCTCTGGAGACCCTACTGCTTGTAGCCCAGGGATGCGGCAATGGGCTGAGGCACCATGGTGACCCACAGGCAGGTGTGGCAAACCATTATGAGGAATCAATTTACATGAATTATTGCTTCCATCCCACTACCTCCATGCTGTCAGTATCAATCTCCGCTGAGATATGAAACTGCAAAAGGAGCTGCAGAGCCTTACAGACATTACAAACCCAAGGTTCTTTGGAAGCCCTTGTGTTTTGTTCGATTTGGGTTGTGTGTGTGACAGATGTTTATAATAGCGCCATTAATTTCACTTTGCCTTGGGGGAGGGGATATCTTTTTAAACATCTGCAACATCCTGACAGCTACATGCATGGCTGCTGATCAGAGCCCGACGTTATGACAGGACATATCCATATCCTCCTTTATCTTTTCGAGGTCCAGAGGGCAGATTCATCAAATTCGTCAAAGAAACATCAACATTCGACGGCTCCCGACAGCAAGCGGAGACAGTCGAGTAATAGTCAATGAACATTCTGGGAATTAGGAATGCGTGATGTCTGATTCATGTGGTAGATGATGGAATTTATTTAATGTCCTCCCTCAGTGTCTGGTTATTTCTGAGATAAAATCTTCACAGGAAATGTTTTGTTTGGAGAGGATCTCATTAGGTAGCAAAAGCAACACTCGCCCCCCACCGTAGCTGAATAACGAACAGAGTGCCATCTACAGACACCAGGTCCAGCCAACACGTTCTCATCCCAACTCACTCCCCCTCGGTGTCACTTTTCGGTCACACTAGACACGCGCTTAATGTTGGGAATTCAACAAAAACACTTTCTTAGGTTTAGGCAACAAAGGCACTTAGTTAGGTTTAGGAAAAAACAACATGGTTGGGCTTAAAACGACTACGTTTGTAGGGTGAAAATATGACTTGACGTGAGCATGGGACATGAACGAACAGCTGATTGTAACGTGAAAGTGAAATGTAACACACGGGACACAAACAGCGGTCTCCTGGATAAAAGCCCTGTGTTTGTTGTGACCCACTATGCGATTAACTGCTTATGTGTGGAACGCATCGTCCAAGTGGACAGTATAACCAGAACTACTACGCATCCGTGGTGTCCACAGCTGTCCGTCTACGCGTCCATTCAGGAGTTTAATCAAGGCTTTATATTGGCTTCCCATCAAATTCAGGATTCATTTTAAGGTCTTTGTTTTTCATATAGAGCCTTATAACAATTGTATCATAGTGGCAGTGCGGTCACAACAAATTGTCACTACGCGGATGTCCGAACAGAGCCTTCGCATACACCCTCTGATGACGAAATTGACATCAAGCAAACCCTGTTGCACCTTTTCTTACTCGCCGACATGGAGAATATAACTTTGGATTTATGAGGCGCGGTGCAAAAACGCTGGCGCTGCGCTGTGTAATGGCAGGGAAGAATCGTCCAGAGAACCTGATATGGAGAGGGCAGAAAAAAGTACTGGCAGCTTGTGAAAAGTGCTGGTGCGCAACAATAACTCACGATATGCCAAAGAGTAAAATGTAAATAAATCCACCAGCACCTTTAAAGCTCACAAATTAACTTGTTATATCTCATTTGTTTAATCTGCACAAAAAACAAAATGTAAAATCTACAAGTTGTAGTTTTACAGGGAGTTATGTGCTGGTCTATTTCTTGGCCAAGCAATGTGACTTCCTGGAGTGTTGTCATCACCGTGACGTTGCCATGTAGCAATGGACATTGGTCTCAATGTCCTCATCTAACTCGTGGCAACAGAGAGAATATGCACATTTCTTTCAAAGCTGATCACAGAGCAATCCAAGGTAATGAGTACGAAGCACCAAAGATGTCTCTAAAATAAAAAAAAATAAGAATAATTCTTTAGTACTAATGTATCACAATAAAAAAGCTCATTATAATAAAAAATACTTTGTGAATTACATTAAATTATTATTATTTTCTTGCAAGCATCTGTGTATGAGCATTTATCGTTTTCATTCTGAAATAACAGAATCATTATACGCTGGCTGTTCAGCATATTAATACTGTGCATATGCTTATTAATAAACTTGATGAAGGCCATAGTTAAGTGTTGACAAAAGAAACTTGGAGAGTTGGAAACTTCATAATTGCCCAGATGGTGAGAGGACAACTCGATACAGAGGAACAAATGAAGTCGAAGGAGTGCTGCCATGTGCAGCCACACTGAGCAAACCATATGCTGTTTGTATAAGACAACAACCAGGCTTCCCTGTTTTCATCAGCTCATTGGCTTTTATTGAGCCTGTTGGGCTGTCGGAAAGCAGCGAGCAAATGGGACTCCAGTGAGCCATTTAAATGAAAATGAGATGGTCAAAGTGATCTTTTAGAGTTTAGCTGCCGAAGAATGGCGATTCAGCCTCCATGTAAACATCTTTGAGGCACTGATCTCGAACTTAGTCGAAATCCTTTTAGAAAAATGGCTGACCAGAATGACCCCATAGGGGTAAATGGTCTCTCATTAACATAAGGTGTGTTTTTCAATTTGTTTATACAACTTTAGTAGCTTAGTTTCAGGCTTGTGTGGGCGGCCTGGTAGCCTCTGTGCTGGTGTCTGTTTTTAACCTTTCTTGGGGATTTGAGCACACATGCTCTTTTTTTCCAGCAACGCCCTGCTTCACATTCACACACTTGCATTCATCCAACCTGGGAGCGGCCCAGTACAACCACAGTCTCCCTTGCTGGAAGCCAGTGCACAGCTTCACTGGAGAAATGCTTGGCTCAAAGGCACCTCAGTGGTATAGCTGTTGAAGATCATTCAGCCTGGGAACTCTAACCTGCAACCTTTTTTGGTCACGAGCCTGCTTCTCTTAACCTTAAGGCCACCGCCACTACACAGCAAAGCATAACATCTTCCCAGAAATAAAAATGAAAATCCCTTATGCTGCACTTTGGTGGGAACAACCCAAGCTGAGAGATGGCGCCGGTTTTGCGTCTGTAACCACTGTTGAAATATTATTTCAGAGGCAAGCCGTCCCCGCATCTTGGAGCACGGTGAGCAGAGCACTTGAAAAACGCATTAGGGCCAAGGGGCAAGTTGGAGGCTATACATTTGCTACCAATTTAGTTCCTGCATCTTAGATTTCGTTCTCCTCTTCCTCTCCTGGCCCCGAAACCAGGCCTAATGTAGTAAATGACCTCTAGGATAAATAGACAGCGGGCTACATGACCCCAGCCATCAAAAACGGAGGCTGTAATAAATACTACATCGCTTTACAGGAAGCGTGTTCGACATTCTCCCAAAACCTGCAGGGAAAGAAAACGAGGGGGCGAATGGGGTGAGTCTCTGTTCACCGCGCTCTCTTTTGGTCAAAACCTTTTTTTTTCCTGAGGTCTGTTATTACCGGCCTAGTTCCTGGGTTCCCATTCAGAGTGGAGCTTGTTCATATAAACCTTGAGGTTTTGAGGCATCGCTGGACTGACTGGGTGGCTTTCACCAGGGAATTAGCACAGGGTCGCATTGGATCACGATCAGTAGGCCCTCTACGGCTAACCTGTGTTGGACCGGGCTGCCTGTGGAGGTGGTGGTGGTGAGGACAAGTTTCCTGGCTCTGGAATATGGGTCAGTCAGAACGCAGGATGAGTAGGCCTCGGTTCTGTAAATCATGGATCCTCCTGATGCTTTTCTACCTACTGTATCATTTCTAAATCATTTAACCACTATTTTCCAGATTAGTCTTGATGAGATTGGGACTCTCTACTACTGTAAGACCCAGCTGGAAGAAGAAGAAGTATTTTAGCCACATACTGTACAGTATGAAGACAGAAGATTAAACAGATTGAGGTCAGAGAGGACTTGACAAATTGCATTAATAGTGAGGGTTTACTGATATATGATTTCTTAGCCCATTCGCACTAAAAAGGCGTATGAAATCCACGATAATGCGCAAAGCATTTAGCGTGCAATAAGTACGCCTTTCTTGTGTTTGGCGTGTTATTTATACGCCATGTAGTCTGTACTGGCTTCAATGTAAATATGCTACGCTCAGAGCTAGTGACGTAGAATAAAAAATGAGAAAGACTGCTCATAGTGGGCGGATGGGGAGGAGGATGGGTCCAACAAACAAATAAACCAGGAGACCGGTTTTGGCATCATTGGGCAAAAATTCCATAATAACATTTCAGCATATTGTAATTCAAGTGTTTTGAGAAATAACTAGACTTCTGCACCTCCTCATGGTTTTAAAGCTTTAAAAATTCTAGCCCGTGACGGGAGACTTTGGCCAATCACAGGTCATTTCAGAGAGAGCGTTCCTATTGGCTGTGCTACGGCTGGTGGGCGGTGCTTGGTATTTCTTCAACTGATCGCAACATGGCTGCCGGGTCACAAACTTTTCTCATTTTACAGCTAAACCGTACACTACAGGATGATTCTGAGAACATTTGAGGTGAGAAATAGGCATTACAGTAACAGAATATTGATTCATATTTGATCAGCGCTGCCTAGTTTGACCGTTTGATCGGAGTACGCGAGTGATTGACAGCTGCTTAAAGACGGCAGACTCCAGTTCGGCTCTGATTGGTTGTTTTCCTCGGTCTGTTAAATCTTGCAGATGCCATTAGGAGCACCGGAGGACACCGGAGGACACCGGAGGACACAGAGGCGCGTGATTTTTCTCAGATTACCTGTCTCATGCACTACTGTCAGGATATAGTGAATGTTTTATAAAAATAACTTTTTTTAATCATATTTGCTCCAGTTCTACCCACTGCAGCTTTAATTGCTTTTTTTAGCACCTCGTAAAAGGGGATGGATAGTATATTTCTGTTGAGTTCACACTTCATCATGGCAAAGGATTTAAATCAATGCAGAGAGGGGGTTTTATTTTCAAACAACACAATGTCACATCCTGCCCCATAATAGTAAAATCAGTTGTTACTCACTGTGTGCCAGGAGCCAGGATTTAACGTTTTGCTATTGGCACTCCGGCAGTCTGAGCATTTCCTTGATGACATTTATTTTTCACTGCACCTTCCATCTTTCATGGCAGGTATAGTATTCATCCTAATACCCTAACTTGAAATATCCATCCCAGTCCAATTACACCTGCAGGTGCACAACAACCATCGCATGTGTTTCATTCCTCTGCATTCCCCTTTAATTCTTATTGCCTTTTATTTGATTTTCCCTTACATGGAAGCTTTATGAGAAAAAACAAGTTTGTGAAAAGGTTTCAGTCAGGTTGTAGTCAGCATCTCAGCACTGAGAAGACAACACTCATCCTGTGCTTGAAACAAATGCTGTGATTTGCATGTACCTTTTGGATTAGGTCTATTGTACACACGCATGCTGTTGATTTCTTCCTCCTTTTCTGACCCAATCCATCCGTCCCACTGAGGTCCAGAAGGTGGCAGGAGTGGCACTGCTGACAACGTACCAGCAGAAAAAAACTAATACCACCCACCCAACAGCTTCAGCACCACAGAGCCTTTCCTCTCCGCTCCTCGAATGACGATAGACTTTTTACATGTCCCCAACATCAGACACATGTGGCTTTTTCAAAGACGAACGACATGGTGTCATCTCTGCGCTGGGGCACATCTGCTCACTCTTACTCCGGTTTTAGTGTTCTTTCCACTCCACATTTATATGGAAAGTGTTGTGTGCCTTTGTTCTGTGCTGTGGGGGGTTTCTGTCCCTTTGTTTGAAAGAGACATCAAACGGGGCCAGAGGGGCATGATGGCTTGAACATGATCGAGATGGTTATTTTTTGTCCTCTTACATTGTCACTAGCTATGGTTCTCGTTTTTCTTGTTTTCTTTTGATGGAAAACTTCTTAATAAGACCGAAAACTGCCACAGATGTCATCACTGTATTTTTTTTTGACAGATAGTTGACGAATGTTTTAACAATCTGTTGGTTGCTTCAAGTGATGTTGAAGGTGTTTAGTACTTTAGTATTAACTGATGGACATACAGTCTTTCTTTTTTTTACAAAGAATACATCATTTTGTAGTGTGTACGTGGACATTGAGTGGTAAAGCAAGAGAAAAAAGCATCTAGCAAGTGAGCTAGTTAGTTTAGCTTTGAGAATATCAAGTGAATGTTCAGTGGAAGTTTGTGCAGAAATAAATGCTGTGGCTCCTCAAGACCAACAGAGGTTTCCCGTGTCTTGTTTCCCGGCAGCTGAGTGGAGTGATGGCGGAGGCTAACTACGGAGCGAGTAACGTTATCGACTCCGGCCCAAGCAGGAATAGTTAACACAATGTGTGGTTTGTCCATTTTGGGCTACAGTAGAACATGGCAGAACCCGTGAAGAGGACCCGCTCCCTACATAGCTCTAAACGGCTCATTTTAAGTTAACGAAAACACAGCAATTCTTATTTTCAGGTGATTATACACTAAAGAAAACATTCTTATTAATATGATATTCCATTTCTGCCATTAGATCAGTAACAGTAATAGTTACACACTGGTGTAGTCGGTTTTAAGTGAGTAGAGCATGTTACTTGTTTCCCAGCTGGTACTGAGATACAAACCAGAAACCCTCTTGTCTCAGTATTTCTTCCCTGTAG
Organism: Sebastes umbrosus; assembly: GCF_015220745.1. Lineage (NCBI taxonomy): Eukaryota > Metazoa > Chordata > Actinopteri > Perciformes > Sebastidae > Sebastes > Sebastes umbrosus. The sequence goes on along the minus strand of NC_051273.1, from coordinate 3,046,165 downwards.
CATTTTGACAGTGGACATTTTACAGATTTTAAACCAGCAGCTCTTCTACTTGTCTAGGCTACCACTGCACTTATATTGTTTGACAATGCAGGCCTAGTTGTTAATGCTGAAGACGAGTTAGAACTTCAACTTTTAAACTCCCATCCCCAGAAGAGTGCCCTCTGGTGGTGTTAGATGTTAAAACCCAACATTCAGCCTCTGAGGAGCACTTAACTTTGTTTCCCCCTGTTTTTTGTTTTAGCTCAGATTATGTTTTCTCAATTAATGGCAGAAGAAAACCATCGTGAGAAAGAAATATAGAGGAATACATAATGTTCAGTAATCTTTTTGCCTTTTGCAAAGTCTAATCTCCCTCGCACTTCATACAAACTCTCAATGATACAAAACAAAATCATGCCATTACTGTTGCTCAAGAGCAATATTCATAAATGGAAAAAGATATGAGCTGAACGTTTACCTCAAGGTACAAGGCCTTGCCATATCTACAACCACGTGGAGGAGCGTTTTATGATCTTCCCTTTCATGACTATACCAAATTGTTTCTTCTAAAGTGCGGGATATCTGGCCCATAAACTGCCAAAAGTTCCCAAGGCAAAATGAGCAGACGTCTGTAATTGTCTAGGTGGTCGGGTGTGTGTGTGTTTGTAAGATTGGAAAAGAGAAAAAGAGGAGATGGCAAAGGAAGGAGGAGGAGGAGGAGGAAAGCCTATTAGGCAGTGGGAGAAAAGTCCTGTGTGGGTGTGTTTTAGTGTGCGGTTGCTTGCTAACGTTTTATTCAAAGGATCAATTATTCATTCAGGCCTGTGACGAGCTTAGCTTTCAACTCCGAACATCAATGCGGCTTAATATTATGGCAATTAATAGACAAATTCTGGGCTAATCACCTTTGTATTTTTCTTTGCAGAGAGCAGCTCTGTAGGAATATCTTTGTGGTTTACACAGAGAACGCTGGTTTATCTTCAATGTCAGGGGGCTTCCTCTATCAACGATGGCACTGTTAGAAAAAAGCACAGCAACCTAACACACTGTCTTTATGTGGATTTATGGGAAAACTACACTGCTATTAATGCAAAGCATCCAGAACTAGGCTGAGCCAACATTGGGGTCAGACCTGCAGTTTCTGTCCATACACCCGATTTGACTGTTATCAGGCCTTTAAATAGGGGTCACTATAATAGATGTGTCAAACTAAACAACACTACAACTTCTAGGTTTAGGCAACAAAACCACGGGAAAAACATTGTGTTTTGTCTGTTTCAAAAGTGAAACGTAACATTGTGAACACAAAAACAACTACATGTTGTTGGTTTCATTGTTGGTACAACGTCTGACTTCCACTTCTGCTCCTGTAATAATTGCTACGGTCGCTGTCGTGTTCTTTTATACCTTCTTTTGGTGATCTACCATGTGAATTACTGGGTGTAGTAGGCCCCTATTGACCCACATCTATGGATGGTGGTGTTACATAACACATATTAAATCATATTTGTTCCATTTCTACCCACTGCAGCTTTAAGAAGTAACAAATTTGCCATTCTGCGCCAGCATAGCTCCTTGGAAATCTAGCTTACTCTTTCTTGAGAGCTTTTACAAACCCTTGATTGAGGCTTTTGATCATAGAAATAAGAAGCAGGGAGACTGAATGCAGCCCAGCATTTGCATTCAATACTTGTGTGAGGTTTCTAATTGCCAGTGAATTGCGCTCACCAACCTGTTTTTTAGGTCAGAGCTAGAGTATTGTCATTTTTCATTCATGACTTCAAACGGACCAGTTGTAAAAATTGGTAAGGAGCATAGCCACAGAGACGAAGGTAACCAGAGATGTTTTCTCAGTAATTCCCTCCTGGATTTGGGTAAAACCACGCCTGCAGCGCATGGGAAAGGCAGTTCACAGCAACAGTGAGAAAGGGAAAAGGAGAGTGAAAGAGACAGAGATAATAAAGAGAGCTGGAAGAAAAAAAACATGAAAGACTGAAGCGAGAGAACAGATGATAAAGAGAGAGTCAATGAGAGACATAGAGTGACTGAGGTGAAACTGATGGAGAGATGGTTTGATTCACTTCACGAAGTTCTGCCTCCAGGTTCAACGTTCATGTCAATGGATCCTCGTACAACAGTTTGTTTACAAAAATGTATTCCTCATTTGTTGTGCATTTTCCTGCAAATGTCCAGCAACACGTGTCAATTTCCGCTTACAAATGCATATTCTTTTCAGAATAAACTTCCATTATCACAGGAAACAACTTGGTTAGGTTACAAAATTACTTAGTTAGGTTTAGGAAAAGATTGTGGTTTGGGTTGAATTAACTACAGAAGTGGCGTAACTTAAATACGGAAATTACGTGAAAAATAATTCAACGTTGACTTCTGGTTTCATATGGGGTACAAAGATCGGTCTCCAGGGCAAATATTTCAAGAATTATTTATTTTTTTTCCCTACACAGCGCTTGTCGCTCTTTATATTTCCCGGTTCATGATTAAATGGATTATATACAAATTGATTTTGTGGGATATATACAAATTACGGTGTATTACTTTTCGTAAGTATAGCTACAAACGGTGTATGAGAACAGCCTGAACATGTAGACAAAGATTGACATATGATTCACTTCAAAACAAATAAAAACTTGATCCAACATTAATTAAAAAAAACAAACAATATTTGCAACTCCAATATTTGGAAACTATAACCACTTTTGGTGATTTTATATTGTATATATTTTCTTGTCTGACAACTAATTGTTCTCAGTTGGTGACAAAGAGGTTTAGAAAAATATGTTGCTGCTTTTTTTTTTTGCCCAAAGCAAAAAGACTTGATTTATTTACAATGTAAAAATGTAGCCAAAAAACACTATGAATACCTTTTCAGTATAGTATGCAGCTTTGAAATCTTTGAAAACCATAAAATTATAGAACAGAAGTTGTTGATGTTCCTGCCCAGCGTCATCATTAATAAATAATCTGCTTGTATTGCGCTTGGAGCTCATTAGACACAGTCTGAAGCTGTAAGTGTACAGTATTATAATTTCATAAATATACTTTTGGGGTGGCTAACTTACAAACACAATAGCCTACTTGGTGGGGATTTTTTTTTAAATAAAGCCAAACTCAATAAGCAAAATTTAAAACATATACTAACATAATTTTAGTTTTTTTTATTGTTGTTTTTGTTTTAGGTTTGGATTTTAAATTGCTTCTATTTTTAACATTTGTGTAATTTGTACTCAGAACCAACTGAAAAAATAATTGCATTTGTACTTATGCCAATAAATGACTCTGATTTTTGTAACTTCTATTACTGTAACATTAGATTTCCACCCCTACTAAAATGCTACAGTTCAACCTAAGACTTAATAAAATCGGCCACCCTGTTGCCAAATGGGATTGATCCAGTTATAGTCCAGTTAGAGCTTGGACAGTATTTATTCTATGAATAATTAGAGGCTTACTGGTAATACTTAATGACTATCATGAAAACACGTGTCTTATTTATGTTAAGCTTTTACCGATTAAACATATCCACCTTCAGCTGCCAAGTGTCATGTTTTTTCTTCCTCTGTGGTGATTAAAACGGAAAACCACTGCGAATTGAATGTGAACCAAAAAACCTTCAAATAATTCAGCTCCTGACTTTTCCACTTCATGTGTCACCTGTCAGGAAAACTGAGAGAAAAGAATAACACAAATATCAGATTACCAGAAGCACTGTGCAGTGAGGGGAATATATATATACACAAACACCTCCTCACCTGACATTAATCTTCAATGACTCTTTGTGCTAACAGCTATTAAACGATTGCACTAACATGGAAGTGTGAGGGCTGAGATGTTCAGGTGCCAATTAAGTGCGGATGTGGGGAGAATGTGGGTGAACTACTAATAAAAGGCTTCCTCGCACGTAAATGACCCACTTTGAGAAATGTAGTAGTTCATGCATTGATTAAATGCTTACAATGGGAGGGCACTGACAACAAAAGGACAGGATCAGTGGAGACAAGTGAGAACACCTGAACCTTTAACCTACTAGCTGTGTAGTTTAATGTAGGTCAGTTATCACAAATCTCAATACTCTGATCATGACAGATTAAAGAGGATAAGTTGTATCATAAAATAACACTTGATTGAATCAACTTGATTTTGCAATGCATCAATTTATTTCACCCTGTTGACAGAAAATCCATTTCTACAGCTAATCTTAAGCCACAAGGACTTGTATTTTAGACATTGAGAGTATTAAAACCTCACGTTGTGGGTTTACATTTTTATTTTTCTAGCCAATATGTTTAAATTGGACTACTTTTGGACCAGCCCGTTCTCATTCCCAGAGCGTCAAATAGCGACGCCGTCGGCGTTTGGTACCACCGCGCAATGCACCCTTTAGCGCTGGTATGCAACTCACCGACTTTCCATTAACTACAGTGTAAACCTAGGGAAAGTGCTGGGGTGACTTAGTTTAAAGAGCGAAAGAGACATACAGGGCGGACGGGAGGGGAGGTGGATGGCTCCAACAACCACAAGGCTTTCATCCAGGAGACCGCTGTTCGTGTCCTGTGCTTTCACTTTCACGTTACAATTTCGGCGCTCCATCTTGAAGAGCATCCCAGTTTCTAAAATGCATCTCGAGGAGCAAGGAGGCTTTGTCGGAGGAGCTATAAGCGAGGATACACCGGTGTATCCTTTGTGGAAGTGTTTTCGGAACCCGTGACAAATAAAAGAGGCGTGACACAGCTGGAATAATGTCAAACCATGGCAGGACTAATAAAATAATGGAGAGCTGATGCAGCTGTGCCATATTTAATTGGCGTCGCTTTAAAATGACAGCTCCGAGTCTGACTCCTCTCTCCTCGCGTCTCTTCCTCACCTCCTCAGCTCGCATCTCCCGTGGGCGGGGAAGACGTGAGGAAAGGAGGCGAGGGAAGGAATCAAGGATGTATAAACTGGGAAATGAGAGGAGTCCAACAGAATCATAAAACTTTCTTTCTGGGAGTAAAATGCACAGATAACTGAATATTAACGGAATATAGCAAATATGAAAAAATACTTCGAAAAAACTTTTCTGCTCAAACTTGTGGTGACCTCAGTGTTTCTAAAATCCTGGCTACTGTTCTGCTGAATCAGAGTTACAGTCACATAGAGAGGATGAAAGCAATTTGTTAAATTGTAAAAAGGCAGAGGGAGTATGAGTCATTTAGTTAATTCCTGAAAGACGATATTTCTTTTGTCCTATTGGAGGATGTTGAGTGACGCCGCTGTTCTGACTAGTGCTGGATGGTTTATTCAAATGTGTGCGTATGCTACCAGAGTTAAGGCTTTCAATAGCCTGTCTTCAGCTTTTAGGGGCAAGGGGTTCAATTCCCACCAGGGTTTCTCATGCACTCTTTGGATAAAAGAACCCACCAAATGTACTTGTATTATGTTTAGATTCAGCAACAGATGAGATATACTGGCCTCATTTAACTGCAATACATTTGGAAGGTGGGTGGGCAACTACAGGTATTTGTCATGCCGGTCTGACTGTACTATAGCAGCCACATGTTTGCATCAGGTTTGTGTGTGTGTGTGCAGGGGGTATACTGTAGCCGAGGTTATTCATCAGTCCAGGGGTGGCCTGGTGCTGAAAGGGCCAGTGTTGAGCTGCTTTGATTGATCTATGCAGGAGATTGGCCGTGGCCTGGAGAGGGGCATGTCGTTCTCTGCTCCGGCTATGGCCAATTATATCAGGGGGGGGTTGTGAGTAATGCAGTAGTTGAAAATACAGCCTGCTTTTCTCTTCCTGGGAAATAGCGAGACCTGCAAATCTAGCATAATTTTGACTCTTTGTCCGGTCATTTTTCATTTGATTCTTGTTGACAGTTACATAAGCAACCTGCTGCTTTTGGGATAATGCTGTGTGCTGCTGATGGCTTGGGATAAAAATCTGAATTTTCTTTTATGTCATTGCTGTTCTATTTATCAGTATTTTATGTTTGACTCAATATTCCTAAAATATTTCACTATAATTGTAATTAAAATGGGATTGGACTTGACAATGAAAATGGTCTCACATCACAACTGAAATCTGTTTCACATACATGACTAAAATGCTGAAAATCTAAGGAAATCACAACATTGTGTATGTTTATCACCAATTAAATTATTAAAAAATGTAAATAATGTAAAATGTAAAAAATAATGCTCTAATGTAATGGTCATTTCCTGTGGAAAATTCTCATTATATTTTTTCAAATACAATGTGTATGGATTATTTCCTCCATTGTTCAGATTCATTTTTGAAACCAGTTTTGAGAATGTGTGACAAAACAACAAAAGCTGTGTTCTAATTTGAAAAACAGTAAAAACGGCAATACCTATACAATCAAACAACATCACAGAATGGGGTCTAAAAGAAAGAAAATCTGCTTATTAGCAATAAACACAAAGTATAGCTGAGGCCGATGGAAATGGCATTCGTTTTGCAAGAATTTTATAATAAACCAAAGAATTGGACAATCAAAATTCTGACCAGAGTAAAATCAAGTTATAACAATTAATCCCAAGGGAGATATTGATGTCTGTACAAATTTAATATCCAATAGTTTTTGAGACATTTAATCAAAACCACAAATGTCAGCCTGCTGGTGGTGCTAGAGGGATAGTCAGGGAATCACCAAAGTCATTAGGTTTCATCCTCTGGCAACCATGAAAGCGTCCACCAAATTTCACGGCAATCCATTCAGTATTTGTTGAGATATTTCAATCTGGACCAAAGTGGTGGGTTAACCGACCAACACTTCCATCACTAGAGCATCACATGCCGCTATAGCATGTCTGAAAGGTACAACAATAACACCATCTGCCATGTGTCTGTGCAGACTTCATTCAGTGGATTTGAATGGGAGGATAGTGGGGGCAAGTGGACACCTTGACTATGTAATGTGAGGTAGCGGTTCTTAATCTCGCCTCCACAGGCTTTATCAACTGCATTTGCATTTTCAGTGCTTTGTTTTTATATGTGGCAGCTGTTGTTCATGTAATGTCTGATTAACAATATAAGCTGACGTAATTCTCCGTCTCCATTCTGGTCCTGTGCCCATAAAATCAGGAGCTGCACCACAGTACAAGAAAGCGTGAGAAATGGGAGAAAAGGGGGGAGGCAAGGTTGAATAATAGGACTGGGGTAATGGATGGCTGCAGTGTGTGTGTGTGTGTGTCCAAATGTGCGACTCTCTGCCGAACCTGGTTGACTTCCGCCCCGCTGTGCTGACATTGTGCTGGATGTCTGAGCTCTGAGGGCCACCGCCAGAATGGACACACTCCTACACTCTTATTCCTCCTCAGCTTGACGTTTGCCCTTAAGGCCACACCGGATGACAACAAAATTAACAAAACAACCGCACGGTAAGTGAATTATATCTTGGGTGGAGGTTGATCCAAAAGCAGAATATATTGTTGATTCGCATTCTGAGACGTCAGTGTTTGGAAAAGGTCACGGTAATTGGAAACCAAAGCAGTCAACCTTGAGGTTTTTTTCCATATTCCTGTCTTCCCGAAATCAATTCAAACAACTTTAAATTGATGATGTCATTATTTTGACCACAGCAACAGTTTGATCTTCAGGAGTCATGCTGCCAAGTCATACTTTAAAGAGAATTCTGTACTCAGTGAGGGGCACTTGAATCAAAAGGATTAAACCTGTTTCCTTTGGACCCCCAGTTTGATAGATTGAAGTAGATTTCAAAGCGGTTGGGTGAGGGAATCATTTCCCTTTGGCAAGACCGAGCAAACTGAAAACCTGCATTACTTGGTTACCTTTTGACAAAATCTCTGATCTCGGTTTAGGTGGTGGGTACTGTTATGACCTCTTATCCAAAAAGTTCAAACAGGGGACATGAAGAACTGATCTGTAATTACAGAATGGTGCTTCCTGTTGAGACAAAGACACCCCACTTCTGAAATCATCATTGTTATTCAACTTATCCTCATACAACAGTTCGTATGATATCTTAAGAAAAATTAAAAATATGTCAGTCAGCAGTCTGCCATTTTTACCTGTACCTAGTCTGTTTGCAATTCAGGCAGACTGTGGCTCCTTATTTTAAACCAGTGTCCTTTGAGCTATCTGCCAAAATGGTCTCTGACAATAGCAGAAAATTCACAATGGTTCTCAAAACTCTACTTTACACTTGTTCCCATTAAGGTCTCAAAGAATAGAGACAGGAAGCTCATCTTAACTTCTCCCTCCCATCCAAATTGTTATGGCGTTGCGGGGTGTGTGGGTGTTTCTGTTGGGCGGGGGTCAAGTAGAAGTCAAGGTCATTCTCTAACTCTTAGATAGCAGAGCCTGTGATCTGCCCATTTCAAACAAAGAAAGCTGAGTCATATTTGAGGAAATTGTGACTGATAGAGGGACAGACGTAGACTAGGGAACATTACAGTTAAACACTGACTGAAACCCCAAACAATGACTTCATCAAAGGAAGGAAGTGGTGGAGTGCTGCTGCGTGACATTACATCAATGTCAAGTGCTCAAATTTGATTTCGAATTTTAAAGCAACACAAACTTTGATTAAAACGGATAACAAATCATCCTATATACCATCACAGTAAACTATCAGTTGTTAAACCCAAAGAGGACACAGCCAAAGTAATTTCCAACTTAACTGATTGTCCTTATTTAAGATAACCTCAAAGAAAAACAACCCTGGCCTCACCATGACACACTGGGCTGGTCAGATCCTTTGAGTTGACTCAGCTTCCAATACTGAATAGTCATCAAACGTCGCTAAATATAATTTTAGCATAAAATTACGGTGTGCCAGATAGCTACAACATTCTCTATAATCATGTATAATAGTTATAATAGCCACATGTGCATAAGAAAAAGATTGCAAGTGGTTCAACTAAGTGGTTTTACTCAACAGTAAACCTAAAGAAATCATCTTTTGATGACCATGAACTTTCAAACAATCAAACAACAAAATAGGTCCACAAATGCAAGATACATCACACCGCTTGTGTTTAAGGGTGTTTTATCCTAAAGGTCTTGAACGTAAAACCCTACTTTGGCCCAGACTGTAGCGACTGTAGTTGGGTCAAAGTCTTTTTCACAAGCGTCTGGGCTGGCGTCCAAGGCAAAAGCGCCCGTCCCCCCTCCTTTGCAGAGGCAATTTTTTAATGCGCAGGAGTTTTTAACAAAGCTCTTGGAATATGTTTTTTTTTTTTTGCACAAGGTTATGATCTTTAATTACCTTTCCTGGATGGGTGCTCCATGATTTTTGGTTTCCAAACAGTAACAGGCGTGTTCATAAATACATTTGTATGCTCAGGATGAGTTAATTGCATCAGTCTCTCCCACGCTCCCTCAACCTTTTATAGAGCGCTTTATGGTACACGAATCATAGATCTTCACGAGAACTGCTAAAGTTTGCCACTATTAAGCTGCTGTATATTATATAAGTGTGATGGGAATCTGGTACCTTCTGCTACACATACTTATTTCATTTTAAGATAAAATAAGACTTAATGAACAGTTTCTTTCAGTGATGTTTTTGGCTTTACCAAGAAGTCACAATATTTGATTACACGGTGACATGACATTAAAGTTATGATCATGAAAAAAAAAACGAGATGAAATGAGAAAAAAACCTTTTTAACCTTTTAAGAGCACCTCCCCATTCATACTGTGCACCAATTTAACAATGAATGCAATTTTCTTTTTTACAAAAAATCAATTTCTTCATATTTTTATATCAAAATCCATTCATCTCACGACAGTTTTTCCTTGCAAAACTTTAGCGTAAGTTCGGAGTGTTATTTAACCTCCTTCGCGACAAGCTAGTATCACATGGTTGGTACAAATAGATTCCTTAGGTCTAGTTTCATATGATGCCAGTATCTTCAGTCTAGTTCTAAAACTGAGCGCGCTACAACCTATGAAAGATTGAGTGTGGTGCATTAACTTTGACAGCCCTACATCCTGTAAAACAAAATATGAAATGTGCTTATAAAATAGTAACAACTAATTTCAACCAGTAATATCATTCATCCATCAATCAATCTGCAACATTTAACGTCAGGGGAGGGCTCCGTATCCACATTTAGCGGTCCAATCAAATGAAAAGGATTTGATTTAAATCCCTCTTGTAATTGTACACTGCTCAAATATACCAATTCACTTTGGGAATATTTACAGTACAGAAGCTAAAGACGCTCCAAGTTCTGTTTCACTTAAACAGTGACAACCTCTTAAACTGTTACTTATTACAGATTACCTATGTTGTCAACAGAAGACCTAATAGCTTCATTTTGCTTAAAAGCATTTAGAAAGTCTGGTGGCATCAGAAAACATACTAACTTATTTGCCAGTATCTACACCAGCCTTACAAAACCCAGTGACCTCAGACGGTACATATTATATCCCTTTATAATTCTGATCCTGTGAGAACCAAACTGTTCATAGTTTACTGGTAACTCCAGCCATAATAGCATACTACTTGTTGGTGAGCAAGTGGTGGATGGGCAATTTCTATTTTTCATTCTTTATGAAGTCAAAAGGTGACAATTGACTTCAGGAGATAATTGACTAATTGACACCCACATGTGCTATGCAGGAGAGCTTCTTCTTGATAGAGTGAATTAAATGATCTATCTCCCCTTGTTAAACTGTATTGTAACACCTCAATCCTCTAAATAGCACCTCTCTTCCATAGGTATAGTATCCTCCAGGTTTAGAAACCTAATATGGTGACGCTACCGCCTCGCCCGCACGTACCAACTCTACAACTCACACCCCATGTTCTCATTAACCTGGAGCCTCTATGTTCATCATGAAGTCCACATCTGTCCAGCTTTCCACCTCAACTGCCAAAGCACAAAGGCTTTTCCATTACTGCCCTGGGAAAGTGAACAATTATTTGGCCATCGACAGTACACATAGTTGTGTTATGTAAGAGATATGTAAGGCAGTAGGAACCTCTTGTATTCAATGTATGTCTGTAAACATGTTTCTAATCTATTGTCAAGTGAATTTCAAGCAAACTTTTAAAATGTTGCAAAAAAAAGATATGCGAATTAGATGCATTTCCATCATTTGGAGCGAATAAACTCGGCCACAGCGTAGTTTGGTCAGAAGTTGGCGATGTAGGCTACGCATGGCTGTAATCTGCTAGTAACCAGAGTGGAAGAAGTAGAGGTTGTGAACCGGAAACAAAACAAGTCAGCTTGGTCATCTACCCATCTACCAGAAAAAATATGGAGAGAGGTCTTCAGGAATTTGTTTCAAACTGGGCAAGTTTTAATTGTTCTTTCATGTCAGCCAATATTGGCCATGTCCAGAGGACATGAAGACAAGCATTCACACTTAATGGGGAATATCCGAGAAGATGCCGATAGCGGAAACAGCTGATCAGTCACGTGAGTTAAATGTCTGCTCAGAATTTATTCGGCAAAGGTCTTTTCATAATCCGTTTAGTGCATCAACTCATTCCACAATGGCGAAAGCCACCTCAAGTAAATGATTTGAGGAAGTTTTATCAAATTTTGCTATTTCCACACAGCTTTTATACGTCAAAATGTACATCAAAATATGTGAATGGAAACACAGCTTGTGTCATTTTACTTGCATATGAATACGCTGTAATACAATCTTGGGATCTTGGGAATGATCCATCAAATCAAAATGCAAAGTGTTTGGACTCATGCTCTCTCCTTCTTTTAGCCTATTCTGTATCCTTTCCCTCCATCCTTTGTGTTTATCCTGTTTTCTTATCCTATCACAGGCAGTTGGATAAGAAGCCAACAAGCTAAAGATGACCAGGGATTTCCATCTTGGTAAGGAGATGACACCGATGCCCTTGTGAAATCCCTAGTGACATCATTGGTTATGTCATGATGTCAGTCTGGCGGATGTAGTTATATAGGATCGCACTCATCAAGGGTTCACTGTCTAATTATAGCAGTGTATTACCGTGACTGTCATCCGGAGACGATGGGTGATTCCCACATGCTATCCCACCATTAGCAGCTTCAAATTAGCCGGTTAGCTCTTAGCCAAACATAAATCCCCACGTGAGGGCCCCAAGTTGAGAATGAGAAGGCAAACCATTCTTCAATATGTCTGTACAGCACCCCAGTGTCCATGTCTGGAGATTTATTACAGGTCCCATTTGCTTTTCAACCTCCCCAGGACCCCTAGTAAATCGCCAGGCAAAGGTTTGACTGAACAACTAATGATCCCACATGAAAAGAGACAGAAGAATTATGTCATTGGAACCTGGCTCAAAGTTGTTGAACGGGAAACCTCAGTGGCCCACTAAAACTTAGGAGGGCAAGAGAAATACAGCAGCCAAAAGACAGATGGGTAGGCCTGCGGTGCGTCAGCTTCTGTACTTCCTGAACTACGGGAAACCCCTTCACACAGTGAAACATCCTGAGGATTCCCTGCTAGCATTTACCTGCCCAGCACTTAGCTGCTTCAAGGGAGCTGGTTTTATTGTGAGATCCCATGTTAAAACTACTACGCTGGTTTCTATTTTTGGGGGGCCCATACTGGGCTGGGTATTGCGATGTTGCAACCAAAATAACTCAATAAACTTTTAGTGGGAAAGTTTAATACCTATGCGGCTCTTGTGTGGTCCCCTTTTCATGATAAAGGCCTCATTTTCCACTAAACTTCTGGAAACTCAAGCTCTAACACAAGCTCTGCAGTAACTTCAGTGGAGTTACTTGGTTCTGCATAGAGGCCCGGGGCCAAGTTTCTGGAGAGAGAGACTGCTACTGGACAATCCCTCTGCTGGCAGATGTCCTAACTAGGCTGGGAAAAGGTTCTCCCCTGACTCCCAAGGCCTAAATATGGTATTGTGATACTGAGGTATTACAATTTAAGTCATAATATAAATACTGATTTACCTTTGCAAGGTCTTTTGCATGCAAAATCTTCTTCCAATTTCATTTAAACGGCATCAGGATTTTTTGTGCATATGATCAAACTTGTGATAATGATTACATGAGTTTGCAGAATTCCGCCTTTGCGGGCTAAAAATGGTTTACCTGCTTGTACTCTTGTTTTGACAAGACTTACCATACACATCATTGAGCAAGAAAGAAGAAGAAGAAGAAGAAGAAGAAGAAGAAGAAGAAGAAGAAGAAGAAGAAGAAGAAGAAGAAGAAGAAGAAAGGCACTTTATTAATCCCCGAGGGGAAATTAAATTTGTTTCACTCTATTATATACAGAACACCCACACACATGCACAAACAGGACCTAAATACGTGCGTTAATGAGAGAGATGTCAGAGCGAGGGGGCTGACTCTGACAGGCGCCCCGAGCAGTTGGGGGTTTAGTGCCTTGCTCACGGGCACCTCGGCAGTGCCCAAGAGGCAAACTGGCATCTCTCCAGCGACCAGTTCACACTCAGTACTTGGTCCATGCGAGGACTTGAACCGGCGACCCTCCGGTTCCCAAGACAAGTCCCTATGGACTGAACTACTGCCGCCCCCAAGAGAATGTAAAATAGAAGAACAAAGGTGAAACTGTTAAGTAAATAATTGTATTTTATGTCCCACATCACACAAAAGCCATTAAAAGAACTGTGAAATACACAGTGTTCTCTGTGGGATCTCATTTTGATTAGAGACTATGATTTATAGAGCAAAGACATACCGTCGAGAAGCAGAGATAACACTTGTAACACTGTTTATTTTGATGTATAAACACGAAATCCGTCAGACGTGTCTTTACTTGATTATTATTATAACAGCGGATTAGAGAGAGAGGTTGGAAAAATGCAACTGAGGTCTCTCACCATCAGATAAATAGACCACTTATCATCAACCACATCTTGGCACCACCCACACAGAGGACAAACTTGCTCTTTGTACTATTCCTCCAACAGGTATAATTACACTACAGTGCACTTATCACAAAATAAAAGGGAAATAAAGTGTTTATTGCAAGTTAATTGTTATTTATTGTGCATGAAAAGGTGGCCAAGAATTGCCTTCGGACAGCAATGACCTCGACGTCGAGTTTATCTTTATTTGTATGGTGAAAGAACTGTGCTTGGCAAGATAATGCGAGGTAAGTTTATCTATCAAAGGAAATTGCAAGTGATTCACATAAGATATGAACAAGTTTAAATCAACATTAAAGAGAAACACAATCAGGGCAGCACAGTTTCACCCCACATGCTACATTTGTCTCGAGATGAGCATGTTACTGCAGCCGTGAGTTGCTGGGCTCCTCGCCCCAATAACAATCTTCTCCCATGCTTGCTCCCAGCCTGACCTGACCCTATGATGGTCTCTGATCCAGAATCATACCTCTGAATGATGGTTTGGCTCCCTGCCTTATTCTCAATGTAAACCCGATGTATGGGAAAGCACTATTCTACTCCACTCCACTCCACTCCAGCCCTCTGTGTCACATCTGTGCAGATGATAATAAGGCAGGAAACGAGTCACTGTTAAAGTGTGCTGTACCCATAATGGGTTTCCTGTCTATAGCCTTGATGTGTCATTGTCCACAATGTCTTATTCACACAGACCTCTAATGGCAAGGGCTGCCCCTTAATCGTCGATGACTCCAGTCGTCAGTCGAGAAGCCCCCGAGTCGACTTGCATTTTGTCAGTCAAATCACTGCATGTAGGATAACAGCATGGCCGATAGTAAACTTTTATAACCTGAGTCTTGTGTCGAAATCACCTAACTACAAAACAAACTGTTATGGAAACAAAGACGGGTGATGGAAAGACGGTTCATGGAATTCTACTACTGATTTGGGTTTAAATGGTTTTGAATAATATTCAGCTACACTGCACTGGACTGGACTGTAATGCAATGCCACATGCACTCAGTTGTCCCACACTGTATCCATAGCAGGAGATATTTGAGTCAAAGCAATAGTCAAATGCTAGAGCAGACCTGCACCTCATACATTCCGCCCATCAGCATGCATTTGTTTTGATCGCCTTCAAAAAAATAAAATAAAATAAAATACAGGCCACGCTCTATTTTCGAATCTGGTTCCTTTTCCATTTGTGAAGTTAACTTTTGCCACAACCTTGATTTGCAAAACAGCCCTGTAAACTTCAACCTTTATAGACCACAAGTAATTGTGCATGGGCGTGCATTGATGGAGCACAGTTTTCTTAACTACTTCTTTAACTTTTGATGACGACAGCATCAACACTAGCTGTTCCTCTGCTATTTAATGTCAGGATATTCCCAGTGATTCTGTCAGAGGCTCTCCACACCTGAGTTAATGTATAGCTACCCAATGGATTGTGACTGCTGCTTCTCTGCTCTGTTGCAGCCTGTGGGGGGTATTGATAGGCTAAAAAGTCCAGCATTTCCACTCTTGTTATCGTCAAAGCTTTCCCATGCCAGCCATACCAAGGTGATTGTCAGGCTTCATAAATCAATGCTTCTTTCCTCCATATACCTGGATATGGCCGAGCATATGGAATAGGAGGCGATATTGAAAATACTCCCAGGGGACGATGATTCCTGACATGTTTGCTCCAAAGCGCTCAGGGGGGTAAAATCTTGGCTTTACACTGGACCTGTGCTTAGGTTGCAATAATCACTATACATGTATTCATATTGGAGGCAAGCTATATGCTTTGAGTCACAGACTTATTGGATGGCGCTCAGTGCTGCTGCCTGTGGGTTCAGGTTGCCAAAGAAATTAGCATTCCCTCCTGTAAAGCCTTTTGGTGTGAAATATGCACCCAAAAGCACCCTAGATTTCTTCATCCAAAGAGGGGGTGAACACACACACACACACACACACACACACATTGCATTAAATAATATGAAAATGTCAACGTGACAGCCCACTCCCACTCTAAAACCCTCAAACAAAGGCTATTGTGTCATTATGTAGATCACTGACTGCAATTCTGTTTTCCAATTGCATCATGTCCCTTCATTGTCACAGGAAGAGGAAGGTGTGTAGGGATTGTGCACATTGTTTACACTTGAGAATAACGGAGCCTATGATTAAGTTTGATTTACCTGAATTCATTACTCCAGGAAAGGCTGTTTGGAGTGATGCCATCGCCAGTAGCTTGTAAAGTAGGTGAATCACCCAACACACACAATAAAAAAAAAGTAAGACGCATCATCTCCGCATCTCACACATCCGAGGTGAGTAACCAGAGGAAAACAGTTCACAAGAAGTGAGGTTGTTGCGTTCATTTGCACAAGTTCAGACTGGTGTTACAGTAAACAATGCAAATTTATGAGACCTTTAAGGTCTCTTTAGAAGTCTCTTTGCCATGTGTGACGCAGACTTGTGATGAGAGAAGAGGACGGGTTAATCTATTGGTGGAGAGGTGGATTAGATCTGATCACGGTCTGTTAAGAGATGATACACATTCATGATGTTATTGTCTAAAAAAGAATAAATATAACGACACATTATTTTTAGTTATTGACATGACCTGTTTTCACAGTATGGGTATCTGTAGGTATCTAAAATTAAACTATAGTTGATTATTTGAATCTCTTTTAGTGTAAACAATGTCCTTTTGTAATACAAAAAAACAACTTTTAGATGTTTAGATAATCTAAAATCTGTGTGAAAATGTGTTTAAATGGATCAGATCCTTACATGAATGAATAATTGAATAAATAAATAGTTAAAATGATGTATTTGTGTACCTGTGTGCATGTGATAAGGCATCTTAGTATGTGTGAAAGTGTCAACAGTGAGTAAAACATGGGCATTTTCATAATAATGATACATGATTCCAGCAGGGAAACTGTTTCTCCTGCCCTCTCCACATAGATGTCAGAGGTCAGGCTCAGCAACAACAGTGACGACAGTGCTGTTAGGGTTTCAGTGTATTGCTAAACGAAACTTCAGCAGGGTTCGCCAACACAAAGGCATGTTGAAGCAAAAGTAGGTGTGATGATACATACACGACTAGACTAGGGGGTGACGTATGTGCAGAGGTTCCTTTGTTGCTCTAACTGATGACATTTCCAAAATTTGCCTATCAGTGGGCTGAGAGAGTAAGTAACTGCTTTAACCTGCTGTTAAGGGTGTTTAACTAACAAGCCAAGGCACTCATCTGTCTGCCCCATAAAGTTCTGTTTTGTCGTCAATAATTGGAGGTGGAACCTTTTCTTGCACCTTTTTCACATGCCCAAACAGGGTGAACATTTGCACACCAAAACTAGGTTAGCCTCCTTGATTAAATTACTTGTTGCATGATTGAGTCACAATGTTCCACATCACTCAAACCCAACACAAAGAAAAATGCCAAAACCACACAGTCGAAAGGCAGGGTTTACACGACCTCTGATATGAGTAGCCATAGATATTCCCAGCACGCACCTCTTCACAAAAGGAATCGGGGTAAAGAATCCCAGCTTCTTTTACTTGGGGACCGCCGGGCCCTGGGTACAAAGCAAGGCGACCAATAAAAATGAATGCCAAAAAGGAAGGAAAAAGGGGGAAAATGTGGAGAATGGGGTTAAAATAGCCATTGACATGTTGCGCCAGACTGAGAGAAAGTAGCATTGTTTGGATCTTTTTGTTTGCAACAGCAGGGGTAGGCTTCCAGCGAGGATTGAGCCACATCACGTGCATCACATCAACCACTGAAAGAGCAAGGAGAGAGCCAAAACTCAGCCTGAACAGCTCTACAAGTCTTTGAAGTCAAATAAAGCCACCTCATCGATCACTGATTCAAAGGACTTTTTTTCTTCTCCATTCTCGTTCTCTCTCTCTTTTCACACTTGGGAAGCTTTTGTTTATTGTACAAATGAACCTGTTATAAGCCTCCTTCACTTCCCTTGAAAAAAAAAGTCAAAACACAAATTCTCAGATGGACTAGATTACATAAATCTGGCAGAAATACCAGTACCCTTAAAGTCACACCAGTACCAATAAAGTACTTAATTCAATACCCATCATGTGAAGCTGTTCTTTCCCTCCACTCCCCAGCACAAAGCCACTTCACTCAAGTCGCTCACCGCTTAAACCTGAAGTTCAGAGTGTATTTTTAAAGATCTGTTACTCAAATTATAAAAATCTCCTTGTGATTGAGGCGTATCATTTACGACCAAGTATTTAACACACCTTAGTTTTACAATGACAACTTACTGGTAATGTGAGCCAAGCCTATTTGTTTATTTTTAGCAACAAGGATACAATTAAGTGTTCTGACGACATTAAAAGTCGATTTTACATGGAAAGATGTAAGTTGTGAAAGAGGGTGGGATGTGGGAATGTCAGAGTGCTTTAATGATGTGTTAAATCATTTACTAAACCATCCTGTGAAAATGGAGCCCAGCTGCACTACTGCAGGAGCACAACAACCTGTTGGTAGGCAGTCAACGAGGGAGAGTTATACACTCACCGGCCACTTTATTAGGTACAAGATGTACCTAATAAAGTGGCCGGTGCTAGTACCGGGTGGTCTTCTGCTGCTGTAGCCCATCTGCTTCAAGGTTCGACGTGTTGTGCGTTCAGAGATGGTATTCTGCATACCGTGGTTGTAACGAGTGGTTATTTGAGTTACTGTTGCCTTTCTATCATCTCCAACCACTCTGCCCATTCTCCTCTGACCTCTGACATCAACAAGGCATTTTCGTCCACACAACTGCCGCTCACTGGATATGTTCTCTTGTTGGGACCATTCTCTGTAAACCCTAGAGATGGTTGTGTGTGAAAAACCCAGTAGATCAGCAGTTTTTGAAATACTCAGACCAGCCCGTCAGGCACCAACAACCATGCCACGTTCAAAGTCACTTAAATCCCCTTTCTTCCCCATTCTGATGCTCGGTTTGAACTTCAGCAAGTCGTCTTCACCACGTCTAGATGACGTAATGCATTGAGTTACTGCCGTGTGATTGGCTGATTAGCTATTTGTGTTAACAAGCAATTGAACAGGTGTGCCTAATAAAGTGGCCGGTGAGTGTACATATAACTGCTGTTCTATAATGCTTTATCTGGATGACTTAAATCAACATAGTCCCAAGGAATCTGTGTTCACCCTATAACCAGCTCTATGATAGTGATGGTAAGATGACCATGAGAACCATGCAATAACAGTACAGTACATGCTGAAGACCATGTTATGTCTGCCAGACGGACACCTTTCAAGGCTACGCAGGAGGTGATATTGAAGTGCCCCCCAACACGAAGCGGCGCTGGGAGCAATCTTGGCTGGTGAGCGTGAAGAACACGGCATTTAGAAAGTCGCTGAACGAAGAATCGCCTCTTATATTGTTGTGACATACAAGTAATGCATCAGCCCACCAATTTCAAATCAGCTTGCCTCAGAGGCTTGAACAGAGACTGGCAGTGGCCGTCCGGTACTATTTCAGCTGCTGTTGTGGTAGTACACCCTTAAGAAAACAGCTAGAAAGACTGTAAACAAGAACTATTGCTGACCCAGTGGTGCGATCATGGAAGTATAGAAAGGAAATGGACTGAGGTAAGATTGCTGTACACTACATTTTAAAGTTACTGCCTCCTTCAATGTAAGATGACAGTAACTGTGTGACACAGTTCGGTGACACACTTAAAGGCCGGGAAATAAAACTGAGCATCTTCTAACACGGTCTTAATTTATTTTTAAAAAATGGTCATATTGTGCATTATGTTGTATAATTTACCAATCTTAAGATGTAATGGTTTTCTGAGGGCCGAAGGAAGAAAAGGGGACTCTGATAAAGAATGAATGAATTAAAATCTGGGCATAGAATCAGATCCACTTAGAGCTCTTAGATTATCGCTGCGGGTCTGGACTAACAGTTCTTTGGGACTGAAGGAAAATTCATTCATTCAGCCATTGAGAGGAAAGACATTGGGCCATGATCTAATACTTTCCATATTTCCTCTTTCAGAATACTCTCACAGGGCTGCCGCCAAAGATTTAACCATTTTCAGAAAGGCAAAAATGGCACCTGAAACATACAATGAGCCAATCGGATGCAGTGGCTTAAATTCATTTGCAGTGGCTTTGCCTTCAGGAACCGCTCCTCAGCCCTTTGCCGATGACCTTGACTGGGCTGTTCACAGTTAATTGCTTAAGTCATGTTTTGGTAAACCTGAACCTCTAATCGCTCTTGCTCACTCTGTCTCGTTCTCTCTCTGTTTCCACCCCTCCCCTCTGTTTCGATTTCCCCCTGCCTGTGGCTTCTCGCTCTCTTTCACTCTCTTCAGTGTTACTGCAGTTTTTGTGAGTGCTCCTCCACCCTCCCCCATTTCCGCTGGTGCGAGTTGTTGGTAGGAGAGCTCAGCCAAGGGTCACGGGTGTACTCTTGCGAGCTCCGTCCCTGTGCACCTCTTTTACTCTCTCTTCATCTTTTGCCGCAATCATCCTCAAAGATCTGAGCGGTTTCACCCTCAATCACCAGCAGCCGAGCTACTAAGGACGCACACCGTCCTCCTGCTTGTGCAACACATCGTACAGGTGACAGAACTCCTGATCGTTTGAAGGCCAGAATGACGCCCAGTCTTCTCAAGTGTTCACAGGGAGCCACATCAAACTTCTCATGTCAAAGACCAAGAAAGTAATAGTTGTAGAACTCAAAGACCAAAGTTAGGATTAGATTTTCATGGGAAACCACTTAACTTTAGAGCCCTTAAGAACATTTGTGTCAATTCATCCTTGGAGAGGCCAGGTGCTGACACAATGGTTCGGACAGAAAACTCTCGACGGGCGGCAGTAACTCAGTCCATAGGGACTTGGCTTGGGAACCGGAGGGTCGCCGATTCAAGTCCCTGTACGGACCAAGTACGGAGTGTGTACTGGTAGCTGGAGAGGTGCCAGTTCGGGGTGCCCTTGAGCAAGGCACCGGACCCCCAAACTGCTCCCTGGGTGACATACTGTATAGTAGCTGCCCACTGCTCCGAGTCCTGATACTAGGATGGGTTAAATGCAGAGAGTAAATTACACTGTGTGCTGTGCTGTGTACAAAAACAATGTGTGACAATAAAAAAGCTGATTTCCATTTCATTTTTTTAAAGACTTGACACGACAAATATGTTATCAGTTACTGCACCATATCTGGCATGCTGTCCTTGCATTGTTCAAAGATAGCAGACACTTGTGCCGATCTAAAAGTGCCGTTCTATTCTAGGAAACTCATTGTTAACTGGAGTTAAGTTGTATTTTTGTCACTGTATCTACTCATATAAACTCATGTAATGATAAATGTTTAAGTATGACAGAGGGTAGTCCTCAATCATGGGAAATGTTCAAAATGTTGCTGTTAATGAGTTTGGTTTAACAAAAAGGGCTTTCCAAAGATATGCCACTGTGAGACTTGGGGTAAAGACTGTTTGGCACTGCAGATTATGGTTTGATGTAGTCCAATCTGTTGCCAGATGGCTAGGGATCACCATATGGGTAAATACAATGAAACCCGGAAAGTTTAGACAACCACTTAGGGATGTTTAAAGGTCAATTTCATATGCTTTTCCGAGGCTGACAATTTACCTGAGGCTATCGGAGTTGTCCTCATGCTGTAAATATCAGCCATCTGGTACATTAGACAAAATGCTTGCGGAGGAGGGGAAGAAAATAAAGTTTCCTTTCATTTGTGAAATTGAAAGGTTTCATTTCCATAACTGATGTTCACTGCTTAAAAGTCAAAGCTAACAGGCCCCATGTCAATGGACAATTCTGGCAACATAAGTATTTGGATTTGCTTGTTTGTTACATTTTCTCCACATATGAGATTTTCAGTTTATATATACAGCATATGATCGGTTATTTCCCCTTTCAATCTATATCATGGATAATATTATAGAAGAGGAGAAATGTCTTTTGTCTTTCAGCTATAAACTCATATTAACTGTCTATTGTCATTTCCATTTAGTCACGTGAGGGTTCAAAATCTTGCGTAGAAATAGTTGAGACATTTACATATTTTCCACTTTCCCTAAAATATTTGAGCTAATAAATAATTTCTTCAAATTATAAGACATTCTAATCATAACCTGTATATTTAAATAATGAATTGACAAACATATATCAGTAAATGCAGACACAAATAATTTAAATTAAAAACAACACTCAAAACTCTGCAAGTAGAAATGGTGCATTAAGCGTCTGGACAGTGAAGTCCTCTGTTTACCTGATCTGTACACAGGTAGCAACATAACATAAAGAGAGACAACACTGCTGCGCACGAGGTTACTGTGCACCCTTATTATTTGGACATTGCATATAAATGCAAATACAAACTCCAAACGAACAAAAGTAATTTCTTTCAGCATCCAACATCTTCATGCCCTATTCTCCACTCGCTCTGGTACACAACTACAACACTGATCTTTGATAATAGACTTGTTTCTATAAATGATTAATTCATTATTTCATTTTTGACCTCTAACCTTGTGCTCTCCATCCTTCTTTCTCTGAACCGTGAGCCAGTTCATTACACTAAAAACATGTTTCCTTGTTTCCTCTTTTCTCACATCTTTTTCTTGTATCTCTCCTCACATCTTCAGTCGGGGGGGACTAATAAGATGCAAGGATAAGTGAAGGAAACATGTCGCATCACTCCTCAAATGCATGTCAGTAAATTAACTTGTCACAGTTCATACTGAATGTCTGTTTGTGGTCAATGCTATCACATTCAGTTCAGTACAAAACTAGGCCTGTAGAAGAAACAAGAGGGGTGAACGTATTGTCCGAAATTTCAGTAACACTCGCCAAGCGCCAAATGCGGGTAGATTTTCGGTTTAGCAAGTAAATCTCAGAAGGCACACTGGCGGGTAAACGTTTGATAAGAGAAAGAGTCTGTACCACGCTTTGGTGTCATTTCGGGTGTGCTACTTCTGTCCTCTGCTCTCTTTGTCGGAGTTTGACACACACACACACACACACACACACATGCATCGTGTTTGTTTACTAGAAAGCTCATGTGTTTTTGGGCTGAGGAGACAAGACCGGTCAAGAAAGAGAGAGAGACGGAGCGTGCGTGTGACTGACGGTGAGTATGAAGTTATCAGTAATGTTATATCTGTGAACGTAGCAGTGCAGTGTGTGTACAGTTTAGACAGTCATAAATGCTACAACTCCTAAAGACCCAAGCCAAGTTGCTGTGTCTTGCTTGCCACCTGCTGATTAAAGTGAAGGGGGTTAGCCTCAAAGCTAGCGACAACAGCGGCCCATGCTCACTTAAGCTGGGCTGACTTCTTAGGTGGACAAGCTTTTTTTTCATTTTGGTGACAAGCCGCTCCTCCGAGTTCGGCTCAGCTTTTTTATGATATGAAATGGTATGAAAAAATACATAACGCCTAAGCCTAGTATTCAGGCTTGAATTGATAAACTGTTGATATATTTAGAAGGGCTGTCAATCGATTAAAATATGTAATCGCGATTAATCGCATTATTGCCCATGATTAATCGTGATTAATCGCAAATTAATCTGACATTATTTATCAATTCAAAATGTACCTTAAAGGGAGATTCGTCAAGTATTTAATATTCTTATCAACATGGGAGTGGGCAAATATGCTGCTTTATGCAAATGTGTGTATATATTTATTACTGGAAATTAATTAACAACACAAAACAATGACAGAAACCCTCACAGGGTACTGCAATTAGCATAAAAAATATGCTCAAATCATAACATGGCAAACTGCAGTCCAACAGGTAACAACAGCTGTCAGTGTATCAGTGTGCTGACTTGACTATGACTTGCCAGAAACTGCATGTGATTATCATAAAGTGGGCATGTCTGTAAAGGGGAGACTTGTGGGTACCCATAGAACCCATTTACATTCACATATCTTGAGGTCAGAGGTCAGGGGACCCCTGTAAAAATGACCATTATAGCGTTATTTAGCGTCCTTTGCGACACGTAAGTACAATGCTTGCTTGGTACCAATGAATTCCTAGGTTTTCTAGTTTCATATGATAGCAGCAGCTTCACTCTAGCTTTAAAACTGAGCCCACTATGACCTAAACATTGCAAGTTGCGTTAAAGAAATTAGTGGTGTTTAAACGAATTTGGGTTAACGTGTTATCGCGTTAACTTTGACAGCCCTAACATTTAGATACATTTACTCTGGCATCATTTCTAGGCTGTAGTCAGCATAATTATTTCAATAAAATGTACTAAAACAAATGTATATGTGACACAAAAAGCCATTATTTTGGCCCGTGGGTTTTTTCATCTACCAGTCCCCTTGGCTGGTGAGTCAAAAAGTTAATTTTGGACACTAGATGGATGTCACGTGTGTGTGTGTGTGTGTGTGTGTGTGTGTGCGTGTGTGCGTGTGTGTGTGTGTGTGTGTTTGAGAGAGCGAGTGT
Source organism: Sebastes umbrosus (assembly GCF_015220745.1). Classification (NCBI taxonomy): domain Eukaryota; kingdom Metazoa; phylum Chordata; class Actinopteri; order Perciformes; family Sebastidae; genus Sebastes; species Sebastes umbrosus. The sequence continues at coordinate 3,021,901 of NC_051273.1, read as the reverse complement.
GTGTGTGCTGCGGAGTAATCAGTGTACCAGTTGTGCCCTAATGGCTTACATCTGTTTGAAGCAGACTTCAAAACATGAACCTCTCAAAAATCATCCACTAATGTGAGTAACTGAGTTTAACCTAAAGTCATGGTGTTCTTGTGATATATATTCTCTATGTATTTACTCAGCCCCAACTTACAAGTTTCCACTTTTTTCAATATTTCCTGACATTACTTGCAACATTATTGCATGGTTATGCATAAATCAATATCAAGTGTGTGTGTGTGTGTGTGTGTGTGTGTGTGTGGCCACTGGACCTCACTGCTATCTCCATCTTCTGTTTTCTGTCTACGGGGATACACTTGCTTCAGCCATGATATCATACTAACTGGCAGGAAATCAAACAGCTTCGATAACGTCTGTAACCGTTGCTTTAACACTGCAGAAGAGATTAGGGTATTTCGCTGTTGTTTTCGATAAGATTGCGGTACGTGCGTTATCCTGCATCTCTTTTGGCTGAGTTGACAATTCTGAAAACGGGTTTGATGAGAAGCGCTTAAAGTTGATTAAGAAAAAAACAATCTGGTACGGATTACAGGACTCAAAAACAAGTCAGACTCAGATACACACATGATAAAAACACTCATGCACACTCACGTAGCACAGGAGCATGTACACATTTTCAGCGATGTGAAAGAGGGCGAAAAGAAGGCTTTTCATTGTTTCATTTCTGCAGCCTGTGTCCCTTCATGAAACAGAGAAAACAAAGTTTAATTTGTGATGATGTGCTGACAGGTACCTGTTTGTATCACCAGTATCTTATCTAACTAAAATGGAAGGAGCCTCTGTCGACAGGCATTCATCCAGTTGACTTCACACTTGACCCAAGGAAGTGCAGTGTTGAGTGCAAGCTCTTGAGATCTACGGGACATGTTTATTCATAGTGTATTATTATACACACATATGTTCATGTGTAGTGTAATGAGAGTGGACCCCTATTAACACCGCAAAACAGCATGCTGGGTACAGCTCGCTTTCTGTCCCTTGCTACAATATTACTTCGGCAAGCGGCATCCTCCAGCTCGCTAAGGAAGTGCAGTGTCGAGTGTGACGTCATTTGGATGAGCGGATCTCGAGAAAACTGCAAGCAGCAAAACCGGAGGCCAAGCGATCGGCACTGCAATAGTCTTCAATTAAAAACAAATAAATCATCGTACTTAATGTTCACTGCGTTTATGAGCGACCCATTACATCAAGATATTTATGCCCGTCTCCATCAGCTTTGAGCATCAACATCATCCGATGGAAGCAAATGGATGTTTCAATCAGTAATTCACACCTCCGCGCCTTCCAAAAAACGCAGTCACACCATCCAAAAGTCATTAAACCAAACCAGGAACTTGGCAGCGGCAGCGCAACTGTTAAACACTTGCACTAGGAAAACTGTTTATGCCCTTACAGGGTGAAATACAGTCCAGCATGACATCTGAGGACACGCTCCAGGTTTTAGTCAACACACCGTAAAACTTTGTGTAGCTACAAACGCTTTCAGCAAGGATGTTTCATGTGCTACTCTGCGAAGGTGTGGGGGAAAGTCACCGTTGAATAGAGACTCTTCAGTTATGGGTCATTTGCATTTTGTCATAGTTATAAATAAACATTGGGGTGTTCTGCAGCCAGCCTGCCCACAAATAGGAACAATAGTTTCACTAGATGGATGCCAATGCATGCATAACCAATCAGCAAGGAAAATTAGAGTTATTGTTCTTTCCTTCACACCTCCTCACCCATGTGATTGGGAATCATTTCTGGTCGCTCTGTTAAGGAAAATAGTTAGCAGTAGTCTGGGACTATAAATATACATGCATGAACTCGTAAATTTGCATCACTGATTCCTGTATGAGGTGAAATCACTCATCTATTTTAACAATATGTATGACCGTAAACTCAAAAAGTAGAAAAACAGTAAAACAAATACAACTCAGCTCATTATCTTTGTTTTTTTAGGATTTTCACCAAAATATTAATATTATTTCTTGAAGTAGTAGACAGGTTTAAAGTCATGATCAAAAGTTCTAATGTGTGCTGCTTCAAGAAGGAGTTGTTTAGCCCAGATTCAGCCAATGAGGTCCTCCTGTGGTGGGCACAACTCAGAACTCAGCTTCCAGTCATCAAAAACAAAGAGAAAAAAGGCAAGAAAAGGCCCATGAGCTGCTGATTATGTGCCGGTGTCCCTAATTCTAATTTTATTATTACAAAAGGTGCTTACATAACTATGTCATTTAAATTAAAAATTAGGAAAGTAGCCCTATATGTGCATCCCCATTGACTCAAGCATCACCATCACACATTCAAATGCATCCTCCTTTGTCCACCGGTAATTAAGCAGGTGGGTGGGAGCAGCTGATGTGGTGGTGGGAGGTTAATGCCTGGACAACAATGACCCACAATGCACGCTGACCCTTATCATACACAAACACACACAAGCTCTGCTCTCTCACCAGCAGCCCTCTCAGACGTCACCGTGACGACATCCCACTGTCCCGTTTGTCACTGCAAAGCATCGTGGGAGTGATCTATGTCCTCTGGGATCAACACCTTTTTCAGAATCGTGTGCCAATCTCTCTTACAAATTGGTGCAAAACGTCGGAGGTTTGTCTGCCACTTTTTTAATATGAAGTTTTATAAGATGTGTGTGAGTTAGCAGTCTCTCCCATCCCTGATTCACCACGCTCCTCAGTGGTGCCCTTGCAGCCATTTACCTCAGCGGTCTCTAGGGGGGGGTGGTCTCTGGATGGCAATGCCTTGGATTTATACTGGGGACTTGACTATTATTCATCCTTGCTCATTCCAGATAGGCAGCCTTTTAAAGGTTAATTGCGCTGGCTAATTGCTCTCCCTCCCTCTTGCTAACGAGGGCGCACTCCTCGATGATGTCATTGAGTGGCTGAACCAAAATACCTCTCCAACTACTTTGGTGATGGCTCCTCACTTCAGAAGGGCACAGCAGTGTCTAATCTGTTTCGCTGCGGAGAAGCAGGCTTTGGCAACGTGAGCAAAGGCCATGCAAGCGAAAAACTATTTTTCCTCTACTAGTTTAGTTTAATGGATTGTCCGAAAAAAGGTCTTGAAGACGTTGAAAATGGCTGGTGCCGTAACTCACAATGTCAAAGGAAAACAATCATGTGCACATCATCATCTGCAACTCTTGACAGCACAAACACACAGTTACTGCCACTGAAGATTTGTTTTTATCAAAGTGAGTTGTATTCTTCAACAAAAGTGCAACATCACTCAGTGAGAGATTATCAGCAGCAGACAGTGTGCCCTTCAGGTTTTTATTCTTCAATCCATGCTGCCATCCTACTTTAAAAACATGAACCTAATAGAGGCAGAAGGGGGCAAATTATTTATCCAATGAATTTAAAATAAACTGCCTTTAAAACATTTTTTTAAAAGAAAATAAAAAAGATAACTTCCCGACTAAAAAAATAAAAAACTGTTTTACACATTGACTGTATATAAGAAGTGAACATTCACGTGACGTTACCCATTGGTTTGTGGACTGCCGTTTTGAAGCCTTGAGTTCGGCAGATTGGCCGTCGCTATATTGTTTTTTTGCAACCAGAAGTTACACGACAGGATGGAGCCAAGTACAACCAAATGCTGAATAAGATATTTTTAGGAGGCCAAAATGTTACAATTAACTTTCATGAACTGAAAACACACTGTGAAATGATTAAAGTTCTAAGACGAAACACAGACAACTACCAGACCGCATAACGCCGTGGTAGCGACCTGTCAATCACAAGGTAGCCACGCCCTAAAGCATCCCCTGCTTTATGGTCTATTTGACTCTAAATGGGACCATAATTTACTAAATGGACATCATGTCGTATTGAAGAAGACTTGAAACTAGAGATTGAGACCATAAACTCATGTTTACAATGTTTACTGAGGTCAAGTGAGATGAAAGTGAAATCAAGTGAGACTTAATTTTTGAATAACCCCTTCTTCAGATTTAAACACCATAAAGAAATACATCTTGTTTCATATTTCTTCTGACACACAATACTAGCACCCATTCCCCATTTCCCAGTGCCATAAGCCCAGCAGCACTATATCAACAGTATGTCTCATATCTACATTATGTAACTTTCTTTCCTCTGTTTGATTAACCCCTGTCTATCTCAACTTTACATCCTGGAGTTTAAAAAAAAGTGCAGTAGTCAAAGGAAGCAGATAAAAGTTGGAGAGAATGACTGGCCTGTGTGGCCTAACAGCGTCAATGTTGCGTCTTCTCCTACAGCTTTGTCTTTATAAAAACAGTGATACACACCATTATCTTATTGTGAGCAGGTCGTGGACCTGGGCCTGTGACCAATTCACACTGGCTTGGACAATCCAGCTGAGTAAAGTGGCACAAGGGAAACTGAACGCTAACAGTTTTCTTCTGCCTTACTTGGGAGGTTCCCAAGAACTAAGTACTTAAACTCATCTAGTGATGCATTCATGTGATGAGAATATTAATGCACTCAGCAAAAACCTTCCAGAGGAAAAAAATGCCATCTGATATTAAACTTGCACAGCTCCACGAGACCCGTTATGCAGGTGCTTAATGAGAAATGAGTATGCAGTATCCATTTATGATGGCCATAAAGAGGAGTGAACCCTGATGGGCTTCTTCGCTTGAGGATGATGTTATCTCCCATTGCTACTCACCACATTTATCGCTCAGACAACTGCGTCTTCCCCTGCGACAGGCAGCCTGGCGGCCCAGTTAGGAGTTCACGTTTGCTCTCTACTAATGTCAACGAGTCCATCAACAGCCACGTGTCCACTTCAAATGTCCAAGCAACCTATTCATTTGGAGACTTATTGGATTAGAGCATCAGCCAAATGCCCAAGATGTGAATGGATGGAGGCAGGTTAGAAGAGTTTGGACATCGAATCTGTCCTGACTGCCACCGGTCAGCTGACGATGTTCTGCAGGTCAACCAAACAGTACATTTAGAGTAAAAGGACACATTTGTTACAAGCAGACTAACTCTAGCCAATGCATCACAACTGGACCTTATTATCTCTCATCACTAAAGACTGAACTGTACTAAACTGTGACTGCAGCTTTGACAATACCTGCTTTTTTGTACAAAGTTATTACGATATGAATTGAAATGAATCACAGCTACAATGTACAGTTTGTTCTCAACTTAAAGAACAGGATCTAGTGGGCTACCTCCGGGTCTGAAAAGTGAAGCCAATGCTGAGATGCCTTAAACTTGCATTCTTTCTAATAGCCAGCAGGGGGCGACTCCTCTGGTTGCAAAAAGAAGTCTGATGTATAGAAGTCTATGAGAAAATGAGCCTACTTCTCACTTGATTAATTACCCCAGTAAGAATTATAAACATGAGTTCATGGTCTCGCTAGTTTCAAATCTTCTACAATAAAACATGATGTTTATTTAGTAAATTATGGTCCCATTTAGATTCAAATAGACCATAAAGCAGGGTATGCTTTAGAGCGTGGCAAGTCGCAACCACGTTGTCTGGTCTGGGTGTTGTCCGCGTTTTCGTCTTAAAACTTTAACCCTTTCACAGTGTTTTCAGTTCATGACAGTTAATTGTAACATTTTTGGTCGCCTAAAAATGTCTTATTCAGCGTTTTGTTGTGCTTAGCTCCATCCTGTTGTGTCACTTCTGGCTGCCAAAAAACAATATTGCGACAGCCAAAACCCAAGATGGCAACGGCCAAAATGCTGAACTTGAGGCTTCAAAATGGCAGTCCACAGAGCAACGGGTGACGTCACGGCGACTACGTCCACTTCTGATATACAATCTATGGTTCCAACTGAGTGAGCTGGAAGTACATTGGAAATAAACAGTTCTGAATGTGGTGAGGTGTTCAGTGGTGTTTGCAAATTCGAAATGCAAAGCGTCTGCTTTGTGGAGGGTTAAACAAGTCGTTGAGATTTGACAGAGTTCTGCATTGTTGATGTATGAAAGAGAACGTTTAAACAGCTTTATGGGTTACACAGACACTTACTGTTCACCGTCTTCAGGAAAGTTTTGTTGTCGGGAATGAAATTTGAGTTTGACGTCTTAAACCAGTGGGAATATACAACATGGCTGACTAATCCCCCAGCAGACGACCGTCAGCGGCTAAACTGTGCGTCACAATAATAGGTTCATCAAATCAAGGTGCCTGGTTCTTGTAACTGGCAAATTAACCGAACAGCTACTCTTGGGTTTATGTACTTTCACATCACTTGAAAATAAATTCTCTCTCATGGTCATAACAATGTGTTTATGTAGTATACTAAGTTCAAAAACTGATTATTTACAACTTTCAACTTGTGGTCAATCGTTTTTTCTGTCTCTGGTACTTTATGTAATTATATTAAGATTGTGGACTGCTTTTGCAAAGCTGCACTTCTCAGAAACTCTGAGTGTTTGACTCTGAAACAATACACAAATGGTTTACATGTCAGCAGATCATGATGATGACCAAGTACACTGACATTGATGTTGTATTTGTGATGTATCAGCCATGTTGTACAAATGGCTGAGAAGTAGAGTCATTTCTTAATAGCAGTTTATGTAGTACAGTAGATGTTCAAACCTACTGTATAATCGACTGATCAACTCTGAGCATGATATTGGGCCTCATGAAGCAACCTCCTCTTAAATTTCTCTTATGTTTTCTCATAATTTCTGTTAAGACAAAAAGATAAGAGTTAAACCTGCAGTAGGTAGAATGTTTTCGGCATCATTGGGCAAAAATTCCATAATGACCTTTCAGCATATTATAATTCAAGTGTTCTGCACTTCCTCATGGCTCTGTTTTCAGGCTTTAAAAAACCTAGCCCGTGACGGGAGACTTTGGCCAAACACAGGTCGTCCAAATCTGCTTCTACCCCGGTGTGCTTAATGATAAATCCCTCTTGATAATAAATTGGAGGCGTGTGGCCGATTGTTTATTATCAGCATAGGTGACACCCCTTAAATGCTATATAAAAGGCAGCTGTTGTGTTGTGTGCAAATACCCTGGCACATGCCCAAGAACTGGAGAGATGCCACCAAAAAATGCTGTATAATGAAGAAGAACTTCAGCAGTGGTGAAATTAAGGTACTGTTAAATTAACTTAAACAAAGTGAACATCTGATTTTCCAAAGCGTCAGAACTGGCGTTACAGGAAAATCAAAAAGGATCAAAGAGCACTATGCAAGCCATTCAGAAGCTGAACACACGCAATATCATCCATGGGTTTTTATAGTCTTAATTGGGATCAATGGACAAATATTATTTCTTTAGCCCACAAAAACATCACTCTAGCCCACTCTAAAACATCAAATGTGATCATATGATATTTATGCGGGGGGTTTTTTTATGTTCCTCAAATTTGAAATAATTTTTTTTTATCTTGGTAAGGGTGCTCTCGACCACTCGTAAACTGTTCTCTTACCTAAGAGAAGAGCAAAAATAACAACGGTGAATCCCAGAATCACGTATCAGCCTGGCTGCAAATCAAAGGAAATAGCAAAAACTTCTTAGTTCTTCAAAAAAACTTTGCACACGTCAGACATCTTCCACGTTACACGCAGCAAAAAAGTACCTCAGCTATAGACAAAACAATAATGAACTTCACAGCTGCAAATGACACACACAATCAAGACATCTATTAAACGTGACAGTGGCGATATTATTGTACAAGCGGTCTCCATGTTTTACCAGCAGACCCTCCCAGTAAAACCAACATGATCAAACAGCAGAAAGGGGTCATGTGGACAGGTTCCAAAACATTGTTAGCACCGGCCCGCCACTGTTTCAAAGCTCTCTGAGATTAGATTGGGCAGGTAACTCCATGGAAACACATGATTAGGTTTAGGGGCCTGTGAGGTTAGGAAAAGGTAACGCTGCAACTGGAAACCCGATGTGACCAAAAGTTAAGACCTGTGAGGTTTTTTCCCAGGGAGGGAACAGGATGGGAATGGCAGAGATGGCCTATTATTGCTATAAATCCCCCAAAACACAGCGTAGGAAATGATTTATGTGCATAAATCTGCCTAGTGGGGAAAAGATGGCGGATCACATTACTGTGTCTGTGTTTGTGCATCTGGGGTTCACGGGTGGTGCGTAACAGATCCCAGTGTACACACCTAAGGTTTTGCGTGGGTTGGCAGAGACATCTCTCACATCATCAGATCATTTGTCCTGCGTATACAGTGATTAGTGAAAGCACCCTAAGTTTGGAGAAAAAGATACCATTTCTTGATGCAACATTTCAGACATATTATAACACAGTTGACAGGTGTTTAAGAGAGGAATAGACTTGAAAGGGGCTCAGCGTTGTTACTCAATGTTGGATGTCAGATGCGGACACGGGGTTGCCTGAGGCAAACTAAGTTGTGAGTCTTACAATAATCACCTAAGGTAACAAATATGAAAATGTATGTTAGTTTTAAATGGCTAATTAGGCATGCTCCTTTCCACCAGTGCTCCAGGTGAAAAGGAGAGGTCTGAATCAGGTCTGAACTAAATAAATTGAATGAAACTAAATAGATAAAGTGCATAGACATTATGAACTTGAACGACAGGCATCGCCACAAACTAGTAGGATTTCAGCAACCAGAAGAGGACATTCCACTAATCTTCATCCAGTATGGTCTCCCTCTCAGTGAAAGACATGAGGATGATTAATTTGAAGTTATTAGCCGTAATTTAGTGATGAAAAGGACCAGCTGAGGTCATTATTCAGCTTCCACGGTGGAAGAAAGCATGTCCATGGCTATGTGACACCATCCTTCCATCCTTTTTTTATTTCTTATTGCCCTCCTTTCCTTCAATCCCACTGAGGACCTCCCTGATGCTGTGTATGCATGTGCCACTTTGCTTTGATGGGACACAGTTGGGAAAAATAAAGCCGTGAATGGATTGTGATTAGATGTAAATGCCTCAGGAGGGGATAAATCATTCACATTAGGCAGATGTAATGGGGGGAAAATGTAGGAAAACCATAAAATGGAAGATAGAAATAAGCCATTTGTGCATAATGGGCCACTTTGGAAAGGAAAAAAAGTGCATTTGTTGATAAAAACAACTTTGTCACCTTCGAGCTCAAAAAGTGTGGAAATACATGCTTTGTATGTTACTTTTCCTCATATTGCTAACATTTTCTGCCATTTCATTTTCATTTCAGCCATCTATTTGGACTTTAAAGATACTGAGTGTAAGTGGGCCGCTACAGTGTGACGTTACCCCAAAGTTGGTCTGATTCATCGGATATAGACTGTGGGTATAAGGCCCTGTTCAGACCTGGCATTAACATGCGTCCTGAGTGATCCAAACACAAGTGGACAGCCTTAAGTACGTCCATTCACACCTGGCATTAGAATGCATCTTCACATGTGTCTTGAGTGGACACTTGTGATCCGATCTCATCTCTTCCCCGCTCTATATGCAAATAAACACGTAGTAAACACATGGGTAATACAGCAGACGTTGTGAGGTAATAGTACATGAATGTCAGTACATATTCGTGAATTTGGGTACATTTTATTAACATCAAAATATAAGGCCTCTGCCTTTGCCGGGAAACAGCGAGTGGGTGTCAGCTCCATGCAAAGCGCCAGAACAAAATACCAACACATCTCCGACAGTATGATAATAATGCACTTTGCATGCCTATAGTCTGATAGTCTGTAGATATGTAGCCTATGGATAATACAGTTGTACCGACAGAATACAGTAGAGCACAGAAGCCGTTTCCATACCGCGAGGTAGACAAGCGCTCGCGTCTGCCTTTTTATTCACCGGAGGAGCGCAGAGACCCGCGGATCCCAACGGGACGTCAGTAGAGTAGGCGGCCCTTAATGTGGCCCAGGAGACATTCACTACACACTGCTAAAAGAATGTGGTCATATGTGGCCAACACCACCACCTCTGATCTCAATGCGTCCTCAATGCGTCTTGAGTGCGTTCACACCTGTATTTGGAGCTGTCCACTTGTGATCCGATCACTCAGGACGCATGTTAATACCAGGTCTGAACAGGGCCTAAGTCTGCATTGGCCGCTTATCTCACGTAAGGGCACCATTGTTGCATCCTTTGTTTAGCACCGCCCAACACGACTGTGACTGGTTTAAAGAAATACAAATAAGCCAGAGCTCTTTTCCCTCGTATACCAGAATGATAATGTGTGGAGCCAGACCTTTCTTTAGCACTGACACAGCGCCGTGGAGATAGGTCTGGCTATATGCGAGACTACCCCAAAATAAATAACTAAAGGATTCAGTCTGTTAAACTGATCATCAGTAAATCAGTCATTCTGTAAACCAAAGGCTTAGATCATCTGCAGTATAATCTTTTAAACAAATGCTGTGCTGTAATTTACTATCAGTCACTATGTGAGATTAAATGCGGAGCAAAACGTATTATTATTCAACCTTGCAGTGATAATTAGTTACTCACTGTTTCCTCCCTTGAGATCATCACAGCACAAATATACAAACAGTACACAAACACCCAACCAAGACAACCGTTTCTCGGTGTTGCTAACCAGCATCCACAAAAGGGGAAAAAATAAAACGTTTTCTACTGTGCAACCCAAAGCATCTCGTCTGTTTGTGTCACCAAGCCAACCCCGTGATTGGATGTCCTCTCATTGCGGTATCAAGTACTGTACAGTGATCACTGGTGGGGTCGTTTCAACATATCCCACATTGGAAATATTCAGACGCTACTTACTGTACAAAGAGCAAACATAGGATGAGCACACAGGGAGCTGATGGAAGGAGTGGAAGCAAATGAGCGCCTGAAAATACTTCTGCAGTTTAGTAGCACAGCATAAAGATGATCCATTGAAAGAAACAAATAAAATGACTTAACCTATTTAGGGGGAAAGTGCAGTCGAGGAGAAACATGACATGGCAAATCTGTAACAATATTTGGGATGTGTTTACTACGCAAAATCAAATAATCTAATAACGTGTAATAATATTAGGAGCAGGGAGAGCATATGTAGTCGACTCTTCATTGCAAATGCTTTCTAATTCATTCACTCAATACAAATATTTGTATGAATATCTGTCTATAAAAAAACATTACGTATGTTTATCATGCAGAATTAAATCCTATTAAACATGAATAGATTTTTAGATGAATTGCTGTGCTGTAAAATGACTGGGATAAAGAGGGTTTGTTTCCTCCTGTAAGGCAAACGCATCCTGCTCCTATTAAGCTCCTTGTCCCCGTGACATGAGCTTTAATTAATGACTTCACACGCTGTGCTTGATAGCTGCCAAAGGTTATTATTTCCGTGCCCTCTGTGTCAGTTTGACATGAATAATTCTGTTTAACTTGAACTATCAGTGATCTGAAAAGCACCCGTGACCTCCCAAAAAATAGGTGGTCTAGCCTCGCAGAGCAAATTACTACGTTTACATGCACACTAATATTGCACTAAATATGACAATATTCTGAATTTGATACGGCTAAACAGCATGTTCCGTTTGGATATTCTGAATTGGGCCTTATTCCGAGTGGTTTTCCGATTAAGACGTGTGTAACATGCCGATAATATTGAGGTTTTAGAAGCATTCTTGGGACATGTATACAGTGCATTCAGAATATGCGTTTCAATTTGGGTATTTACAGCGACACTCTTGCCTGTTTACAGTCATCTCTGTGCGTTGTACACCAACCAACTAGCCGACTGTTTGCAGAGATGCATGCCCAAAAAGAACAAAATGAAAAGAAAAAAAGAAACAAATGCTGCATTCAGGTACTTCACGTTAACTCATGAAGTCAAATATTTAAAGGTTTATGATGCTCTTAAAGGGACTGTTTGTAACTTTCTAAGCGTATAAATGTAGTGGTTCGGCACACGTGCGTGCTCGCATATGTGCGCTCGCGTGTGGCCGCTGTCTCGTCTCCTCTGCCTGCTCGCCTTCACTCAGACAGCGCGCGCGTTCTCGCGTACTCGCTCCACCTCCAGACGTGAACGCCCGCTCACTCCACACTGCAGAAGAGTTAGTTTAGCTCTGAGAATATCTAGTGAATGTACAGTGGACGTTTGTGCAGAAATAAATGCTGCAGCTCCTCCAGACCAACAGAGGTTTCCCATGTCTTGGGAAGTAACGGTGCTCCGCAGAGAGAAACGTTACTGTCTCGTTACCGACCGGTTGCCGGTGTCTTCCTGCTCTCTCCGGCTGCGGGCGGAGGGAGACGAGTTTCTCGCTGGGGAGCCCCGCTGCTGAAGCCTGCGCTGAGGCAGGAGAAGCAAACACAGTATCAGCATTGAGTCATGGAGAGACCTTCGTCTGGTCAGCTAACATTACTGCCAAGCAGCTGAAATCTAGAGTCATATTGTGCTTTTAGCTGATGTTTGTCGCCTCGCCTTGAAAAAATGTTAATACAATATGTGCCCAAAATTTGAAAATAGTTACTGTCCTGTGAAAACCGTTAAATATGTCTTAATTTTTGGATCACTGCATAAATTAAGACATATTTTTGCAGTGATCCATACCAGTGTTATCTGCAATATTTTCACTATCCACTGATATTATGACAAATGTATTCTCATTTGATATATCATCCATCCATCCAAACCGTTCTCTGTGAGTATGAATATATGAACCATTTCACCATTTCTTAACAGTATAAATCAGCTATATGGGTCAGAATAAAAAAAGAAAAAAAATTAAAAAACCAACCCCAGTCTCAGACATTGAACTTTACATATGATCTGAGAAACAATGAAAACCCTCCCTTTCCTGGCGGGAAAGGACGTTGAGTCAGCAAGATGGACTTCAAAGTTTCCCAACGTGCGAGAGGAAGAAAAGAGGAAATGAAGAGATTTTTCGGGGCTGCTCTTCCATCTCACGTTACGCGAGAGAGTACGAGGAAACTGCAATGCAGTTTCTGATACATTTAATGGTAACCGTCTCATCCTATATATTAAATAATATTCACATTCATACTCAGGCCTTCTGATGCTCTTATCCAGAGGTCAGCCAGCCATTGTCATGTCCAGGGTTACTTCCACAATTACTAATTTCATGTTTGTTTGGGGACCTGCGGCCTCCATACAACAGCCGTAATCTGAGTATAAAACTAATCTCAAACTACTTGTATTACATCACAGCAGAAGACAGAGTTGAAATGCAACCGTGAGGACTTTCTCATTTGACCATAGCCACTAACTCAACACTAACATGCATGTTTCACCCAACACTGGCACACACCAGCAGCTCAAGTCCAATGATTTCACCAAATCACAGCTGTGGCCTGTTGCTCTTTGATGTCTCATTAAGGCGACTGCGAGGGAAAACCAGTTGAATGGTGAGAGAGAGGGAGAAAGGAGAGAAAAATAACATTTAGCCTTTACACTCGGGGGGGAAAAAAGTTCAACACTGTACAGACCCTGAGAGCCCTCCGGTGCCTGACTTTCCGCAGGACCACCTAAAACGCAGCTCTAGAAAACCCAGAAAGCTCTGAGAAAACTCAGGGGTTCGCTTTTAATGGACAACGCCCTCGCCATGTGCTCATCAGGTTCGCCTTCTCTCCGAGCAGGGAACGTTCACACTGTTTTGATGTGGCCGAGCCCGGGCCGTACGTAGGTATGCACACATGATTTCATTATAGTCAATCACAGTCGTGCAGGGGATTGACTCTGCCTTAGTCAATTGCCTCTCTCATTTACATGGCTCAGCGTGATGTGTGAATATAAAGCCTAAGTAATGCCACTGATCCTGCATGTGACTTTAACAAAGATAGCGCTAACATCTCCTCATCCCTGCACCTCTTTTCTTTTGCAGAATAGGTCTGTGTTTACACTGCGCAGATGGCTAATCTAACGCGGCTCCGCACTCTCACCGAGCCACGTCCAAGACTAACATTATGAAATGAGCAGCACAAATTACTATAAAAATAGAGGGCTGCTTTAAAATAAACCCAGCTGATTTTACATTTACTGAAATATTAGTTCATCTGAACCCCCTTCCACATTTTTTCAACCACAATCCCTCTCTCTCTCTCTCTCTCTTTTCTTCACCTTTGCAGTGAAAAATCAAATGTAAACAACTGACCGGAGTCTGTATTTTTTCTGGTGAATGGCTGAGGTAATGTTTCCTTTTCTCAAAAGATCAAACGGCACCGCAAGTGAACGGTCTGTTGGATAAATGTGCACAACCTGCAAGCATCCTGACATATGCTGGATGTACTGTAATATCGATGTGTAACATCTTAATCGTTATATTTTACACATTATTTAGCTTGCAATGAATGCAATAAAGCTGTCATTTTGGAGGCATGTTGAGTGTTCACAATCACAACTTTTTACATAGCTTGTGTTCTCGTTTGGAAAAATATCTCCTTTCTTTTGCGCATCCTCTTTTTGAATTGTGTAGTCTCATTTTGATTCTGTTTGCCTTTTAATTGCTAGAAACTTTATGATGACTGATAGTTAAGAATGTATGTTTAATTGTACAGCACTTTGGTCAACTTTGGTGTTTTTAAATGGATTGGACTACAACATATAGAGTATCGCAATATTATGTTTTGTCATACTGCAACGATTCTCAAAAACACTGTATTGTTTAATTTTATTTTGTTTTGTAATGTTTTTTTTAATAATAGTTTACATGCAAAGATTACCTCAGTCAATACTGCAAAGATATGCTCCCTCTAAGAGTATGTGCCCTCTCAAAGAGGTGCTATAATGTTGGATGTTACAGGGGCTGTGATAAATGCAAATGCAGATCCCACTGCTGTGATTGTATAAAAAAGTCAACCTTTTGAGTGGTGTGTTCTTTCCACTATGACAGTTTTTCTAAAATTAGATTAAACAAATCGCAATATATTGAACTGTAACCCCCTGTATGATGATGCGTATTGTATCGCCAGATTCTTGCCAATACACAGCCCCGACTGGCTGTCTAGTCTTTGCCATCAACAATTACCTAATAAGGATGTTAATGAGTTATTCAAGTTGTGGTTTTCTTTTTTTCATTAAACTTTGTGCCAAACCAATTTTCTTTGCCCTGTTTGAATTGCCTCACCTGAGGTTTGAGGGATTCTTTCTCTTTACCGTAAGATGCTGATTCACTGAACGGTGATGTCAGTTTAGTCTTCACTGTTAAGCAACTCTCAAATCTCCAATCATTCCATAGCCAAACTATGACTGCCAAACCATTTACACAGAAATACTGTAACATACTGTAAGTACCGAATAAAGTTTCTGTTTTAGTACTGCTGCACGTTTACTTTCTCTTTCTATATCTCTCTTTCTTAATACACAAACAAGAGCACAAACTAACCAGCAACAAAAACTGGAAGAAAGAAATCTAAGGAAGAGGGTGTCGTTGTACTGCTGAGGATGTTTGATTGACAGCTGATAAAAGTGCAGTACAGGAAAATGTACACTGAGTATAAAAACACTTACAGTTATTCACACATGCGTATACGATGCTCAAATCATATAGCACACTTATTTAGACCACACTTTGAATGAACAGGGTTCAGATTCTATAGCATATCTAAATGCATTAAATTTAAGCTGAAAAAGCGGAATATTTAATTTAAAAGTGACTACTTTTTCAGATCCTAAAAAAATATATAGTGGCACAATAATAGTGGAAAGTTATTTTGGGATAAAGAAAAGCTGAAAAATACAATAAATTGAATTCATACTTTCCATTTTTGCCCGGCTGCCATGGATAAGAAAACCAGGAACCCAGACCATGACTAAAGTGGAAGGGTATCATATAACCGAGCCGTCTGCTTTACAAATGAAGCTTTGTGTGTTTGCATGTTGCTCAGCTACAGAACAGCAGCAGGGCCGGCGAGTCCTGTGCAAGACAGTTTGGAATATGGTCACATTTCTGCGCAAAGAAAAAGAAACATTTTGCAAAGTGCAGACCCCCTTTGCTCGGTGGAAACTGCCATAATCATGTTCTAAAAATACATTTGTGTCGATCTCTGAAATTATTGCTGTTGGACATCTTCTGGTTTTTTGATGAATGAAAGCGGTGGCGCCGAAGGAAATGGTGGAGGGAAGTGGGTTATACTTCACTATATGTCACTATTTTTGTGTAGTAACCTCGCTGTAACACTAACACAAATACATTCTTGGTCATGATGTCTCGCTGAGGTCCTTGTGTTGGAATTTTTAATTGCGAGAGCGGCATCATGGGAAAATGAGCAGCCAGGCAATTTTAGGCAACAGTCGATGTTTGTCTGACTGAAGAGCTGTAAATCACGTCATCTGGTATCACGGGCCACAGAGCAGAGCGGTGCGAAATAAGACAGTAAATAATTGAATAGTTACTTTTCTTTCTTTAATCAAGTAGGACTTTGTGTATATTTACTATTTTCAATGTGTCGTCAGAGTGTTGTTTTATGGAATAGGTTTATTTATTAATCCACATCCATTATAGAGATGAAATTGAAAAGTACTGTAATATCAAAACACTATAAAAAATGGAGAGACGTGAAATACTGGGTGTCTATCCTATACTTTTTAATTAGAAGAATTGAGCTTGATGTCTCCATCAGTTTCATATTGAATAGATTGATGCAGGAATGAGTCCTAAAACCCGGAAATGAGTTCAAAGCATTTTAGCACTTCCGGTTCCCCTCGTCTGGAAGTCAGTGGGTTTTCAGTTAGATGCCTGAAATAAGGTCAGTAAATATCCCACTTGAGAATTTTGAAGCCTTTATGTGTCTTAAAAAAGGCGGTTGCTAACAAGTGGCTAAATTAGACTACAAAATGTCATGACGCCGACTCGTCCGCTCTTATAGTGTAGTTGTTTATACTTCAGTCATGCGACTGTTGTGTAATTTGTTTATAGCCTAACGTTATCTTTTTACTTCTGACGATTGCATTTACGCTTCAACAATCATAAAAGTGGTGTTCATTTGTGGAGATAATCTTACGGAACGAAACGTGTAAGTGTCATAAATGTTTGTTTGCCACAGAGCTTATTTTCAATAATTCAAAGCCCAATGGAAAAATCCTATTGGCTTTTTGTCCAGACTTCCAGATTGGCCTACAAAAAGACATCATCCCTGGAACACTCCATAGAAAAGGGTCATAAAATGATGCTCTCTTTGGTTAAACTGTGACTCAGTAGCCTTTAAACACACATCATTTTACTTTATTATTAGTGTCCACAAGTTAAAGAACTTCTTCTTGAAAAGGGAATACTCATTACTGTTTCCACCCCTGGCAGTAATCCATATCTTAACACCTGAAGGTTGGTTGGACTCCCTGTGTGTGTCTCTCTCTCTCCTCTGTCTTTCATCCTCTATCTAACTATCTCACTCTCTTTCTGCCTGTCTCACTCTATCTATTCTGGTCCGTCTCTGTCTCTAAAGTAATCGCCAGCTGTATGCGTTCAGACACTGCTATGGTAACAGCCGGAATAAAGCCCAGTGTTAGAATCATTATGGCGCCATGCTGATGAGGCTCTCAGTGTTACTTCCACTCGGGAGGCATTCCAGGTGTACCGCCACTCCCTTGGAAATTTTTAATTATAGCTGCATCTCAATCTGTAATTGCATTTTCCCTCTATATTGTATTTCCCAGAAGCTCCTTGATTCCGTCATTGTTGACTGGGCATCATACGTATGTGGTGAGTAGAGTTGTTCTTCTCTGATGCCAGAATCGGTTTATAAACAAGTTTACAAGGCTGACTTATGTGCTCTTACTTAAGACTGGAAGTTTCATTTTGAATTGACATTTTGGTCGTGAGTGATTACCCAGATTTCAGTTCAAATGTATTACACATTTTAACCAAATATCCAGAAAAAAGAAACAATTCTAATGTGCAAAT
Organism: Sebastes umbrosus; assembly: GCF_015220745.1. NCBI lineage: Eukaryota > Metazoa > Chordata > Actinopteri > Perciformes > Sebastidae > Sebastes > Sebastes umbrosus. The sequence goes on along the minus strand of NC_051273.1, from coordinate 3,004,087 downwards.
ATTGGTACGTCATGATTAGGGCTGTCAAAGTTAACACGATAATAACGCGTTAACGCAAATTTGTTTTAACGCCACTCATTTCTTTTAACGCATGTTAACCATGTCATACTAGCTCTTCGCCAAGGAGGCTAAATAACGCTCCAAACTTGTGGTCATTTTGGCGAGGAAAAAATCTCACGGCCATTTTCAGAGGTGTCTCTTGACCTCTGACCTCCAGATATGTGAATGTAAATAGGTTCTATGGGTACCCACGAGTCTCCCCTTTACAGACATGCCCACTTTATGATAATCACATGCAGTTTGGGGCAAGTCATAGTCAAGTCAGCACACTGACACACTGACAGCTGTTGTTGCCTGTTCGTCTGCAGTTTGCCATGTTATTATGTTATGATGTTATGATGTGAGGGTTTCTGGACAATATTTGTTATTGTTTTGTGTTGTTAATTGATTTCCAATAATAAATATATACATACATTTGCATAAAGCAAGCATGTTTTCCCACTCCCATGTTGATAAGAGTATTAAATACATGACAAATCTGCCTTTAAGGTACATTTTGAACGTGTACAAAATGTACGATTCATTTGTGCGATTGGCAGCCCTAGTCATGATATATTTGCTAAGTCTGCTTTTATAAATGCACTAACATTTCCAAATGAGCCAAAGGTAATAAGTGTTTTGCAATATTTCAAGTTTGTTTCTAACTTTGGGCGTTTCCACTCAGGTTTTCTTTATGCACAAACTGAAAATGCACACAAAAACAGGTGAATACATTGATTGTTAGACATGGTGCGAGAATTGAAGTTGTGAAAATAACATTATACAAGTCTTAGTAACTTCAGGAACACCCTGCCACCTCAAAAGAGATGAGTTTGAGTTAATATTCTGAATAACTGGACTCCAGAACTCACATTATATATTTTTTTTAGATGCAAAAGTGTTTGTGTGGAATTGTGTAATTAAACATACTTCATTCATCATCGCCTCATTCGTTATTACTTCATCTATCCATTTTCTAGGTGTATGCTGTTCAGGGTTACAGGAGCTGGGGACAATCCTAACACAAACTCAGGGAGAGGCAGAGTACAGCCTGGTCACTGTGTCTATGTAGTTACATTTCAGTATTTCTGAAAGAATATGGTACAAAAAGGAAGAAAAGCCTCACTATGCTGCCATCTAACATTTAGAATTTTATTATGCCCCCTATAAAACCTACTAACCCTTTTCCTTCCTCAGTCACCTAGAGGCCAACAAGCAATTTCCAAAATGTGTGTTGTAGTTGCAAACAGGCTGACAGAGCGAGTGTAATCATTCTGTGAAGTCTTAATGACATTTGACGCACTTCCTGTGCTTGTTGAAAGTCATCCAACAGCGGCACCAACAAACTCAAGAATAGCACAGAATTATCATTAGGAGTAGGACTAATTTTTGAAGGCTGTTAAGATGTAATGAAATGCCGTTTAAATTAGATTTATTTTTCATTCAAATATAGGACATTTTCAAACGTGACACTGCCTAAAAAAACCTTAGCTTTGGTTGTACTGGAGTGTTTATGTCTTATGTGATAGTCTAAATGGTGTTTTTTTTACTCTGATAAGATGAGAAGATACAGACTGAATAAATAAGCCATCACCAAACCCTATCTATTGATTTAATTGTGTTACACAGGAACAATCAGATGAAGTAACCTTTACTGACGTGATCCTTTACGTCAGCTTATCAGTGGCAACGGTAAATAAATTAGAAACAACAATGATGAAAGTGAATAGAAAGAGCAAGCAAAGAGCCAGTCCTGAAGGAAGCTCTCAAAGATGGCATCACCTGATAGCTTAGTCTTAAAGCTGGGCAGCTTCTGGTGGCGCTCGTCTGCAGTTATCTAGTTCAGTTGCTTCTTGTGACCCTTCCACCCCCCCACCCCCACTGCAGCGAAACAGAACCCTGCCCTACATTAGGGTGGGGGGCATTACATCAGCCTAGCTTAAGGCCACGGTAAGTGTGGATGTGTACGCTGAGTCAGGCTGACATCATGCCGGACTTTCATCCGCCTGGTAGCAATGGCGCTGCCCTCCTCTCATCGACCCCCCACATTCTTGTCCTCCTCCTCTCCCACCTGATTGCTTTCTTCTTGGACTCGGAGGCTTCCATCTGTCAGCAATCATCTGCCCTTCAAACCCTGGACTGGGCCATTGTTCGCCAATTGGCCCCACCTGCCAGCAATCTTCCCCATAAGGCAGCGGCGCTGGTTCCGAATCGGGCCCGCCATTTGTTTCCCCTCCGATGCTAATCACCTGTTTGTTGTGAAAATCTTACAGTACATGTCAGGAGACACTGTGCCGCTGTGTTTTGGGGCTGAAGTTAAACGGCGTAATGATCTGGGTCATGATGGAGACTGCTTGAGCTGAACGACTCCAACTTGACCAGCTGATCACAAAGATAGCTCCTAAATGGCAGAAACTTTTTTTTTTCTTTGCAAACACAATAAAACCTGATGTTGTTTCTCCATTTTATATCACATACATTTTGATTAGGGCCGTCAAAGTTAACACAATAATAACGCGTTAACGCAAATGACTTTCAATGACACTAATTTCTTTAACGCACGATTTTTAGGCTCTAGCGAGCTCAGTTTTAAAGCGTGTCGCGAAGGAGGCTAAATAACGCACCAAACTTATGCTACATTTTGGCGAGAAAAAACTGTCATGGCCATTTTCAAAGGGGTCCCTTGACCTCTGACCTTAAGATATATATATATATATACAGTATATACTGTATATCTTCATCATAAAATTGGCTCCCTATACTCTTCAATGTGTTATAGTTTCATTCACTTTAAGAGAGCAAGCACAAAAAGAAAGAAATAAGAAAAAAAAAACATAAAGCTATTGAATTTATAACAAAACACAATTCCATTTCCCACAGTTATTCCACACTGGGAATCTATTTTGAGCAGTCAAATTACTGCAGTGTGTCCAAATTAATGCTGCATGCAAAGAAACACTTCTCCTTTTACCCCAAAACCCACAGGTATTGGGTTTGGATATCCCACTTGGCTGAGGAGGAACCAGCAGAACCATGCTCCGAAGGGTTACGTCATTAAATGAGCACCGACCGAGGTGCAGCTTGTGGCCGTCTATATCATGGAAGAAACGGTGTTAAGTGTACGGTTGTGGGTTTGAGCTATGTCGTTTACAAAGGGGGAGGGGGGGATGAGCTTTGAAAGAAATTAGCGTTTCTCATCTTTTGCATTTGTATGTATTAAACTGTACATTTCATTACATGCCTGGGAAAGGAAGGCATTGTGGGATATTTGCCAGCCTTGTGTGTGAATAAGACCTCAAATTCCCATAAAATTAATTGCTCTAATTTGCATTTCTTTGATATGGAAATTATTTCAGATGCCTACATCTTGACCACAGCCAAAGATATGTTCTTCTTTTTAGTACATTGACTCATTTTACAACTAAAAATAACTCTAATTATTATTAACACATAGTGCTCCTGACGTGCATCTGTTTTTCTTTTCCTTCACTGGCACCACTCACTTCACATACGCTCTACCATGACATTATTCTGCTCACAGACTTTGAAGTAGCGCCCATATCTGAAGGTTTTGACTTTCCCACATTTTATAACAAAAACCTACTCATTCCTGCGCTTTGGTGAGCATGGTCAGCGTGATGCCAAACAAGTAAAGCCCCAAATAATGAGGAAAGTGTATTCGTAAAACTCGCTAAGCATCTGGGAGTGGTTGAGTAGGACGAGGCATCATCAAGGCGTCTTTGGCATGGTTCGTCTATGTTGGAAACACATTCTTTCCAAAATCCAGAACAAAAACAAAACAAGTGCTCCGGCAGTACTACAGGCTCACTGGGAAACACCACCGTAAACAAGTCGCCTCGTGTGCATTAGCACAACAAGCAGCTCACTGTTAAAACCATGACCAGAAACGTCTCAGGGTTTTACAGGTACAATGGTTTTAATTTGGAAAGTGCCAAATGCCATTTCTTGAGAGGAAATTAACCTTGATCACATTTGTTTTGGTAAATTAATCTTAACTGCTTAATGCTTGCCTCCTTCGCCGCTGGAAAAACTAAGCAGGCTTAAAGTATCCATTATGAAATGGTGTCTGACTTTTATCAGTTTAATAAAAAGTCTGGTAAAATCCTCCCCAAGAGGAATGAAATGGTGTGCATAGCATTAAACTGGATGATTCCAGAGATTTAGTGGGTATTTCTGGGATCAGGGGATGTATTTTAAGTCCCCTTTGGAAATCCTGTGATGATTTTGGAGCAATGCATAATATCAGCGGTAGTCCACTATCTAGATAACACAATACATGTGCGCTAAAGCCTCATTTATCCTGGCAAGTCCATGCCAGTAGTCTGTGAAAGAGGCTGTGATGGTGTGGAATCAAGAAGCATGTGGATATGGGCTGAGTAAATCTACTAAAGCAGTTAAGAGTGCCTTGCTCAAGGGCAACTCAGCATTAAAAGCTGATGGAGTGGAAAACCCACCCTGTTCCTATCCCCTACTCTGATTTTCCTAGTTGCTCCACGAATCTGACACACGACCTTTAAAGTTACAAGCTGTCTTTTCTTTCTATCATTACGGTATAATGAATGATCACTGAGCAGAAAAGTCATGTCTTTTTTTGTACTGCTTGTTTTTTCCTGTGTGTGTCTATAGTGCACAGTCTGTTTATGTTTACGTGAACAATCTGATTGCTTGGCTGTAAGTACCTGTTGTATAATCCGCTGTTAATCACTGGAACTCTTTTTCTTAGACGGTAATACGTTCCACTCAGTAACTCAGTTAGCAGATGCCCGATCCTATCATATCCTGATAATGTGCATATGTGTTGTTGTTTTTTTTCAGGCACTGGATCCAATCATTATCAAAAGATATTGCAGAGATGAATTCCAAAATGCTTTTCATATCCATTTGGGAAAATGTTTTCCTTGAAATGAACGAGTGTGGTTTCTCTAAAATATAGTGGACCTGACTGCAAAATGAAGTAAAGCACTACAATCACTGTATGTTGCAATCATCATTTTGTTATAACAGATGGCAACTTTTTTTCCAAAGGTTGGACATTTCATTTTAAGAAAATCTTATTTCCATTTACAAAATCCAGTGCTTCGGGGATGGGATGAACCAACACGTTCTCATCCCAACTTGTCACCCTAACCCCTCGGCGTCACTTTACGATCGCAGTAAACACGTGCTTAACGCTGTGAATTAAACAAAAATGCTTACTTAGGTTCAGGCAACAAAACCACTGAGTTTGGTTTAAAAAAAAAAAAACAACATGGTTGGGCTTAAAATGCCTACGTTTGTAAGTAAAAGTGTGACTTAACATTGTGAACACAGGACACGAACGAAAAGCTGATTGTGACGTGAAAGTAGGGCTGCACAATTAATCGAAAATTAATCGCGATCACAATTTGGGCTTCCCACAATTAAATGAACATGATTGCCTGAGATATTGATGTTTAAAATGGGCGTTCTGCTCATAGACAACTGCAGCATATCAAATCAAGTGCTTCCTAAACTCAGTGCTTAGTAAACAGCTAGCCATCAGCTGCTGATCGAGATGTTTTGGCTTCACATTTGGGTATAGATATTATCTATACAACCAATGTGTTTATGGTTAAATTAAGAGCATTAAATTGTTTATCTAGCTCTTCTTGTTGCTAATTTTGCACCAGATTGAAGGATTTGACTTTAAAATGTAGTTAACAAAAGGGGTAGGGTAAATATTCCTGAACTTTTTCATATTGCAATATATATAGCAAAACAAATATTGCAATGTCAGTTTTTTCCAACATTGTGCAGCCCTGATTTGTACATTAGCAGGGATATAGCACAGCATGGAATTGAAAACAGTGCTCTGTTTATTTTAATGTGAAAGTGCAATAAAATATGTTGTCGCATTGTGATTATCATTTTGGCCATAATCATGCAGCCTTATGTGAAAGTGAAACTAAACACACAGGACACAACAGTGGTTTCCTGGATGAAACCCTGTGCTGCTGGACCCATCCAGCGCCACTCCCACCAGCCCAGGATGTCTTTTTTCGCTCTTTAAACTACATCATCACACTTCCGGCGCCCTTTCTCTGAGCGTTTAATACTGCCACAGACGGGTTTACAGAGTAGTTAATACAGGCGCCAAAGGGCGCCCTGTGTGTTGGTAAGAGTCGGTAATTTACACTCTGGAAATGAGAATAGGCTGGAATAAATAACCACTGCTGATTTATTAGAAAAACAGAAAAAGAACTGGCTTCAATGAGTCAAATTAAATGGCACCTGTGTGCGTCATCATGAGACGTGTGCTAATTCCCAACACATCCTTTTAAGTAAGATATTGGCGTTGAAAGCTGCATAACAAAAGGCCCCACAAGTCTCAAGGAAGTGGAGCAAGCAGATAACAACCACGTGGCTCTGAAAGCTTTGTCCTCCACTCCAGCCTGCTCACACCCAGGACCTTCTGACCCTCTGTGCTGCGGAGGGTGGGATAATGAGAGTGAGGGTGGATCAACTTATTCATTGCCTTTATCATGACCTGCCATGCTGCAATCTTAAAGATACACTTATCAAAGGGCTGGAGAAGTTAAAACCTCTGTCACACGTCTGTTAATCACTTGTGTAAAAAAAAGGCCCCAAAATAGCCAGAGGCATTACGAGACTAGAGGAGACACTAGAGTAGATGCTACATCATATTTTGTAGTCTGCCATTTCTGATCCAAGAATATGAGCCTACTCGCAAAGGAAACTATATTTGAAAATCTATTTTATTATTTAATTTGGGCTTGCAAATACATTTTTTTATACCGTCTTCCTTTCCTTCTGTAGTTCGGCCTCACACTATTTATAGAAGCTTCATTTGTTTTAAGAGCTTCTTTGCCACACAGCCTCCTCCAGTCTCACAACAATCAGCTTTTTCCGTGTGTTTTGCTCAAATTTCCGACACACTTTATGGTTACCCTTAATGACCTGATTATTTGTCTTCCCATATCAAAAACAGATTTCGACCCAACAAATTCTTTCCCTTGGAAGTCAACGGGTGATTCCGTTCAGGCTGCTTCTAATCTCAGATGGGTTATTAAGAAAGAAAGCGCTGGTATCAATTAAAAAGCACTACAGACTTCACACCAAGGGGAATGTGCTTTGATGTAGCTACTTATCGCGGGGAACTTGTAGCTCGTGCCTTTTATTTATTTGGTTAAAATATCTCACGCTTATAGCAAGCTACCCAAGCCTGAAAGTGACTGTATCCTCTGTATTTCTACAACTTGTACAGTATATTAAGACAATTCAGCTACACACTGACACATTTCACCGCACAGGCAGCAGCAGGATGCAACCATTTCCGTGTGAACCAATAAAGAAGCATGCATTTCTGAAGTCCTCCATAAAAGACATCAATTAAGAGCATGAATCATTATTTCCTCAATGCCACCGTTGCCCATTAAAGACAGGGATGGAGACAAAGAGGCTTCCACAGCTGGCAGGAAGCAAACTGATAAAACCAACATGGCAACCCAGAGTCTGAAAGCCACCAGGCTCTACTGTACATAGCACCTCTCGTGCAGTCCTGCTGAAAGATCTACCAAAGCCTGCCAAGTTTGATAAACATTACATATGTATTATTCACTGCTGACAAGAAGACTCCACCATGGGTGTTCAGACTCATGTTACAAAGCTGAATGGGGGGTAATTTGAATGGCACGGTATTGTATGTGTTACTCACCAGCCTGTTTGATTGTGCTATGCAGCTTTATGACAGAAGATCTAGATGTTGATCTGTACATCGTCACAGAAAAGGTCAGTAAATTTGATCACATTGAGGATTTTCTGGTAACTATGAGAGGAAAACACTCGTGGCTTCAGTTCTGCATGGGCAATTTGATTTCCATGCAAATTTCAATTCCTTGCATGCAAATCATGGGCAACCCCTTGCTGGACTGAATTACAACAACTGTCCAAACACAGTTAAACAGAAACCATTCGCAGGGGGAAAAACGGAATCCCCTGTTAAATGAACTAAACTGCTGACTCTATAATAAACAAAGGTAGGTAAGGGCCAAACATTGCACGAAGGTGCTTGGAAAGAATGCTAACATTTAACAACCTGCAGTGTGTGTGTGTCTTTTTTACCCCAGCCTTCCCGTATCTGAAGTGAGTGCCACTGGATTGTGTAAACACAGAGCAGTGGAAGCCTCTCAAATGCCACCAGATCTGGAGCCATACACTCTCCCATTCCTCCAAAGGATTGAAGGAGTTGCAAGGAGGGGTTGTTTTCAGGCACCAGAAGTGGAAAATCCAACAAGGAGGCACTCCTTGTCGAGCGCGTAATGAGCAAAGAGCAGTTGTTGTATATTTTGGGGGGCTGCTGGAAATGTGTAGGCGAGGGAATCCCCCGGTGCTTTCAGAATGAGAATACTTCCTAAGATGCTATTTCAGCGATGGTATAACTAAAAACAGATATCCAGGCCTACTATCAGTGATCAAATCTTTTCAAAAAACTACATCAAAAATAAAAGCCATTAAGGCCCTCCCCGTATACACAATATACCAAACCTGCCAAAGACATGCAAGAATCTGAAGTACATTTTGAGTAGAAGATTGCCATGCAGACCCGAAATAAAGGACCTATTCATGACCACAGAAAGCAAATATAACCTACAAACTGCCATGCTTTGGGTTGAAGCCTACATCTCGCCACAGCAGGAACCCGATCTCTAGACATCACCTAGACATGTCATCACCTGTTAGTATCCATATCTAAAGTACACATTTGGTATAATTTAGTTTCCTCTGTCATTGTTTCTGCCACATGAGTTGGGTAATATTTTCTCATGATAAAGAGCTAAAAGTCAGAGAGGGCAGGTAATGCAACTGGGTGTGATTATGACTGAGCCTTAAAATAGACCTGTTACCTGAGAATGAATGAAATACATACAGAGAGATATGTTCATTCCATATGGGAAGGCAATAGATTTCACATGTGCCATATTAGAGTAATGTACGTATTTCACTGCAGATCTACCTCAGGGTCAAATGAAATATATGTAATCACACTGGTCGGACTGTAGCAGCGTACACTACAAACAGAGAATCTAAGTCGTGTAAGATGACAGGTTTTATTATACGATGTTGGCTGACGAAGTTGTAACTGGAGAATACACTGTTGATGCATGTAAAATATAATTTCTTATAATTGTTTTTTTATTAATTAATTATTTTTTTACTTAAATGTACTTACTTTTTTCAGCTTATATTTAATCGGTCCTATTAATATGAAGACCTCCTGGGATGATAGCTGCATCTCAACAAACACACTGTTAGCAGACACAATACTGAATCCAGCCATGTCCTGTGAGCGAACGCTAATGGTTACGCTTCATCAGTCATCAGTTAACACCAATTCACTTTCGTAATCTTTGTCAATTTTAGATGATTTCGTTAACAATGCGGTGGTGTTGGGATCCCTGCTGCAGTAACAAAGTGTCCTGAATTAGCTACAGCTCTGCTTTACACCTCTGACTGGCAGCTGAGGTTCATGATGGCAATAACATAAACATAGTATTGTTACAGTACTTACAAGACTATGTTGTGGAACACTGAGAATATCATTTAAGGAAAAATTTCAAATTCGAATTTACAGAAGTAAAAATACTTCCAAAACTGACTACAATACTCATGTAAATATTCAAATTTTATTCAAATTTTAAAAACATTTTACAAACTAGAGACCTTCTTGTGATGGGATCACACAAGCCGTGACGCCAAATCGGACTAGGCATGTAAAGTTGGGGGACAAAGTTTTGCAACTACATCTTAAATGGTTGCAAAGCTATCACGGTGACAATATCTGTCCACAGACAGACAAACATATACAGTAAACACCTGGTACTCAAAACTGCTTCTGTGGTAGTTTCCACTACAGTAGGTGTCTCCAGGAAAAAAATGTGCAATGACTCACTCACAGACTCACAAGGTGAAATCAACACCAGCGTCGCTGTCGCAGCTGGTAAATAATAAAAGTGTCTAATAGATACATAGATTTCTGCATAAACACACATATAATAAATATACATTTATAATGATGCGTGCTTATGTAACAGTATTAAAGATAAGTATGTTTACGGAAATAGAAACAAATTTTATCATATCAAATCAATGTAAAACTAGAGACCATCTTGTGATGAGATCACACCAGTCACACCACTAGATCAGGCCAGGGACGTAAAGCGGGTCCCCTCTTCCTATCCCCCTAACTTCCGGCACCCTTGCTCTGACCACAACCATCTTCGAACACTGCCTTCATTTTGATCTCAACTACGCACCTGTAAAGTTTCGTCACTGCTGTTGTGACGCTACTGTGGTGACGGAAACCGACCACAGAAATATAAACACTTAAAATACTCAAAACTGCTTCTGTGGTAGTTCCCGCTACAGTAGACCACATTTTGCCATGATGACACACACAGACCCACAAGGTGAAAACAACACCAGCACCGATGTCGCGGCTGGTAATAATCCCCAAGTGCGACTTGATTTGCTTGATTAATCAAACTAACACACACACACACACACACACACACACACACACTCACACACACAGGCCTATCAGACCTGTTTAAAGCCTGTTTGCATTCAAGTGGATAGCAGCCACAGGGAGCACTACCTGAGAATTAAGTGAAGGCAGATTGGAAGCCTGACGAGAAATTTCCTACTTCGAAGGTTGTATGGAACAAATTACTGCGTCCTGTAATGCCTGCAGATCCCGAAGATATTCTAAGACTCTTTGGCCTGATGAGGTTCTGGGATCACACACATGACGCAGACAAGCATGACGGACTGACCGGTCTGCATGTTCCCTTTGTACTTCTGGCAACTAAACACAAAAATGGAACACACACCACCCTGGCACACAAACACACATACAGATCACACAAACAGAGGCAGTCAGTATCGAATGAGTCACCATTGCACGGGTCCATAGGGAAATCTCAGTGAATCAGCACTAATTTTCCTATCAGCACTAATAATGTGCTCACCACTAACAGTCCGGTCTTACTGAAGTTCCCTAGTGGTAAGTGGCTCAACATGCCTCCGATGTTTTGGTGTCTGAGGTCACATCCTTAAAGGAATTAAAGGCAGGCCCATACCCCCAACTCCACTCCTTTAAATGCATTGATCTCACTTAGCCAAAGGCAAACTTACAAGCTCATGACAGAAAGTGGCACACAGTTTCACAGTTTTTTTTTTTTTTGTTAAAAAAAAAAGTGATCAGAAAAGTGTTTTGGGCCGCAGGTGTAACAGATGCTGATGAAAGGGAGGTGAAAGCACTCATGAGATTTGGTAGTAGGTGACGACAGTTATCAGACATTTAAGTAATATGTATTTCCAGACAGTTCACAAGGTTCACCACCAATTTAACCGTCATGGAGACAACAGCTACATTAAAACCAGCCCGTTTGCATGAAAAGGCGTATGAATGCGACGATAATGCGCAAGGCATTTAGCGTGCAGTAAGAACGCCTTTCTTGCATTTGCTGTGTCATTTGCAGGCCATGTAGTCTGTGCTAACTGCAATGTCAACTCTGTGTGATTATGCTACGCTCAGAGCTAGTGGCGTAGGATAAAAAGCGAGAAAGACTGGGGAGGGAAAGCAGATGGGTCCAACAAACACATGACTTTTAACCAGGAGACCCATGTTCGAAGCTGGTGTTTTGTTTTGTAAGTTACCTTAGTGACGTTTGTCACATGTTTTTTGGTGACATTTGTGACGTGTTTTTCATACTTATGTCACGTTGTTTCCGAATGCATTTTACTTAGTTACTTACTTACTTTAAGCCCAACCTTGACTTTTTTCTAAGCCTAAGTGGTTTTGTGGCCTAAATCTAACTGCGGACGTTTCTGTAGTTTTGTTGCATGGCATACAAATGACACACGAAAAGCCTAAAATGCATCCTCATGTTACGCGGAATGTCGTGCTATTTATTCGCCATCCTGTGAGACCGGGTTCATTAAAACAATCTGTAAGTTACGTTTTAAAACCAAAACTTTATTTTCCATACACAATGTGCAGTTGTTTCATGATGGGTAAGCTGTAACAAAGTTGGCAGAGAAGGATGTGAGCCAAAGATATCTAAATCTGAGTGTGAAAAATCAGCATATCACAACCTCCCTCCCCTTCCAGTCATCAACCGCTAAAAACACGGACAGCTCTCAGAAGGGTTACCTGTATCTGTAACTTGGTGATCGAAAAGTGTTCTGTAACTAAGTGTTTGTGATGCATGGCTTTGCCCCAGGTAAATTAGGTTAGAAGAAACCTTTTTTGTTCCCTTGTTCTTGAGCGTGGTTGGATTCTCACACGTCATCCCCTGCTTTCCCAAGTTTCCTCTCCTCTCACGGCTGCATGTGCATTAGACGGACACTAATTTGTGTGAATTACTCAGTAATTAGGCCTATCTCTTATACAGCTACAGTCGCCGACAGCTGCGTCTCGTTCCTAAGCTAGAGACTGACATGTCCCTTTGAGACAATCGTTTTTCAAATCAGGTAATTAGAGCAATTAGCCGCATTGTACCTAATTACCTGCTGTCGTTTAGCCTAATGATATTACTTACAAACACTCTTTAAAGGATGAAGGAGCTACTTACTGAGCCTCCAACTTCAGTGTTTAGGCCAACAAATGAGAGCATGCCAGCTGTTCAGCAGACTTTGGTGCTCAAGGTTTTAAAATACCGCTGCGAGGCTTCTCGACTTATGATGCCTATAAAAATTGGCATAATGCAACAGAAAAGGGAGAGAGACATGCGACATAGTGACAAAACACTTTGCTGTTCAAGTGCTTTTAATCCACTGCTATTCCATATTGCTGAGCAGGTCACGTCATATTTGTTTTTCTGCCATTTTTAGGTAATCTGTCTATTGTTTTCATCCAAAATTGATCTCTTGTTTGGACAATAAAGAAGCAAATCGTTCTTATCTCCTTCAACCAAATCATTCAACATGACACAAGGGCATCCTGGTGGATATGTAGTTGCCATTTTGCATCAGCTATGTAATATCTTTATGTGAAATCATACCGTTTTGGGCTACTCAGTGAGCATGTTTACACGCACACTAATATTCCATTATAATTCAGATATGACAATATTTTGAATTTGGTACGGCTCATGTAAACAACATATTCCGTTTGGATATTCTGAATTAGGCCTAATTCCGATCGGGGCATTTTCCGATTAAGACATGTGGGATATGTCGATATTATTTCGGTTTTAGTAGCATTCTTTGGACATGTATGCAGCGCATTCGGAATATGCATCTCAACTCGGGTTTTTACGACAGTTTGAGACACACGGCCAAAAAGGCCTCTTGCCTGTTTACGGCCAGCTCTGTGCGTTGTACACAAACCAACTAGCCGGCAGTTTGCAGAGATGCATGCTGCCCACATTTGTGGTCGGAAGGAGAAACACACCTACTTTTAAACATAATGAACGAATTGTATATCAACAAGTTTTTGGATATGTGCAAATATCACAAAACCAACGTTTTCACATGATCAAAGAAGTCTTCAATTTTCATTAGCCATATAAACAGCTTATTGTCTTTTTCAGAATGAGGGCAAAAATTTTATATTTTGTGCATGTAAATGTAGTCAGCGACTCAATCTTGATTGCCTTCCAACTTCCAATGAGGGAAGTTCTCATGTGTCATGTCAAAAATCACTGAGACCATTGACTGTCTGGTACATAATACAGACCATTGTCTACTACCTTTTCTTTTTCAATATGTGTTGTTTTTCCTCCTGGTATTGCAGCTGTTGTAGGTTTGTTTAACCATACACAAGCAGTGAAAGGGATTATTATGACATATTACGATATATAGTATTAGGGCCACATTGTGGGGAAAAAAAATCGGAGATTTTTGGGAATAAAGTCATGATATTACGAGAAAAAGATTTGTAATTTAATGAGAATAAAGTCATATTATTTCAAGAAAAAAAAAGTCATAATATTACGAGAAATAAGTCATAACTTTTACAAGAAAAAAAGTCTTTCCTCATCCACAAAAGAGGCAATTCCCCCCACGTCCGTGTGGTTCTTTCTTTGGAATAAACACAGTTTCTTGCACAATCTTTTCAAGGTCCTGATTCATGTACTTATGATAATGTGGTGCTGATTTGCCAAAAGATTAAGTATTAAGCTATTTGTGAAACCTAAACTAAAGTATAACTTCACAAGATGCTCCACGTTCCTCATTTTCACGCAGGCAGCACGCTTCTCTATTCCCCCTCTAAAATAACACGTAGAATTACTACTTTATAATATTATGACTTTATTCTCATAATATTATGACTTTATTCTCGAAATCTCTTATTCATTTTTTTTCCTCAATGTGGCCTTAATACTCAGTCGTAGATTATAACCAATGGAAATATCTGAAAAAATGAGAAGTAAAGGATCTTACAGTGGGTCAATCAGTGCCAGTTAACATGCCGCACCGGTATTTCAAACACAGGAGTCTACGGGGTCTCAGTGTAAGGCTGCATTCACACCACATCTAGCATTGCGGAGATTTGCCACAGGGTTGTGAGTGTCACTTTAATGGCCCATTGACTGCACTCCTATTAACGTCTTTTGTTCCCTCGTGGCTGGATTGTAAAACTCTGGATTACATGATTTGTCGGGTTGCATTTCTCCAAAAGTTGATCCTGTGTGAACTTTTCCGCCGCAGGCCACAGTGTTTTTTTTCGCCACCCCCTACGGCCGCCACTGCCGCAGCCCAAACATACTACCCACATTCAAAATAAATGGGAGGACAGGCGTTCTCCATGCACCGCCGGATCTGGTGTGAATGCAGCCTAAATGAGATTCTTTTGCCTTGTTAAATGAATATGATGAATATCAAAATGCCATGACTTTTAACCTTGTGGTTTTGCACTGCTTTTAAGTCAAACAATTGTCATGTTCTTGGAGTAGCATACAGTTCAGTATGTGTAGGTTTCAAACGACTTCACTCATGGTGGTCCCTTATCCCACTGAGCAGCCCTATGCAGTGTACATGTTGTTCAGTGATAACTCCCTGCCGTCCTCTCCTCCGTTGAACACTAATTGCCTGAGAAGTGCAGAGTCAGTAGCACAACAAAAATAAAGTCAGTCTTTTGAAAAAGCCTGAAGAAGTCTCTCACACTTGCTAAGACATCAAAGCGCACCACGGCGGTGAAAACAATACTGGGCCTGCTGCCAGTCCAGGACCGGTCTTTTCACTAATCATTATGAGAGTGCAGTTTTGCTCGTAATCATCCTTCAATCTAAAGGGGCTCACTAGTGCAGAGCCAGGAGGTCTTGTTACCATAATCTAGAGAGAAAAGACCCCTGCCAGACATTCCCTCTTTATTTATCAGGCCTGTAATTTACTCTGAACTCTTGGTACTTGAGAGCATAGGTCACTACACTCTAAAAAACTGAATAGAACATTAAAGGTCCCATATTATAAAAAGTGAGATTTTCATGTTTTATTATAAAGCAGGCTTAAGTCCTATATAAATACTGTGAAAGTATCGAAACACTCAATCCACAGGGAAATACACACAGCCTGTATTCAGAAACTGTGCATTTGAAACAAGCTGTCAGGATTTCTGCCCATTCATGATGTCACAAATATACAATATTTAGACCCTTGACACAATTTTAAACGTAAACATTCTAAATGTGTCCCAGTTTATATCCTGGTTGCAGTGTATGTGAATTTCATCAGCTGACAGGAAGTACACATGGACCCAAGCTGTTGCCTAGCAACGCAATTCTGTTGCAATTCCATCATAATGCGCTAAAACGGAGCGTTTCAGACCGAGGGTAAATACAGGTATATTCAGGCTGACATTATGAGGAAAATAAAGTTTTTTTTGAACATTACAGCATGTAAACATGTTCTAGTAGAAACACAAAATACAAGTATGAACCTGAAAATGATCATAATATGGGACCTTTAAGGAAACTGGAACAAGTGTTCTGATGTTTGGAGAGCCTCTAACTCTGTTGAATTATTCATTTTTAGAGTGTAGGCTTCCCACTGACAACACTGGAAAAAAAGGAAGGCATGGAAGTAATTATTGAGCCTTTTTTTATTTCAAAGTACCCTATCACACTATCACAATACTTTGAAAGACTTTATCATTGAGAGGTCAGAGGGTTGAAGATTGTTATTGCACTTGTGTTTTACTGTTAATCAATTTTTTATTAGGCTTAATCTTCAGTAGATGACTGAGCTTATTTGCTCTTTCACTTTCACTGTCCGACTTCAACTACACCCAGATACGCACATTCACACATATAGGATTTTTGTCACAAGCTGATTATCAATATCAAGAGTTTTGTGTGTTTTTAGGAAGTATTGACTTCTCAAGAACGGGATCAAAATTTATGTAATTTCAGATGTTTTGTGTTTGACATTTTATCCTAAATTAAGACTTACAGACGTTTCTTTTCCGGGCTGCATCAATCAGCTCTGGCCTTTAGACTGTAGTTCTGCTTGTTTCAGTTAGTTTTGACATGATTTGTTCTTCTTGTAATGAATTTGAGGATTTTCTTTTTGGTCTTGCCAAACAAGGTGCCTCCTTGGCATTGTGAAATCCAGCGCTCTTTTATTCTTGAATCCTGTTAGATATGACATCAAATGTATCACGTAAGGAGTAAACAAGAATGGAAACTAGACTGAAGCTAGAATTACCGCCTCATGGTTATATGCCTGGGCCAACCAATCAAGTTGCATTTTACATCCATGTCTGTCCAGACTCATATAATATATGTAGTGAAGACTTTGATGGAATTTAACAAAAGGAAGTTACCACTATAGACATGTATGATTTGCATGTTCTCCCCGCATTAGCGTGGGTTTTATCCGGGTTCTCGGGCTTCCTCCCTCAGTCCAAAGACTGTGCATGCACTACTAAATTGTCTGTAGGTGTGAATTGTTGTCTGTCTCTATATGTGTCAGCCCTGTGGTAGTCTGGCGACCTGTCCAGGGTGTACCCCGCCTTCGCCCAATGTCAGCTGGGATCGGCTCCAGGCCCCGAGATCTGAAGTGTGATCTAAGTGTTCCCTTAATTATTTTGAGCAGTACACACACCTTTACATTCTTGTAAATAGATATTGATTCATAAATAGTTTTGCATGAATAAATAGATAAATAAATACATAGTTTTAGATGGAAAATAAATAGTTGACTCTCTTACATACACATTATAGAATAATAATTTCTCTTTCTTCTTTGATATGAACATACAATTGAATTTTCCATTAAAGAAACATTACAAAAATGTTTGTGTATGCTGTCAATTATAGTTCATAGAAAGAAAAAAAAATCGGAATCGACAGGTCAGAGTTCTAAAAAGTCGGAAAAATCAGAATCGGCCAAAACAACTCAGTGCATCTCTAATTTGACTACTCAACTTGAACTACTTTTCCTTTTTGACTCAATGACCCTCCTAGACTTGAGCTATGAAAAGAGGCATCATACTAATTAACATTTCTCAATTTCCATGGCAAAGGGATCAGGAATATTGACAATGCTTTTGTTAGAGGGACAAATGATCCCGCAATAAACGGGACATTACACGTCATTCCATCTGATGTCACTTTCTCAAATGTGACTTGTTTAGCTTGATGGGAAAGTAAATCAGTTGCCTAGGGAAACAACAGGCTTACCTATATGTCATAATAATGTGTTTAGACACTGTATATATCAGCTGTCACAGCTGTTTACAACATGTAATGTTATTAGTAAGCTGATGAAATTTTGTATTATGACGACGTCACATTACTTCCCAGACCAAAATACTCAATACGTAATAGTTGCCAGTTTACAAAGTGTGTTTTCAGTTGTGTTTCCACAAATATATGTTTTCAATCTTGTGCATGGAGCACCACTGTCAACATCCTGTTATAGTAGGCAGATAACAGATAATATTCAATGGCATTCAGCACACATTTACTCTCTTATGTTTGTCTTTCTTGGGACATAGTCTCTCGTGCCCAAATTCTATTTTGGTAATAGACGCTATGAAGTTTAGATATATAGAAGCAATCTGGTCCTAGTAAGAAAAAATCTTTTTTATTGAGTGATAACTCTATTTTATTACTCGTCATGCTTTATAATCAACATGTGAATAAATTTCTTTGAGTGCACCTTTTAAAGGCTCGGTCAGAGTGACCTCAAAACACACTCTTGTCACCACCAAGGGTGATTTTATTAAGTCCAGATGATAGGATTTCCATACACTTGTCTAAATGTAGACATAAAAGTGGTGAGTTGTTGAGCTAGCTAACCAAAACAGATTGTTCTGGAACCCGTGCTGAAAATTTTTGTTCCTTGTGTCAGACCTGGCAAGTCTGTAATAGTCACATATTTAACCTGTTGTCTTCTCTCAATTGTTTCATGTTTTAAATCACAGCTGAGACATTGGAAGTTATTACAACACTGAGTTGTGACTGTCTCCACTGATTAGTTAGAGCATAAACGCTGCGCACGACCTGTTTCTTTTCTTAATGCTCATGGTAATGGCTCTAACTCATAAACTTTATAAAGCAGAGTACAAATGTAGCTTTGCTGTAGTCAAATACTTCCAGCAAAGTGATCTCACACTCTAATTTGACAGCTTTTTAAATAAATGCCTTGCTAATAATATAGCAGGTGCTTATACTGTAACACAGCCAACAGGATGGCTGGTTACAACGTAAGACTGTGGCCAGAGACAGCTGAGGTCACTGTGTCATCAAATGGTGAATGGCATCACAGTTTGAGGGCTTGGTTTACTGGTCATCATGCGTACCACTGAGTAAGCTGTGATAAAGTGTTCCTCAACCACACACACACTTCCTTTTTTAATGACCGCGGGTCACTGAAAGATGTGGCCATTTCAGTGCAAAGCTCCACTCAGGCTCGAAGTAAAAATAGCGCTTCAACCTTTCTTCCAGTTTTTGTGGGGAAGGAAACGGGCAGTGTTCACCTAATGGCAAGCACAGAGACTGTCGTCATGGGAGTATGAGCAGGGAATTTGTGTCACCATTCCCTTCCTGTTGGCCGGGCCAGCAGCAGACCTTAAACCCCAAGATAAGAACTTTAAGCAGCCCCAGCTCCACTTTATTGCTGCAGCCTTAATGCAAAAACCAAAGCACTTCAGAAAGCTGGAGCTTGCTTGTGGTACCCAGGCAGCTGGCCATTTCTCCTCTACCCATCGCATCAACAACAAGTGACAGGAACGGAAGCTTCGTGGGGATTTCCTGAAAGGGTCGCCAAGGGGAGAGCCTCAGTCTGTTTTACATTACGGACGTCTGCCATGTTTTGGCAGTTGACAACAGCCAAGGAAAGATGAGACAAATAACAATTTGGGATTCCAAAACAAAGCGGGTCTGCCCAAAGCCACACCTCCGTTGGTTCCATGGCGAGCCGGAGGTTTGATTATCTCATAGGTTTACGTTTGCTGTTGAAGTACGCCACATCTTGAGCCACATTGGTGAGTCATTAGTTGCTCAGTAGACGGCAGGAACGGTAACCATAAACAGAGGCGCGCTGTTTGGATTGGGATGGCACATTGTGTTCCTTCATCAATGTTCCTAAATAATCATACACAATCCTTATTTGAATGATCAGTTTAGACGTGTTGTACGCATTGAACAGTGGCAATGACAACAATGGAAAAGTATTTCTAGACATATTGTAACCTTAAAGCAAGCTGCCACATAGCTATTCAAACCCTCAACACGGAAATTGGCCCTACATGCAAAGCACATAAGCCATCCACGTATGGAAAATACTATTCTCTTTTTAAAACTACCTTTACAAAGGTTTGACACATTTAGAGGAGGCAGCCAATATTATAAAAGCTTATGTTATTGGACAAGATAAATGTCAAATGGTTCGCCGATTAAAGATACAGTTCATCTTAGTTTGTCTTTTTGTATGCAATGATGTGTGGGATCTACAGTACAGGAATGACTTTCTTTTTTCAGACCACCAACTTTGGCTCATTCCCAGTGGAGCACATCAACAGGAAGGGCAAATCTTGATTTTGAGTGGCCAGGGTTAATGCCAATTAACTTCCCCTATGTAAAACTGAAATCTGGATTTAAGATAACAAGGGGAGTGCCCATTGGCGACACTAGTCCTATGTCTAACTCTCCAACTCCAGAGGACAAATGTCAGGAGCCAAAGCACATGTCTTCCAAAGGGGAAAATCTGATCAGACCTTCAATTGTGATTGGTTGCATAACAAGCATAAAAACATACATGGCGCTTTTGTATTTAATTGCTGAGGCCTAATGATGCCACACTTACATACCTACATGTACATACTAGGGCTGTCAATCGATTAAAATATTTAATCGCGATTAATTGCATGATTGTCCATAGTTAATTGCAATTTTTTATCTGTTCAAAATGGACCTTTAAGGTAGATTTGTCAAGTATTTAATACTCTTATCAACATTGGAGTTATAGCAAATATGCTGCTTTATGCAAATGTATGTATATATTTATTACTGGAAATCAATTAACAACACAAAACACTGACAAATATTGTTCAGAAACCCTCACAGGTACTGCATTTTGCATAAAAAATATGCTCAAATCATAACATGGCAAACTGCAGCCCAAAAGGCAACAACATTTGTCAGTGTGTCAGTGTGCTGACTTGACTATGACTTGCCCCAAACTGCATTTGATTATCATAAAGTGGGCATGTCTGTAAAGGGGAGACTCGTGGGTAGACATTTGACCCCTTTGAAAATGGCCATGACAGTTTTTTCTCGCAAAAAAATAGCGCAAATTTGGAGCGCTATTTAACCTCCTTTGCGACAAGTTAATATGACATGGTTGGTACCAATGGATTCTTTAGGTTTTCTAGTTTCATATGATAGTAGTATCTTTACTCTAGCTTTAAAACTGAGCCTCCGGAAGATCGATTGTGTTAATGCGTTAAAGAAATTAGTGGCACACAAACGGCAAGTTTACTTTTTCAAGATAATAATTCAGTTGTACGAGAAGCTTTTATGAGAAACAATCATTGCAGTTCAGTTTTAACAACAACACCAGCTGACTGATGTGAGATACTCCCTCTGAACACAATCAGAGCAAAAAAACAAAAAGCAATGAGTCGGAGTGAAGTTTTAAGTGGCTGGTGACTGTTGCCCAGTGCGGTCTGCCGCATGTGTTTTAATATGGAGCTCTGAGGTCGAGAACAGCACACCTGGGACACAGCACACACACTGCTAGAGGAAGTGGTCCTCCGCCAAAGAAAGCAATAGAAATTTCCAGCTAATTCACCAGTCGACTGAGACCCCCCCTCCGACCCCCCCTTTTAAACTCTCCTTCGCAAAGGATGAAAACAAAGTCCCTAATTGGACGTTTGATAGTATACAGTAGATGCTTCTACCGTAGTTACATATTAATGATGTAGGACGAGTAATAAACAAGACTTGCGTGGCCTTATTTAGATAGGCAGGCTCTTTTGTGTCCTCAAAAATGACATATTAGTGACAGATATATTTAATTGTTGCTTAAAACACATTTGTTGCAATAAACATGTGCAGTTGAAGTCTGCCATTTTGAGGCATAAAACCATTTCATTTTTCCAGTACGGTATTCACTTCCTTACTGTTTTTCATGCTTGTTGATCTGCTCTTCTTGTCGTAAGTTGTCAAATAAGCGTCACGTGGGTCGTGACAAATAAAAAACCTTTTGCTTTTCACACTGGATTGCATTTGTAAAATGAAGGCTAAACCAACTTTGATGTCTACAAATAGCAGCATATAACTTGTGATAGAACGCAGGATGTCCTGACATACAGTATATTATATAAGTAGTAAAAAGATTGTTCAAGCGATTACATTCATTAAATAGGTTGGGCAATATGTTACACGTACAGTATGAGGTTACAACATGTGCAAGGTAATGTTTAAAGGCAAAAAAAAACTATGCAGCATCTGCGACTTAGATCAAATAATGGCCATTATGATGTGATTTGCAAACCCTCCATTTCATTGCTTTTCCAATATTCAGTGTCAAGCCGCAGAGGTAGAATGGCCTCCAAGTGAATATTGGCAATTATGCCGCATTCATAGGGAGGGGAGGAAAAACATTCTGTCTCCTTGGCTTATCTCATGGAGTCAGAAATCACCACAGGCAGGTTAGTTAGAGCTGCACCCCTCCCTCTTATTCCATTAAAGTATCTCATCTCTTCGACAGATTCTATCTTGAATAGTCCAGTTCGTTATTCCAGCGCCTGCACCCATTTCCACATGAAGCAACCCGACGAGTAATAGCATTCATCTATTACGACACAAACCCACAGGTTGTATTCCGACTGAGTGTCCAATAAAATTACTATTCAGCTTTTTATAGACTATATCTGTGCAGGCCATTTGTTTTAATGGCAAGTGCTTTGTTTTTATGGTTTGGTGGCATTTTTGAAGCCTAAAGAACTTTTGTTATGTCGTGTCGTACACTTTCATACTACGGATGTGTACTTTTGTTCCCCCAAAGGTTCAGCCAATTTCACAGCGTTGAGCTTCATTTCTCCGTTACAAAATTCTGTAATGGAGAAAGTGTTTATTTCTTCTCAAATGTGGTTTGTGTACACGACAATTTGTAGAACTTTTTTCAGTGGTTTTACATGTAAACAGTGCGGACAAGCCCAAAAATTAAACAATGTGTATACTGCACATGGGTGGTGGTTTGGTTTGAGACAATTAAACCCTCGTCGGAATGACTGGAACAAGCATACCTACAATGCTGCAGGTGCTGTAGGAGAGCACTCTCCAAAGTTTATTTTGATAGGATTAAATTGACTCTGAATGCAGACCCCGATCCGACAAGGCCACCAGGGAAAATGTGAAGCATAGGTTGTCACTGTTACAAATTCTCGTGGTTCCTGTTACTAATTGCGAGCTGAGCCCCATGGAGTTTTGTTTCTGGTGTAGTCTTCTGTGTTTTTCATGTTGTCTTGTACGACTGGATAGGTGGAGACATTATTCCTGTCTTAATTAAATTGCAAATTGCTAAATTTCCCCACTGCGGGGCTAATAAAGGAATACCTTATCTTATCTTATCTTATCTTAAAGTGTTTACCAAAGACGGTAGTGCATTTTTGGTGTGCCAGTGAGCCAAAGAAAGAGTTTTTCTTTTTTGTGATGTACAAAATGTGAAAATGTCGCTACACAATCTGACGGACATGAGCAGTGCTGGTAAATAGAAGAGTATCCGAGGAGGCAACAATTAAGTAAAACAGGGTGGGGCAGGATGAGGAAAGGGGCTACTGTTTTGGGTGGGAGTTATCAGAGAGGCACATGGTTCTCCACCTCCTAAACATTGTTGTGGTTCCTGATGTGTAAGCGTTTGGCGGATTTCTTCCTGTCCTTTATCTTTTGAGGAGGGAAACCCAACTGATTTGCTGTCACTCAGGCTTTGCTCAGCAGTCTGTATTCAAGGGCCTTTAACTGCTAGAAGAGCCCTTCATGATTGCAAAGCCCAGAAATATCAGAAGGCCTTGGTATTTTGGTGAATTGAATTCTAAATTAGGGGCAGAAACCAACATCAACATTCCTAGACAATAGATAGGACGGGTATTTAAGTATGAAATTAAGTGGAAATAACTTAAAATATATGACCTTAAGAGATAAGAGTCAGCAATTCAAACACAGCTGTTTCCTCTGAAGCAAAACAATAAAATCCTTGAACTGAATGTTAGAATATTTATCATAGGTTTTACTGTACAGGAAGCTGGTCATGCTGACATTTCCCACCACTCATTTAAGATCTAACAGGAACACAGCTCATGTCCTTTGTTTGAGAAATCAAATCGTGGCCACTCCCAGTGAGAAAGCACCCACTTATCTTTGAGTCACGTTTACTTTGTCTCTTTTCCTGAGAACTATGTAATTTCCCCACAACCTATTAAGATTAACTGTTTTTAATTTAGTTACGTATTTTTCCTTTCCTTCTTGGTATCGTCATGTTATGTGTGTGTACATGTATGTATAATTAAAAAAAATAAAAAAAGATTAACTGTAAGGCAAGCAGTAGTCATCATCATTTTCTGCATCAAAATGTGTTTTACCAATTATTTCCTAAAACTCTTCAATACACAGCTAATCTTAAACAGAGTTGGATTATTTAGTTTGCAGTTTTCAGAATTTAGGACTATATGTGACTTACTGCAGGCGCCATGGCTGCTAGCAGTGTTCCGTCCCTTTAAAGAGCTTAACCAGCTTTCTATAGATTTCCGGTTTTTACATTTAATCATTTGTAAATCTCACTGTTGCATTTGGTTGTGGGAATTATTGCATTTCTGATTGTATAATGGGGGTTGTAATTAAACAGAGACACGTTTTTTTTTACATAAATACACAGAGAAATGGGTTATTTTTAAATCGAATTTGACTATAATCTTAGGTAGTTAGGTAGGTATAATATGTAACCAATACACAGCATTCAAAGTTGGCCACACCTCCACAGCTCAACGAGCCAAAAGGGAGCGAGAGAGCAGCGATGGTCGAGCGAACTATAGGGTGATTGAAGAGAGGGAGCGGTGTTAAGGAGAAAAAAGCAGTGGATCTAAGGAATAAAACGTCCCGCACACACAACAAACAGCGATATCCGTCTGAGAATAACTAATAATAATGAATAATGAATATGAATAATGAATAATGTTGTGGGATTATTCATTATTTCATGGGCTATTTTGGGATTTATACATTACTATTATATACTTATATGTACACAAAAAAAAAACAAAAAAAAACTGAAGCATTCGAATACTGATTTTGAGATCAATACCATGGAAACGGTCAAAGCTTTGTATCTATCAGTGTAAAGGGGGACTTGTGAGTCGGTATCAGAAGCCGAGGGGTGTGATAAAGCGCCAATATTTGACCACCTGAATAGGCTACACACCCTGCGGCTGTTATTGGCTGGGGGTTACACCCCCACGTGGGGCACCAAGGCTGTTTGCAGACGCCCAGAAGCGTCCAGAGTAAAGCAAAATTAGAAGAAAAGATAAAATACAGGCAGAGGGCTGCAGGGTCTCTGCAGATACAGACACCGCCACATATTTCTAGTGGGGCATAAGTGAAGATTGAGAGGGATGATTTTTGTATTAATCCATATATCGTTTTTATACCTTCAATGTTTTGTTACCTCACACTGTTCTGGTTACTGATTGACAAAAGTTGCCATTCCTCCGTTATAATTTAACATTAAATTTCTTCTGATTTTACAGTTCTTATGAACTGGCGGATGACAAATCAAGGTCAACAAAATGCCCCTAAATACTGTCACTTTATGCGCTAATCCAAAGTTACCAACCGAGTGGCCAGTGATTTCCCGAAAGACAGTTTGTCCAGGCATACACTTTCTCAACACACATATACCCTCCATGACGCCCACCATCGCTGCCGCCACTGTAGGTGTGTGTGTGTCTCAGTGTGTTTGTGTGGGGGTTGAACACGAGCATAATTGGACTTGAGCACAGTTCTCTGAAGCACATTAGCACAGAGCCAACAGTGTACCAGGTTCCACAGAAGGCAACACAGCTGCGCAAAAACAGGTATATGGAAAACCAAGCTGATACAAAACAGAAACGTCTGAACTGAACAACAAGGAGGGGCGATGGGAAGGGAGGGAGGGGGGACTCCAACCATGATCGGGGGACCACCTCGAAATGGACCCAGAGAATCCAGCGGGAAGAAAAGTTGATCTTCAGCCAGTATGCAACAGGATTTCGGTGTTGCCCTACACTGAGGGACTGTTACAGCATGCTAGTAGAAAAACAAAAGATCCATCTTGACACGGCGGTTTTGATGAGACATGAGAAATGGTGACAGGCGGATCTTTTAGTTTTCTTTGCCTGAAGGGCGTGCAGAGTGTCGCCATGTAAATCAGCTTGGTTTGACTTTCATCTGGTGTTATCTGTTAAAAGGAAGATGGATATGCTTTGATAGTGATAATAATTTCCTGAAAGTGGTATACACATTCATCATTCAAGCTTTATCCTTCAGACGTGTGACATTTGTCAGCAATTAGGGCTACCTGGTTACAGATCAGTATCAATGACTCCATGCTTTGTCAGTTTTGAGTCAGCTTTCAGTCCAGCCTGGTTCCAGACATCTGAATTTACACTTCTATTTATACTTCTGTTTTATTCTACTCATCTACTGTATGTGACATACATTTTGTCATCTGCCCATGTTTGTGAGGAGCCATATGGCCACCGCAACCTCTATGTTAATGGAAAATGACATGGGTGGATGGATACATTGGTATGTGTACTGGTTACAGTAAAACACCAACCCGTGCTACAGAAAATGGCAAACAGGGACACAATTTCAGACCGAATAATGAAATGGAACAATATGTAAATAAATCATACTACCCTCAGCCAGCCTTTGTTGCAATCTGTTATGAACATTGGATACCTTTGGAATAGCATAGGATCCTGTAACACTTTCTTCGAAAAAGGTTTCCATTTAGCTGCTCTGTGTTGCCAGTTGATGTGGCAATATAGCCAAGGTTGTTAAAACATTTTGATTTGCTGTCCTTAACACCCAGTGTCTGGTATATCTTCAGTGGAAAAAAACAATTGTGGCTCCAGACAACCAGACATATAACAACAATAAATAGCATGATAATACATGGTCATTCCGCGTGTCATGAGAACGCATTATAGGCTACGCAACAAAAACTACGGTAACGTCTGCAGTTAGGTTTAGGCAACAAAACCACTTACTTAGGTTTAGGAAAAACGTCATGGTTGGGCTTGAAATAGGAACGTAAATTAAGTGAAATACCTACGGAAACAACGTTACATAAGTACGGAAAATGCATCACAAACATCATTAAAAAACACAACAAACGTCATTAACATAACTTACAAAACGAAACACTGGACTCCTGGTTAAATGTTGTGAGTTTGTTGGACCCATCGTCCTCCCCACCCGCCCGTCATAAGCAGTCTTTCTCGTCTGATCGTGGCATATTTACACAGATGTGTTTGCAGTCAGTACAGACTACATGGCATAGAAATGAGACTGCAAAATCAAGAAATGTGTTCTTATTGCATGCTAAATACCTTGAGCATTATCGAGGCATTCATGCGCCTTTTCATGCCAATGGGCCGCATATAGCCACCTACAGCCTCAAGATACATTTGGCGTCAAGAGAAAATCCAAGGAAAAGACATCACAGCACAAGCCGCATTGATTGACATGTGAACTCTTGGGAGTACAGCGCAGGAACACCACAGCAATGAACGCTTCACACCAAAGATGCTGCCAGGATGACAAAATAAGGATCTTGTGGATTACCACTTGAACTTTTAACCAGATGAGCACAAACAGACACTAAAACCAAATGAAGTGCATTTCTTTCAGCATGTTATATCATCACCGCTGTCATAACCATATGCTCATGAAACCAGAGTGCAGCTACACGTTTTGTGATTACACACATATGGGAGCGATTAAGCTCATGCCAGTCGGGCTAGCCTCTTGTGGCTAGACCTTGTGGTAGTCACACCAGCTTCACTGAAGTCATAGTGCCAAGTATGGTTAGTGTCACAGCAGATGATTTGAACCTGACGCAGCCATGTCTTCACAGAACCAGTGCCGAAGCTGTCTGGTAAGCTGTATGGTTATGCGCTGGACGGCGGGGAAGTCGGATTAGTCTAATATCATTGTCTGAGTAACAGTTTCCAAAGATGTTAAGAGCAGTTTGATGAGTTTTTTCCTGCTGTCCGTTTTCCTGCCTAAAGGTTGTGGTTCACCGAGGAGGGCGGGACCAGAGAGTTCGATTTCTTCGCGACAGGCACTGAGTCAATTGAAGTGACGCCGGCTGGCATATTCATCCAAGAGTGCGGTGGCTGAATACGTGCTGATTTGCAGAGGCACACTAACATTTCCTTTCCTAAAATAGTCTCTTTCTTGAATAAGAAATTTATAGCCTCTTTTTCACGATCAGTTTTAGAATGGGCTAGCAAACGGATGACCGGCAAAAGTTTTGATATTGAATAACTCCACCAATATAGAAAATCCATGCAAATACCAAATCAAAAGTTAGTACAGCTAAGTTTGGGAAACATCTGTATTTGACCATAGCTGCTGCCTGCAGCTTTTGTGAAGTTGAAGGAAAACCTTAACCAAAATTGAAACTCCTGCTTTATTTGCTCACATCAATGTCAGTCAAAACTCACAAAGTTTGCAGAATCACCACATACATAAAACAAGTTAACCCTCACAGATCCATCGCAGCTATCTCTTAAAACTATTGGATTTGTTGATAATATCCACAAAACAATGGTTTCCAACCTGGGAATAGGATCCTGGATAGCTAAGGGTTGCAATGGTTAACAAGATACAGTAGGACACTAGAAAAGTGCACTCAGTAGAGTGCAGATCTCAACCAGGTGTGTCTGCAATGACCACTGCTGAATGAATACAAACCAGAGTTGCCCCCCATCTACACCCAAAGCGTAGCGGACGCGTTTTTCACTGGCATGTCTCACACAACGGATGCGCTTTCATTTCAATCTATGCAGCTGTCTGCAGCAGCTCTGTGCAGCTAAACTGCAATTCACTGTGTAGCCTAACGCTTAATTCATGACTGTTTTTACGCTTCCTCTGAAAAGAAACTGTCAGTCCTGCTGTATGTTTAGTTCAGTAAACTGTTAGCTCTGTTAGCCAAACACACCGTAGGACTCCCACCGACTGCTAACAGCTAACTGGCTCTCCTTCTACCGACATAAGATAAGAAGACGCGCTCCGTTGTAGAGAGTGCTCGGTTCAGTTTGTCTTGAGCTAAGGGATAGTTATACATACATACATACCATTGTCTTATCTAGGCATGCAAATCAAGATAGGAAAAATTCGTAATCCGTAGCGGAAATAAGAGTTCAAACTGAAGCAGTTGTTGATCACTTGCGGCCCCTACCGGCCGGTTAAGAGTAGTGAGAAGTCAGCAGTCAATGACGTATAAAACAGTCAATAAAATATGTTGTCAATAAAGTATGTTTTCAAAAAGTGTGAATCACTGGTCCCTGAACAAACACTCATAAATGAGCACAAAAAAGTATTAGGATGATGGGTCCAGTGGTTAGCAAGATTAGCTGTGGACAGACAGACAGACACAGAGATGCACGCACACACACAACCAAATTCATAATACCCTGGCGGAGATAATGAGGAAAAAAAACATGCATCTGTGTCTGACCTTTTGCTATTTTTTATGTTTTACTATGAAATACTAAACAGTTTTGCCTCTTCAGGCCTCTGAGGCCATCCAAGAGAAGACCAACACCCTTTGGTCAAGCTGTTTGCAAAACGCAACCTGTGACAAGGGGTCGTATTGCTTTGCATTCATGGGTGACGTGCCAAAAAGGTTGGGAACCACTGCCATAAACTGTAGGGAAACAATGATATAATATATGTGATATCACACATAGGTAAGGGACTTTTGGATGACTGGAGTTGGGTTTAAAGTTTGTACCATCATGGTCACTTGATTGGAGCCTAAATATCCAAAAGTATGGAGCCCATAAGTGCAGCTGAACTTTACTTTTTAATTTTTACTTTTGTTGTTGTACATACAGTATCTTCTAATGTGTCTATTTGCTATCCACTAAAATATTTTTTTGGGGTTAGTTGGGTTAGGGCTAGTATTTCTTGATTTAGTAAGGTTGAAATTAATTGATTTGTTCAAACTGTATGCTGTACAATAAACTGTGACTATCATCTCTGTGCATTATAATGCATTTGATAATAGCCCCTGTTACAGCTTAGACATTTTTCTTGCCTCCTTGCCTAAAATTATTGCTCAAACCAGTGTGGAAAATTACCAAATTACCAGAATCTGGAGACAAAAGAGTGTATCCTACAAACAAGAAAAGGTGTCGCCCTCATTAAAGACAACCACATTCACAGTGACTCACTTTGAAACAACAAGAGGTGCCAAAGTGCTTAACTAAAGGCCACATCAACATCTCAGGTAGACTACATTACATTACCTTTTCAGCAAAATACACCTCACACATACTCTTCTTAAAGAAAAAAGAAATGGAAAGGTCACAGAAGAATTAAGGGAAGAATTAAACCTAGAAACTGACGACAAAACAAACCGCTGAGAGGGCAGTTGCTTGGTTATTACTTGGAGAGGTGGCATGTTTCCTGTATCCAAAGCTATCTTTCAGCTCTTTGCCACAAACTTCCAAACAGTGTCAGCTGGTTTGTTTTGATGCTCTGTAGTCTTAATTGTTCTTGTTGACTCATGCTCCGACTCCTCAGCTGCAAAAAATGCCACCATACCCACAGACTCCCTCTCCATAACTTATTTGTTTAATTTTGTTTTTGTGGAAAGTGACGATGATCGAATTTCCACTTTCGCATTCAAAGAACAAATGAGAAAATTTCTTCCAAAATTAGATAAGCACCATATGAACTCTTTTATGGACTTCTTGCTTTCTTTTTCACTTTCTCTTAACTGAGAATGAAAAAGTCGCAGGATATGCTTTACAGGATAGTTGCTTACATCTTTGTTGTAAAAATACATTCTGACAGTACTTTTGACATGTTTTAGATGAACTTTAGAAACTGACTTTTCCCTTCAAAGACCTTTAGATATCTTCCTTTTCCCCTATGTGACATTTCATACTTTTTTTCTCTTGCTTATTTTGGGGTGACACGGCCTTTTAGGTTTCTTAGTTTCATTTCTTAGTCTTTCTTTCATCCTTTTCACTTTGTCTTTGTATTTACCAATAAACTGATCGCACACTAACTGATCCTTTCAGTTCTCGAGTTCTTTTCAGTTCCTGTTGCTGATCTGTACGTCTTTCAACATTGTAACAAGTGAAATTTCTGTGGCATGTCGCTGCATCATACAATGCATCTATTCATCTGTCAAAAGACACCATAACAGAGACTTGCTGTGCAGCAAACCACTTTACCCACTATGTACTGATATCAATCCAAACTCTGGCAGTGATAATTTCCTCTTCAACAATGCTCTTCAGATTAATGTTTGTTTGTGCAGAGCGGTCCAGAAATACATGATCTAAACTAATAGTCTTGCTTTTAATGACACCAAGCCTTGTATTCGGTGCCAAATTGCACTAGTCAGACGCCTTCGGGGTGTTTCTTCCTACTCGAGGCACCACTATTGGGTTTCCAGCCCTTAATTTAGTTCAAATCAACATCCCCACCCAGAACAAATGGTCTACCTCAGATGACTCTCAAAACAGATCACACAGGATGAGCCCAGGTCTCCAACCGTGCTTCCTATAACCTTTGAAAGCCCTCCGAGGAGCCTCTCCTCGTCAAGTGTTTCAGCGGATCAAAGGCGGATCAAAAGTTTGGATGTTTTTCTTTGCTGTGTTTCCTGTCCAGTTGGTTGACCAACTGACTTTGACTCAAAATGAGTGAAAATGGTGAAAGAAATTCACAACAATAGTATTACTATAGTAGCAGAATATGGGAAGCAGATAAGTGAGTGCACAGCCCATAGTATAAGTTCTTATCTGTTTATTGAAACTCAATATCATTGAAGTCAGACTGAGATTTTTCATTGAAGGGAAGAAGAAGATTTAATTATACAAACATTTCTCTGAAGCAAAATTGGAGCCTGAGATAATCTCACTTGTTGAGTTAAACCTCAAAACCACAGCAGGCGGAGACAAAGAACCACAATCTGTTAGTGAACTGAAATGTGAATGACAAGGATCTTGAAAGTAATAGTATTAATATGTCAACCTAGTATACATTGAATTTGTTTCATGGGCCTAAGGCTTCATGTTTGCAACCTCTCCTCCTGCATGCATTTCTCCCTGGACGCCAGTCTGACATCACTTAACCAGAAAATTTGAGGTTCTTTGGCTCGCCGACTGAGGTTTAACTCCGCCAATGACATAATTTAAAAAAATGTTTGTATTGTATAACTACAACTTGTGTCTGAACAATGGTGATTGTGCAGAAATGCGCAGCCCGGCGGGTCTGTCAGTCAGAGGCAGAGATAGAGAAGAGGAGAGGAGAAGGAGAATCTCCCTCAGGCGGGATACAGCAGGGGAAGGAGACAACATGGCAAAGGCAGCAGGAACACTCGAAGACTATGGCCGACTGCCAAGAGTAGTTTGGCGGACCTCGGCTGACAAAGCACTTCACTGCAGCAGTCACACAAGGTCTCTTTGGTTAAGGCTTACGGAGCTTTTCGCTGAAACAAGCTCCCTCTGCCTCATGCATGTAAACAGCGTACACACACACATATCGGGATTGGATGCGGTCGGACATGACAATACTCAAAAACCAATATGTGCACACTTGAGAGGTCTATATTAAGCTTGTAAAGCACCATGCAAATACAAGGCATGCTGCCATAGAAACTAAGTCCATGCCAAAACAGACAGTATTAGACAGACCACACAAAAACACACAGTGCACACCCAAACATGTGATCAAGTCAAGACTTTCATGTACTGCACTCATTCCACAAACCTTTCCCTCTCTCTAATATGCCTAACCATAATCCGTACCTTAACCCTAATTCTAAAAAAGCAGTGACGGAAACTCGCAGTTTCACACATATGACAGAAACCGTGTATACATAGACTATTAGTACACCATGAACATGCACAGAATGTACCACGCACACATCTGCAAAAAACACACACACACACACACAATACCTGCACCTGCTTGGTCATCATATCTAAATCATTTTCATTCATTGGGGTTGACAGCTTTCGAACTTCCAACCCTGTGATTAGTGGACGACCCACTCTCATCTGAGAGACTGCAGTTGGGAGAGCTGATGACTATGGATGCAGTGTGTTATACAAGTGACTTTCTTTGTGTTTGTAAGTATTTTAATATTGTTTAATATTGTTTAATATGTTTGTATTTATTTTAGGGCTGTCGAAGTTAACGCGATAATAAACGCTTTAAAGCAAATTTGTTTTAATGCCACTAATTTCTTTAACGCATTAACGCAACTTGCGTTTTTTAGGTTGTAGCTCAGTTATAAAGCTAGAGGGAAGATACTGGCATCATATGAAACTAGTAAACCTAGGGAATCCATTGGTACCATGTCATACTAGCTTGTTGCGAAAAAGGCTAAATAATGCTCCAAACTAACGCTACATTTTGGTGAGGAAAAACTGTCATGGCCATTTTCAAAGGGGTCCCTTGACCTCTGACCTCAAGACATGTGAATGAAAATGGGTTCCCACGAGTCTCCCCTTTACAGACATGCCCACTTTATGATAATCACATGCAGTTTTTGGGTAAATGCAGTACCTGTGAAAATATCTGTCAATGAGTATGTGTTGTTATTTGATTTCCAATAATAAATATATATATACATTTTGAGCAGATGAAAATGTGCAATTAATTTGCGATTAATCACGATTACCTATAGACGATCACGTGGTTAATCGCGATTAAATGTTTTAATCGATTGACGGCCCTAATTTATTTGTCTGCATGTATGCATTCATGTGCAAGTGTTCCATCACTGTATGCAAGCCAAGTTTGCAATTTTGGCCTCTACAGCTTCTCACAAAGCCTTGCACACTATATGCAGAGACACTACACTTAGTGCATTTAGTCATTGCAGCTATATCTCCTTAGTGAGCATGACTAGACAAGATCAACAGATTGACTATATAAGTGGTGTATTGGAAAACACTAATTAAAGCCTGACAGTTTTATGCTGTATGTGTTTGTAATTGTAAATATTAATATATATATGTTTTATGATATAGGCATTTCAGCTATCCTTAGAGAAAAGCAGTGTCAGCCGAATGGCCCTACTTTGCAAATATATTGTCGTATTCATAAAATAAAATAAAACAAACCACTCTCTATGTTATGTACTGTATGACCTGGGCTCACCTTAGCTGTGCACATAATGTGATGAACACAGCAAGGATGAGTTCTCAAATTATCCAAATATTTATTTTAAAATCATTAAACACACTTGACTGAATTTGAAGGAAAACTCTACTGTAAATACAAGAGTTTAACATCATTCATCACCGAGTCGACAATGCTGACATGAGTATTAAATGAGCCGTAAAAAACACATCCGATGTCTTTAAATAAGTTTCCCCTTGGTCTTTGGGAGATAATATTTTCATTACCTGTTTTTCACATCATAATTGCAACATTTATAGCTGCAGGGCAAACGCTACGGAGGTCGGGTTACCGTAGGGCGGCCAAGCTGTCTGATCACGGCTCAGATCTTGTCTATTTTGCAACAGTGACTGCAAGGCTATGAAAAAGATTTTTTTTACAAACGAACAACAAAATAAGACAAATATAGTTTAGTTTTTGGTGGACATTGTCCACAGCAGTGAATGAGCAGATGGGGGTTTAGTTTCCTACTAACTGGATGAGTTTACAGGACACATAGTCGATGGTGGCCACAGACTAGCTTTATGCTAATGTGAACTCAGTAAAAGGTGACATGGCTGGTTTGCCAGTGAGGTAAGGAAAGCTAATATTAGCTCAGAGTGACAAAGGAGCAATGCTGTCACTTTATGGCTAATTACTTGCCATAGGAACCTGACCGCTCCGGTGCTTGACACCACCATCCGGTGCTGCACTGTTTTAGGAAACAAACGTCCACTTCCAGTGCTCACCGCCAGCTGCTGGTGCAGCGACAAATTATGGCAATAATTTAGGAAAAAGCTCCTCCCAGATGTGAGGGCAGCTTCAGGTCTTATAAAGTGAAGAAGTCTTGCTTTTACAACGTCCACTGAAAGGTTTCCCTTCCGTTCTCCAAGTATATTACTTATTTGGAGAACCTAATAACGATTATTCAGGGCGTCGGGGTGGCCTGGTGGTTACAGTGACCGTCCCATCATGTAAAGGACAAGGGTTCAATTGCAGAAACAGCCGTACGTCCTGGCCAAAAGCCCTTCGGCGAGATGCTGAAACCACTCAGTCACTGAAAGTCACTCTGCATATGACTGCTCGCCACATGTTAACATGCTCTGAATTAAGTGGAGTGTTTTTTAAATTCTCATATTAAATCTAGAACGTCAGGCCCTAAAAAAGCGTCGTGACTCATAGAGCAGATAAACATGCAAAAAGAATTTATCACAACGCGTGGTGCGGTCACTGAACATTAATACCACATCTCGTTGATGAGAAAGACACACTTGGTGGAATTAGAGTTCAACTGTGAACTAGGTGAAGGAGTAAGAAAAACAATGTAGGCTTGTGTGTTTGGATGGAAGAAGATAATGTCTTTATAATATGTCACACCGGAGCAAAACTAATGAAAGCAAGACATGGTCTTGGCTCATACTTTGTGTAAATGGTCATAATATATGTGGGAAAATGTAGGACCATTATACACAATATTGACTTCCCAATCAGTTACAGTATCACAACTCCTTTTACTGTTATCCACAATTTACACTGCATGTAACCACTAGAGTGTAACCACTAAGCCACATTCTGACCACCTTCTAAATTGCTTACAGAAATGGTAATTAAAAATATATTCATGCCTTTCATGTTAATATTAGTTTCAAAGCTGCCAGACTTCCGAGACCTATTATGATCATCCTTTATCAATGTGCAATCATAGACTGTATATAAGAAGTGGACGTAGTGGACTGCTGTTTTGAAGCCTCGAGTTTTGCATTTTGGCTGTCGCCATTTTGCCTTTTTTGCGACCAGAATTGACACAAGAGGGTGGAGCTAAGTACGACCGAACGCTGAATAAGACATTTTTAGGTGACCTAAATGTTACACTTAACTTTGATGAACTGAAAACACACTGTGAAAGGGTTAAAGTTGTACGACAAAAAGCGGACAACACCCAGACCGGACAACGCCGTGGTAGCGACCTGTCAATCACAACGTAGCCACGCCCTAAAGCATCCCCTGCTTTGTTGTTTATTTGACTCTAAATGGGACCATAATTTACTTAATGAACATCATGCTGTATTGTAAAATACTTTAAACTAGAGATTGAGACATAAACTCATGT
The DNA here is from genome assembly GCF_015220745.1 of Sebastes umbrosus. Lineage (NCBI taxonomy): Eukaryota > Metazoa > Chordata > Actinopteri > Perciformes > Sebastidae > Sebastes > Sebastes umbrosus. The sequence continues at coordinate 2,968,033 of NC_051273.1, read as the reverse complement.
TTACAATGTTTACTGAGGTAATAAATCGAGTGAGAAGTAGGGTCAGTCGCCCCCTGCTGGCTATTAGAAAGAATGCAAGTTTAAGGCACTTATGTTGTTGCTTCACTTTTCAGACCCGGAGTTTGTCCGCTGTGTGCAATGTGCCTCTCAAGTAAATTAATTGAACTAATATCTTACAATGCATGGAATCATTTAAACCCTAAACAATGCTGCCAAAGGGACCCATCTCCCTCATGTTTGAATTTCATATTGAGAGATAAGTCTGTTGTCGTAGAAGGATCTGGAGGAATGAATGATTACAGCATAAGTGTTGGCACATTGCTGTAATGCCTTTAGGAAGGCATGTAAACTGGGCAATCAGAGCATAGATACTCACTATAGCAAAATAAACAGATGATATCTGCTTTCATTTCCAAGAGAATTCTGCAAGTCAGAATACGTGAGGACCTAAACCAGGTTGACAGGTGTTGAGAAACAAGGTAATCATTACGGTGCTGATCTTACATATCAAAAGGCAAGCAAAGGAGTGTGGAATCCATTTTTAGAAACCCGAGATTGATATCTACCTGACTGTTATCACTGCGCCAGCAAAATGCCACAATATAATTTCAAAGCCTAAGGGTCCTGCAAGTAAGGCGGAAAAAAAAAAGAAATTAAAAGGAATGATAACAAGAGTGCTTCCAATATTTCACAAGTCGGAAAACGTTCCAAAATAGGTTGCTGGCTTTTTTTTTTTATAATTCTTGCATGTCCACAGGAGAGGGTAAATGAGGATGAAACTAACCAAACAACAGCCACAGTCTACATTCAGTAATTAGTTAGTGTATGGTGGCTACTGTTTATTTAAGTAGTTTAAAATGCTCCCACATTGTGATACAGATCATCTGTAAAGTGCCCATAGTTATTATAGTGAAAACAGTTAATGCAGAGACTTTTGGTATTTTAGTTACAAATGCTTCGAATTGGGTAAACGCTGTGGGGTTTCCATATCTTCCAAAAAAAAAAAGCAGAGCAGGACATGCACCTTGAATCACTGTGATGTCGGACATTATTGGATGTTATAAACAACTGCAAAGCATGGGGGCCCACTCATGGAAGAACAAGCATGATGTATGAGTTGGCCAATTATGAACATACAGTTGATTTGTGGAACATCACTCTCTCCCATTGATTTGCGCTTTTTTATCTGTTTGTTGTTTTAGTTACAAATCCTCCAGATTAGCTGGTAATGAAGAAAAGCTGACAATCCCGCTCAGAAACGGGGACGAAAGGAAATGCGGATTGGAAATGTGAGGTGGGCCCACGCCCTTGAGTATAATGCCTCAGACGTGGACTTTATGGCCATTACCAGTCCCTAATTTGATTCCGCCGTACGAGCCGGAACAATCAGGACCAGGCTTGTCTTTAAGGATGACTGGTAAAACCCAGCCAATGGAAAAGTCAGTCTGCATAGCAACACGGAGACGATGCAAAAACAAGCTCGCTCAGACCCCTCATAGGTCAGCTAGAAACGTCAGGAGGAAAGCGACCTGACAATGCACACACCTGTAGCCGCTAGAATGGAAAAAGGCAGGAAGCTGATGCAGACAAAACCTCCGACTGCCCACTAAAACCCACTACATCACAATGAATAGAACTACCCTACAGTAGAGACGTCTATAAGGCAGTGCAATATGTGAATCTCTTTGTAGCTAGTTAGAACATGATGGAAACTTGTTCCTCATCCTCACTACAGCGGCCAGTTTAACAGCTTTTCCATGGGAACGCTCCCCGGTATACCCCAGCTGCCGGAAGGGAGCCAAGAGATGCAGGGTTTGAATGTGGGCTAGGGCGAGCCTCCATTAAACTGGTGATCCCAGCATGGCGGTAAACCTCGGTGTGCTTCACTCCTTCCTACTGTAAAAGCCTGGTTAAGGCGTCAGGCCTGGCTAGGCAGAGACAGCCCTCGGCCCCTCCCTGGCCAAATATTGTACCTCCAAACCTGATGCTAAAGCTGGAGCAAATGCTTTGCTTTCAACTCAAATGAATGCTCTAATGCTATAACCCTAATGGATCTCTCCAAGCTATGCCAATATCTACTTCCTACTATTTGTTCAGCTTTCTGAATCAGAATAAACATTGATGTACACACATGTGATAGACAGCTTACTCTGACAGCAAAGTAAGAAAGGGGTTTATCGTGTTAACCTTTCACATTAGCTTGTTCACAGTGCTGCTGGTTCACCTGGGTAACCGCTGGGCCCCATCTGTGACTTCAGCAGGTCCAACATCAATCCGTCGTTCAGTCATATAGCGTTGTCAGTGGCAACCTTAAGAAAAAATATTACAAGGACATTTTTTAGGATTGTTTAACTAAAGGTCCGGTGTGTAGCATTTAGAGAGACATATTGGCAGAAATGGAATATAATATTAATTATTATCTTTTCATTAGTGTATAATCACCTGAAACAAAAAATTGTTGTATTTTCATTACTTTAAATCGACTCGACCTGACTTGTCTTGGCTCGCTGCCCTCGACACTTCCCGTACATAGCCGAAGTGCACCCCCTATGCAGTGAGTAGTTACATGTAACTGCGTTAAGTAATTCAATTTCGAAATAAATGTAATTGTAATCCGTTACAGTTAGTGAACAAAAAATACATAACTACATTAAAGTTATCAAATTGTTGGTGATTACAATTGGCGTTACATCAGAATATCTTCTTTTTGGTAAAAAGCTTATATGTAGAATATAACATTAATTCTGTTGCTTTGACATTATGCACACACAAGGTTCATTCCCATCCTGATCCTGCAGTGATTGTTTTTAAGATTGTTTGAGCCACCAGCCTCCTCTGGTAAAATCTTGCCCCTCTCTCTCTCTCTCTCTCTCTCTCTCTCTCTCTCTTTCTCTTTCTCTCAACTACAACATGAAAAAGCTATTATGTGTATTTGTTAATGATAAAAACAGAACAATATAATATTCTGTGATAATATAACACTGTGAAAGGAGCCATTCTGTATAATGAGAACATACTTTAATTACATTTTGCTGATAAAACTTGTGTACTTTTACTCAAAGGTCCAGTGTGTAGGATCTGGCAGTATCTAGCGGTGAGGTGAGGAGATTGCAACCAACTGAAGCCTCTTCCGTGTATGAAGCGTGTTGGAGAGCTATGGTGGCCGACGCGAAAACGCAAATGACCCTCTCTAGAGCCATTTCAGCAGAGCCGGTTTGTAGAGAGTGTGTGTACGTGGGAAGTGAGTGGTGAAGCAAGAGAGAGAGAGAGCGTCCGTGACGGGAGCGAGTAATGTTATCGACTCCGACCAAGCAGGAAAAGTTAACAGAGTTTGGTTTGTCCGTTCTGGGCTACTGTAGAAACATGGCAGCCGGCTCCGTGAAAATATAAACGGATCATAACAAGGTAACAAAAACACAATGATTCTTATAATCAGGTGATTATACACTAAAGAAAACATACTTATTCTTATTTTTATTCCATTTCTGCCAATAGATCCCCCTAATTGTTACACACTGGTCCTTTAAGTAACATTTTGAATTCAATACTTTTACTTGAAATGTAATAGTTTTAGGCTATGGTATTTGTACTTGTACGTAAATTAAAAAAATCGGAGTACTTCTTCCTCCACTGAAAATAACGCATAAATTTACCTGCAAATGTCACATGAGTCCATTTAATTGCTGTTGTGGTCTTTACTCTTCAGTAACAGCATTACCACTCTGTCTGCCAACGGCTTGTAAGCTACAGCACACGTTTGTTTATGTCATCTGTCATTCTGCTGGGGCTCAGTTTACCAGCTGCTGTCAAGAAATGAACAGTGGTCCCTCCCACAGTTACCTGTATAATTACACCTTAATTACATCCATCCATTTACTATGGATTGTCCCACAAATGTGTGTGAACTTATGTATGGTTACTGTTACAGTTACGATTACAGTTTGCCACACTGGCCACAATCCTTAACTGTAATCCACGATGACCTCACTTGGTTGATGGCATGTAAGTGGTTATTAGTCGATATAATGGTTATGATTAATTTGGGTGGGAAAGTGTGTGATTCAGTGTGTGCCAGTCAGATAAAATAACATAATGTCTGTGGAAGAACACTGACCACCTCTGTCTGAAACTGTCTTTGACCTCTGAATTATAAAACGGAGGAAGAGGTCACCCGGAGGTTACGGTGCAGTTCATTCACAGCCAGTCTATAGCATGTGACAGGAGTTTATGAGAGCGGTGCTTAACGCTGCTTGACAGCGGCCTGAGTTTCCCTTTAATGTGGCAAGTCAGACGCCCTTCCATAGCGCTTGGGTTACTGTCTTCTATCCTCTCTCATTTTAAACTCGGCTGTAGAGGCGTACTGGGTGAAAAAAGATCTTTATTGAATTAGCTCCTGACTGTAAAGTTAACTGCCATCAAGCTCAGGGCTTTTTCTCAGGTCTGAGGCCAACAGGTTTCTCTTGATGAGTAAGGATCCCAGACCTCAGCCTTGTCATTGTGCAGCGCCTCTGTGTGTCATACAAAGGTAAATGAGGCATTCATTCTGGTAAATCGTACAATGAAACAAAATTAAACAACATTACATCCATGCGTATTACTGTAAATGAGGCAAAATAACTAAATCAACGTGACTGTGTTGTATTCAACCAACACAAACACTCGCTCCACCAAAGAACACAAAAATTACAGAATATGCAAATCACACGCATACTGTAAATATAAAGAGTCTGTATTTTGCTCTGCGCTAACTCGCTCATTACAGACCTGTGTGGCCTTTGCGCAGGTCTACGTAACTTGACGTCAGAAATAACCCACTAAATAGGAGGCACATGGGAGTTAGCAGTGAAGGTTATTTTGAAAACCCCATCGACATGACTGGCTTGGTTTTGTCTGATTTGGGTTGGACCTCACATCGTCACCGCGCCACTTGTCAAATGCTTTGAAATTGCTCTGGTGTGCAAGTGGCTATCACAGCTCCAAGTGGCAGCTAGACTCATAAATGCAGGTTTCAGTGAAATGCAAAGCCATAATGGCACCTCATTTCCAGTCAGCCAGAAGATTCTCGTACTTTTCCAGCAGAGAGAGGATCTGACTGGCAATGTCGGCTATGGTGACACCCAGAGAAACCTTTCAAAGGTTTTATGAACGACTGATTATAATAGGTGTCTTGACTATACAGTGAACAAATTCTCAGAAATTGAGGACACAAGGGGAACATTTTATTCACAGTGAATTGCCCCGTTATGCTGCATTTAACAAGAAATATTCGATAATTCTCATCTTTAGCGGAGGCACAGCATCGCCTAAAAGTACTTATATAGGCAACTCAGGAAATACAGCTGGGGTAAAGCTAAGTAAAACTCATGAGCACCTTGAGGAAACAGTTTTTCAATCAATTTCCAGATGCTGATTTATTTCTGTCTGTCCAGGGTAAATCAGCCCAAGTGCATCTTGGTGTTTTGCTAAATGATACCGGAGTGGATGGCCACCGTTAAATAATTAAACATGCAGCTTCTTGGTTACTAAACAGTCGTTGGTTATCAAATTAAGGCCAAAAACAGGCACAGATAAATCATGTTTAATACCAACATACGCTTTCATGCAATGGTTGACTGTAACCAAGTACATTTACTCAAGTACTATACTTAAGTACAATTCTACTTCACTTCAAATATTGTACTTTTCACTCCACTACATTTATTTGACGCTTTTGTGATATGATGCAGTAATGTGCTACTAATCTACCCAGTAGTACATAAGGTATCTAAATTGACTCCAGATTAAAGATCTACAACATGTGTTAGTGATAAAAACAGAATAATATAATATTCTATATAAGAATAGACCACTTTGAAAGGAGCCTTTCTTCATAATGAGTACTTTTTCTTTTGATACTTTAAATAGATTTTGCTGATAATACATTCTGAATTCAAGACTTACTTATAATGGAGTATTTTTAGACGGTGGTATTTGTAGTAAAAGATCTGGGCACTTTTTCCACCACTGCTTTCATGCCTTGTTAATATGTGCGTGCAACTCGATCTTAAACGATAAGTCAATTATTTGTGTAGTCGAGCAACAGAAATTGTCAGCCATCAAAAACAGTCATCAAAAGATTTTTCTCATTCCAGTGAAGATTTCCAGTTTTTCTATGTCAAGGCAGAAAACTGAAAGTTTTGGGGCTGACGGTGGGATGAATAAAGGAATTTAAAGACACCACACAGGGGTCATATGTTTGCTACTACTACTGACATGTAGTGTACATAATGTGATTTGTAGTAAATTGGATAAAACATGAAGAATCACTGGTATTGTAAGTTAGTTTAACAAGTGGACAAGATATGTAGATCAGTTTTAGGCCGTGTTCAGCCAGATGCAACAATGTGAAAAATCTAAGCCCCCCATTCGTTTTCATAAGAGCATTGCGTTGGCACAATAATCAAATACACACAAGTTCACATTCTTGATAGATTTCTTCAGATAACATGTCCATGACGGCAACTTTTAATGCCTGTTTTTTCATTATTCTATAATAAAAACACTGGTAAATTATCCTGTCCGAGAGTGACTTCTTTTACGCGGCTCCTGTGTAAAAACGGCAGCTAGATGCCCTAAAACCTTTCACCGAGCCTTTGAATTCCGTCTGTGGTCGTTCTGACACACATTCCTCGTTGTTTTTCATGTAAAGTAGTGACCTCACATGAAGCGTCTGCAGATTTGTTGTTCAGCTGATGTTGGGTTACATCACTGCCTGAATACAATTTGTCCTCAGACATTACGACAAGAGTGAATTAAAATGTTTCATCTCACAGAGGAAGGAGTTGTTTTTTAGTCGTAGGTTGTTGCGTCTTGGCTGGCTCTATTTTTTCTCATTTTAATGACATCGTGTTGTGTGGGGATATGTATCAATGGATGCTTGAGAAGTGAGTAAACTTGGGTACCACATCATTTGGGATGTGGCCTTCTTCAAACAACCACTGTCTTTATTTCAGACCTCTGCCAATACTCAACAATGGTTCAAATTAACACCAATTAAATGATGTTGTGCACGGACTGTTTAATGGAATATTCTAACATAGTAGTCTGTGAGTATATACTTGTAGGAGCGCAGATAATATGGCTGTTAATGCTTTCAGAACCATGAATGACATATTTTACCTCCTCATGACTCACTGTGAGTCTTAAAAGCAATTACCCAGAAATTACATATTTGGGAAACATTGTTCTCACATAAAAAAATAATTAGGGAAACAGTGTGTTGGAGTGTTTTTGTGCAGCGGCATTTGTCTCGCAAGAGGACTCTTCGTTTACAGTCAGGCAAATTATTTGGAGCCGTGATTCAAGACTATATATCTGCGATTAAATGTCCTGTTTCCATGTGGTTTTGTCACAGCTTGTGCCACCCGAACCCCAAACACGCGTTTTTCCGCATGGTTTGAAAAGCACAAGTGACACACCAGTGTTAGAGCGGCTTAGAAAAACACATTTCTGCCACCAAGTATGTGTGGCGATGCTGTGAACACTGGAATAAAACAGTCTGCATATTATTCACTTTTACGATTTTAATAGTAATGGTAACGTTGGCAATGACATCAATAATAATGGGGGCGATTTAAAGTTAGTCTTGCATGATGAATAATAATGATTGTAGCTATTTTTTTTAAATGATGCCATGAGGAGAGACATGCTGTCACACTGATATCATTGACCCAGTATTTGTGCATATGCAGTCATTTCAGCAGTTAAATCAGAGACAGCATCTCTTGATGTCCAAAAAACTGAATATCTGTGCAAGAATAGCTTTTGACCTAAGAGCATCTTTCATATGTTTTTTCCTCGTGCGTACAGATTGGGATGTTTTTTCCGACTGAGGCATTATGTCATGAGAGCAAAGAATTACACACGGGAAACAATTTGTGGAGTATTTTTGGCGCAAGAGTTAAATATATGAACAGTAAATAGTCAGCAGTGACATGCCATTAAAAGTAGTGCAGCATTTTCTGTTTCAAAATCGTCACAAGGAAGAGGCTTTATTGTTCACTTAACCTTTTACGACTTTAGACAACTTTGGCATGCTTGGAATTTGGCCGCGGTTTTAAAGTGCAGTGCCACGGCTGTTTGATGACATCATGAGATGTAAAATATCACAGACAATTTGAATTGTTTGTAGATGACCGAACTTTTTCCGCTTTTTAGTCATCTCAGTGTCTGCTCAAAAATCATGAGTATATTTTGGTTATGGAATTACAATAAAGTAAAAAGACAAGTGCATGCTTCGGAACGGGCAATAAAACTCTGTTGTTCATATGACTATATTCCACTTGTGGCTTTGTCTTCCTTTGAATTTGGCTTCATGCATGAACAACGTTGAACAATATTTTGGAGGGATGCCACATTTCTGAGGAAAATCCAGGCATTCTTGTTTGTTTGTTTGTTTGTTTGTTTGTTGGGGGTCACATTTGTGCCGTGACTGTGACTTTTATTAGAGCTTCTTCCAGTTTATCATCCTGGTTGCGAAGAAATTGAGTGATTTTTGACCAAATAACAAGTAAATTAACATTTTGTAGCAACAAATGTCGGCACCATACAGCCAGATGTTAAAAAGGCTCCCCCCCACACAAACCACCGGCTTAGCAAGAAATTATAAAGACTTACAGTTGAGGGAAAGATGGACTTATATCAAACACCGCATACTAAAACTGAAAAAGAAAACTGAACAAAATATGTTTGCAGCAAAAATAGTACATATTTTATTATTTACATGCTTTTTATAAGATAAAAGACAAATGTAACCAAGGTTACATGAAGTGGAAAAAACCTCTTTGAATATATGTGCACAACAGATTAAATTCATATTTGTAGATTTCTGTGCAGAAATTCATAGATCTTCATTGGATCTGTGGAGGTTATGTGTCACTGCTCTCGGATTGGCTACAGGAACAGCGATGGGACTGATTGCTGCACCCGATTCGACTGTTATCAGGCAATTAATGTGTGTTATCGCTTGCTATAAGCATCACAGATGTGGGTTAGTAGGGGCCAACTATGCCTAGTACATTGTAACGGCATGAAACGTTACGTTTTGAACACAAACAAAACAACTTCTTTAGGTCATAATTACTATAGTCACTAGAGGTCGCTGTCATCTTCTTTTATTGCTCCTTTCGGTGATCGGCCATTTGAATAGATGACAAAACCTACTATTGGGTGTAGCAGGATCCTACTGACCCACATCTATGAGGCTTATAACCACTGATAACGCCCCATTTAATGACCTGATAACAGTCTAATCTGGATTGATACAGGTGTCGATTTTTTCGCAACTCCCCACAGAAGTGCAAAACATATTTGCTTGTCTGTGTGTGGGTTTGAATGTACAGGATGTCACTGACAAATGCACAAATCACGATCGCCAAAGGCACAAATGAAGCTTATGTGGAAGTTCAGTCAGGAAGACCCTCTTTACTCTCTCATTCATTCACAATCTCTCCCTCACCGGATCAGCAGACTTCAGGCATTTCACTCTTAGATTCTGCCACGATCTCCCTGAGCCAATCATATTGTTGCTATCAAATATTAAAACTATTCTCCTCTCTGCAGCTGTCAGTTGTCATTTCAGTACGAACCAATGCAGCCCGCCTCCGACCCATCACCTCCAGTCTTCATCATATTCTGTACCCAGGTCTGCTCTACATCCCTTCATTGGATCTTCAGCAACTCCCTTCACCACCATCACCACCGGTGTCTAGACTTCAGGGGGGAATATACATAAACTCACCACAGCATCACTACCCCACTTGATGTATTGCGTCACGATGGAGTCTAATCGCCAAAGACCCCCCACTTGATGTACTACGTCACGATGGAGTCTAATCGCCAAAGACCTTGCACTATTAATTTTATCATGCACCATGTAATACATTATTGTTCATTCGATATGAAGTCTCTCCTGATTAAAAAGAAGATCTGTACTCTACTCACAACGCCAGAACTTGAAAGATACAGTGCCATTTTTTTCACTTCACGAAATCTCATTGTTTCTGATAAAACATGAAAATAATATATGCAACTATGTTTGCTACATAAAGATGTAAGATTTCTTAGTTCATTAAATCTGCCGCCTAAAAATAATGCCACAGAACATCAGATCAAGAAGGCAAAAACCAACCTTCTAAAAAAAGTATTTTTTTTACCCTTGTATGTGTGTATACAGGAGTCTTAACTATCCATCCCTTAGTTGCCATCGAAGGCAAGCTTGTTGTTGGCACATGCATAAGCCTTCAGAGCGCTTGTGTAAAAAGCATTAAAATTCCCCACGCAATAAAAGCGTTATTTATAGGACCGTAACAGCCTTGTAGTTTGTCTTACACAAACCCCAGAGAAGGAACCAAGACACTCAATCCTCCCGTAGACACTCACTGCGAGGGTGACTGCAACACATGGCCCCTTCGCTGGTTTGTATAGCTTCCTGATGCAAACCAGTCAAATTGCTTCATTTTTTTCACAGCCACATGAAAGCTAAAAAGATTTATTGAAAATTAAGCGGATAAGAATTTACTCCAAAGGCAGAGCAAGGAACGGGGGAACAAAAGGACGGAGCTGTTGCTCTCAGTAACCCGTGTGATGTCATATGGAAAAGTGTGTAACATTGTTCAGCTGGACAAAAAAAAAGACAAACTTGTGACACAACGCTTGCGGCATTAAGGAAGAATGTGTGTCGCTCACTTGTTAAAATTCAAAATAAAGGAATTAGCAATCAGAGAAAAAATGTTCTGCTAAAACCAGAGAAGTCGTCATGGACACGAGGTCAGCGGAGTTCAACGTCATTGTTGTTGTGTAAGTGGAGTTAGCTGTGGATGAGTTAAGATATGAAGTGGCTCCTCCAGCATCCTCCGCTGCCTCTCACTACAGGTACCTCAGAGAGTGAGTGGGATTTTCCAGCTGCAGTGGCTGAAAGGGGCAAACCCTCAATTAGTTCACAGAGAGAACTCAATGAGACTTCCTTTCGTCTTAAGTATGGGAAACAAAAGCATCTCTCCTGATGATAGCTGGCATTGCGGCACCGCACTGCCGCAAAAAGCTGCAAAAGAGCACGGGGAATGTCATTTTTGGACACAATCTTGATGACGGGGCAAACAGGTCTGGAAACTTGCACTTGAACATATAAGAATTCTTCATCTGCCTTTGCATCCAACTTCCCCAGCTCGCCACAAACATACAGGAAGAGCGTCAGTGTAGCACATTAAATGTACCGGGATATAATGTGGTGACTGACAGACTGTCCACTTTCACAGCAAATTCTTCCACGAAAGAGCAACAGGCTTCCATAATGACGTATTATGCAGGCTTTGCAAGAAGTTCAATTCCAACAACAGATGTGTAATTGAGGAAGTTACTAAACGGCAATCTACTCATCCATGTTAAAGGTGCAGTGTGTAGGATTTGGCGACATCTAGTGGTGTGGTTGCAGATTGCAACTAGCTGAGTACCTCTTCGCTCACTCCTCCCTTTCCAAAACTGCGGTAACGTGAGCCGCCGCCGAGTGCAAAACCGTGGTAACGCCGTTCACCTCACTCAGAGGCCATCCTTACCATAATTAGACTACTTTAGGAGCAATGAAAGTCAGGCGGCGGCTGGCGGTACCACGGTTTTTACATTCTGCAGCTCACGTTACCACAGTTTCACAAATGTGTCAGAACTACGGTGGCCTTCAGGTAACGTAATGAGATACACTAATGAAAACATAGTTATGAATATTTCTGCCAATAGTTCCCCCGAAATATTACTCAGTGTTCCTTTAATTCAAACTAAAGAAAAACATCAGATAAATATCCGACAAAATGTTTTTTTAAACTCAATTTACAATAATGATGTGTCTGTGACAGCACACGGGTGAGTCAGTGAAAGTAGTGCCGCTGCGGTTACACCAAAGTGTGTCACCGAAGGAAGGATATGCGACTCATGTCAGAGACATGTCGGTGATGGAGGAAACAGTTGTCCCATAATAACTTTTTATATGTTTGTTTGTTTTCATAAAGCAAAGTGGGTAGCACATGTGTAGTTTGGTTTAGTTGATTTAGTTGACTATTAAGAAGTGATTACCACATTCATACCACAGTTGCCCACGTGGCTTTCATTTGATTGCAGTCGGTTTTGGCAGAAAATAATAGCCTTCAAAATCTTTATGGCGTCTGCTGAATCAAAATTAGGATCACTTTGATCAAGAAGTACAATCGTCTCTCGTTAAAATCCCAGATCATTGGGAGGATCTGGGCAAGGTTTGAATGAAAATATTCATAACTGAGTGTCAAAGTGCCCTGGAGCAAGGCACATTACCAGAAAGTTCCCCTGAAAAGGTCGAGGACTACTTAAATAGAGCAGGGTGATGTGTGAAATTGGGCCTCTATGTTAAAGAGGGCAAAGTGTAGGGGAGAAAAACGAGTTTGCATGTTCAGTAAACAGTCTCTGAATTAATAAATGCACCTCCAATCTGACCCAGTTAGTGAACAAACACATATTACAGTTTTGGAAGTTTAATTTTCCTTACACAATCATTTATAGCAAAACTGCAATATTTCCATATCAGTAAATGCCTGGTTTGCTACATACTGCTGCTGATTGATATAACACAATAGAGTATCCCAGTTCACGAGAGGTTTGCAGTCTGTTGTTGTTGTAGTGTCTGGTTGCTCTTTCCTGGGAAAATTCTGCCCAGAGATTCTTCTACTTATTGCTACGGGAACGAATAGAAGAAGAACTGAGTAGTTGGTATGAGTAATGATGATCACCCCAGAGAAGAGAGGGCCAGGCACTTAAACTCAAACTTAATCAGAGAATTACAAGGAAGACGCCACACTGTTTTATTCATTCCCTTTACCAAAAAGAAGTTTATTCAAGTGTGCTATTAGTATACTTCTACTAAATTTAAAATAAGAGAGTATACTTTCAGTCTACTTTTTTATGTGCTTATCAGACATATACTTCACAAAAGTATACTTAAGTTTACTTAGCTTATACTGACAAGTCTACTTGGCTTATACTTGTACCTAATCTTTTGATCGAGATATATTTTATAAAAGTATAATTAAGTATTCTTGCCTTACAGGCCTACAGAAAGGTATACTTTGCTTGTAGTTGTGCTTACTTTTTGACAGAGTAGCCTTTTAAAGTGTGTGAGTGTATGAATTTACTTAAATTCATCAAGACTTTTCTACGTTTTTGAATTCTCCGTTCACCGTGGAGGCATGCGAGTAAAACAAATTGTATTTAATTATTTTTTTATCATCACAAAACATCCAGTCAAATAGCAAAAGGAGCAAGTCTCTTTATGTAATACATAAATCATTGGCTAAGAACTATCAGTATACCTATGATATAGTTTAGTACAAAATAAAACTTAGATGTAAACTAGTAGTGTACTCAAAGTTTACTATTCTTACATTTATATAAACTTAAAAATATACTTTTATAAACTAAAAAGTGGGCCAATTTAGTCCCAAGAAGTATTGAAGTAGTACACTTACAATTATACTACTAGTACATTGATATTTGTATACTTACTACATAAAGTGGGGGAAATATACTTGAACTTTACTTAAGTATACTTCATAAAATAAACTTGAAGTATACTACTTTTTCGTAAAGGTCTCTTGGAAGTGCAGTTCACCAACTGCTAAAACCTGTGATGTTGTGAGACTTAAAGAAGAAAGTATTACTGCTGTATATAACTGGGAAAAACTCTTACAAAACAGGGGGCTAAAGGACGGGATGTGTTCTTTGTTTTGAGTGTATATTTGTGTGTGTGTCAGGATGAGAGCAATCCGTTTTTCCCGGCAAGTGATGCTCGCCTGTTTGCAAATTGGTTTTGCACACTTTATTTTCTAAATTAGAAACTAATTTTGGGTTTCAATACCATACAAAGTGCTGTTTCAGACACTTTGACACAGTCATCAGAGTATGGTTAAGAAACACTAAGCTCCCAGACAGTTATTGTAACATACAGAACGTGTCCATATCAGTGAAGCCCTATAAAATAAGATAGGATAAGATAATCCTTTATTAGTCCCACGGCGAGGAAATCTGCAGGATTACAGCAGCCACGTGGAGGGTAGTGCAAACAACAAGAGGCATCAGTAAAAACGATCTAAGTAATAAGCAATTAAACAATAAAGATATAGTAAGTAAGTAAACTAAGTGTGCGAGGGAGAGAGAGAGAGCAGTGAGAGAGCAATGTTGCCTGTTGTAAAGGATGACATAGTGGCTTAAGCAAGTGATTGTCAGCTGTGACGACACTCATCCAAACATCACCTTTGCTACGCAATTCAATACAAATCCAGCACACTTTCTAGATGCAAGATTTAAAGGGACTGTATGTAAGTTTTTACAAGTATAATTGTTTTTTTTTATCATTTTCTATTGCCAATGTGTGGACAGGTTGTAACTTAACCTATAAAAATTAGATCTTCCACCCACCAGTATAAAGTAATTACCTTTACCAGCTGCAACATTAAAGTGATGAATTTATTAATGCATTACTAATTATAATCCAGTAATATTATATACATTATTCTACATATTAGTAGTTTTACTTTAGGTATTTTAAGTATACTTTGATGCTACTAATTTGTACTTTTACTTAAGTAAGATTCAGGGTTTCTGGGTTTCCTCTATCAGCCTGGACATTTTTTTCCGGGAAAAATCCAACGTATGTGACATCATGCACGCTGTCAATCACATTCAGTCTCGTGTGTGTTGCCTGATGGTACGTGTATCGCGAGGGATCGCCTCACTTCCCAGCATTGGACGCTTGATGGGCTGCTACTGGACACAAGGCGCTCTGCACCTGATTGGACCAACGCTTTCCCTCCGTTGGCTGCTGCTCCAGCTTTTCAAACCGGAAACAATGTGGTGGCTCGTTTGGAAACTTATTCTTCTCTTATTTCACGCAAATAGTTCACCGAAATGTGTTTCTGAAAACATTTTATGCGAGAAATAAGCCATGCAGTTGCTGAATCTGTCTTTATTTTAGATTGACAACGCTTAGTTTGAAAGTTTCTCAGGAGTTTCCAGAGGCGGTGAGTCGTGTTGGACGCCCGTGATTTGCATAAAGTAGCCTAGACCTCAACTTTATGCAAATGAGGAGCGGGCGACGTGACGGATGGTCTGTCTCTTGAATTGCGCCGCCACGCTACCAGAATGCATTGCACGGCTGCTTACATAGACAACGAATGGGAAGTGTGGAAAGGACGGAGGCTGTGGACACGTACCTCGGCCACAGGAGTCACTGTTAACAAGCAATTTCTGATTCTTACATAGAGCCCCTTTAAGACTGGTAGAACTCTGATAAGATGATAGATCACACTTCAAATCAGGGGTTTATTGATATTCTTCCATCACATTGCATTAAGCCTAATCTGCTCTACACAGTCTCACTGGGATGTTCATACACCCGTGATCTGCTGTGAATAATGAGTTATCTTTACAGGATTGTATTGATCCAGTAAACATGTGACTATGAGTGGTATTCACTTTTTCGGCAGAGCAAATACTGCCACTCTGTGTTTCAAAACAGATGGTGCTGCCTGAGATTGCAGCTCAGCTCTGCAACCTCCAGAATCAGTCCACACTGCAAAAAGTAGCAGTTTTTACTGACTTATTATGTCACTTTAAATGTACTTTTTTTCTTAAATCACCTCTCTGTGGGCTAAATGAGTTCAGCTCAAGTTAAAGTAGTAATGTGCCAACTGACAATTATTTGAACGAGTCATTTATAGAGCTCATTCCTGCATTTGTGAGTCTTAAGCTTTTAAACATTGCAAATAAGTGTCAGATCAGTATCATATGCCAATCTCAAATACATCTATATTAAAGTACCACATTAGACTACACTATAATATGAAATGCTAATAAATGTCATCAGGCAATTAAGCATTAATGTCAGGCTCAACACTGTATAAGAAGATGATGCTTTAAGGTTGTAGCCTCTTGGTTCTACTGTGGTAAAACCTTTATTTGGTGCTACAAACATTTTTTTGAAGTGAAGGCTATAGTCCCAAGAAGCCTTTCTGGTGCTATGCAATCGTTGTTAAGATGATATTAAAAGCACTAAGGGCGTCTGGATTGACATTGTTTTAGTAATTATGATCAATATAGGGTTAAATTAGCTATGTTTCTGTATGCAGCTATAATATCATAACTAATACCTAATTAGTAAACTAACATAATTAGGTTATTAACCAAAGGATTCTCAATCAACCTCCTTTTTGAGTGTGGGCAGGTGTCTGGACACACACACACACACATGTCCTCAGTCTAAACACTCATCATGCTGGGCTGCAGTGTCTGTGGTTCAACTGTGATGCGACAGGTCTGAATGAAACTCAGATATCTCCAAAGATCCACAAAACAAATCACATAAATCACATATTATGAACTGATGGGATTTTGCGCACAATGGCATCCCCCATCGAAACCCAGTCCCAATCCCTTTATAATGAGGCTGATAATGATAATGTGAATCATTTCATTTAACACTGAATGGCACAGCATGGTGGGACATGTCATCGCTCTGTCTGCCTGCATGAAGTCACATTTCCAGTAACCTCTTTGCGCACATGATGCGTAAATCTGATCCAGGATCTGTTTCTTTCGCCAAAATCGCAAATTTGTTTTTTCATAATAATAAATGAATGGGGGCTGCGATGAAGCAAAGACATATTTCGACTTACTTCTAATGCAAATTCACTTGTTTAATAAGTCTTTGTTTAGAAAAATGAGTCTTATAATAAAAACAAATCATCCCCTGGAACTTTCTCTGAATCAATTCCTTTAATTCCAGTGGCAGAATTTATTTGAAGGGTCACTTATTCTGTAAAAGAAAATAAGTCATTCACACTCTCACAGTAGAATAATATGTGACTGGCATCTTAGAAGTTAGATTTCTCTGCCAAAGAGTCGCTCTTGGGCTTCTTGACGCGCAGCAGCCTTTGAAACCACCTTCTATTTCAGCCTCTTCATCTCAGCCAGAGAGGTCTAAAAGTAAAAAAAGAAAAGGACATTTTGATAGCTCATAGCCCTATCTCATTTCCTCTGATGACCGGAGCTTTTATCATTGAATTAATCCCCTGGCATGACGTGCTGAGAGGCAGGTAGAGAAAACAGGGAGTTGGCGAAGGAAGGAGGACCAAATTACGCAGGTTTATCATGACATCACCGCGGGCTGCCTATAAAACGGTGAGGAACTAATACACAGAGTCAGAGGAGCACTTGAGGAGCTTTGGAGTAAAGGACGGACTGAAAGCCTCTTCTGTTTAACAGCTGATTGGCTGCTGCTGCCGAGGAATCCCTTCAAGAATACCAGACTTGTGTCAAGATGAACTTGTCGTACTTGGTAGCGTGTGGACTTATGGTCACCCTGCTCTCAGTAAGGATGGGGGCAAAACCTTTATCTCAGGCGCAGCAGAAGGTAAGAATAAGTCCACTTATACTCTTATTACTGAGATCTAAAGCAGTTTATTGAGGGCTGCTTCAGGACTGAACAGCTGTTCTGTGGTCCAGACGCTCAAGACTTGTTGTTTTTACGCATCATATTTCATCATTTCTAGTCATGCTTAGGGCA
The DNA here is from genome assembly GCF_015220745.1 of Sebastes umbrosus. Taxonomy (NCBI): domain Eukaryota; kingdom Metazoa; phylum Chordata; class Actinopteri; order Perciformes; family Sebastidae; genus Sebastes; species Sebastes umbrosus. The sequence goes on along the minus strand of NC_051273.1, from coordinate 2,950,416 downwards.
TTTTTTCCACACCCTGAATCTAAAACATCCCAGAAAATGTGTTTTATATCACTTTATTTAAAGGAGAGACAGCATGTTTTACATTCAAAGTGGTCGAAACCCCTGTAGGCATCATAACTGCTGTCTGTTCCTCCATAGTATTTGTCAGCTTTTAGCATTTAAGCGCACCATTTGACAAGCGCTCCAAAAGGCAAGGCAAGGCAAGGCAAGTTTATTTATATAGCACATTTCATACACAAAGGCAATTCAAAGTGCTTTACATATGTAAAAGCAAGATAAAAGAGCACAAAGTGCATAAGATAAAAACGAATATAAAAGTATAAGTGAAGAAAGAAACCAAAGCATTTTGGGTGGAAACCATTCAAATTAAAAATGTGTTTTAAGAAACATAAGAAGCTACTTTTACACTGTTAAGATATTTCATTTTCAACTTATATTTTCCAACTGTTTACCAAAATTAAAGCACGACAAACTAAACGGTTTGGTGCGTAAAATCACTATTACGCATTGGATTCGCCTGTATAGAATAACACCTCAGAGACTTCAGAAATGATCATTTGAAATAAAAGGTTTTAATAATAAGCCTAGATGGCTAAAATTTAGGATAGCTGCAAGTTGATGGCACAGCTACTGCGTTCAGAGCAGAGCAGAGGAGCGAGGCTATACAGGCACCTGTCTTCACTGAGGAACTGTCACATAGAAAGAAAAAAATGAAAGTACAGAACCATCAGTGTCACTTTGAGGATTTAATTGAATAACTGCAGCATCTTGTGGATCTATTTGAAAGTTGTCTATCCATCTCAGTTAATCCTATAGCACCGTGCGTAAAACTGGCTAAAATATGACATTTCCCCTCTTGTGCCAATGCACAAAGTGTTTGAAAGAGCTTATAGTTGAGGTTTCTCCCAATTAAACATAAAGTATTCTGCTGCTCAAAGAGGCACCAAGCATGTATTTCAATTTGATCCAAAGCCTATCTCTTTGCACAACTGACCTTTTGATATGTTTAGATATACTTTCTTTTCTTCTGTTTTGTATGGATTTCATTGTTTTTATTGGAGTGTTTTCCACTGTTTGGTTTCTGCACATTTTGTGCACAACTTCTTGTTGTTGTTGTTTAACTTTTGTTGTATTTTTAAAATGATGTTAGTTTAGATCTTTCTTCCTTTTTTGTTATAGTTTTTTTTCTCCTGTGGTTTTATGGGGAGGTCCTTTGTATAAATAAGCCTTTAAGGCTTCTTGACCTCTCCTGACACATTTCTTGTTTTTCTTTTTTCATTGACTGGATTTTGTGAAGTTTTATATATGTGCAAATAAATAAATAAAAAGAAAAAAGAAAAACGTATATTTGCCCAGTGGAGACGTGTTTTATTTATCTTCGCAACCTGTTTGTTCCAGTCTCTTAGGAATTTGCTGGGCGAGGAGCTGGCGGAGTTTCTGGAGTCGGAGGAGAGTGAGAGGCAGCTGGACGCTGTGCGCTCTCGGATACGGTTACTGAGAGATTTACGCATGGACACCCAGAGGGCCAGAGGGATGTGGGCTCGTCTCCTCAACGACCAGCCCGCACCAAGGAGACACAAATCCGGGACGAAGAAAGGAGGCTCCACGTCGAGGAGCGGCTGCTTCGGACACAAGATGGACAGGATAGGAACCATCAGTGGCATGGGATGCTAAGGGCTGGAGCAGTGATTCTGTGATGGTGAGTTTTCATCAAAGTCACACTTACATTCACTGTAACCTGACAAAATATAAACAGAAACCAGGAGTATACAGAGGAAGAGTGTATAAGGTAGATAAACTATCAAGAGAGCAGGGTCCTGTTTGATGGAAGAATGTTTAATATGAGGATAGAAAGGAGGAAAGCATTCTTATTGGTTTTCTCTTTTTGTCAATGGTCTCTAAAGACTCCATTTAGGTGACAGATCGGAGGCTTTCTGTTTCATCTAAGGTCCTTAATGGGTCTTGTGTATGGCTGCTGGAAGGGAGAGAGGGAAGGAAGGAAGGAAGGAAGGGAGGGAGGAAGGGAGAAAGCAAGCAAGAAATACAAAACAAACAACGAAAAGATGTTCAAGTGTCTCAGCTCAGTGTGAGCATTGCATCCACAGTTTAGAATGAACATCAAGTGTGAGTGGAAGCAATATAGAGCACAGCAAGTGGAGAGTGATGACCATGCATTGGGTGTATTCTGTCAGGTGATGAATTCACAATCTGGGCCAAAGGTCAGCACAACTCATTCTGTAACTGTATGTCATTAACCTCAGCTGCCTGACTGACTCTTCATTGTGAGAAAATTTGGTACTTGAGATAATTAAGAGAACAAGATCACTTCTCAAACTTGTGATGTCATCAACCTTTGACCTGTAGTCAGTCAGCAGAGTTCCCCCTTAAGACCGCAGGAAAGCCTACTTAAACTGATGTAAACTGATGTATTGAAAACAATCCAGTTGTTGTTTAGGAAGTCCTCTCTTGTATTCATGCACATCATCATGAATGATCCCATCTGCTTCCATCTAGAAAACAAGTAGCATATATCACGTTTAAGTCAAATAGAGAAGGACAGGGAGAGATTGAGGAGGGAAGAGGGGATGTAGTCGGGCTAACGCACACATTATAAACACACGGCACCCTGCGGTGACCAGGATCTTTCTGGGAAACCCTGTTCTCTTTGCCCAAGTGATTTTAACAAAAACAACAAAGGGGCTGTGGTGGTGAATGAAGTAATGAGGAGGCGAGGTGACGCACAATTAGTCCTGAGGCTTGAGGCCTTTTTTTGTGGTTGTGGCAAACTGATGGGGGGGAGAGTGTGATTTTGTGACTTACTTGAGTGAGTGTGTGTTTTTCATCACCAGTCTTTCCTCCTGTTTATTGTAAATGTGGAAGTCTGTGTTTGATGTGTGATCATTGAGGTGAAATCGTTAAGCGAGAGGGCAACACTTTAAGCGTAAAAGTACATTTGGAGATTCACAGAACGATGAGAGGCTATACGCTGATGAATACACGGTCGATAAAAGCTCCTAAATTACTGAATAAATGAACCTTGACTTGTTCCAGGATGCTCCGTCTAACCTCACTTCTCCTGTTTCCTCTCTTCCTCTAGATCTCTGGACGATGGGTTTGATAACAAAGATTCAGTTTGTTCTCACCTGAGGGAGAAAAAAAAAAGAAAAACTCACCAAGTGACAGATTTTCGGTACGAAAGTCAACCCGACCAGCATAAACAAAGACTGAGATGACAATGCTACAAAACCCTCATATAAATATATATATATAATAAATATGCAGGTATATATACATATATACATATGTGTATACCGTACAAAAATGGTCAACAGACGCATACTACAAGATGGCGGACAACGGTGTAAAAACTACAAACCGCAAAGCTGTATATTGTTGCTGCTGCTGCTGCTGTACATTCATGTACTTCATCTTCCCCCTGCATAAATGTATTTATGTTTAAAAAACTATTTATATGTTTATAAAAAGAGATATTTATAAATATGAGTTTTATTTATGTAACATTTTGAAAATGGATGCAAACTGCAGGTCAATTCTGTTTGTAACTTTTTCCTTTTGTCTCAAATAGTTGTAAATGTTTTCAAAGATGATAAAAAGAACATTCCATGTGCACTTACATGTATCCTCTCGGGGTTTTATGTTGCAACCAAGTCGGTTAATTTGAGTTACTTAATATGTTCTGCGTAACTTCCAGGTAGAAAAAAAAGTGGCATCTTGGCGATGACAACTTGTCAGGAGCTAAGAAAAAAGATGCCTTGTTTTTCAGCTCGACCACCGTTCATTTCTACGCACATACGACTTTGAAAAAGGTTTCGCTAACAAAACTTTCTACATCAATAGATGTGCAGTTGTATAAATGGCATCATACCTTTATTAGGTTCCACTTTTACAGTTGGTGCAGAGCAACTGTCTAAGCTTCTATAATCAACATAAGGTACAACACAGACAAGGTTTTAAGTTGAAAATGAATTGCTTACTGAGGTAAATACAGACACACATTACACAAGAAAAAGGTAATATCACCATTACATTGTATATTCATACTGTGGCCTATAGTGATTTAGAGTGAGAACAATGATAGAATAAGGTTTAATTCCCAAATCACCAAGCATGTTAGGGAAAAGCCAAAGCCTCAAAAGTATGCAGACGTGTTCATGATGTGCTTATAATCCAAAGTATTAGCATCCAATGTGATATGAAGAATAAATATGGTTGGATTTAAGGGGCAGAGGAGATGAAGAGATTCTTAAAGGGGACATATCATGTAAAACTCACTTTTTCAGTGCTTGTGCTCACACATTTGGGTATCTGGAGTTCCTATTAACCCACAAACTGTGTAATAAGACAACCCAGTCAGTTTTTTTGTGGGCTGCCTAGATCAGAAAACATGTGATTCAAAAAGCCATTCAGATTTGGCTCCTCTTCCTATGTCACATTCAGGCTCATTAGAATATATCTCCCACAGCTTGAGAACTACCTTTGCAAAGGTGCACCATATTTTTCTCGCAAGCCAATCAGAGCAGACTGGGCTTTTTCAGGAGCGGAGTTTAAAGAGACAGGCGTAAAACACAGAGTGTTTCAGACAGAGGGTGAATACAGGTATATTCAGACAGACACTATGGGAAAAAATAATGTTTTTTGAACATTAAAGCATGTAAACATGTTCTAGTAGAAACCCAAAATACAAGTATGGACCTTGAAATGAGCGTGATGTCCCCTTTAAAGCAGCACGTTTTCAGATTTTGTTGCAGTAACTCTCACTAGAAAGCCAAGCCCTTACTTCCACAGCTTTAAACAAACAAACAAACAACCCAACGATATAAGATGGAAACATATAAAGGCAAGTCCATAAAAGTATGTTTATGAGGAAAACGTGTTAGTGAATTAGCTGGCTGAAGTTTCTGAGACAGGTTGTTCCACCATCTCATGGTATAAAATTCTCCTTGAAGGGAGTTGAGAGCCAGAAAGGTCAGATCTGTAAGCAAAGGAGTCAAACCTTGTTGTAGACTGTCCTTCATGACAACTGTAAGCTACTGTAGTCACCTGTAGATCTGAAAATTTGAATTAGTACTGCACACTTTACTGGGAAATGTGTCTATGGTAAACTTATAGTCCAAATCGTTTAGAGAAAAGCTTTTCAAACTTACTTGATGACTTGCACTAACATAGTCCCACACTAGCAGAGTGTCAGAGGAGACAAAGAAGAACTAGTATAGAAGAAAAATAATACTTAATTGTAAAAGGTTGAGCGTTAGTTTTACAGCTGCAAACGCTTTTAAATGAATGTCAGTGGCTCAAGTAAGCATACCAAACATAATCACACACACAAACAAACAAACACATAATGAGGAATTAACTGAAAAGAACAACAATAATACTGTGACATTAGAGGGTGTAAGTGCTACATTTATACTGAAAAACACACAAAGGAAACACACACATCTTTATAGTAGGTGTCCAAATTGCAGGAAGCAGTGTGCAAAACATTGTGAGCTTCGTTAAACCGTTGTGACAGGACTGACATCCATTAAAGTTGCATCAAAGGCCAGTGTACAACGATAAACAATGTTGTGTGAGAGCGCAAATCCCAGAGTAGAATAGAAGCTATGAAATCTGACAATTGCTCTGCTCTGCAGGTAGGCTATACGGGGAATATCTTATAAGAGTCATTCCTCTATATCTCAGTTACCCCAAAATGTGCCCATAAATCAAGATGACAATTCAGAAACCAAACATTAATAGGATGAAATGAAATGCCTCATTCATTGACACCACAATGGAACCTCTCTGCTGAGGTTTTCATGACAAAACGTATAAGCCCTTTCTTGTAATCCTTGAGCATTTTTCCGATTTTAATATCGCTTTTTAATCAAATTTTCTCACATTTTGGGTAACCCTGATTATGTTAGTGCCTTCTATCAATGCTCTGCATTATTTTGAACCATGTTTTGAAGCATTTGGGGCTGAAGTGACATCTAAAATGTGCCTTATACAGATTTGATGTTGTTCTTTTTGAAGTCTGATCACTCATATAGGTCACAGCTAGAATAATTCAAAGAAATACAGATGTTCTTCCTTGAAAAAATAGCCCAGTCTATATACAAGTCCAGGAAAGAGAATGAAATACAGCTCTACTCTGGTTGCTGATTTTGGGATGTATTACACATCGGCCCTGTTGAGAATTCGAAGAACTACTGCAGTCAATAACTCACAACAGCAGTTTTTAGCATTTAACTCCATTAGCAATGATGCAAACACTAACAAAAATATTGTCATTTTAAGAAATATTACCAAAGATTTACCACCGCATGCTTTTACCGACACTTTACAGTCGAGTTTAAATCATATACTCTGGCTCTGTTTTGGGTGGTTGCCCAGAAATAAATGTGCATTTCCCCATGATAATGGAAATCCCTTCTGACCTAGGATCCATCTATTTCCCTCCCTGCGCTTTTCTATATGCTGGATTCAACCAATTGAATCCATCCCTGCAAAACAGCAGTGACTAGCAGGTGCAGGAGAATAGCGTTGTTCATGCTGTAAATTCAAGACATTAATAAAACGTGTGAAGGTGACAGGACTCACCTGATTCGTTGTGTTCAATAGCCGGGTGAAATACAATACAAACAGCTAAAACAGGGACTGATTTTTACATCAAATAAACACTGAAACATGAGGGAATTGAAATGCTGAAATACATGACTGGTTCCAAATCTTACATTTTTTTATTTATGCACTCCGCACTACTGTCGTCTGCTACAACCGATCAAATTCCCACCTGGGGATCACCTTTAACCTCAACGAATCTTACCATAAAACAGGGATTGTTTTATCCAGGTAGCTATTTTACTTTGACAAATATGACATTATGTGTGCTTGTAAATAAAATATCTTATCCTATCTGTGAAAAAAAAAGATTTACATTTTGAAAATAAGCGTCACATTATGAGGGGACTGTCAAACAAGTTGAGCGTATAGCTGCTGTGTGGATGATCTGTTATTGTCACCGGGTAGATAGTGCTACAGTATGACAGAGATGACATGACATGCATGTTCATGTTTGGCACCATAACCCCTATAGGCCACCAAGGAGCCCTGTATGATTTGATTTGATTTGATTATTATTGTGTCATGCATAAATAACATGCCCAGCCTAAAACGGGCTTACAAGACACCATTATTTAGAAAATAAAGAAAAGACAAAGGCAGTAACCAGAGTAGCAGTATAAATTACAAATAACACTAGACAAATAAACCATCCTGATGTTTTTTCCAAGCTTGAGAAACAAAAGTAGCCGACTTATAAGCATTCAAATTGAATAGCCATTCCATTTTGTCATCATCCGAGCACCAAAACATTTCGGGATTTCCGAATAGACATTTAATTTATAATTGAAGTTCATAACTCATCATAGTTTGGACAATACAGAAGGTAAATGTGATTAATTTTCAACTTCTCCTGACTCGCATACTTCGCACAACCTGCTGGATGTTTTTAGATCTACCGACTTCAAGGGCCAGAGGAAGGATTCCTGTTCTTAACTGTGCAACTAAAGACCTTTGACTCCTTGATAAGTTTGCTAGAACATGAGATTCAGCGCCATAATTGTGCTTGATTTGAATATATGCTCGTAATTTTGGTTATAACAATATAACTTTCAACTATTTTTCTTCAAATCTAGAAAGTGACTTTCTTCTAATTGTGTTCATGCTACATGATAAATTATTACTATACATATATTGTAATTCAGCTGCCTCAAAAATAGCATGATGTTCTGTAGCCCATGGAGCGTTATGTGATTTACTCCAAAGAAAAAAACTTCTTATTGGTCCTGTATTCTGACATATTAAGCAAACGATTCCACAGTCTTATCATTTCACATTTTGGGATTATTGAACCCGTAATCCAGCCCATATCACCCCGAACAGCAAAAGTAGGAGCAAACATATCAACACCTAAAAAACAATGTGCAGCTCTATTCTGTATAGAGTCTGTATTTTATTATTTATGTATTCATCTTCTCTAACATTTGATAAAAAATAAGATGTAGTATGTGATCATTCTTACCCTTATACCATCTGTTTGTTGAAAAAGCAAGAACAACAGATAGGAAACAGAATACACTTTCACTGAACACACATAAAGGGGTTGAAAAGTGTCAGAGAGCTACATATGTGTGTATATTGCTGGACAGGTAAGGTGACACACAGCTTTTAAAGGTGTTCTAAGCTTATGATGCTATTCACCAGAGTCAGGATCTGTGACAAGTGATATTTGTTAAGTGTTTTGAACAAAACAAAACATACAATCTACTGTAAAAAGGTGATTTCCCCAAAAAAATGTCTGCAAAAAAAGGAAAAAGAGTCTTTTCAGTTAAAAAAAAGAAGACAATGAATGAAGCTAATAAAACAAACAAAGAAGTTATATTAGCCCTCACTATTAAAATGATGGTACAGCCTTATTTCACTGCGAGACTCCAGTAATCCATACAATGAAAGAGAGATGAAGCTGGTTGGACTGGAGAGGTTTTCTCTCCACGGCTCTGTGAAATAAGTGAGGGATGTAAAATGCAATGCTGCCTCTGTGTGGTGTTGAGGGTTAATTACTCACATGTGCTGCTGGTCCCCTGGGAATCAGTTGAGTCTTGGATGAAATACTGTACACCTTGTACACATCTTTAACTACATGACGACAAACTCCATCTGCTGAAGAAGATTGAATGAGACATTCAAAACCTCCAGAACTACAATTAAATGGATCTTATGGGTCAGCTCCTTCAATGTTTTTCCTGCCTCGATTCACGGCTATCCATACTGTAGCCCACATTGGTATCTGAGTTTCTTTTCATCAAAGATGGAACAACATATTAAGATTTTTTTGCTGGAGTAAAAGTGCTAATACCACAAATTAAAAGTCCTGCAATTGAATTTTACCTATCATTACTACCTATTATGAACAAAATGTACTTAAACTACCAAAAGTAAAACTACTCCTTATACGAACATTATTTTTTATTTCTGATGCATTAATGCAAAGGCAGATGTTATTGTTGCTGGTGGCCAAGCTGGGAATATGTTACCTACTTTATACTGGTAAAGCCACAGTGGGTAGAAATGGAGCAAATGTGATTAAAAAAAAAAGTTCTTGCTCGCCGTTTTAAGAGCTTTTCCCGCGAGCTTTTCCTATTTTATTCTTTATTAAGATATGGAGATTTGGGTGGTTGAGAGTTTAGAATTTGCTACTTTGTATTGAAACATGTAGATTCAACCTGTTAAAGCTGCAGTGGTAGAAATAGAGCAAATATGAATATAAGTATGATTAAAAAATTATTTTTATAAAACGATCACTATATCAGTGTATGACAGTAGTGCATTAGACAGGTGATCTGAAATAATCATGTGCCTCTGTGTCCTCCGGTGCTCCTACTGGCATCTGCAAGATTTCACAGACCGGAGGAAACAACCAATCACAGCTGAGCTGGAGCCTTGCCGTCTCTGAGCAGCTGTCAATCACTCGTGAACTCAGATCAAACGGTCAGACTAGGCGGCGCTGATCAAATATGAATCAATATTATGTTGTAAATGCCTATTTCTTGCCTCAGATGTTTTCAGGAACATCTTGTAGTGTACTGTTTAGCTGTAGAATGAGAAAGTTTGTGACTTGGCAGGCATGTTTAGTTCAGTTTGAGGAAATACCAAGCCCCGCCCACCAGCCGGAGCAAACTTTCTCATTTTACAGCTAAACAGTACACTACAAGATGTTCCTGAAAACATCTGAGGCAAGAAATAGGCATTTACAACATAATATTGATTCATATTTGATCAGCGCTGTCTAGTTTGACCGTTTGATTGGAGTTTGCGAGTGATTGACAACTGCCTCTGTTGAATGAACAGCCAATAGGAATGCTCTCTCTCTCTGAAATGACCTGTGATTGGTCTAGATTTTTTAAAGTTTGAAAACAGAGCCATGAGGAGGTGCGGAAGTCTAGTTTTTCTCTCAGAACACTTGAATTAAAATATGCTGAAAGGTTATTATGTAATTTTCGCCCAATGATGCCAAAAACATTCTGCCTATACTGCAGGTTTAAGTAAAGTATTATTATTATTAATATTATATATTATGTATATACTTACTCTACCAAGTATTTCTGATTCTGAAGTAGTTCAGGCTAACCTTTAATAATGCATCATATTTTTTGATGATATCTAACCCAACACATCACCGGGTGCGAGCTGCCCAGCCTGCAGGAGCTGTACACCCAGCGGCGCCTCAGGAAGTCCTTTTCAATAAGAGTTTTAAATAGATAATTCATACAACACCTTCTCACACAAAAAGTACCTCAATCATATATCTTATACTGTATATACTGTATATGTTTTTAATGTATATGGTCTTAATCTGCCTGCATGACAAATCAATGTACAGCAAATAGTCAACTTTCTGTTAAATGTACTTGAAAAGAAGAAGGGCGGATACAGCAGCAAAAAACGGAAGTAAATATGTAAATTAGTGGGCTACCTAAAATGTGTAAAGTAGCCTACTTGCGCAACTGGTGTCCCACGTGGTTGATAGGCTCCACGTGTGATCAGTGATGGCAACCGGCCCAAAACCACGTGGTTCATATAAACAGCTGCATGGGGACATAAAGACGCTCTGTACAGCGTGGCCACACAAAACATTTAAGTGCAGCATTTATGAAAAAATTGTCGAGAATTTATTTCTCTAAAAGTTAAATATGAAAATAACTTTAGACTCTATCTTGCTAAAAATAAAAAAATAAAAACGTCATGGTAGCCTATACTGTCTTCAGAAACAAAATCATCATAGAGGCTTTGACAATAACAACACATTAAAAAGTGATGATTTATTTAATGTATTTATTTATTATTTATTTATAAGTAAAATATGGTTTTCCTCTGTGGAGAACATTTTGCAAACATTTTTTTTTGTAAACAAAATGTCATAGAGGCTTTGACAATAACACATTAAATAAGTGATTATTTATTTTATGTATGTATGTATGTATTTATTTATTTATTTATTTATTGTGCCGTTGACTAAAATATGTTTTTGCTCTGTGGAGAACATTTTGCAAAAAAACATTTTTTTTTGTAAACAAAATGTCATAGAGGCTTTAACAATAACACATTAAAAAGTGATTATTTATTTTATTTATTTATTTATTTATTTATTTATTTATTTATTTATTTATTTATTTATTTATTTATTGTGCCGTTGACTAAAATATGGTTTTCCTCTGTGGAGAACATTTTGAAAAAAAAAAAAAAATTGTAAACAAAATGTCATAGAGGCTTTGACAATAACACATTAAAAAGTGATTATTTATTTCATGTATTTATTTATTTATAAGTGAAAATATGTTTTTCCTCTGTGGAGGAACATGAGTATACAGTCATGTCTCTGTAGGCGAGGCGCGTTCACGATGCAAAAGCTCCCAGCTTGTGATTGGTGGAGAACAGTCATGTGGGCGGGTCGCCGTGAACGCGCAGAGCAAAGGAGAGTAACGAGCGCGTCTTCGGTCTTCTCTGTCTTTCCTGTCCAATGTCCCACCGAGCAGGCTGAGCCACGTGTGTGTACGCTGTTAGCTATATTTCGTTATACTTGTGTTTCCAAAAAAACGTCCAGTTCCTACCTTCTTTGTGTTTCATTGAAACACTCAAAGACCAACAGTAACCATGGTGAAACTAGCAAAGGTAAGAGACGGGGATGGCGTTTCTGTATTTGAGATGTGTTGTGTTGTTACGGCGACGGAGAAGTGCGGCCTTTAACGAAGTGCGTTGGTGTGAAAAGATGTCTGGGAAATGGGGGGAAATGTTCCACTGTTAATGCTTTCTGCTTATTAATCACACCGTGGTCTGGAAGAGTCGAAACGTGGTCGTCAAATGCGAAGAATTGAAACGAACTAAATGTTTTTCTTCTTCTTCTTCAGCGGCCATGTTTGTAGCTTAGCTTGATGCTAGCTGCTTTCTGGCCTGCTAGCTGCTCAAAATGGCATTCATGCGCGTCCTCGCGTGGATGTTAAAGCATGGGTTGTTAGAGATGCATAGATTAAATGTTAAGTTATATATGCTTGTCGACTAATACCTGCATTTATTAACCGAAAGAGCTTTGTGCGCGGACAAAGCGTGCACACATGTAGTTAATTGTTAGCATTAGCACGGTGGTTTAAGTCGTAGTTTACGTTCTTCCGCGTTGTTCGCATAATTAATTCACCGTGTTTTCGTTGACGTTAACCTTTACAAGCCCTTCTTCCAGTTTAATCTTTCTTAATCTGCTCAGCATGCGTTTAAATGTGTCTGGGTATAATTTAGCTCACATGCTAGTTTAGCATAGCATAGCCCGACCTCCCGAGCCTCCACGTGGGTTGTGCGCCTGCTCGGAGCGAGACACACACGAGGTGGAAAACCAAAACCAAGAAACCAGATTATACCGCCGCCACAGACACATGGCAGTCACTGAATGTAGCACATGTTAGACCCCCAGTAAATAATTGATAGTGATTTAAATCAGTTTTGTTGTTTAACTTTGATGTTACCCCCATAATGGTGTTTTAAACCCCCAATGTTAGTAAGCAAAGCATGCTGAATGCCTGGATTTTACTCTGTAGCTAAACCTGTGTGCTTTGACTAGTGCCAGCAACGTTTTTATTTATTATTTATAATACTATTACTAATATTATTATACATTTTTCCACTATTGTTGCAGGCTTCAAACAAGCAACCAGACTCACTGAATGTAGCACACGTTAGACCCCCAGTAAATAATTGATGCAGTGATTAAATCATCAGTTTTTGCTGTTTAACTTTGGTGTTACCCCCATAATGGTGTTTTAAACCCCCAATGTTAGTAAGCAAAGCATGCTGAATGCCTGGATTTTACTCTGTAGCTAAACCTCTGTGCTTTGACTAGTGCCAGCAACGTTTTTTATTATTTATTTATTATTTATAATACTATTACTAATATTATTATACATTTTTCCACTATTGTTGCAGGCTTCAAACAAGCAACCAGACTCACTGAATGTAGCACATGTTAGACCCCCAGTAAATAATTGATGCAGTGATTAAATCATCAGTTTTTGCTGTTTAACTTTGAAGTAACCACATGATGATGTAAACCCCCAATGTTTTTTTCTAAATGTACATTTTTTCCCACTCTTGTTGCAGGCAGCAAACAAGCAAGCAACTCAGAAGAAGAAAGCCCCTCCACCCCCTAAAGATGTGGAGGAGGAATCTAGTGAAGAGGACAGTGATGAGGCAGAAGAAGAGGTACAGTATATTTGAGTTTGTCTTAAGTCTCAATGTATTAAAGGTTATTTCTAGACATTTAAAGTAATTAAAAATGTAGATTTAAAAAAGTTTTTTTCTTATTATTATTCCAGACTCCTCCACCTAAGGCGGTGAAGAAAGCCACACCAGCAAAAGCTACCCCAGTCGTAAAGAACGGAGCTGCTGCCAAAAAGGCAGAAAGTGACGATGAAGACGACGATGATGAGGATTCTGGTAAGTTTAATGCAATTTTGAACACCTAAATTAAACAATCTACAAAAAAAATCTCATCGTAAAGGTCCATTTAGTATCTGTTCTGGAGCTTTTGATTGTATTGCATAATCTTCTTTTGAAGCAGTCTGTATGTGGCACATAAATGGGCGGAAATTTACATTCATGGGCTGTATGGGGAAATAGTTATGTGATCATGCTTATCTTTGATTAGGCATTGGTCAGACATGGTGGATGCACTGGAAGAGACATTTCTTTGTTAAAACATTGTAATGCAAAATCATAAATCCTTGAGAAATATGAAGGATATTGGTGCTTTAAAGTCTCCACTTATTTTTAAGAATGATGTATAGTTACAGTAAACATAACTCTTAATTAGTTCCAGTGAGTTATTAAGATTTTAACTTGAGAAAGAGCAATGGTATTATGTCTGTACTAGGGATGTCACGATACCAGAAATTTAGTAGTCGATACCCAATTCGATACCATGGTAAAAAACAACAAATAAACGTCCACACTATTGTGCTTCGTCTATCAGAGGAGGAGTCTGAAGAGGAGGCCCCCCCAGCAAAAAAGACCCCTGCAAAGGCTAAACCTGCACCAGCCAAGGCAACTCCTGCAAAGGCTGCAGAGTCAGATGATGACGAAGAGGATGATGGTAGGACCTACCTTACATTGTTGACCATAGAAGGAATTTATTTATATTAATTGTGTTGGTGTTCCTTATAAAACCTGTTTATTCTTTTTAATTATTTAATGGCTTGAACATTTTTTATTCTGAACCTAGCATTTGTGCTATGTCAACAGACAACAGTTGGTCATAGAATTAAGTTAAATAATTCAAACTCGCATACTACCTGACAATTTAAGAAAATTGCCACCAACCCTCCATTTCTTGGCATGCACGTGGTCGTTCAGTACTCGTGTGTGGTATGTACGGAGGAAGAGGAAATGCAGTGCTATGTCTTCGGTACCGGTGTGTATTCGTCTGCCGGTTCTATCCTCAATCGCTGTTACATTCCTGCCTCTTAGGACTTTTAGTTTAGTCTAAAGAGGGTTTGCCTCTGCAGATTTCCCTCAAAAATGAATTGCTGAAATTCACGATTCTTGTTTATTACATCTAGATGAGTCCGAAGAAGAGGCCCCACCCAAGAAAGGAGCTAAACCTGCTGCCAAGGCCCCAGTGAAGGCAAAACCTGCAGAGGAGTCCTCTGAGGAAGATGAGTCTGAAGAAGAGGCCCCAGCCCCCAAAAAGGCTACTCCTGCTAAACCAGCTGCCAAACAGGCTGCAAAGGCTGCCAAAGAGGAGTCTGACGATGATGAAGAAGATGGTAAGACTAAACCTTTTATTACTTTTCTTATTTTGAGTCAATCGTTAATATTGATGATACTAAGTCTGTGTTGACTTGTGAGCTCTAGTCATATGATGATCAACAAGGGACTTAATACTGATTTTGTGTGATGTCACCTTTTTTTGAATCTGATGCATATTAATGGGAAGTGGTCAGTGGGTTGAATGTGGCCACAATGACTCTGATAAGTATTAACAATGATTGTTGTTCTCCAGACTCCGAAGAGGAGATGGACACCACTCCAGCCCCAGCAAAGGCAAAGAAAGCAGGCATGGTCAAGGCCAAGGAAGAGTCTGAGGAGGAGGAGGATGATGATGACGAGGAGGATGATGATGATGATGATGAAGACGATGAGGGTGAGTTTTGGTGATTTTTTTACTGTGGTTCACCTGCCAAAACTTGGCTCATCAATCTAATAGACACGTCACACTCCAGTTGTCATCTCTTTAAACAAACATTTTAATTTTAGATAAAATATGCCATTTGAAAATCAGCAAAAATGTGATGAGGTGGAAAAGTTGCCATATTGATGAAGGCAAATGGAAACAATAGTGTTTTCTTTAATGAAATCAATAGATAAAATGGTAACATGTTTAATATATTTTTGTTCATCTTTTAGTACAGTTTAATACGGTCTGCCTGGAACAGGCAGACCGTATGTCTGTGAATCTAAGATTTTTTTGCAACTTTCCTGTCTCCACAGATTCCCCAGTGGCTCCTGCAAAGAGGAAGGCCGACGGCAAGAAAGACACACCTGCTGCCAAGAAAGCAAAGGCAGAAGGAGATGGTAGGGATAATGCACTGCCCCATCAATCAAACTTCAACATATTTTATTATGATGATCAACAAGGGACTTAATACTGATATGTGATGTCACCTTTTATTTTTCTGAATTTGTCTGGTATAATTAAGACATTTTTACGCAAAAAAACTTGATGGTAACTTTATTTTCTCATTTTCCAGGGTTCTGTCTTTTTATTGGAAACTTGAACTCCAACAAAGACTTTGAAGAAATCAAAGAATCCCTGAGGAAATTCTTCACCAAGAACGGTCTGGATGTTGCTGAGGTCCGGTTGGGTGGATCCAAGTAAGCAATCAATTAAATAAAAAACATTGGAAAACATTTTAACCCGTCGTACGGTTAGTGAGCACTTGTTTATAATGCACAGAGGTGTGCATCTAAACTCAGGATTTTAGCCATTATGGGTACAGATCCAATGCCAGTGCTATATCTCTACAATATAATTTTAAAATGTCAGTGACTTAAACTGTATTTAATATGGATCAACCACTGCTGATTGCCAGTTTGTATAATTAGGTCAGTATCTGCTGTTGTAAACGTATCTTAACATTTTGAATACTCTGGATTACTGGTTAGTTATTCAAAATAAACAAATTGACTGGTTGCATATCCTGACGTTTTATGTCAATGTAAATTGAATACCACTGTGTTCTTTGACTGTTGGTAGACATTTTTCTTATCGCAGACTACAATTTAACCCCCCAAAATGGTGAAATTGATCTGTAGATGCCACCCAATCCATTGTTTTTGAAGGCAGTAATGTCTAACAGTCCTTGCATGACTTGCCTCAACAGGAAATTTGGTTATGTGGATTTTGCAACTGAAGAGGACATGCAGAAGGCACTGGAGCTCAACGGCAAAAAGGTCATGGGTCAGGAGTTGAAGTTGGACAGGGCCCGAAGCAAAGAGAACTCACAGGAGGGCAAGAAAGGTAAAAAGAAAATGCTTCCATCAGGGTGCCTTTGTATGTCTAGGAAAGTAAAAGCTATGATGTTTCCAGGCAGTCAACTACCTTTTTAGATTTTAAGAAAATTTCCACCCACCCTCCATTTCTTGGCATGCATGTGGTCGTTCAGTACTCGTGTGTGGTATGTACGGAGGAAAAGGAAATGCAGTGCTATGTCTTCGGTACCGGTGTGTATTCGTCTGCCGGTTCTATCCTCAATCGCTGTTACATTCCTGCCTTTTAGGACTTTTAGTTTAGTCTGAAGAGGGTTGAAAAATTAATTACCATGCACTTACCTTTTGCTGTAATTCATGATTCTTGCTTCTGTATTGTGTGTAAATGAGTCTGAACTTAAACAGGTCACAAGTTTCTCAGAAGGTTGAAGAGAAACTAGTCCCAATACCCCAAAACTGACATTGACATTTGCCCCACAGAGAGGGATGCACGGACACTGTTTGTGAAAAACCTTCCTTTCTCTGCGACTGTTGATGACCTGAAGGAAGTCTTTGAGGATGCAGTTGACGTCAGGTTACCACCAGGCCAGAATGGTTCAAACAGAGGGTAAGAACAAGACAAGAAACTGACTTACCCGTAGGCCATAGTTGAAGGAAATCAGTTGTCCACCACTTTGTCACAATTTTATAAGCCATTGCCATCTTGTAGCCCACAAGTGTCTAGTTTTTGTTTCCTAGCACTCCAACCTGCCATTTATATACAGCATTTTAGTTAGTAGTATAATAGTCTTGTTCTAGACAAGTAATCCCCTTTCTCCTTTTGACAGCATTGCCTACATCGAATTCAAGAGTGAGGCTGAAGCA
The DNA here is from genome assembly GCF_015220745.1 of Sebastes umbrosus. Taxonomy (NCBI): domain Eukaryota; kingdom Metazoa; phylum Chordata; class Actinopteri; order Perciformes; family Sebastidae; genus Sebastes; species Sebastes umbrosus. The sequence goes on along the minus strand of NC_051273.1, from coordinate 2,932,959 downwards.
GAGAAGATGCTGGAGGAGGCTCAGGGAGCCGACGTACAGGGGAGGTCCATCATGGTCGACTATGTTGGAGATAAGAGCCAGAAAGGGGCCGGTGTGGCAGGTAAACTATTTGGACATTTAGCATCGGTATTTAAGCTGTTTGAAACTTAAGTAGTCAATTGCTCTGTGATTATAGCAGAATGTTTATAGTAGGAGAATGTTTTTAGTAGGGAACCAGAAGTAGGGCATGACTACAATGTAGGTCATTTTTAAAGGGGTTTGACTATGAAGCAGCTCCTGCAGGAATGTAGTTACCCCTCTATGCTAATGATTACCGCATTGCTCCATATATGTTTGTATTGCGTAGCACCCCTTATCGTAGTGGCGACGATGCCGATTGAGCATTGACTCCAGTGTGTGTTATTCATTGTTAATACTTGTCTCAAATTAAATTTGTCTCACGGGTCTCCTTTCTTCCTTCTGTCCCCATAGCGGCAGGAGCAGCCTGTAAAACACTGGTGGTGAATAATCTCGCCTTCTCCGCCACAGAGGAAGTCTTACAATCTACATTTGAGAAGGCCGTCTCTATTAGGATTCCACAGAGAGATGGCAGACCTAAAGGGTAAGTGTCTGGAATGATACTCGATGGGTCCAAGGAGGATTTTCTACCTCTCTATGCGTTGTCATTTTTCACCCTTAACGCTCTTAGCATTAAATCTCAAACTGCTCCACCTTCTCATGAGCTCCTCTTAATCTTACCCATGATTTTGCATGGATTCGCACGAGAAGCAGAGTCAATGTACAGCTAGAACAGGCTCACCATACACTCAAATGGGTGTTGCCACAAGTCTACTGTGCAACAAGTAGAAATGTGTAATTGAGGAATCATTTGACAAAATGGCCAGTAAGGGATATTGCACTGCCATGTTTCCCCCCCAGCAATTTAAATTTTTGTCAAGAAGTGTGTTTATCCTCTCCTAATGTTATGCGTCTTTCCTTAGTTTTGCTTTTGTAGAGTTTGAGAGCACAGAGGAGGCTAAGGACGCTCTAGAAAACCTCAACAACACAGATATCGAAGGCCGGTCGATCCGACTGGAGTACAGCCAGAACACTGGCAGAGACGGGGGCAGAGGAAACTCAGGTAGGTCTACAAACCTCAACTGTGGTCTGCGATATTCCTCAAATTCAGGGGTTTTATGCATGACGCCAGATGTCGATCATTGTGGTGGATCGGATCTAAACGAGCCATAAAAAAACGTAGTTTCAATGATGGCTTCTCTTTGCTTCCAGGTCCAACAAAAACCCTCTTCGTCAAGGGTCTCTCTGAGGACACAACAGACCAGACACTCAAGGATGCGTTCGAGGGCGCCGCAGCAGCCAGGATAGTCACAGACAGAGAGACAGGGTCATCAAAAGGGTAAGTTTGTAGAGTTGAAAATATTCCCTGTGGCTGTTTACTCTTCTCTGTCAAACAGTGACAGTGTACAGATTTGCATGAGTAGTAGAGTAAACTCTCAGTTAACAGGCAGCTAACTTTAGTGGGAGTTGCCCATGTCTGGTGTGAAACACATTAATCTGGGTGATTGGAAAAGTATTGTGAGATGCCTCATACTATCTTAAGTAAAGTATTAAATCAGTTTTCCAATTTGATCTGATTATTTAAACCAATCACTTTTTATTCAAAGTTAATATTTTAGCCATATTGGTAGGAATTCCTACTTTTGGTGAGATTTTAAGAAAATTGCCACCAACCCTCCATTTCTTGGCATTCACGTGGTCGTTCAGTACTCGTGTGTGGTATGTACGGAGGAAGAAGAAATGCAGTGCTATGTCTTCGGTACCGGTGTGTTACTTGTCTGCCGGTTCTATCCTCAATCGCTGTTACATTCTTGACTTTTTAAGACTTTTAGTTTAGTCTAAAGAGGGTTTGCCTCTGCAGACTCTCAAAATGCCTCATACTTTCTTACATAAAGTATTAAATCGGTTTTCCAATTTGATCTGATTATTTAAACCAATCACTTTTTATTTAAAGTTAACATTTTAGCCGTATTGGTAGGAATTCCTACTTTTGGTGACTACAGTTAAAGAGTTTTCCTAACTAAGCCCTTTCCTCCCACTTTTGCCTCGCAGCTTTGGCTTTGTGGACTTTAACAACGAGGATGACTGCAAAGCAGCCAAGGAGGCCATGGAGGAAGGCGAGATCGATGGCAGCAAGGTGACCCTGGACTACGCCAAGCCCAAGGGCGAAGGCGGCTTCCGTGGAGGTCGAGGCGGCGGTGGGTTCGGCGGCGGCGGCTTCCGTGGAGGTCGAGGCGGCGGTGGATTCGGCGGCGGCCGTGGATTTGGTGGCGGCTTCGGCGGTCGCGGTGGTGGTGGCAGAGGAGGAAGGGGAGGCCCCCGTGGAGGAGGTGGACGCGGACGTGGTGGCTTTGGAGGTAAAGGGAATCAAATTTGTTGTTTAGAACTGTGACAAAAAGCAATCTGAGGTTTCATTGTTTTCATAATTGGAAAATGGAGCTGATGTCAACCAACTTTACTTTATGTTCATGGTATTAGATTTTTATGCTGGGACTGGATCATACTTTTTCCCTTCACTGTCGGAGCTTGGTATTGTGGATATTTTGAGTTGAACTTGTCAACTAAGTTGCCTTTGTTGTCATTTCAGGTGGAAGAGGTGGTGGCGGTGGATTTGGCGGCAAACCCCAGGGGAAGAAGATCAAGTTTGACGACTAAATCCTTAGTCTATTTTACTTTTTTGAATGGACTCTGGTTTCATCACTTTTCAGAGCTTTTGGACATTCCAGAAAGCGTCATTGATATATATTTAACTGTTAACGGGCATTTTAGCCCTTTATTTAGACCCCCCAAACCTCCCCCACCCTTGTGTGCCAGAATGGTACTTTTGACCTTCTCAGCTCAAGTGCTTTGTGTGAGTACTGAATGTCCCGAATGCAAACCTGCACCTCTCGCCCTCATTAGCTTAACTTGCTTTTCCGAAGGAGTAAAATGGAACGGGTCTGGCAAACAAATTTGCTGTGAAAAATGCGCTTGTCTTTGTCAGATACATTGTGTAAATTTAAACAGTTTGTATGATTTCATTTTACCTTTTGTAAAAAAAAAAAAAAAAAAATACACTTGTATCCATATGTTTTTTTTTTTTTGTTTTTACTTCGTCTTTAGTTTGCTTTAGGTGCCAAGTTTTACTGTAATGTGCAAAGCATATTTTGATAGAAGATTTGAGTCGAGAGTTGGGCGTGTTGAAAATGGCAAAGATGTTCGGTCATGTTTGTTTGGTGGGGCACAGTCAGTGTCTGAGTCACAGAGGATCAAAGGCCTCTTGTCTATGTAACATAAAATATTTGTAGTGCATTGACTAATTTTTTTCCCCATCCGAGAATCTCAAGATTTTCACGTGATTAAATAAAACCTTGTAGGTGGTGATTTTTAAATGTCTGTCCTCATTGCACCCAATGTGAAGCATTGACTTAAGTATCAGCAGGGTCCCACACGCTTGAATTATCAAGATGCTGTTAGCTAACTATATTTAATACAATGCAATACAACATCCTTGCAATAAATTCTACCTTTGTGAAGCTTGAAGCATTTGTTGTCAAGACTGTCAGTTGTTGATTCAACTTTAGTATTTATGCAGAATGATTTATAGTACTGTTGAATTGTATTGCATTAAAGATAGGGCGGTCCCTCCCTCGGAGGTTGTTGTAGGCTCAGTTTTAAAGCTAGAGTGAAGATACTGGCATCATAAGAAACTAGAAAACCCAATGAAGCTATTGGTACCAACCATGTCGTACTAGCTATGAGGAGGCCAAAGAACGCTCCAAACTTGTGCAAAATTTTGGCAAGGAAAAACTGACAAGGCAATTTTCAAAGGGCTTTCATCTGACCCCAAGATATGTGAATGAAAGTCACCCACGAGTCTCCCCTTTACAGACATGCCCACTTTATAATAATCACATGCAGTTTGGGGCAAGTCATAGTCAAGTCAGCACACTGACACACTGACAGCTGTTGTTGCCTGTTGTGCTTGAGTTTGCCATGTTATGATTTGAGCATATTTTTTATGCTAAATGCAGTACCTGTGAGAGTTCATGGACAATATTTGTCATTGTTCTGTGTTAATTGATTTCCAATAATAAATATATATATACACTTGTAAAAGCAGTATATTTGCCCACTCCCACGTTGATGAGAATTAAATACTTGACAAATCTCCCTTTAAGATACATTTTGACCAAATAAAAAATGCGATTAATCGTATTTAACTGTGGTCAATCATGCGATTAAATATTTTAATCGATTGACAGCCCTAATTAAAGATGTTTATTAAAGTGTTCAACCCAGCTGACAGATTGTTTAAAACCGGCTTTTTATAATGTAAATTATATGAATGGATGGAAGGTGGTCATATTTGTAAGCCTAAAGTATTTGCGATCTAAGAGCAACAATTCCAACTGAAACGTAACCTAGCCTTTGTTGTGATTTAATATACATCGCTGTTTAGTCGGCTGAAAACAGCTGATGGAGGACATGTCACTTTTTATCCACAAGGTGGTGGTGTCTGTCAAGTAGCCTTCTGTCAGTGTTCTCTAAAGGGGGAAACTGCATACTGAGTGATTGTATGCAGGTGATGCTAAATTGGGCATTGATGGGCCATTTGTTAGTAGAACTTCTTATACTTATATACATATTTCTTATACTTATATCAAATACAACTAGCAGGGAAACAGTGAGTGAAGGCTTTTTCACAGAAGACATTTTGACATGTCACTGAGGAAAAGCACCTGTGTAAATAACATTAAACAATGGCTGAATTCCAGCTGCTTTGATTTCAGGTTCCTGGTATCATGCATGCTGATTCGCTGTCACTCTCACCGGGACACTTGAATTAAATGGAGCAGAGCCAAAGTTAGTGTTATTAGTAACAGTGCTTTTCCTACTGTGATGAGCCAAAATGTCTGCTGTGAGAAAGGCTTATATGATCTGGACTCTAAAATCATCAAGCATGCAAGTGGCTCTGCCACAAACCGTTTGAGCACTTACTGTATATTCCTACTAAACGGAAATTGAAAGGCTTAAGAAACTCGACTATCATTTGTATGCCACTTGTTTAATACATCCAGTGTTTAATACATCCAGTGTTTAATACATCCAGTGCTTCGGTGATGCCTATGAGAGAGAGCTATAAAACTGCTGAAAATGATTAAGATTATAGTAGCAACAGCATCAGCACCTTTAAAACTCAGAATCAGCTTTATTTGTTGCTTCGGCATACAAGGATTTTAACTGCAGTTTCTCTAGCTGTTGGTATACTTACACGGTGCCGAGAACAAAAGTACAGGAAGTTATACATAGACCAGTGGTGCCCAAACTTGTTTCCTTGGAGGGCCAAAACTGAAAGTTAGCAACCAAAAGCAAACACCCATTTTATTTTATTGTGTTGTTAAGATGCAAAATGGTATGAGGATCCCAAGTTCCCTTTAATTAAAATGTCCTGCTCCATTTTTTTTTTTTACCTCAATTGCACCAAACAGATTTCCTGCACACAGTGTCATAAATAAATAATTATAATAATATTAAGTAGGGATCACTTTTACCTCACATTTTTTTTGCTAGAAACATTTGGCGTGGCCAATCAAAACATATGTCGGCCTCACTTTGGGCAATCTGACATAGACTAACAGCTAAAACACGGACAGCAGAGAAAAACAAACAGCAGTTTGATACAGGCAAGTTTGTGGGGGAAAAAAAAGATACATAATCACAATATACAATATCTATATATACCGTTCAAACTGTTACTATAAAGTCTTATATTTCAGATTTCTTACTAGAGAAAATGACTTGGTGTGACTTTAACAGTGACCCTGAGCTGCTGGACAGGTCTCTGTTGTCAGTGACACTAGCAGACATAACAGGCGACAGCAGTATGCTGTCATCCTTTGGCCCTGGTAGCTGAACAGGGATCTTTGTTCGTGAAGGTGCCTGGGTGGTGAGGCACTGATCTGATGATGGCACCACTGAATACCTCCATTTAGAGATTTGTTGCCCCCCCACCCCCGCCCTGAACGGTGACAGAGGTCATGCTGGCTTTTCTCTGTGGCGCTATGTCAGCCATGACCTGTGTGCTTTCTTTTCTCTTGAGTTCACCTTTGTGCTGCTTTTCACTTCATATTGCTATAAATCATTTCTCTCCTGCTTTCCTGCTGTTTCTTTTTTTTGTATTTTCCCCTTCTAAAGTCACTTTTTTAAACTAACTTAAAGGGACTGTTTGTAACTTTCTAAGCGTATAAATGTAGCGGGTCGGCACACATGCGCGTTCGCATATGCATGCTCGCGTGTGGCCGCTGTCTCGTCTCCTCTGCCTGCTCGCCTTCCCTCAGACAGCGCGTGCGTTCTCGCGTACTCGCTCCACCTCTAGACGTGAACGCGCGCTCACTCCACACTGCAGAAGAGTTAGTTTAGCTCTGAGAATATCTAGTGAATGTTCAGTGGACGTTTGTGCAGAAATAACTGCTGCAGCTCCTCCAGACCAACAGAGGTTTCCCGTGTCTTGTGAAGTGACGGAGCTCTGCAGAGAGAAACGTTAATGTCTCGTTACCGACCGGGTGCCGGTGTCTCCCTGCTCTCTCCGGCTGCGGGCGGAGAGAGCAGGAAGACACGCTGCAGAGCCCCGCTGCCTCAGCCTGCACTGAGACAGGAAAATCCAATACTAGGATCAGATCTAAATCATGTTCATGGAGAGACCTTCGTCTGGTCAGCTAACATTACTGCCAAGCAGCTGAAATATAGAGTGATATTGTGCTTTTAGCTGACGTGAACGCCTCACTGTTTTGAGCGGTGCTCGTTCAGGTATATTTAGAGCGAGCAAGCGCGAGCCCGACGCTGACTTTCGTTGATTTCACAGCCACAGGTGTCGCTGTTAACAAGCATTTCTGAAAGTTACAAATAGTCCCTTTAAGTCACTTTTTTTAACTAACTTCAGTCAGCCTCAGGAACAGGCAGTACAGAGTTTGTTTTAATTAATTTTTTTATTGAAGATAATTCATTTACAAACATTAAGGCATCGTAAATTAAACTCAATAACACTTCTTAACATACAAAGCACAATTGGATAGGAAAGATAAAAATAATAGATAAAAATAATATAATAACAAAAAAATATAATAACAAAAAAATATAATAACAAAAATAAAGGAGGGTAGAAAATAATTAAAAAATATATACATAAATAAATCATATAAATAAATAAAAATAAAAATAAAAAAAGACCACTCTTCCATAGTAGCTCTAGGGGTCATCATCAAATATGTTCAGTTCTTCATAATGGGACACCTGTGTTTACCCTGCTATGACATGTCGAAATGGCTAATTGACAGGGATCATATAAGGAAGAAACTCTATGAAAAGTTTTTTTTGTCATCATAATATAGGAAGCTATGGGAGAATTTGACCCTCTTTGACTAATAAATGTCAAACTATATGAAATCAAATCAAACCATAAGCATGCAAGTGCTTAAATAAAGCTTTGACGCTGAGTCAATAGGGCATTGTGAAGAGGAGAGAGGCCAGAGACTGATACTTTATCTTGTGTGTTTAGTGGCCGATCTAAATAGGACCCTCTTTAAATGGGAGTATACAGCTCAGAGTCCTCTTCACAATGGATCTTTGTGGAGTTCATGGTGTCCTATAGCACAGATGTACTGTAAGTCACATCGCCTTGGCCTCTTTTCCAGCGTGATATGGGGAGTCAGGGACTACACTGTACACACATAAGAATTTATCTTCTTTACATTTCCCCACATATGTGTAAAAGAGAAGAACATACTGTGTGCTTATCTGTGCCAGAGGGCAATGTATCATATGTAAATCTTTATTGCTGCTGTTATCATTTCCAGCAACATAAAGCAGATGGGACCTACAGCTCATGTTTGAACTGAAATCAAAGAGACCTTTATGGAGCCTTATTTTCGGCCATTATTTGAATGTCCAATAACCATGTTTGCAGTGATGTTTACATATATTCATATTGTTTGCATAATGTTGCCACCAGTGATCTCAGTTTTCACCATCTCACCATTCATGGGATGTATTCACCTCCTGTGCTGACTAGACAGTGTTGGTTTGAGGAAGTCACATGCACATTTACATGCATGTCTGTCTTTGACAGATGAAGACTTTGAACTGCTGTGTCATAGTTTTACTGTATACTGTGACATTGCTGTGTGTGCTCTTAAAAGGCTCAGTTTCATTTCAGCCAAATCATGAATCATCATATTTTTACATTGACATCTTATTGCACCTCTCCTTGCAGATCAGCTATTAGCAGTATTTTTGCTAACTATACCTTCGGACAGACCCGGGCAAACCGATTATGCTATTGTGCTTTTCCCCCTTTCCTTTAGTGTGTTATATAGTTTTTGTTGTGCATCTAGAGTGAAAGGTCTGCAAAGTTACAAAGCCCAAAATCCACGCCAAAGGGAGTTATAATCTCCCCCACGGAAACACTGCTCTTGAACTGCCTTGCTTGAAGTCCCGCCTTTTCTCCCGTAACATGGTGATGTCACCAAGTAACACATTTGCATAAATCTAAGTTAGAGCAAAGCTAGAGCAGAGTCCGAAGTTTGGGTTTGGTTTGACCGATCACAACAGAGTGGAAACCCAAAATACAAGTATGCACCTGAAAATAAGCACAATAGGACCTCTTTAAGGGTCATGGGCGAAGATGTTTCCCCATTTCATATCTTTGTGCTAAGCTAAGCAAACCAGCTGATTGCTGTAGCTTCATATTTAGCATACAGACAGAGTGGTATCGATCTTGTCATCTAACTCCGTGAATAAGTTAACTACTCCTTTAACTGCAGCATGGAGGCATGAGGATTGATTTCCAGCATTACACTGTCATTCATTTGTAATGAATGATCTCAGTTTCTGCTTATAGCCTCTTATTCTCCCATTTCTCATACACCGTTCTAAACTGATTTGACAGCCATTTGTTGTCATTTGTTTCTCTACAAGATAGAAGTCCATTTGAAATTTGATTATTTACATAACCATCCACTAAACTAAACTATACTAATTGGATGTAAAATCACATTTGGTGGTCCGGGACACTATGCTCTGTTAAGTGATCATCAGTAATGTAATGTACAGTACACATGATTTGTAATAACTGGCACAGCATGCGAGGTCTCTAGCATATATGAGATGTTCTGTGATGCCTATAAGCTGATAGAGAGGCTGTAGTCAGCAGCGTGTAGCTCGAGGAATGTTCTTTTTTAATTTTAGCCCAAGCAACAACATTCCCATCTTTAGCCACGCCAATGACGGTGCTCCAGAGGCCCTTTGAAGAAAATAGAGGGCTAGTGTGAAAGCCTGCAGGCCCTTCCAGCCGACCCCACGCACCACGCTGACATCTAAAGCTTCCTCCAATTAGTGTCAACAAATGATCAGCTCCCGGTCTGCCGGCAGGGTGGGAGGCTGCGTGTGGGCTCACATACAGTCAAATATCATCACCAGGGTGGGACATTTACACTGGATGACAGTCAATTTTGACTGGTGGTTGATAAGTCAATTCTTTCCAGCCACAAAGTCAGTGCTGTTTAGGCTGGGAAAAAAATCTGAATTCACCTGTTACTTGTTACAGTGGAGCAACAATAGTGTCTCCTTTAATGCAACTCTTTTTTTACTGGCTCATCTTTTGGCTTGTCTTCTTTCAGGAGCTTTGAGGAAGTGGGTGAGACAGGAATCACCTTTTTTTTTCATTGCACCCACACCTACAATACACACTCGAGCACTGACCATTAACGCAGGAGCTGCTTAAAAAGTACAGTAAATTCAAAATAAATTTGTAATTTAGACATTTTAATTGACCCATGAATAATACAACTATCCTGTCGAGTCAGTCTGAATTGATTTTAAGGTAGGGCGTGAACATTTGTTGGGAAGTATTTAAACTTTAAATCAAAACTTATTTTTCTTTTTTCTTTTTTCATTTTGGTTTTAGTTTATTTGGTTTTACTCAGACATTAGATACAAATATGAAGTGAATCAACATTTCCACTTTTTACAATGAAATTATACAACACACATAGAACATGGGGTGCTTTTCATGTAAAATAAATAATTTTAAAAAATTACATTTAGGAAAAAGAAAAATTAAACAAAAGAAGAGCGTTTTGGGGAAATATACTTTTTCCATTCCTTCCAAATGTCCTCAAATTTAGTTTCTGGAAGCCTCATTAAAAAACTAATTCTTTCCATTACAAATATTTCATAAATTAAATCATACCAGCGAAATTTATTTTTCAACGAGTTTAACTACAGCGGTACCACACCGGCCGTTAACTGACATTTACACAACATCTGGGGAGGATGTCCTTTCTCTAACTGCCAAGAGGTGCAACCCCATTTCAGAATGAAAGTGAAATGTGGTTCTTTCTCACACAGAAACGTCCTGTTTCTTATCTTCTTAACACCTCTTCACCAGGAAGTTAGTTATCATCTCACAATCACACCCCTGTGTCGCCGGTATCTAGATTCCCAGGGACCCAAACAACAGAGGAAATTTGACCAATAAAACATCTTTAACGGCTTACTATTGCTTCTTCCCTCTATGCAATGTTAGACCTCAATAGAAACGTAATCCCTGACAGGAAACAATGTGGTCAGAGTGAATGAACCACACCAGTGAATGAACAATAATTATAATAATAGAGATAATTCAGCTCACTTTCTCGATAGGTTTGACCCCATATCGCTTGGCCATTGTGTTTAACACAGAGGACAGGTAAATCTTCTCGAGTTAAGCTTCTGTGCTGGCAAGTGCACCCCTATTGAAACACAATATATAGAGAAGATTCTTGTCTTTGTCCTGGAAGTGATTGTGATGAACAACAGAAAAGGTATTTGTTTTGTTTTGCGATGACCCCTCTTTGTTTTTTTGGGCCAACTCAACAATTAAACTAAACAATATCTTCACCGTTTACTGGCGGTGTCAGTCTCAGCCGTTCCGCTCGGTGAAAAGAGTCCTAATATTTGACGTGAGATGCCGATAAACAGTATGAAATGTCACACCGAGTCAGGAGCGTTCTGCTTTCTGAATACAAAGACAAAATAGGACTGTGCGTTGAAAATAACTAAAGATCAGTGGTGGATGGAAGAAGTACTCTGATCCTTTACTTAAGTAAACGTAGAAATACCACAGTCTAAAAATACTCCATTACAAGTAAAAGTCCTGAATATTACTTAAGTAAAAGTACAGAAGTATTAGCATCAAAATATGTTTAAAGTAGCAAAAGTAAAAGCACTCATTAAACGCAATGGCTTCTTTAAAAGTGTTTTATATTACTGTAGAATATTATGTTCTGTTTTTAATCACTAAGGAGTTCAAGTAAGAGCATTTTAATGTTGTAGTTTGTCAATGTGGAGCCACGATACCTTTGTATACTATGGGGTAGATTAGTAGTACTGCATTATATCATAAAAGCGTATATGTTTGTTTATGTAAAAAAGTAATTATACTTTTTAAATAAATGTAGGAGTAAAAAGTACAATGTTTCCCTCTGTAATGAAGTGAATTAGAAGTGTAATGTAGCAGAAAATGGAAATACTCAAGTACAATTTTGATATACTTTGATGTACTTTAAGTAGAGTACTACTAAATGTACTTAGTTACATTCCGCCACTGCCAGAGATTATTGGAGGAAGTTGTGTCGTATTTCTTTTGAGTTTGTGCCAAAAAGGATGCCCTGTAAACGTTATAAAGTAGCAGTCATTTATATTCAAACAGTGTAGAAATTACGCAAGTCAAAGGCTCTCTGATATCTTATCACGGGCAGACAGAGAAAACAGAACATACTTGTGGGTTAAGATGCTGAACATTGATAAAATAAACACTTTGTGAGTACACCATATGCTGTTTGAGCATATATGTTTCCTTTAATCTTTAGCCGTGTCACCGATTCCCACATGTCAACACTGGACACTATTGTTGGGTGACCTGATATGGATTTTCACATCGATGTTTGACGCTGATAAGGCCAAACACAAAGAAACCGCTAAATCTAGGACAGATTTTCAAAGACGACTGTACTGTCAAGATATTTATTTACAAATTTCATTCTATGTACATTTAGATTTTTTACATATATTTACATCACCTAGACGTAATCATCCCCCGCTACACCCACAACATTCCGCTTTATAATCATCCCGTTAATATGACGCTTTAAATTAAATACAAAGAATCCCACATTTACCCCTTTTTATTGGGGATTAAATTAACATGTCATATACTCGTACCAGCAATAGTTTTAGTTCACAGTGTCATTGTAAACCCTCTGTCAAATCCACATCAAGTATATCAGCACATTCAAATCCACGGACAGCAAACCTGTAACAAGTTTAGACTCTTTTTCTTTTTTTAAAGGTTTCCAGTAGTATAGGAGTAGTAGACGTCAAGTCAGTCACATTAAAAAAACAAAACAAGAAAAACAAGTGCAAGGACCTCTACGATACAAAAAGTGATTAAAATCTAATGGTATCAGTGTTACAGTAGAAAGGGTGACCAATGATGAAATTTTTTTGACCGAATCACTGAGGTAGAGAGCCATTTCCTTCTCTTAGTTCATTTGAAGCCACTGCAGCAGCTGCCATACAGTACTCGTCCAAATGAAGGTAGCATGTAACCCAAAATGCTAACATAACTAGAGGCTGTGCAGCATGTGCAATGGCTTTCCAACCCGAGCTCCAGGGCACCAAACTGATGCTAACCGCCCTTTTGATTTCCAAGAAACTAAACCAAACATATTTACCCTCTGACCTATCCAAAAGCACAATATGATACATGGTTCATTCATGGATTTGTTTACCACTTGTCCTCATAATAAATGTCATTTTTGTAGTGTATTCACATTTAATTGGTTTGCGACCGTTGGGGATTTGGTGTCACTGCCACAAGCTTCCTGGCCAATAAAAAATAAACCTCCATCGTATCGAACCAGAAGGAAGGAGGAAAAACAGGTATTGGTCACTGAAGAGGGGAGGACGAGGGTGTGTGTCTGGCTCATGGATGTATTATAAGAACTGGATACCGGACCCCAAGAGATGGCGCCTATTCATGCCAATGAGAATTGCTCACCTGGTGCATACGCCCCAAAAGTTTTCTAGCTTCTGGGTTTAAAATTGACATCATTTTTCTTGGCTCGAGGGAAGTTTTATGAATAGAAAATCTCCATGGATGAAATTCATAATAGAAAGAGTCATAATTGACTTTGTTTGCAGTTCGAGGTGTCCTGTCAACAGTTTTACAGATGTCTCTTTTACAATGGCGGCCTATGGGGAAAATGCTTTTTGGGCTTTTCCCTGCAATACGGCGAGTGGCCACTGGAAAAAAATTGGAAGCATGGCTGAGCCGTATCCAGGTGCTATTATACATCCATGGTCTGGCTGTGATAAGGTGGGGACCCATCACAAATATGCAATTCAACAGAATAAACAGCCTGTAATCGTGAAGCGAGCCCTCCTCGTAACGCGCCCGTTGAAGCTCAACTTTGGTCGTTGTCTCTGAATCTGCGTGCTGACAGTGCGAGTCCTTCAAAATGCCAATATAAATACACGATTCTACAACCGTTAAAAACTCTGCATAATTTACTTGACTTTTGAGGAAACTCCTCCAAAATATTGCACCACTGCACAGAAACAGCAAATTCAAAATATTGTCCGTGGTCCCTCTCCACATAAAGGAGAGTTTTACTGGGACTCTCGTTTCATCGCACCAGTATCCACCGAGGTACAGCTCAGCTCGTCGGCGCTGTCCTTACCCGGTGTTTCCCACCGAGCTATAGGATCTCCACTCTCTGCGAGCACACCAGGTCGCTGTTGACCAGATTCCACATGTGCATGAGATCCGACGGGAGCAGCTTGTGCACCACGATCATGCTCTTAAAGAAGCAAGGTTCTCTGTTCAACTTGCTGTTCTTATTTTTCACCAAGCCGAACGTCTTAAAGGCGTTGTGTTTTATAGGAGCGACCTGGAGCACCTCCAGACACATGCCCAAGAAGACATCGTCGATGGGGTAGAGCTCCAGCGTGTCCGCCACCCAGTGGAGCCTCCTCGCCAGGGTCCCGTCCATCAGAAAACCCCCTCCACCTGCATACGGAGGGTAGTGCGTCTTATTATACAGCGCCACAGGGATATAGTATTTGTTTTCCTTTTTACGAATGGGTTTAGCCTTGAAAATCACATCCCCCACAAACAGGTCCTTCGCACGGCTGCTGCTTTCTAGGAACTCAAAGATGTTCCCCACGCTGACAAAGACGTCGTCGTCCCCCTTGAAGACGTAGCGCACGCCGGGGCAGTACGTGTGGAACCACTTGAGGAAGTGAGTCTCCTTGAGCGTGAGGTTGAAGAAGCTATCCAGGAAGTCCCACTGGAGGATGTCCTTGTAGATGTAGTCCTCGTACTCCACCAGCTTCTGGTGATTCGCTCTCTCCGCCACGCTGGACGGTTTACCGAGAAGGAAGAGGGTCTTTACCCTCTTGCCGTCAACCAGCTGCTCTTTGCCCCAGGTTTTTCGGATGACCTCCCTTCGGTCGTGTTGGGTGGCCACCGATTTTATCACCATGAGCAAATCTACGTCCCCCGCACACTTCTCTGGATGGTTGAAGAGCATGGGGAAGTAGCGGCAGTGTCGATAAAGCATGAACTGCTTGAAATTGTCCTCCAGACCCCTGAACCACTCCTGACTCGAGAGGTTGAGGTTGGCGCTGCAGTTGGAGCTGGTTACATCCCAGGTTCTGACGACGTTGTCCTCAGTGATCCGGGGCTTCTGCGTGTTGGCCCGAGCTTTAGGCGCTGTTTGGCGTTTGCTGGCCTTCCAGAAGCTGTTCATCGCCCGATACGAGTCTTCCGGAGCAGCTCCAGGATCCGCTCCCTCGGAGGCGTCCATGCGAGCCCGCCTCTGGAGCTCGAAGGGAGCCACCACGTTGATGCTCCCTCGCTGGACGACCGTCAGCCCCACCACGGCCAGGAAGAACATGACGCTCACACTCTTGAACACCCTCCAGCGATCTCGGTTGTTCATCCTGGGTGAAGACAAGGATCACAGATGTCAGTCAGAGTTAGGGCATTATCCAACTCAAATAACTTTTGATGGACGGAAAGCTAAATATTGAAATATATTAACATCATGTTGGAGCGGTTTGATTTGAGTTCACATACATTTAGGTATATTGAGAGGTCACTATGAGTTTCAAACAACGAGCTCTGCCAGAAATTGAAACATGGGATCTAAAGTTGCAACAGTTAATCAATTAATTGATTAGTTGTCAACTATTAAATTAATCGCCAACTATTTTGAAAACAATTTATCGCTTTGAGTCATTTTTTAAAACAAGAAAGTCAAAATTCTCTGATTCCAGCTTCTTAAATGTGAATATTTTCTGGTTTCTTTACTCCACTATGACAGTAAACTGAATATCTTTTTGTCGTGGACAAAACAAGACATTTGAGGATGTCATCTTGGGGCTTTGGGAAACACTGATGGACATTTTTCACCATTTTCTGATATTTTATAGACCAAACAACTAATCAAGAAAATAATCAATGATAGAAATAATCGTTAGTTGCAGCCCATGGGATCAAACATTAGTAAAAGAAATTGTTTTGTTGTTCTTTTGTTTCTGTTTTTTAACCCCAAATTAAACCCAAATGTAACTGTGATAAGCCTAAGAGTAGGAATAACACACCAAATAAAACCCCAGATTATTAGTTTAATTGACATGCATCCCCTCCCATACGAATAATACAAAATAAAATCAATAAATTGGTCTTAAAATATTGGTGGAAATATAAAAAAAATAGCACTTTTTGTTTCATATAGAGCCAGTAATGTTCCCCCATGATCTGTATGTTATATATTTGATGTTTTATGTGAAGCCAGCAAAGCAAAGAGTAGCCTATAAGGGAAGGTTCACATCATACTATGATCATGTGCTTTTCCCTGCAACTGTTTTTTGTACACACACCATAATGTGTTACAAAAAAAAGACAATGACATGTTAAAATGTTTCCTATAGTGTCTTTACCATTGTTTGCTCTAAAAACAAATGGCATGACGTCACAAAGCAGCACTTGCCACTCTTTTTTTAACCAGTGTCACTTCTGGAAGAACATGTGGAATGCACTTAAGACAGAGAAGTTTAACCCCTGGAGCTGCAAAATGCTCACATTTCCAACGTGTCAAGCCAGGGCTCGTTACACACTCACACACACGACCCCCACAGACACTCCCATGTGGGCCAGGTAACCACAAAACGAGGTCAATCCAGGTCAAACATGTGCTTAAAAATAGCAATTTGAACGAAATTCATTTACAGTTGCACTTGAGCTGTGAGTGATAATATGTGACACTTAAATTCTCTTAAAGTTGATCATCTTTTCCCACATTTTTTACCTCCTATACTAACACCCACAGTATCACCTGGGAATTTAAGTTAAGTAAGATGTGTTCACTTAATTTGCAGTTTCTTTTAAGTTAAAATCACGATGTGTGACTTTTAAGATTTTTAGTTGACGCCTCAATATGCAGAGGTCCAACCAACAGAGGACAATAACAACTGTCTCATATTAAAAGCATGGTGAGGAACTGATAATGAATTGCCTACAACATGATGAAGACGCCACTTACATTTTCTCTTATGCTCCCGACGGTCTGTGATGTGCTGGCTGCTTGGAGGCAATAAACCAATAGAAAACCCGATTATAGAGCCCAAAGAGGAGTGGAAACTGTGCAGGTTTATGTCTCTTCAGCTGTTGGACAAAATGATAAAATGATCCTTTCCATCGAAACAGTCTTGACAGACACAGAGCAGCACAGAGTTGTGTGAGGTTGGTGTGTCTGGAGGTGTGTGCTGAGGAGGAGGAGGAGGAGGACTGGCTCTCTCTTCCTCTGAGAGGCGCTTTTAAAGACAGCCAGAGTGACGTAGAGACCACACACACACACACAGGATGCGGATGATGAATGAACAGGGAACAAATAGTCCGCCTCGCCGTGCACACACACATGCATGATACTCTGTTATTGATTAACAATAAGCATCTTGACAAAGTCAACATTGTATTTCTTTTGTTTCTTCTATCAGTAGAAGTGTGTTTGGAGTTTTCCACTTCCAAAAAGCGCTGAAGATGTTAAAGCAGCAGTAGGCAACATTAGAGCCAATCTGATTTAAAAAAAAAGTTATTACTTTCTCAATGAGGCTTCAAGAAACTAAATTTGAGGACATTTTTCCCCAAAACGCCCTTCTTTTATTTGATTTTTCTTTTTTTCTAAATGTAATTTTTTCACATGAAAAGCACTCCATGTTCTGTGTGTTCTACAATTTCATTGTAAAAAGTGGAAAAGTTGGTTCACTTCATATTTGTATCCAATTAAGTATGTTTATTTAAATGTCGGAGTAAAACGAAATAAAGGAAAAACAAAATGAAAAAAAAAAAAGAAAGTTATTTTTTTAAAACGGTCACTGTATCCTGACAGTAGTGCATGAGACAGGTAATCTGAAAAAAATCATGTGCCTCTGTGTCCTCCGGTGCTCCTATAAAGGCATCTGCAAGATTTCACAGATCGGAGGAAAACAACCAATCAGAGCCAAACTGGAGTCTTGTCGCCTCTGAGCAGCTGTCAATCACTCGTCAACTCCAATCAAACGGTCAAAGTAGGCAGCGCTGATTAAATATGAATCAATATTCTGTTACTGTAATGCCTATGTCTAGCCTCAAATGTCTTCAGAATGTTGAGATTAATTAATGAATTGACTTTTTCATTTTTACAGCTAAACAGTACACCTCTATCTCGGGCTTTTCTCTGTTTTCTTCCATGCACCTGCACCTTTTCATTATGAACAACTAAAATGTGAAAATACTAGATACCTGCGCCTCTTGACATCTGTCCATCTCCCGATTTTTACATCCTGACTTGTATTCGGTCTGTTGTGATGTGCAGGGCACGTAAGTACAGTATCTGAGTAAATGCACTGAGATATTTGTACTACTGTTACAATCTAACCTTACTGCTCAGGAGATGTTCACATATGAGAATCAATTGTACCTCAAACTGATTACATTAGAGGTAACTTTGTTATTTTTCATACAATGTGCCGGAGGTGAAGAATGACCTTTTGAAGAACCACCAAAAATATCATATTATTGTCCAATACCCACTTGTGTTACATCACAACACATCACAACACAAATACAATAAAACTACAGTGCTTGTCCTACTGGTCAGGTAGCAGTGTACTGCCACTACTATCACCTTGTATTATATACGTCTGCTAACACTCAGCTACTTTTATTAGGCTACTACTCTACCTCTGCCACCATCACATTTATTTCTACCCCTATTGTTACTCGCTGCTACGACCGCAATACATTACAAAAACAGATAATAAAAGGCTACTTTGTTTGCTAAATAACAATACACTGTAACGTTGTATTGTTTCAGGCTACACAGCATAGCACTGTGTTTATCTCTTCATCCTTAATTAGGTTTAGGGTTAAACTGCATTACTGATAATAAATATGTTTGATAATCACAGACAATCACATTAATCACATTACTGCTGCTTTATTGCTTTAGAGCTTCTTTTAGCTCTTTTTAGCACATTTGCTAAAATAACCTCTGAACTGAACCCACAGCACTGTACGCAGCAGACAGACAGGTGGTGGAGACCAAAATAGAGCAAAAAGAGAGAGGTAATGTTGCTCCGTGTCTCTCGAATGTGTTTTTCCATAAAAACAATATCAGCAGGTGATGCATTTGTCAGCTTGTTTTTCTCCCTTCAAGTGGCCACAGTTTGACAAATACAGCTTTAAGTAAAAGTACATAATATGAAGTGACCGAAACCACTTCAAATAAAAAAGGGCTGTCATCAAGTGTTACAAATTAAATGTACAAACACCAATAAAAAAAAAATAAAAGATGAAGCATAAAAAGGAGTGATGTGCAAAATGGAAACTTAAGGAAGTGGAATTGTTCAACCTTCAGGAACAGTCGGAATAACTAACAGAGCCACAATGATTTACTAAACCATTAGTTATATTATTCAGCCCGTATTGTGGACTTTCCGGTATGCTACTGACGTCAGCAAGGGGTCCTGGTGTTAAGGAGCAAACTTCACAAGTTTTTATCAGCTCACCGCCCCTTCACAGGCATTGTGTGACGAAGGATTTCATGGATATGACGGCCTATGAAAGTGACAAGTCACTTCATATGTCACTTTTATATGCTGGCTATACTGTCGGAAACAGTTGGTCAAGGAAGATGAGGCTTTTGATAAAGGCATTCCTGCAACATGACTCACAAGTCATGTGCCACATTTGTTGGAAATCAAAAGCAAGTCAAAGTTTGGCTTCCTCTGAAATGAAACCAAACCACAAAGATACTTTATCCCCAAAATATGAGTTTTGGAGTCAAAACAAATGTTGATGTCTCTCAGACGTGAAAACAAATTGAGGACTGGTGATAGGTGACATGCTGATTGCACAGCTGTCACCACCACAACCACACTTAACCCTTGCTGTGGCAAACTTCCGCCTCTCTATGGTCGGGGGGAAAAAACAACAAAATGTCTCTCCGTGCTTCAAAACAGGATTTTTTTTTTTTCAATCCCGAAAACAGCTGTGATTCAAAATCTCTCCTTCCTCTCCTTCTCTCTCCATTTCCTGGATACAACCAGCCATCCTACTCAGGGCCATGTGCATCCTGTTGCCTGCTGGCCGTGTTTTTTCCCGTTTTGATTTTTCTTTTTTTTCCTCTCTGTGGATTCAGGCTCTGCAAGTGCTGTAGAGGAGTGAAGTGGTGATGGACACCACGGTTCCTCATCTTTCCCTTGGCTGGAAACAAACAGCGTTTGTCACTGATGTCTAACAGAGGCATCAGCCGATAAGGAAAACTAAGGTTATAGTGAGTCATTGTAACATGTTGCTGGTGTCAGGATATGACCTTGTGACTGCAATTTTATTGATTTTCATGTTTAACTTAAAATACGCTTCTTGACAAATGTACTTCATGATATTACAGAGTTTCCAAAGGATGCAACATTAAAGCTGCACTTACCAATACTTCTATATTTACAATGAATTACATACTTGTATGTGAAAGGGGTCACTTGTAGTGTTGCACCCAAAGAAAAGAAATCACCCAACTCTGCAGTTCCCCTCAGCTCTATTGCGTGTTCGGCTACATCCCCACTAAAACGATTTCTTTTTAAAACGGCATTTTAAATGGCATGGATAGCTTACTTCCAGAAAAGGTCTACGTGATATAGGGTGTGATGAATCAGGGAAGGACACGTCATGACTGATAAAACCCCATCAAGAAGCAAACGTGGGTGTCTGCATCATCCTTTTTAAAGGTCTCCGTTTCCACTCGTCCGGACTAAAATGCAACCTCGGAGTTTTAAAACTTAAAAACGGAGTCAGCAACGCTTTCAAATGTCTCAGTTTTAGGGGCTCAATAACGCCGGAGTAGTGTGGACGCTAGGCAAAAACGCAGCAAAAGTGAAATGTTTTAAAATGAAAACGTTCTAGTATGGCTGTAGCTTTTGCTTCTCTCAGCTCATTGTTTTGTTTTTTATGGCTCCCAACACAACTGTTTTGGTTGACATCAACCTTCCAGCAGCAGCAGGCAGCTGTTTCCAGCAAAAAATGTATATAAAAGTAATAACAATACAGTACAAGAAATATTGTGTAATCTATATGACCTAAGATGACTTTTGCTGGCCAGTAGTCATTTCAAAAATAATGAAAGTCCTTACGCACATACACAAGAACTGCATATCTAACATCCTTTATCCATTGCATTGTTTCCATTATTGAAAAAAAAAAGTATTGTTCTCAAACCAAACGTTCTCAAAACCAAGATATGAAAAGATTAATGAGTGCAGAAGTCTATACAATTGTTTCTCCTATCTGATGAAACCTTTCATTTTTACGATAAATGAGCACCTGCATGCTGGGAAATGATAGCAGAGTTGTGAAATCCTCAGGTGAAATTACTCAATTTAACCCGACTGTGTCCGTCTCTGCGTCACTCCATCAGTGTGATAACGTTCTATGGAACCGCTCCCTTTTCACCTTGTTACGCGAGAATGAGGAAATCAAGTTGGGCTGGAGGGTTTATGGGGTGGTAAGAAAAATAGACTGTTAATAAGAAATAGAAACTTACTGCCGCTACTTCTGGCTCAGAGGAAGTCTGTGCTAATCCTTTGTTGGGTTTAACACACCTGAGGGGCTCAGGAGAGGATTACCTTTTGGTCTGTCCGACTCTTGTCAAGTGTCTGACTTGGGATGAATGAGTGTCAGAAATTTCACGTGTCACGAGAGGCCCTGGCTGCTAACTCCTCAGTCACCATGAAAGAATTTACTGCTGGGGAAGAAAAGGTGGCTTGAGGGGATCTTTTCCTTTCCCCCTCCCTCTTTTCCACTCAGCCGTCAACTGAGGATGTTGCTCCATGAAAGGGCTGATAGAACAAAGGTGATCAGGCTGTGTTGTGAATGTCCCTGTCAGCTGTGGCTATAGGTAAACACCTGCCCCCTCTCCAACCACCCAGAGGCCCCTATGGGTTTAGCAAACACTCCAATAAGGTCACAAGCACCCAGCTATACGGAGGACAATATCATGTAGACCTTATCACCCAAAAGTCTAATTTCTTCATGCCTTGTTGAACTACAGTTCTTGGTAAAGCTTTCGCAGTGCTGGCACACCTTCCTGTTTAGTGTTATATTCATTACTGATTTAGGCCTGACATGTCCCACAAAGTCACAAGAATGGTATTAATGATCTACATGATGCTATTTTGGGAAACAGGCATGTTCACTGTGTGATTAGCATCTTGCTCCATCAAAACAATTTAAGAAATTGATAAAAAACGTCTTCTTACTCGCTTTTGACCATATCTCTCCTTATCAGCAGACGTTGTCTTGTCAACTGCTGTTTTCAAGGTCAAGTATGAACTATAGCCTTACCCCTAGTGTGGGGGTTGTGTCTAGAAGGTAAACTGCAAGTTGCGAAACGATCCACCTCATTGCCCATTTTTGGATTAGCTGTGAGTTATTGTCGTGTCTAGAGGGTAACTCACGATGTTGGGGAACTCTCGCAAGATGGTTAAGGTTAGGCATTGACCTTGAATAATTAAGGTTCGGCATTGACCTTGAAAAGTTAAAATTCGGTATTGACCTCGAATGGTTAAGGTAAGACATTTACCTTGAATGGTTAAGGTTAGGCATTGACCTTGAATAGGTAAAGTTTGGCATTTATCTCGAATAGTTAAGGTTAGGCATTGACCTCAAATAGTTGAGGTAAGGCACTGACCTCAAATAGTTGAGGTTAGGCATTAACCTTGAATAGGTAAAGTTTGGCATTGACCTCAAATAGTTAAGGTTAGGCATTGATCCTGAATAGCTAAGGTTAGGATAAGACGTCTGGAAACGAGTCTTGCAAGTTTTTGCAGATTTCAGATCAGATTTCGCAAATTGCGGGTTACCTTCTAGACACGACCCTAGTGTGGTGTCCTTTTCGCTTCACTGTGATGAGCTAGGCCGTAATGGGCTCATTACTGCCCGCTGAGGCTGGAGGAGGGAAAACACCAGCAGGTACAAGACAGTTGAACTGCAGTTTGCCCATCGGCCACAAGGGGCGATAAAGCCTCACTTGAAAACAAACTTTGACAAGTTTTTTCAAGATTTGTGCTTTATTGGAAGTGTTTTCAAACAGTATTTTTGGTTTTACAAGAGAATTTTTCAAGGTCAAAGACTAACTGGGTGTTTTTTCAGACGTACATCTGGTTAACTTAACCACCCCTGTTTAAGAGCAAAGCACAGCCGCTTCCCTATAGGAATCTTGAAGCCATAGAAGTCCTAAACGTGCTCAGATTAATGGAAAGTTTGAATATATAGTTCCTTGACAACTCCATCCGTAAGTGACCCTTGAGCTGCCAAACCCAATCTCAGAGACGTTGGTGTTGTCCACAGATAAGTCGCCCTTGGTGCATGCAAAAATGTCCAGATAAGAGTTACTAGCTCGCCGTTAAACTGATGCAGCTGTCATCTGTGACAGTGATTCATCTTTTATCCCTTTCCTGTTCAAGAATCAACAGACCAGCATTTACTGTGTGTCCCACAAACCACGCTAAGTCACAGTTTGGATTTGCTCGAGTGTACACACAGAAAAAAAAGAGTAGGCGCATTCACGCTAAAGGTTAATGGATAGTTTGCGAGGACATTCCTGAGAAGGTCAAAAATGTAAAAGGTGAATTCCAAATAAGCTTTAGTGTTAAGTCTGTTTGATGAGTGGCCTTTTTTAACCTTTAAAAATAACATGTTTTTGAAAATAACCCTGACAAGAACGCCTCCGCTTGATATGTAATGATGTTTTTTTGAATGAGCCTGAAGGAAAGACACAGCTTCAAGTGTTTATGACAAAAGGCCAGCTGTGGGGGTCACTTCTATCTATCCGTTTCAAAAGGACCAGTCAGGAGGAAACAGAAAGTTCAGGAGACAGAGACACTGAAACGCTGTCTCTACTTTAGTTGGCGTCACCTTTTATCAGTGGAGCACATGGCTGTCTACTGATAAACAAATCTGAAAAGGGGTGCCAGTGATCCCGATGACAGTCGGGACTCTTCCTTAGAGGATGCTCCTGTTGTTGGAGATTAAGGTCTTTTTGCCAACAACCTTTGCCAAGGGTTTTGGCCATCATTCCCACTGTTAAGGATCACATTTTCTCACCAGATCAACCTAGCTTTTAAGAAAATGCAAGGTCATAAACAAGTCTCCAGGTTAACTATATTAACTAAACCACTTCTTTACAAGTAAAATCAAGGGTGAAGGTCAAATTATTGCATAATGTTGTTGTTTCAGATGTAAAAAGATGTTCAACTTTGTCCCATTGTACTTGCTAATAGTTGGATGCAATTATGCAAATGCAAATCCTCTTTTGTTTGCATGCACAAATGTAACGTGGCTAAACTTGGGATTTGTTTATCTGATGGTACATGATGCTCATAATAATGGACTCCGTTGTGAAGCCGTGTTGCTTCCTCACATCAATTGTGAAATAAGTGAGTAAACTGTCATGATGTCATGATGGGAGCGACGGGCACAACCACAAAGACCCAGGTTTTTTTAAAAAGCAGAATCATCTTTAAAGAACCAAAGTGACATGAAAACCTTCATTGCGTTCTTGGATAATCACGGGTCGCTTTAACCTGCAAGAGGTTCCTCCCACTCACTATTTGTACAGTTCTTCCATGCTAGAATAGATTTATTGCTGAAAACTGAAATAATGATGGTCTTAAAAACTGAGTTTGACAGGAACCTCATTCAACACAGGGCCTTGAAAACAATACAATAGCTTTACAACTTGTTTCAATACAGCCTTTTAAAACTGAAATGATAAATCAGCCCAGAGAGTCATGAAGCAAATCTGAATCCCTTCAGTGTGATAAAAGCCACAGTAACAGTTTGATATGTTTCCATTATCATTAAGCCCCATCCCTAGTCTTTATCCACACTTTTGTTTTGATAGAAAGCAGCAGCTTCCTCTCTGTCGCCATTACAGCTGGACAGCAGCAGCGCGGCTCGAGCTCAGGGTTACGCGGCCACCTGGCTGCTAGTGCGTCAGTCTGTCATGTGCGGCCTGTTTCCTCGCATTGTGCTTGCTACCCACTGGCAGCATCCACAATATTAATCGCTGACTATGTCATGCCTCGGGGGAACCACATGTGAGAGTTAGTCACTTGCACAGAAAAAACTAATGATAAGATAACTGGTTGCTCTGTGTCTTAAAAGCCTTTATTGTAGTGGCTAAATCATTCAAAAGCCAGCATGTTTCCACCACTGTAGGTCTCTTCAAAACAAACAGACAAAGCGAATGTGGCCTCACCTATATATGGTATCAACAACCAATGGGAGGCAATCACATGATCACCGTAATACTACAAAATATTACAAAAAAATCACAAAGAAATAACACTGAAACAGGTAATTCATGTCCATCATCAATGAAACTACTACTTTTCAACTGTGACTGCAAAACAAACACGGCAGCCCATCACAGAAAGCTTGTAAAGTCTATATCAGAGGGAAGTTGGCCATCTGTGTGCTATTGGGTAAGGTCCTGGCTAGGTGTTAACATCTTCATCACAGGAACTTAACTTGTATTTACTTGTGATATACAGTTAAGTCTTTCAGTGTGTTAGATTGGAGGGTGTGTGTTCAACAACACAGGTGTTACTAATAACACTGACAATGGCTCTGTTGATTGTGTGACAGTGATTGAGCCGTCGTTAACGTCATTATTTACACCTGTTTTGAGAGAAGAGCTGCAGAAGATGGTTTTCCCACTCAAATAACAGAAAATCTAAATGAAGTCTGGTTGTGACAAGCAGCCAGGATACAGCTTTCTCATTCGTTCATTCACATTTTCATCAGTGTTTAGTATACGCTGAAAGCAGAGAGGCAAAATTGCTGCCAGTAATAGTCACATCACCTAAGAGTGTTAATATTACTCTTCATAACTGTTAAAATCACAATATTCCACTCAGGTTTTAAACTTCATTGCATTTGCAACAGTGTGCTGAGAACAGCAGTTTGGTTTCATGC
Organism: Sebastes umbrosus; assembly: GCF_015220745.1. Lineage (NCBI taxonomy): Eukaryota > Metazoa > Chordata > Actinopteri > Perciformes > Sebastidae > Sebastes > Sebastes umbrosus. The sequence goes on along the minus strand of NC_051273.1, from coordinate 2,907,302 downwards.
ATTACACGATTTAATCAACAAATCTGTGAGTTTCTCCCCAAAGAATCACACAAAAGCACCACTTAATTCCAAGTCTTGAAAAAATGTCTGAAGAAAAAGTTTGAAAAATGTTGGAAAACAAAAGTCTAAACAATGTCTGAAAAAGGTAAAAAAAAAAAAAAAGTCTGAAAAATGTCTGAAAAAAAGTTTGAAAAATGTTGGGGAAAAAAAGTCTGAAAAATGTTAGGAAACAAAAGTCTGAAAAATATCTGAAAAAGGTAAAAAAAAAAGAAAAGTCTGAAAAATGTCCGTAGAAAAGTCTAAAAAATATCTGGAAAACAAAAGTCTAAACAATGTGGGAAAAAGATTAAAAAAAAAATGTCTGAAAAACAAAGTTTGAAAAATGCTGGGGAAAAAGACTGAAAAATGTCTGAAGAAAAAGTTTGAAAAATGTTGGAAAACAAAAGTCTAAACATTGTCTGAAAAAGGTAAAAAAAAATAAAGTCGGAAAAATGTCTGAAAAAAAATTCTAAAAAAAAGTTTGAAAAATGTTGGAAAATAAAGTCTAAACAATATCTGAAAACGGTAAAAAAAAAAATGAATAAATAAATAAAGTCTGAAAAAAGTCTGAAAACATTTCCGTTAAAAAAAAAGTCTGAAAAATGTCAGAGAAAAAAGTTTGAAAAATATCTGGAAAACAAAAGTCTAAACAATGTGGGAAAAAGATTAAAAAAAAAAAAAGGTCTGGAAAAAAAGTCTGAAAAAAAAGTTTGAAAAATGATAGAAAACAAGTCTTAACAATGTCTGAAAAATGTAAAAAAAAAAAAAAAAAAAAAAAAATGTCTGAAAAATGTCCCAAAAAAATTTCCAAAAAAAAAGTTTGAAAAATGTTGGAAAACAAAAGTCTAAACGATGTCTGAAAAAGGTAAAAAAAAAAAAAAAGTGAAAAAAGTCTGAAAAAATATCTGTTCAAAAAAAGTCTGCAAAATGTCAGAGAAAAAAGTTTGAAAAATATCTGGAAAACAAAAGTCTAAACAATGTGGGAAAAAGATTAAAAAAAAAAAAAAGGTCTGGAAAAAAAGTCTGAAAAAAAAGTTTGAAAAATGTTGGAAAACAAAAGTCTAAACGATGTCTGAAAAAGGTAAAAAAAAAAAAAAAGTGAAAAAAGTCTGAAAAAATATCTGTTCAAAAAAAGTCTGCAAAATGTCAGAGAAAAAAGTTTGAAAAATATCTGGAAAACAAAAGTTTAAACAATGTGGGAAAAAGGTAAAAAAAAAAAAAAAAAAAAAAAAAGTCTGAAAAATGTCCTAAGAAAAGTCTGAAAAATATCTGAAAAAAAAGTTTGAAAATGCTGGAAAAAAAGTCGAAAAAATGTTTGAAAAAAAAGTCTGAAAAAAAAGTTTGAAAAATGTTGGAAAATGTAAAAATCTAAACAATGTCTGAAAAATGTAAAAAAAAAAAAAAAAAAAAATGTCTGAAAAATGTCTCAAAAAAATTTCTAAAAAAAAGTTTGAAAAATGTTGGAAAATGTAAAAATCTAAACAATGTCTGAAAAATGTAAAAAAAAAAAAAAAAAAAAATATCTGAAAAATGTCCCAAAAAAAATTCTAAAAAAAAGTTTGAAAAATGTTGGAAAACAAAAGTCTAAACAATGTGGGAAAAAGGTAAAAAAAAAAAAAAGTCTGAAAAAAAAGTCTGAAAAAAAAAGTTTGAAAAATGATAGAAAACAAGTCTTAACAATGTGGGAAAAATGTAAAAAAAAAAAAAAAAAAATCTCTGAAAAATGTCCCAAAACAATTTCTAAAAAAAAGTTTGAAAAATGTTGGAAAACAAAAGTCTAAACAATGTCTGAAAAAGGTAAAAAAAAAAAAAAAGTGAAAAAAGTCTGAAAAAATATCCGTTCAAAAAAAGTCTGCAAAATGTCAGAGAAAAAAGTTTGAAAAATATCTGGAAAACAAAAGTTTAAACAATGTGGGAAAAAGGTAAAAAAAAAAAAAAAAAAAAAAAAAAGTCTGAAAAATGTCCTAAGAAAAGTCTGAAAAATATATGAAAAAAAAGTTTGAAAATGCTGGAAAAAAAGTCGAAAAAATGTTTGAAAAAAAATCTTAAAAAAAAGTTTGAAAAATGTTGGAAAATGTAAAAATCTAAACAATGTCTGAAAAATGTAAAAAAAAAAAAAAAAAAAATGTCTGAAAAATGTCTCAAAAAAATTTCTAAAAAAAAGTTTGAAAAATGTTGGAA